>NC_068383.1:14157529-14808957 GCF_023724105.1 Carassius gibelio | reverse complement strand
CATGCGAGCATGTAGATCCGCCGGGCGAGCAGAGGGGGTCATGGCACACACAGTCCCTGCTCATGGTGGGCAGGTGGGGTCAGGTCACCTCTGTAGCCTCCCAGGCACGGCCAGATAGGAGGTGTGTATAATTGTGTGTCTGTGCATGGATGTGAGCTGCCCAGCAGGAAGCTAGCAGGTTTTTGTTTTTTTTCCTGCTGACATTCTGCATCATCTTTCACCTGGAGACGCATACGTTCCTCAAGATGAAAGTTTAAAGCTGGGAAACATGCTCATCACTTCATCTTACTCTCAGACTTTGCTTTGCTTGTTAAGCAGCTCCATGTTTCTTCAAACTCTTGGATAGAGCACACAGGCTTATCAGATCTTTGACGCTTGATTGGTGACCCGTAATTGTTTCTCTCATGTGATTGGTTGAGATTGTATTACTGGGTTTCAGGAAAGCTGGATTTAAGAGATTGTTGAGGAAAAGAGTCGGTCAGCTTCAGAAACAACTTGCACAATCTCCATCTCCAACCCGCCTCCTGTTCTTTAGATGCCTTGCACTTCTGAGAGAGAAACTCAAGAAGAGGTGAAAAGTCAACTGCAGGCAGTGCAGAGCAGCAAGTGCTTTTTGAGCCCGATACATTTTTGATGACTAGTGCATCTCAGGCTTTTTAGAAAGAGTGGTGAGTGTCTGATGCTTGATTCAACCTTTTCTCAGCATTTCAGAAAGCTCTCATATCATGTGCAGGCAGCATCAAAGATCAGAGGACGATGTACACTTTTTTTATTTTCATCTAACTGCATTACATTTTTATTTTTTTTTTCATATAGGTTCTCTGGCATCTGGATATCTTCCGGCGAAGTTTCCGGCAGCTCACCACACACAAGTGCATGGAGGACTCATGCATCTTCTGCGCTCTGAAGGTAAAGCACTGAGCCCATCAGGTTTTAACTTTATTCATGATGCATTAAGTTAATGGAGCTGACCGGGATCTCTGCTCCATTATAGCTTTTCTAATTCAGTAGTTTCCTTTTTTTATATGAACGCTAATGTGTTTCTGCCATCTGTACATGCTTTACGATTCTGAAATTTTATCAAATATTAAATGGTTAACTTCATTGTAGAAGTAGAGAGATAATCAGCTTGACCCTTTTTTTTTTTTTTACAGCTGTATTTACATTTTTAGTTTAAAGGCATAGTTCAGCCACAAGTGAAAACTATCATCATTAACTCACCCCCATGTTGTTCCAAACCTTTGACTGACTGACTTCTGTGAAACATAAAAATCGAAATACCTTTTCAGAGGTCACCAAAACGTTTGTAATGTTGTGTCTTATAGCTCCCTTTTCTAAGTCTATAAAAAACAGCACCCAACAACTCCATTACACTACTGTGCATCCAAAAGGATAATAACTTGTTTCATGATTTGTTTGCATTTGTTACTCCGTTTTATGATATATTTATCACTTTTGTGATATATGTGATAGCTATTAATTCTCAGGTGAGGAATAATTAACATTAGTTAGTATAATTACTAGTTTACTTGTCTATTCTAATTTAGTTATTTTGTCCAAAAGCTTAAAGGAAACCAGTTCTGAATATCATTTGTCTGATACAAAACATAAAAATCCATGTTGGATCTCTTCTTTGTCATTTTGTCCAGGAATTGTTCCAGGAATTGTAATGCCATTTTATGTATTTTGCATAATTCATAAAAAAAAAAACTAGCCATTCCGTGTTTAACTAGAGCTGTTAGGCAAGCCGTGTTGCGTGTATGCAGCTCTTGCTGTGTCACTTCTTTTTCCATCCCGTTTCTTTTCAGTCCCTCCCTTACTCTCGTTTTTTTATTAGATTCCTTCTAATGTTCAGGATTGCCGTTGGCATTTTCCATCAAAAGTTCAATAACTCTGGAAATTAGAGATCTCTCTCCTGAGCCCTGTTCCAGCGCAGTAGGGGGCTGCCTGTCTGCTCTCACATACAGGACTGGGACAGTGTCTATCAGCCTGTCCACTCTCTCTCATGGGTCTTGTACTGGCTCTGTATTCAGCTGTCTGTCTTTTTGACTTTATTCCACTATGTTTCACGGTCAGTGACATAAGTGCAGTTTCCAACCTCTCAGAGTTATATAACATAGTTTTCGGCATCCAAAGAAAAGAAGTTAATCCTGTAAAGACTCTTAATTCAGCACAGAAGTCTTTACAGCATGGGAAATCTTAGAAGTTCATATAAACCAAGAGACTCTTAATTATGTTGTTTAAATGTGGCCTAAGAGGGGGCAAAATGCTTTTTAGTAATATAATTCACCTAAAAATTAAAATTCATGCATTTACTCACTGGTGTGTGTCAGCTGAATGAATTATTTCCTTCGTAAAATACTTTCTTTTCAATCTCTTTGCTTGTCCTGCTACTTTTTTTAATACAAAAACATTAAAACTAAAATTTAACATTGTTCATTTTCTCTCGTCACATTTGAAAAGATTTAAAAATCAGATTTGAATATTTTGAATATCAGCTTCCCTTGTGTTCTATACAGTAGGAAAAAATTGACACTTAAGACTGGTTTGTGGTCCAGTGTCACATATTCGTACCTTTTAGAGTAGAAATTTGTGCTGTTATGGTACTACTATGAACCTTTTAGGGGTAAATAAGGTTCTGCTCCAGTCAGGGCTCCAGACTAACTTTTTTCACTAGGAGCACAGTGGCCCCCAACTGAAAATTTTAGGGGCACAACCAGAAAATTTAGGGGCGCACACCGTAAATCAACATGCTAACCAAATCTACTAATTTCCACTGTATTACTAATAAATACTTTAATAATAGATGCAGAAATTACAATGTGCTGTTTCAAATTCAGTGTCACATTTTATTCTGCACTTTTGAAGATGCAACAACAAGGTAAACTTGTACAGTACAAGACAGTACAAATAGTAAACAAAATTCCATACACTCAGAATAAAAAATGTGCATAGTAAAAAAGTTTGTGTGCATGCTGTATCGTTGTTGTATGTTTCGTTAAGTTTTAAGCCATTCTTCCTTTGAAGGTCGAGCTGGCTTTTGTATTTGGTGAAAGGTAGTTCTAATGCTTATAGTACCTCAGTATCTGAATTCTTACAGCCAGTCTTCTCGAAAATGGTGAGTGTGGATCAGGGCCGGCCCTGACCAATTTGCTGCCCTAGGCATGATTTTACCTGGCGCCCCATGTGTATGTATGTATGTACATGTGTGTATATATATATATATATATATATATATATATATATATATATATACACACACATACACACACTACAGCAGAACTGTTTCCAACACTCATAATAAATCATCATATTAGAATGATTTCTAAAGGATCATGTGATAGACTGGATGTCACATGTGACACTGAAGAATGGAGTAATGATGCTGAAAATTCAGCTTTGCATCACAGAAATAAATGATAATTTAAAGTATAATAAATTGAAAACAAATTATTTTAAATTGTAATAATATATCACAATATTACATTTTTTTCTGTATTTTTGATCAAATAAATGCAGGCTTGATGAGCAGAAGAAACTTCTTTCAAAAACTTAAAAAAATAGTAATGTTTCAAAACTTTTGGCCTGTACTGTATCCCCCCAAAACTGCACAACTGTAGAGTAAAACATTATTTAAAAAAAAGTGATAATAAAAAATGCATCTTAAAACTGACAAGATTGTACAAAATCACAGTCTGGGGACTCAGAACTCAGAACAACTGCTAACATTAAGTTTAAGGTAAAAATAACTGCCATGAAATTATAGTATCTTACTCCTATTCAATAAATTGTTCTTTCACTACATCTCTTTACCTCTGTCTTTATCCTCTTCTCTTCTTTTTGGCAGTGTATCTATCGCAGACTATGATCATTTATAATGTGTCATGTAAATTCGGCCTTGCGTCACAATCAGGAAACTTTCACCGTGTCTAGAACGGGCGCGAGCCGCCAGGCCCGTTTCTACGAGCTGTGTGTTAACAAAAACAGTGCTGTCTACATTGGATGTGGCGTCGGGCACGCTACACAACAAATTACCAACAACTAATCGTGCGCGCGCTCTGTTTCTGACGCACTTCAAGCACTCGATGGGTGGGGGAAGATTGAAGAGCCAGACTTTTTTTTTTTTTTTGCTTTATTTGGAAGTGTTTCGAATTATTGGTTTTTAAATAGTATCCTATTATAAAAAAATATAGGTCAAAAAAAAAAAAAAAGTTCACTCATTCTGGCGCCCCTATGGATGAGTGGCGCCCTTAGCATTTGCCTATGCCGTGGGCCGGCCCTGGTGCGGACTTTTTTTCGCCACACCAACCTCTGACTCTGAATCATCATCTGACGGTGACACTGTAGACTCTGGCACTGGTACACTAGCCGCAGGTCGGAAGAACGAATCAATAGTTCGCTTGCTCATAGCTCAGACGCACGCACATATCAGGTTGTGATGATATTTGTCTCTGTTTCCTTCCCACAGATGTTTACGCGCGCTCAATTATCTCTAGGCCCCTCCCCCTCCACACATTTTAGCCACTTGCAGTGGCCATTCCCTATTCTTCTCACACGCATTTGCCGCCTCACAGACTAATGAGACGCGAGCACACACTCGCGTCTCATTAGTATGTGTGCAAGTGTGTGTGCAAGTGTGTGTCCGTGCGTGCGTGCGTGCGTGTGCAAATCTACTGGTCGCACATGTGCGACTGGATGTAAAATTCAGTCGCACACTCTCAAAATTTGGTCGCAAAATGCGACCATTTGGTCGCAGTCTGGAGCCCTGGCTCCAGTGACAAACTGTGTGTAAAGGTACACTTTTTGAAGAAGTTGTGTGCTGAGGTGTTGTTAATGTTTTCTTTAACATTAATCGAGAGCTGTGGTTGTTTTTCAGAGCATATTTGTACAGTTCCAGTTCAGCAGTGAGAAGGTGCTGCCTTCTGATGCTCTTCGCTGTGCTCTGGCCAAAACCTTCCAGGATGAGCAGAGATTCCAACTCGGCATTATGGACGACGCAGCCGAGTGCTTTGTAAGGGCTCTTGACTCTCTACCATTGCCCTTTAGCTTTCCTCCCCTGTAGAGTGTTGCTTTCCCTTCTACTCTCCTCCATGTCCTTGTTTGTTCCATACTCTTTATTATGCTTTCACATGCCAAATTAGACTCTGTGCTCCAGATGTAGATTTTCTTAAGGAGGACATTGTGCAGTCTGGCAGATTTTTTGCGAACATTGTTAGCCTCAGCTATGTCTTGAGTCCACCAGTGCAAGTAAAAGGAACATATCCTCTTGGCCCTGTATTTCTATCTGTCCTTTCCTGTCATTTTTGGTTGCATGTCAGCTTTCTTGTCAATTTTTAACTCTTTTCTCATGACAGGATACTTGAGGCAAACCTTCTTGTTTAAACCTTTGCTGTAATCTTTTGTAATCATGCATGCATCTCCTATTTTGTGAAGTGGTTAACTTCCTCCTAATGGCTCATTTTAAAGGCCATAGCATCATAACATATAAGATAAAGAATGGCTCCCTGCCTCTGCCTCTCTTGACTGCTGGTTTGGTAACATCATACAATGTGCTGACCAGTAAAAACTGCAACCACAAACTGCAAATGTACATTTTTTGCCCCCTTAACCACTATTGTTGTCAGGCCATTATGCAAGACTGGAGACACTGGTAAAGGCCAGTTGCTTAGCAAATTTCAACATTTCCCTACAGAACACAAACCTCCCCCAACCAAACATCCTCTGTAATATCCTTCAGCTAAAAGGGCTGAGCACGCTGTTATTCACAGATTCAGTAAACACCCATTGGATAGTGAGAATCAATTAACATGAGACATGCAGGACAGACGCATGCCGTTTCTTTTAAGTGGGATTTGGATTCAAGCACAAT
Source organism: Carassius gibelio (assembly GCF_023724105.1). Classification (NCBI taxonomy): domain Eukaryota; kingdom Metazoa; phylum Chordata; class Actinopteri; order Cypriniformes; family Cyprinidae; genus Carassius; species Carassius gibelio. The sequence goes on along the minus strand of NC_068383.1, from coordinate 14,803,088 downwards.
GATTGGTAATAATAAAGCAATATGTCTCTCTCACAGGAGAATATCCTCATGAGGATCCACTTTCACATCTCTGATGAGACTAAGGAGGACATCTGTACGGCCAAACACTGCATCCCTCACCAGAAGTTTGCCATGACACTCTTTGAGCAGGTGAAGCCCCTTTATTAACAAGTAGAAATCTTTTTGAAGGCAATATGAATCCCATTCACTATCCATTTAACTTGTATAATAGAACATAATTCTGAATGACACATACTTGTTGGTAGAAAATTTAAAACCGTAAAATAAACATCAGGATTTGATTGGATCATGGTCGGTCTACATTGCACATGTCAGTAAATGCATCTTTTATATTTTTGTTGATCATTTCTCTTTTATAATAGCATGCATTGATGTATTATGCACAATTTATTTAATTTGTTTGCTTACTTAAATACCTCTTTGTAAGTGACATGCATCAATTGTCATTTAATTCATTTGTGTTGTGTCAGGTCTGGAAACCCTAATAGACCTAGTTTTTAATATAAAATGTTTGCCACTCGCTCCAGTTGAAAGGAAAAGATTATTTAATAGATAATATTTTTTGTTCTCATTTAGTGTGTGTGCAGCAACTGTGGAGCCTCTTCAGACCCCCTGCCCTTCATTCAGATGGTCCACTACATCTCCACCACCTCTCTGTGGTGAGCAAAATCATTCCTGCAGCACATACACTTGCACAAAAATGAGTGATGCTAAAGAATGAGGTCATTTTGAAAGCTGAGACCAAAAAGAGCCACACTGTGCACGGCACAGAAAACATCATGTCCTATACTCTTCACCAGCTGAGCAAATGAGCTCTCTGCCACATCAAACACAGTGAAATCAATTAGAACAGAGATCACATGGCAACAGCCAGCTTAAATATTACTCTAGGTCTTCTGGACAGCAGTTCCACTGCTTTTAATCATGAATGGTGAGTGGCCAGATACAAAGCAGAGCCTCACATTAGAGAAGATCCCCTTGAACCTCTCCAGTCAAACATTGTCAGCATCTGCTTTTAGAGCTGTGCATTTGCAGACACAGTCTGGATTACTGCATTCAGCCTGCCAGGGCAGCAGATACTTAACATTTGTGAACAAACAGTCATAAGCACAATAACGATGAAGGACTGCATGAATATTTCAGCATGCAGCTCTGTGATAAAGGAGGATTTTTATGGTAATAGGTGACATTGCAGTGGACGGCTGCTTTCGTCTGCACAAGGACATTGACTCCCTTGTCGTCCCACTACAAATATTACAATCAATGGATTAATGGATTAATACAATAATTTATTATGATTATTTCACCATGTCATTTATCTCTGTGCTAAAACTTAGTGATCTCCAGGGCTGGGTTTTGACACAAATTAGGCCTATTATTATTTTTTTAATCCAGCATGCGTGAGGTGCCAGACATAAAAAAATAAATAAATAAAAAAACTTCCTAAAAGTAAGATATAATCTGCAAAATGTACACAAATACACCTAAACACTTCTTGTCAAAAATTCCATTTCAGTTTGTAAATTTAGTAATTATAGGCTGTTTATTAATCAGAGCCAATACATACAAACACTTCACCTATAAAAATGGATATGAGAGCTTCAGTGTATTGCTTGTGCTATCTTAATGTGTGACATGTGTTGGTTATGCTACAGTAACCAGGCAGTGCGGATGCTGGAATGCCGGGAGAAGGCCACCCCAGACATGTTTGGAGAGCTGCTGAGGAACGCCAGCACTGTGGGAGACCTGCGCAACTGTCCGGTTAGCATTACCAAACGCCACCACACACTCAGCTCCATCAAATCAAGTGCTGAATAGGCAAAATGAAGCCGGCTTGTCTGGGTGTTGAATAGGATTGTGGCCATTAAGTAATCGCTGAGTCAAAACAGGATGCCATCAAGTCTCGTGGCCCTGAGGAGGTTCAACTACTTATGCAGAACACACATTTGTTTTCATGTCAGATCAGGATTTCCTTGGATAAGGGATGACTGCTTATCACAATTAAAAAAAATAATTTACTTAATCAGTATATTTGTCTTGTTTTTCAACAAAATATCTAAACATCCTTGAAACAATATGTATTTATATTATATATAACATAAGACACACTACAGTCAGTAGAATTGTTTTTAATGAAATAAATACTTTCTTTAAAGGTTTATAGTGTTATAAAAGATTTTGGTTTCAAATAAATGCTGGTATTTTGAACTTTTTGTTTATCAAAGTATCCTGAAAAAAAGTATCATGGTTTCCACAAAAATATGAAACCGCACAACTGTTTTCAGAATTGAAAGGATCATGTGACACTGAAGACTGGAGTAATGGCTGCTGAAAATTTAGCTTTGACATCACAGGAGTAAATTACATTTTAAAATACACAATTGTAATAATATTTTTCAGATTACTGTTTATACTTTATTTTGATCAAATACATGCAGCATTAGTAAGAGACGTCTGATATTCAAAGGAAAAACTATTTTTTTTCTACCTATTGGCAAGTATTTATTTCTTTTTAAGCTCAAACCAAACTAAATTTTGACTTCTCTGCTGTTCATTCAAGACATTCACGTAGTAATGAATCATTACATTATTAGATGATGATATGCTTGATCTGTCTGTTCACTAGTATTAATGGAAGTTAACATGTTTTGAGATTTGACACTACAGCAAGATTTTCTGTATCTATTGAACACATTTGTAAGTTGAAGAACAATGTGTGTCGATCTGAAATGGATTTGTTACCCTGAACCTCAGACATGCTTCAAATGCAATATAAACACAGAATATGGTTGTTCATCTGTGATTTATGATCTGTGTCAGGTTGACTGTGTAAGTTTGGCCAGGGGGATTGGGAATTTATGGTAATAGCTAATGTAAATGTATATATGTGTGTTTGTTTAAGCTCCAGTATGAAAAAAAGCCCCTTTTTTCCCTCTCCATTTTTCTTATCTACAGGGGAACTGTGGAGAGAAGCTCCGCATTCGACGTGTCCTGATGAACTCCCCAGAGATCATCACCATTGGCCTGGTGTGGGACTCGGACCACTCTGACCTGGCAGAAGATGTCATCCATAGCCTGGGCACTGTCCTTCGGCTCGGAGATGTAAGACATACTCCTAGCCATAAGTTTAAATATCCCACAAATTATACTCCATTCTGCTGACATAAATCAGTTGATAGATGAACAAACCCACAGCTGAAAACAGATGCTTTAGAATGTTATGGATGGTGATAAATGGAGTCTGATAAAACTGCTGGCACTTCGTTTCCGGTCCAAAATTCCTCCTTTTTTGTCTGAGACCTCATCTTGTCTGAAAGTATGGCATCGCACTGGATCACTGTCAGGACCTTCACAAATGAATAACAGCAAAAGTCACCATTGGAGTTGTTGTAGAAGAATAGGACAGGTGGCGCACATGGATCTGTGATAAAACAGCAGTGCTGCAACTCTGAGATCACTGTGATGCACATAGGATTTACAGGCAGAATTTGTCAAACGTGTTGCATCAATGACAATGACTCACACACAAAAGAAACTGTCTGCCACTGATTTCACAAAGGGTGTCCTAAGTGTTTCGCATTTCACAAAGGAATGAGTTCATGTTTCAGTGAAAAAAGCAAAAAGTTTTGAAAGGCCCAAACGAATGATTACTATAAACTAAAATACGTCTAGAGATCAAGAGTGGTGTGTGTGTATTTATGAGTAATTAGTGACCTCTCCTCCTTCGTTTCACCCATAGCTGTTCTACAGAGTGACAGAGGACAAGGCCAAACAGGCGGAGCTCTACCTGGTGGGCGTGGTCTGTTACTATGGCAAACACTACTCTACTTTCTTCTTCCAAACCAAAATCCGCAAGTGGATTTACTTCGATGATGCTCATGTGAAAGAGGTAATCATCTGGGCTTTGTGTAACCAGTGAATGTGAAAAAACGCAGGCCTTAGTTGGCCGGTTTGCCAGGGTTGTTCGTTAGGGCTTTATTTATACATGTCCTGATCTAATGTTCCTTGCTTGCTCTGTCCACGGGGAGCTTGTGTAGAATCATTAACTGGGATAGGCCAATGTGTTGTCTCATTATTTAGCAGTGTCCCACAGGCTCCCAGCATGTGGTGGGTGGGTGGGTGAATGAATGTATGTTTGTTTTCTCCGTTAGTGCTTGCGTGCTGTTTTACATAATTCAGCAGTTTGTTGAATCACCTATTAGGTGTCTGTGTTAGTCTGTGTGTGCAGGTATGTGTGAGGGTCTATAGAAAATGAAGATCCTCAAATGTGCGTGTGACAAACGTGTGAGGTCTGTTCTAGCATGTCATAATACGTTTGAGATTACCTGTTCAGTGTATTTGATGCACACTTTTGTGATAATCAATCATTCATTTATCATTTACTTTTTTTCTGCCATCAGACTATCTGAGACATCTTTGTTATAACTTGTTGCATCTTGTTTCGGATTTGACTGACAGACTGCCATTCTGACACCGCAAACTTCATGCTTTCTGACCTTATTTCCACTTTATGTTGCAATTATTCCGCTAATTGTACATATAAAATACAAGAAGTTTGTATCAGTAGTCCCATATTCATCACTGTGACCACACAGTCTGGTTACAATGTCTACAATTGTAACCTGTTTACATCTGCCAATGTCTTTATACAATATGTGCAGATATATACATTGAGAGAGGCAGTGTGAGTGCCGCATACACCCGAAGCGTGCGTGCTAAAGCTTGTCAAACAGCACCTGATTATTGAACTAAGTTAGCTTTTGTGCTAATACTGTCAAAACGCACAAGGTTTACATGTAGACTCGGTTATGTCTAAAATGAAAGTAAACAGTTGAGAGAAAAACGTATATGTGTCTGTATATTATATGCCTGCATGTCTTATAAAGGGACAGCAGGCCTATTAAACATGCAGCCTACTGTCATTACAGGGATAGATCACCCTAAAATTACTGTCATTACAGAGATGGAGCACCCTAAAATTTAAATTGTCATTATTTACTCACCGTCACGTTGTCCCAAACCTATATTAATTTATTTCTTGTGCTAAGCAAAAAATGTGGGTAACTAAAAAATTCAAAACATTGTTTTATAATGTACAGTATAACAAATGGATATTAATTTGGAAAATTTCTGAAGAATACATTTAACGTTTACATTATTAGTATTTTAAAGATTAATTTTCAGATGACCCCAAGGATAATCTGAATATAAAAATAGATCAAATGAAAATGTTCAATTAAATTCTCATCAGCTGATACTAATCAATGTACTGATATTACCAATATATTGTGCATCCCTAATTTTTACAGTGATACGTTAACTGTATAATTCCTAAAACTAATGAAACTACTTGTAAGAACATAATCCCCCAGTTTCACAGACAAGGCTTAAATGTAGTACCAGACTAAAATGTAAATCTGAGCTGTTTCAACTGCAAGAAGCTTGCACTGACTGATATTAAACCATGTCAGTGCCCTTTTTGTCTTAAGATGCACACCAGTAATGCTTTGTTCTAAGGCATGTTTATAAAAAAATACTTAAATGTCCTAATTGAACTATGGCCTAATCCTGCTCTAGGCTAAATCCTGTCTATGAAACTGGGCCAATGTGTATTATGTCACTCAGAGTTGGTGTGTCATTCCCTTAGTTCTGAACTTGCAGAATTGTATCTTTGTAATAGCAGTGCAGGACTGTGGATCGTAGACAGTTGCAAACAAAGCAGCTTTTTCTGTGGGGTCTGGCAAACCTATGCTGACCTGCTCGTGAGCTGTGCAGAGCTCTTTCAATAGCCCTCTGAAAACAAGGATATCCCACTATTGTTTACAACCACAGCTGGTCAGTGGTAGGGTGTGGCCTACAGAGAGTAAGCGCCATGATAGTCCACCGCAACCAAACGCATACACTCTCCCGCTCACATATTCACGTTTTCGTGCATGCTTGTCTGTTACTGCGGCTCGCTCGGACATCCTGTCTGGATATGGAGGGAGTGTAGAGAGAGTCGTCCATTCGGGAAGTTGGAGTCAGGGTAAGATTGGTCTGAAAATAATGGAAACATGTCAGGCTTGAGTTTCAGTTTCTGTCTTTATCCAGAATATTTCAAACAGGTCTTTGCTTTTGTTTAGTTTTTCACTAGGCGAGAGTAATTTGGTTGAGCTTTTTAGGGACTGATTTTTAAAAATCTGTCAAATGTATTATTTATGTATTATTTAAACTACTTTAAAACTATACTCTATGTCTCGCTCATATTTTCTCTCTTTCACAGATTGGGCCCAAGTGGAAGGATGTGGTGTCCCGCTGTATAAAGGGGCATTACCAGCCGCTGTTGCTGCTCTATGCTGACCCCCGGGGGAAGCCAGTGTCAGTTCAGGATTTGGCTTCACGCCTAGACTTGCATCACTACACTAAAGCATACTATGACAGTGAGGATTCAGGTACTTTCACACCAGCATAAGGCCAGTTTACTGGGCCAGTATGTTTCTTTGCATTTCTTTGGTGCACCTTCAGGAGGAAGTTCTAAGCACTGAAGCAAATGTTAATTCAAACAAAATGAGTAATATTTCAGCACTAATTATGAAAATTCTAGACAATTCTTTTTTAGACAGATTAGTGGAGTTTGCAGTTAGATTAGTGCAGCTGTAATAACCATATATTTCATTTGGTGATATGATGTCGGTATACCAATCTACCTGAACTACAAAAGCCTGCTTGTTACTGTAAAATATACTGAAAAGCACTGTGATAATATTGGAGGTAGTAGAGTTCATTGTAAGTGACCTGTCCATAAAACATGGACAATATTTGTTTAAATGGGGCACAGGATTATACCCACAAATACACTAAAATGATGCAATATATATTGGCATGAAATGCAACATAAATCATCCTAATAGACATCATGTAGTAAAAATATAAAAAAAACAAAAGTGTTCAAATATGTCATCTCATATGATTTGTCATGCATGGATTTATGGGAGTGCCTTTTTACTGTTTTTCTCCATAAATGATATAGTAATTTATCATTTTAACTTGCTAAATGTTACTTATAACCAATTACTGTACAATTAAATGTAGTGCAATGTTAAACCATTTGTTGTTTTTCATTGTATATGGTAAGGTAATTTACAGTTATCCAATTAAAAATGACGACAAATATTAAATTAAACATTTTTACAAACATCACAAACTATTACTTTGCAGAAGAGTTAAGTGTGTTAAGTGCCATGGACATCATATTCTGATACTTGTTTGAGGAGCAGTGTGCTGTTAATTTTCTAAGCTTTTGGACTTACAGTTTTACTGCTTGACAGAGAATAAAACGGCAGAAAATAAGGGTGGACCTAAGCTATATCAAAACTTTGGGATGGGCTTCTTTGACCTGAGTAAACATCCACCCAGAACACCTAGATGTGCCGTCACCTCTCAGAACTCTTTCTGCTAGTCACATTTTTATAGCAGTATGGGTTCTCCAGTTTGTAGCGTCAGTGATCAGCATCACATCTTCTGTTTGGTTTGTCAGGCCGCGAACCATCGATTTCCAGCGACACACGGACAGACTCCTCCACCGACAGCTACAGCTATAAGTATTCACACTCCCACCACGAGTCTATGGCCTCCCACTTCTCCTCTGACTCCCAGGGAACCGTCATCTGTAACCCAGACAACGACTCTGCCTCCCACAGCAGCCTGGAAAACACAGGTACATCAGTATATACATTCACCCTAGAATCAAACAGTTTAGACACCATATTAGGTATTTTGGCATTGAGTTGATCCATACAGTAGTTCATTTAATGTTTTCTGCCTTATGCCCTGCTTAGGGCTGCACAATTAATAGTTGATCTAGTTTAGTGTTATTACTCATATTGCAAAGGCTGTGATATAATTACAGTGCTTGAGTGTTTCAGAGTAAAGCATGGCACTGTGTTCATTTACACATGAGCAGCTCATGATCCAGTGTTTTCAGTGTCTCGGAGTGCCTAGGTTTCACTGTAAATGTACAGCACCTGTCCTATTCTTCTACAACAACTCAAACAGTGACTTTTGTTGTTATTCATTTGTGAAGGTCCTGACAGCGATCCAGTGCGACACCGTACTTTCAGACAAGATGGGGTCTCAGACAAAAAAGGAGGAATTTTGGACCGGAAACGAAGTGCCAGCAGGCCTCGAAAATTCGAGGCCCGGGGTGATTCAAGGAGTCGTTGTGCTAAGACAGATGAGGTGTTGTCTGCCGGCTACCACAGTGAAGGTATGCAGTTAAACAATATAATGCTGTCACCACACCACAAACATTGCTTGGTTAATAATCTGTAACTGTGTCAGCTGATTGATGCTGACAGATCATTAGTGGATCGAGTAGCATGTTGGACAATAAATGTGAGCTGCATTAGTCATCGCTGTTGCTTGTTCTGGCTGTGTTGAGTAATATTAGCTTAGGTTAAAATAACATTCCTCCTTCCTCCTTTTTTTTTTTTTTTTTTCTAATGATTTCCTCTCCCTCTCTTTTACAGGCGAGACTTTAAAAGAGCAGCAAGTTCCTCGTTCCCTACCTAAACCTAGCTCCAGTCGGCTTCGAGACTTTAAGGAGACTATGAGCAACATTATCCATAATCGGCCACTTTCTGCATCATCTTCGGGCTCTCTTGGCCCACCCGACTCCACTATTAAGACCCGAGACTGGGAAGCTGACAGCACCAGCAGCGAGTCCAAGTCAAGCTCCTCTGGAGGGCGGTACCATCCACCCTGGAAGCCTCGCCGAGAGGCCCTCAACATCGACAGCATCTTTAGCAGGGAACGTCGCAAGCAGGCTGGGTATAGTCCACTAGGAGCTCTCTTGTCTGAAGACTCAGGGCCTCAGGGAGACTTGGCATCCTCAGCGGGGCAGACCATCTTTCGAGACCTACCGGGACCCCTGAGACGAGGATCAGGGCAGCCCCCACGGCTTATCCAGAGGATGGAGAGTGGCTATGAGAGCAGTGAGAGGAACAGCAACAGCCCCGTCAGTCTGGACATACCCGTTAGTGAGGGCACCAGTAATGGCACGCACAGGTATGATGCAAAAAAATCTTGTCAGAACTGATAAGGATCTTTGTTAGCTCCTTATTCATCTCTCTTTTTGTTTTCCAGCTTACAAGAGGGAGGAAAGAAAAAGCCTCCTCCTGGTGTCAGCCCATCATTGAATACTGTCACCAAATCCAAGAGCAGCAGTGCCCTACTACAGGATGTCAAAGCATCACTCAAGGGCAGCAGTCACATGAGTTTAGGTGTGTTCAGTATGAATGTGTGTGTTTATAGTCGTCATACAGCTAACATGTAGGCAGTTTCACCTGTTGTTTACCTTACTATATGAATCATTCTTTCTAAATGTTTAAACTAGGTGTCACATGGCCTTCTTGCTGTTTCTACATGAACTATAAGACTATAATAAGCAAGCAGTATTGAGCAGAATCAGCTGCAAAATACATCCTGTTCCTTTCTGTGAAATGTTATCTCTGTATATCTGTTATGTAAACTGAGGAACATGAGTCTGCCCTGGAGAACTATCAATTGCTATACCTGTTTGTGCTTCTCCATGTGACCAGAATAGATCCTTTAGCTCACCGCCTACTGTTTGTTATATATGTAGAATTGTGCGCATGTTAAAACTATGTGCCGCTGATATCATATTCCAAGGCTTAATGCACACATACAATATTTTGACAATGCATCCATTTGTTTCCTGTGTATTTTCTTAGGACTATGTTTACATTAATAGCAGAGATTAACGTAGGAACCAGAGTTATGAAGTGACAGTGTTTATTTATTATTGAGTGGTACCTTTGGTCAGATTGGGTGTAGTTGAGACAGAGACAGTCTCAACCATGGAAACGATTCAGAATTAAGAAGAGAATCAGATATAATGGTTTTTATGTAAGCAGTCTGAGTTTAGTATTAATTATATGATGTATTGTTTATTTCTACATGACTTTAATTTATATTTCAGATTTAGTAGTTTAACTTGGACTTATTTCAATTAGTTGCCGAGGCAAAAAAATATATATACATAAATCATTGAATATTTTCATATTGAAATTACCCAAGAATATTAATAGATTTTAAGTTAACACTAACAATACTAAATTTCAATCAGATGGCACTTGAAAGTTGAATGCCAAAACAGTTTTTGCTGCTTACACTCACTCAAAAATAACTCGTGTATATACTGTATGTACAAGGTGTCAGTAAAAAAATAAAATAGAAAACATTGACACTGTAAATGCAACAATGGATTGTCCCAGACTGTTTCCTTAATATTCTCATGTTTCTGTTTGTGTGTAGCAGGTGAAGGCCGCAGTGAACTGGATGAGCTACAGGAGGAAGTAGCTCGTCGGGCCAAGGAACAAGAGTTACAGAGGCGAAAGGAAAAGGAAAAGGAAGCGGCCATGGGCTTCAATCCCAGACCCAGCAAGTTCATGGATCTGGATGAGCTCCAGAACCAAGGTGAGGCATCAGCATCAGGGAGTGGTTCTGTCTTCGAATGCGTTTCCTTGGGTTTCTGCTGTGGCTTATTCTTTGGAGCTTGGGACTGCGTGTGCATGCGTGCGTGTGTTTGTGTGTGTGTGTGTGTGTGTGTGTGTGAAATGCAGGTGTGCTGGTTTCCATGCTGAATAGCACTGTGCTATGATGTTTGTTACCTGCAGGGAAAGGGGAAGGCTTTGAGAGGTGTGTGTTGGAGGCAGAGTCTCTGTTAGACCAGTCTCTGAGGTTGGAACAGGCAGGAGAGGTGGCCACTGCTCTGTCTGTGGTTAACGAAGCTATGTGTAAGTAATCCTGCCCTTAGCCTGCTGCCGCCATCACTACTGCCATGTGTTTGTGTGTCTGTACATCTCTGTTTGTGTTTCGGTTTCCATATAGAAACTGTCACTAATGCTATGTGTCATACACCAAATGCATTTTAACTATATATTACTTTCAGACAATAGTAGGGTCATGGTTTGAGTCTGCTTATACAGGGGCCAACATGCCTTGGTTTTCTTAATATTCTGGAGTTTGGCTGTGAGGTCCTAATGGTACAAACATAGCAGCAGCGGCCATAAAGAAGTACAATCTGGGCCCAGCACTATGGCAACCTTAATGAATTCCCAGCGTGTAGTGTATGATGTACACTATAAGTTATATTTAAGTATTTTAAATATTGCCAATGCTAGTCATGTGTGACCGTGTTGCAGTCTGCATCAGCTGATCACCTTGTCCCTTGGCTAAGAAACAAAAATTGTTGACCTTAGTTTCAGTTCCAAATCTTAATTAACTTCATCCCCTGCAAGCCTGTTTAGTCTGCCTCCACTTATATTAATAAAAAAAATTATTTTTGAGAACCTAAGAAAGAATTGCACTTCTGAACATTCTTACCGAACTATTTAGAATTTATCTTAATAAACTTCTTTACTTCTCTCATAAAAAGATTTTTGTGAATCCAGCCCTGGGCTAGAGCTATCAGTTTTTATAAATGTCAATAAAATGCTCTCTGTGTCCTTCTGACTGTGACTGATGTGGAAAGCGTTTAATTACAATGTCATTTTACGTCTGTCTGTCTTTTGTGTGTCATACTCTGAGGTTTGTCATTTATGTGGTGACCATATGCACGGACACACACACACACACACACACACACACACACAAACTCTCACATCTTCCATGGCCTGGCCCCTGTGTGTTACCTACACCTCCCTCCCTCACCAGCCTCACGGTTTCCAGAGCCTCTGTAGGGCCGGGTAGATTGCAGCTCATCTGATGGGGAAAGAATTCTTGTTCTGTAATTATTTACAATTAACTTTCCCCCGATGCGGTGTTAGGCTCGTATAATTTCCTTTTTTTTTTTTTTTTTTTTTTTCAGTGGCTGAACTACAATTCATTTTGATTTAAGTCAGTTTCATTATAATTTAATAATTTTGTGCTTGAGAGAACTTAACATTTGTGTAAAGGATTTTACTAGGTTACCCATCTTCCCTATGTGTGTGACCCTTCCCTCGAGACCCTTTCCATTTCAGTTCTTTGTAATGTGTGTTTGCATGTGTCCCCATGACTCGGCTCTTTATTTTCTGCATCTGTTTCATTTTTCTTTTGCCTTTTTTTTTTTTTTATTTGCGTTGTAGCTAAACTCAGGCATACCTTGCATGAGAACAGCGCTAACTCTCAGGGCAGGATGCAAAAGTGCATGAGGAGAGCACGAAGTCTGCAGCAGCGCATGCAGCAGCAGGAACTGCAGCAGAAGCAACAGGAGGAAGAGAAGGAACAGAAACAGCCCCACAGGTACCTGCTGCTGGCTGCAGTTGAGTATATGTGTGTGTCTGTGCTCTAGGAGCCCTGCACACAGGAAGAGGAAACGTGCATTGTGCCTTAAAATAATAATCATCAATTCTGATTTAAGGATTGAAAGCTAGGTTAGTGTAAGAGACCATATTGGAACGAGCTGCTCAGTTGATGTCATGTTAGAGAGGCTGAAACAAATCTGTATACTATAAGATACTGACCCCGGTAGGTTCACTTCATTTATTATCAGAAACTCATTGTTATTTTTCATGTTCTGTGTTTAGTGAAAAGTCTGTCCCGGTCCAAATACTTCTGACGAATGTTAAAGAAGAGGATGAGAAGTGCGTTTCGGAAGATGCATTAAGACCACCATCACCTCTCCACATGAAACCTCAGTCTATAAATAAACCGATTTCTGAAGCCCCCGGCCCTCCGGTCTCCTACCATACCGACACACTTTCCAATCAGCATGGTAACTCAGGAGACAACTCCAGTCCTCTTGCTATGACTGATAATGGGCCGCAGTCAAACACGTTGGGTCCCAGAGACACTGTAAACATCACAAACTCTCTTGTACAAACTTCTAGTATACGCAGTTCTGCCACTGTGCCTGTGATTGCAGTGAATGGCTGCGAGGCTCCTTTCAAATCATCAGTTCCGCTTAATACGCCCTCTAGCCCATCTCATTTCAGTGCCCGTCAGACACCTTCCATCTCTGAACACTCCAACTCTGGGGAAGGACCGCAAAACCCACCTCGTCCTCGGTCTCTCCATGGCCTAACGCACGCACCCCACAGCAACACTTCTGATGCCTGTCAAAAATCTCTCCCGGCACCCTCACGTAATTGGTCCTGTCACAGTCTGGGCCGTCCTACAGTGATGGAGTCCCCCCCGTTCTCTCCATCAGACCTCCGCTCCCCCTCATCCCCCTTTCCTCCATCCCTATCTTCACCAGCTCTGGATCAGCATCCAGCTGGCCCTATGCCTGTGGAGCGATGGGCGGAGAATGTCAATCGATACTACAGCTCCCAGAATTATGCACAGTCAGGACGTGGCTCACCCTGTGAGGAGCTGTCAGACTTGGACTCACTTTATCAGGCCAGCTTGAAGGCTCCCAGCATGCCCCGAGCCCCACGGGGACCCAGTCCCCAGCTTGCCAACAGATCCGGTAATTTTGAACAAGACCCCACCTAGTTCCCATATATCTCTTTATACATTGTTTTTATTTATTTTTTATTCATTTAATTTTTTGTCTGTTTGTGTCCTGTGGAAAATAACAACAGTAATATTCAGTTATTTAAAAGTATTCATTATAATTGTAATAATTAAAATATAAATGTTTGGTAGTGTATATATTTTTTATAATGAACAGTAAGTTGTCCTGTCTGGAAACTGGTTGTATAAATGTAGTGTTCTCCCAGGTCCTGCTGCTTCTCGAAAGCACAGCGCTGGATTCTCTGCCACTTTTGGCCGTTCCAAGACCCCCACAGCAGAGATCGAGAGGACTGCCTACAGGACGCCAGCATACAGCACTAAACCACTTCAGAAGGTGAGTTGGCACACCAGTATTACCTCGCTAGAATTTATAGCAGTGATACTCAAATCTAGCTCGCGAGATCCACTTTCCTGCAGAGTTTAGCTCCAATCCTGGTCAAGTTCACCATACTGATTAGCGTGCTCAGGTGTGTTTGATTCGGGTTAGAGCTAAACTCTGCAGGAAAGTTGATCTCACAAGCCAGACTTGAGTATCCCTGATTTATAGTATTGATACGTTTAAGATCTGAGTGTTATTGTTATTGCACAAAGTGAAGAACTTTTTTACTGTTATTAATGATGTGAAATGCTTATGCACTGTGTTGTTCTGTGTGTGTGTGTGTGTGTGTGTGTGTGTGTGCAGCCTGTGTCTGCTGTGGCCTGTGATGCGCCACTGGGTGGGGATGAATCGTACAGTGTTGAGAACTTGCGACGAATTTCTCGGAGTCTCAGTGGGACTGTCGTCGGAGGACGGACTGATGTTCCCCCATCTCGCAGCTTTGTGGGTGTCTTACAATTTAAAGTCACTTGGTCAAACACTCAAACCTCATATTATGCTCTCAAAATACATAACCACCATTTAATTTGCTGCAAAATTAGCTTTCAATGACTTTTCTCAGTTTTATGAACTGATACATCATGGGTTTAGGCAGTGTGGTCTAAAATGTTTGTGGCAAATACTGCCACCTGGTGTGACTAAAGAGAACATAAAGAAACATTAGTGCATAGTTGTTCTAAGGTGGGGTCACTTCAGCTGCAAAACTGTTTAGAGTTTTATAATATTTATTTAGTTTTATTTTAGTTTTTTTTTTTTTAAATCAGCCAGTCATCTCACAGACCTCTTAGAATCCTTCATGGCGCACCGGTAGTTGTAGGGTGGCCATTCGTACCATTTTCACAGGACACGTCCTGGCCAGGATTTCTAGATTGCCTAAAATATCCAGGTTTTGGCTTTGGTTTCCTGTTTACATACTTAATGACGGTAATGATCATTTGACCAATAACCTGCAGACTTTGTACGTTAATCGACCAATCGTGGTGCGTGAGAAGGTGGGATCTACAGAGAACGATTCAAAAGCACAAGAAGCCATTGGACTGTGCAGCGCAAACAGACAAAACATGGATATTTTAGGCAATATAGAAATCCTGGCCAGGATGTGTCCTGCAAAAATGGCACAAATGGCCACCCTAGGTAGTTGGCAGAAACAAAAAAGTTTTGCATGTTGTGTATGTCCATTGTGCATCTGTTCTGTTACTACCTTTTTTGTCATTTATGTCCTTGTCATGGTGCTTATGTTAACTCGTATTATTTTCATGCTGCTTCTTCTGTCATCCTGTTTTATTTATTTTATTTATTTTTCATAAAGGACCCTCATGTCTCCAGGATCTCGAAGCATATGAATGTGCAAATCCCCACACATCGCTCCAACACCTCCCCGCATGTTTTACCCCCTCCTTCCCACAATCCTACTGTGTTCCCTCATGGACTGCAGCCCCAAAACCCTCACCCAAGCCACCGCCACCACCCTGCCCCTCCATCCCACCTCCACCAGCAGACACTGAGGCCCTCTCATGGACAAACAGGTAACCATCTCACCCCACTCACACTTTCAGTCTCCATGTAGGACACCGATTCTTTTTGTCTATGTCTGCAAGAGGCTGCCATCTTTGTCATCTCTGTGAGCGTTTTATCATTTGTGATTTGTTAATTGCTCTAAACTGCATCAAGATTTAGTTTGATTTCAATTGATCATGCAGCTCTACACTGAATGCATTATTGCTATAAGCAATTCAAATCTTCTTTGCTCCTCTCTGCAGGAGATTGCCAAAAGGCCAACAAGTTTCTGGCTGTGCTTGACAGGGGTGAAGCGTTCTCCCGTGAAAACTACCACAAAGTTGCACTGAGCTACGGCACCCTTCCACGAGCCCCCCGTAGGTCAGTTTCATCTGGGCCTCCTGTGCACCAAATGAGGCCCCCAGCGGGCCCGGGGCCCCGGAACTACCCAGACGCAGTCTACGCCACTCTGTCCCACCCTCACCGCACGACAGCATCAAATAGGACAATGGATGGTTTTTACAGACAGCCCCACCAGAAATCTGCTTCAGCCACCCCGATCCCGCATCACTCCAGCCATCATAACCCACACCTAGAGCTACCGTCCCAACCCCTCCGCCTCGATGTGCCCCCCGAGAGGGACTGGAGGGCTGCTAGGGACTCTCATTCCTTCCCCAGGACAGAACCACGTGGTGGGACATCCCGTGGCCCTCCTGTTTATATCTGTGGGTTGTGCAAGCAGAACCCAGCTGAGCCTACTAGAAGCTACTGCCAGACCTGCAGAGCTCATGTGAACCACTACAGGAAGACCAGCTGAGTCATACAGGAAATGCATCCTTCAACGCACTCATTCTCGGTTTTGGAAGTAAACGTGAGAGCCCATGCCAATTCTGTGAAGCTCTTCACACGGCAAAAAGCAGGAAGTTCTTGTTAGCTGCTTTGGCTAAAGAATCATAAGACAATGTTTGACTCATACAGTATGTGAATGTGGAGTGCTCATGTTTTAAAACCATATTTTAACACGGCTGCTTCATTTAAACGCTAAAAGGAGGATGTCCGCTCTCTGTGCTTTTACCTACAGTAAATGTTCCCACTGCTAATTCAGTTCTGTAGAGTTAAGTTCACTTTAATTGGCCACCTTCTCAGCAAAAAAGCTGTGAAGAACAGAGCACTTTGCTACATGGGACACTGCATCTTCTCTGATGCAAACGCAAAACGCCAAGACTGACAAACTTTGCCTGCTGGCATACAGTGTCTGCTCCGTATATGCACAAAATACGCTTTAGTTTCCTACTAGCATTCCAAGCTAACATTAGTTAGTTCTGTGATTGTAATTGAACTATGTTAACTCCAGTTTAGTGCACTTCAGAAGTGTTAAGTTAGAAGCTTCTCTGTTGTAACTTCTCCCATTTTTATGGGAAAACAATGTTTAAGTGTAACTACATCATTTAGGGGGAAGTAATAAGAGGTACATCAGATTCCTCTAGTGTACTAACAGTCAACTTTCAACAACCTCAATGGCATTTGTGTCGGTATTTTTGTGGACAGTATTGTTCTGCCTGATAGTAGCACCTACACCTGTTGTGATCTTTTTTTATATATATATATATATTTTGTAGTAGCAGCAGTTTAACTTTTTGATTCATACCGTATATCTTACATTAACTGTTAAGTGCAAAACTTTTTCAGGCTGTTATAAGACTAAAGAGATCGTAAACAGAAGGACAGAACATTCTGCAGTGCCTTGGTTTGCAAAAGGCAACGTAACTGGGTGCCAGTGACCATTTTATAGATTTCCAGTCATATAATAATGCTTATTATAGTAGTGCTAAATTCAAGAATTGCAATTCTCAACTGAGATCATTTCAGTTTTTCCCCCACTGGAGGATAAGTGATTTTTATATTTATTGTATTTAATTTCTTAGATTCTGTTGAGGAGGATCTTGTGGCTGGAGATGGTTAACTGTTGAGTGTCTGTCAGCTATTAGCAGAGTTTAACAATGTGCCATTTCATGGAAATGAAAGTGTTACCTGCTCATCCAAGTGAACACGAGTAGTTTATATTGAAACAAAGGCCAAACATTTGTTTAATTTTAGAGCATGTCAAATACCTCAACCATTCACATGCTCTCTTGTTTTTATTTCACCAGAACAGTTTAGCATGTACTGTGGTTTGTTAATCAGGACCTAACGGTGAATCAGAGTGCCTCTGCATTAAATTCCCATTGAATTATCTGAAGCTTTTTTTTTTTTTCCTTGGTTTGGCCAGTCTGCAGTGTAGCACTGCCCTGGTGTGATTACTGACAGAACAGGGATCTGTGATTGATTCACCCTTCCTTCCTTTTTTCTGCGTTAAAATACGAACAGATATGGCAAAGAAGCAAGGCTGTATATATAAGTGTGTACAGATATTCAGTCTTCGACCTTAAGAACAGACCGATTCGGATTTGTTGTAAATGCCGTGCTAGAAATGAAACTTGTATTTTTGCAATAAAGTTATATTGAGCTCCAGTCAGGAGCAGAACGTGCTACCTTTTTCTGGCTGTCTTTTTTCTTTTCTTTTCTCTTTTCTTTTAAGTCTCTGTCTTTCTGTGTTTGTCCATCCTATCTATCTGTTTGTCCATCTACCGTATTTTCCGGACTATAAGTCACACTTTTTTTCATAGTTTGGCTGGTCCTGCAACTTATAGACAGGTGCAACTTATTTATCAAAATAATTTGACATGAATCGAGAGAAATGAACCAAGAGAAAACATTACCGTCTCCAGCCGTGAGAGGGCGCTCTGTGCTGCTCAGTGCTCCTGTAGTCTACACTGAAGACATAGAGCGCCCTCCCGCGGCTGTAGACGGTAATGTTTTCTCTTGGTGCTTGGTTCTAAATAAATGCGACTTATAGTCCACTTATAGTACTTATATATGTTTTTTTCCTCATCATGACGTATTTTTGGACTGATGCAACTTATACTCAGGTGTGACTTATAGTCCGAAAAATACGGTATATAGTTTTTTTTTGTTTTTTTTTTACTATATCTTAATGATTGCTCATCTTCATTTCCAACTACATCTTAAGTCTTTTTCTCTAGAAGCAGTCTCTAAAATGATTATTAAAATATTCATTAGTCATGAACAACTGGCTAAGACATTATTTGGGAACACTTTTCTAAGAAACCTAGTGTTGCTTATAAATGGGCCCAAATCTCAGGGATTAAGATTTAAAAAAATGTTGGTATGATAGGGAAAATCTGATGTCTTTATGTTCATGTGCTGCTGTTAATATGCTAATTTAGACTTGAGATGCCCTCCAGTAAGCAACTTGCACTGCTGTGCTCATAGCAGTCTTATTGTCTGATATTTTTCATATCTTGCAATATGAACAGGAATGTTTGTTAACCTTGACCCACCATGAGAGCGTCTCTAAAGATTTCACTTGTACTTCAAACATAAACTATTACAGTGAGATGACAGTGAGGTTCTATTTTCGCATTACTTCATATCTCTAATGAGGTTGTTTCAGTTTCTTAGCAACAAGAAAGACTTGGATACGTATAAAACAATCTAGTATGTTGATGGAATTATTGCCTTTGTGTTTAAAGATGAATTAATGTTTGTTTGGAAGAAAGATCTATAAGTATCTAAAAAGCAAAGGAATATAAAAGTATGAATTTAAGTCAAAGTAATTGGTCTCCTGAAAAAAAAAATTATAACAAAAAATAAGCAATGGACGTTAGGCGTAAAGATTGTATGTGGAGGTAATTAATAATAAATAAATACAATTAAGCCAGTTAAATAATCTACTATTAAGGACACCGCTCTCATTTTGTCTGGTTCCTGTAGAACAGTGCAGTGTTGTAGCTACACAAGTGAAGTGTTAACCAATGTCACACAGCAATGACAAAATAGTAAGTCAATCGCAGATTAACTTGGAAGAGGTCATTGTAGCAACTGCCACTTCAGTCTGCTGTGGATTGATTTGTGCTCTCTGGGAGGAAAAGAGCAAAAGGTCTTTAGTTTCTTTCTTGTAGATTCACAAAGAAGGCCATGGGTCAAGGCAGCATCTGCAGACGAAGGTCAGGCTGTGCTTGAGTGAGAGATTGTCTCTTTGTTGGAAAAGCATACTTCTCTCAGCAAAGCACTGGATGCAGGATGTTGCATGGTAAACACGAGCCACCATTTACACCAAAAACAATAACTGTTAATATAACTGTACAAGCGTCCCCAACAACGCAAAATAAAGACCTGTTTATTATAAGTGCACTGTAATTATGTTGTCTGCTGCTTTAAATGCTCAGCTTTAAAATATGGTTGGATCTCAACGTTTTTATCGTTCAACAGAAAAAAAAGTTTTGAAAGTGTTTCAATCAGCGTCGTTCGACCTTAACGTCAGAACTGTGGTGTGGACTGTGCTATTTAAAATTTCTATCACTGCTGAGCATTTTCATCTTCTGTCACAGTTTATGATTCATAAGTTGATGCATCAATTTAAAAGCGTGAATCTTTGCATTCTACCTGTGGTGGTAACATTATCTGTGCTCTCTATAAGATGCCATGGTAAGAAGGTACCTGCTAAGAAAGTAAATGCTCTCAAATTAATATTCAGGGTTCAGTACAATATTCTATGTTCTTTAAAATCCTCAAGCTGATTTTCTTTTTGCAAGATGCTGTCAGAAAAATAGATGTTATTCACACTGTTCCAAACAAACACCAGCTGTGCTTCCTTTACAATATAGCTCTGGATGCTTGTTGTTACGCTGCAGATATGAAGACGCATTGATGTGGAGCCATTGATCCACCAAACCAGCCAACCGTGGGTCACTATCTCTCAGCAAAGATGTCTTATCCATTCATCTGAAAATGCAGATGTAAGTGGGTCATTCTTAGGGCATATCTCACACGGACACTGACTGTTGTTCTGATCAAGCAGTGAGAAAACAGCTCTTGAAAAATGGAGATGCAAACCACGTGGTACTGGACACAGTGGCTGAAATCTCTCATTTGCTGTAGCATCACAGGAACTGCTGTCCAGCTGAACTCCAAAGACGTGCGAAAGCAAAAGAGCCATGTTTTAGCATAATCTGTGAAAAGCCCATGCAAGTGGTTTGATCATCAGCAGGGGAGATATGTGCTTCCTGAAATCTGAAGGGAATGAGGGGTTATGTTGGTTTTTAAATCACTGCTCTGCATGCTGCATAATGGATTTTTGTTCTGAAAGCTCTCCATTTGGAATTACTTATAAAGATTTAATGAGCATTAATCTAATCGACATAGGAAGCCTTCACTGCTGTCAATAAGATGCAAAGTTTATTCTTGAATCTGCTGCAGTGACCATGAATGTCACATTTCATTGTGAATGAAAAAAAAAACTGAAAGACTGAATATATTTTTTAGGCTAAGAAGCAGCTATAATACAGCTTCATGACTCGTGTGAGTAGCAGTTTTGAGTGGATGGGTGAACTTGTTCTATTTTATGAATCATGTTATTGAATCGGCAGTGCTGAACTAATCCATTCATTCACATCTTCTACAACAGATGACCCCCAAGTATAGAGCGAAGATGACTATATTTCGTCAGGCTCTTTGTGCTCCAGAGTCTGCTTAATTGTCACATTTCTCATAGAAAGAAATGATTACTAATGCTGACTGACCTTGACCAGTTGAATGTGTCCGTTGTTTTCAGCTTTTCAGCTCTGTTTCCATTCAAGCTAGAGCTATTTCGTCAGTGTAGACATATTACTGATACCTTTTTACTCTAAAATCATTCCTGATTCTGTACCGTATTAAGAGGCCTAAATTATTATTAATTCAGCAATATATATTACTTAATTAAAAAAAATTACAATAGTCAAGTCTGCTTTACTGCTATACAATAGTATTACTATAATACTATAGTATTTTTATCCAGACTGCAGCATTCATTAAAATATATTCATTTTGTGATTATTAAATTAAAATATATTCATATTTTAAAATATATTCATTTTTTTAATATTTACATAAAAACCTTTTGATTGTCAAACGTGTGCATGTAACACCTGGCGTTCATTAAGCCTAATTGATAATCAACCATTTCATCTTTCAAGAATTCCTTGAAAGACTGCATAGAACTGCTGCATGTGCGATGGTGCTTGGAATCATATCTTTTTATATATGACAGGAAAGTACTAAGTTATTATGCCGCATAACTCAACATTACTATGCACAAGTAATAATTTCTCATATATCTTGTTTCTGACATTATTGTGACTTTTATAATAAGTATTCTGTGATGTGATGCGATGTGATAGAAGTAGTGTTGTCCTAATCCTTGCCGTGTGAATTCTGGTTCTGTAAGCCTGCCCATGTGTCATCAGATAAGTACAGTAGGATTATGGTGAATATGTGAAGAGACTGTGAATGTGTTTCAGCATCACTGCTGTGAGAGCTTGTCTGATCTGGAGGTTTATTACAGGTAATATACCACCAAATGGATTGCTATTGCTTTATTTATTTGTGAAGCAAATGTTTTATTTGTATTTTTGAACAGGCTTTATGCATGAAAATGGACAGCTAAGATATTTACAATTGCTATTAAAGACCTCAGTGAGATTGTCCATGGCTGCTTGGCCAATTATCATAAATTATGAGATACTGTTGTGTGTGTTTGTTTGTAATTATTTAACTGAGTATGCTTGAGTATTTCTTTCTTTAAGTAAAGCCACATTTTGTTTGGACTGGAGAGAAGCTGAGTCACAAATGAGAATCCATCAGGCCTTTGCATCATATACTCCCATGGCCTTATATTTTTATGGCTATCCATTCTTTTTATGTGAAAGAAATAATTTCACAATAGTTTGGGGCATTTTGTAAAGAAACACACTCATAACAGACCAAAGCACTGTGTATTCTTTAATGAAAAGCTGAAACTTAAGGCCACACACACTTCACAGCTTCACATGAGACAGAATGTGACAGATCACCACCCTAAGGTTTGTGTGTGTGTGTGTGCGTGTGATATTCAGGAACTAATATTTATTCAGGAGCTAGAATCTTTTCTAAGGGATTAAACTGAACTAAAAAACTACAAGAGAAACAAGTCACACCAAATAAAAAAAAAAATAAGGAAAAATGTGCAGAAATATTTTGAAAAACGTTTCATATATTCAGAAAAGCATTTGGTACAGTCAAGTGCTATTTGGTATTTAGTCTTGAAAAAAAATTGGTGGACTGGTTTCCACTAGATTTGTGAAGTGATGCAATAAAGTGACGCAAATGCTGACATTAATCTTTCATTAGCACAGCATCTGACCTCTTTTTTATTGCATCTGTTCACAGGTCAGAATTAGATTAAGTTTATTTGAGTATATAAATATTGATTTAGAATGGCATACTTTTTGTTAAAGTTTGGAGTACCTAGTAAAATATTGCATCATAATGTATTGACTTGGAGATATTAATTATTTTTACATTTTAAACCGTTCAGTATAAAATAAGTGTTTTTAAATTAATTTGGCATCAATGCTGGTTGCCCGAAACCTGTTAACAGGCTATCGGTTTGCATTTTTCTTACTTTTCATCAAATCAGCATTCACTGATTTTTTTTTACTTTTATGTTACTTTTTATGTTTTATGTGACTTCAGAGGCACTCCTGCTGTCATCAGCTGTTGCTTAGATTAATGTTCTGCATGCAAAAGCAGGTTTAAGAACTATGGCTCAATGTGACTGCAACTAATTCTGACCTGCCAGTAAGAATGATTCAAGGGAAAGTGATTTGACCCCTGCAGGGGTTGTGTTGACTGATGGGGGGGGGGGGGGGGCTGCTGAACTGTTCCTAAATCCAACTGAGGCACTTCTGTGTGCTCTGAACTGGAGATCAGTGTCTTTTCCATAGCTCTTCTTCTAGTTGGACCAGAATATTATTGTTGGCCTACTTAATGTTAAAGAGATTAAAAAAATTAAAATTTTCAACATTATTTACTCATCCTCATGTTCTCCAAAGCTGTATGACTTTCAGTCTTCTGTGGGACTTTTGGTAAACAAACCGCTCTGGTTCCCATTGACTTTGTTTCGGTTTGTACAGTTGTATGGACAAAAAAAAAAAAATTGCTACTAATTCCAAATTGCATGAAGAAAAAAAAATTTGTTATTAACACAATCCATCACATAAAAAAAAAGATCACTTTTGATTAAAAATTTTTATCACATTGATTTAAATAGGATATAAAAAAGAAAGAAAAAAAAAGAAAACATATTCCATTTTTTGTTACTGGCAACACAAAGTGCATTAAAGATTAAATTACCTGCATGTCATGTGATAATTAACCAGTGTCAGAGAACTGTGAACATGCAAAATGTGATACTAAATTATGAATTTATTACCATAAAATCTAAGGAAAATATATAAGGTTCAGATGACAAAAACAGTTTGGGAATCACATGCATTAAATTCACACGCACAAAAAAGTGAAAATGTAATTTTATCTAAATACAAGTAGCCTAAATCATTTTTGGAATCTGATTAGTAATCCAGATTAGGTCCATATGTAATAAAATACCATCCAGTAGGTTGCATGTTCATTGCGATTACGACAATTAAGTGTCCAAAAGCATTACATCAGTTCGCACTTAAGTATTTGCTGAAGTGTGTTCCCTTTTTTCAAAAGTAAATAGCCATATAAACGACCTATAATAAGTCAGAAATTTAAAACTATAACATTTCCTCTAATTTCTATGCAAATTGTGATTGTGCATTAGTTTACCACACTGTATGCCTGTGTAAAACTACATTTATGTTTTATATTATCATGTTTCATATTAATTTGGTATAAAATGAATGATCTGACAGACAAAAAT
This sequence comes from Carassius gibelio, assembly GCF_023724105.1. Classification (NCBI taxonomy): domain Eukaryota; kingdom Metazoa; phylum Chordata; class Actinopteri; order Cypriniformes; family Cyprinidae; genus Carassius; species Carassius gibelio. Next base: position 14,778,867 of record NC_068383.1, on the reverse strand, counting down.
GACCATTAAATATCGTTTTATGTACAATTGCATCAAAAGGAACACAATTCTGTATAGAAATGGTCCTACATTGTTACACTTTTATGTCCTTTCACGTTTCTCTTTGTTTGTTTGCTTGCTTTTCAGCTACTGAATCGTTTTGGAGTATGTAAGGTCATTAGTGTGTAAGGTCATGTCACTATAGTGCTTCAATTTCATAACAATCGTCTCTCTCTCTCTCTCTGTGTGTGTGTGTGTTTATGTCTGAATGAAATATAAAGGTGTGCGAATAGTTCGGCTTTCTCTGGGCTGCTTCGGCGCGCGCTCGCACGCACAAGGTGAGCACGACAGAACCGAATCTGACATCTGTACAAGCCTCGCTCTAATCGCGTTTAACGCTTTCTGTCAGTTACGCGCGTGGTGATGAGCGGCGCCACGCGCTCAGTGAAGAAGGGCATCTCGTGTCCGACACAAGACCCGAACTGCACGCGCATCGTGGAAAGCCTCTCCTCGTGGAACAACTCCGTGATGAGCGCGTACAAGCTGGTAGATTTACCCCCCACGACCACATCTGTGAGTTTAACATGTTTCTCCAAGCTATTTCTTTCAGTTTTCTCATCTTTTCCTTTGCACATGTTCAGGTGTAAGTGAAAATGTTTGGCTAAATGCCATAAATGTTTATCTTGATGTGTAAATAGATTGGGCTCTATTTGGTTCCAATCAAATTTACATTAGGTTTTACAACATCAACATAATTATATATGTTTGCAATGTAGCCTATATTATGCTGGATATGTTTATGTTGTGCATTTGACTAGACAAAGCAAATAGTTTAGACAACACATAGTGTAACTGCACTACAGTTTACAACTGTAAACTTAAAAAGTTAGTGCTTAAAAAGTTCAACTCGACGTAATTATGATGATCTATGCCAAGGAGCAACATCTTTTTGAAATTTTTAGAATAGCCTTTGCGATTTATTTCTTGATGCTACATCCTTTCTAAAGTTAAGAAGTATTTCTGTCTGACATTTAAACAATTTGAACTTTTCAGCTTTTTACAGGTAAAGTGTGTGCAAGTGTTCAGGGTTTTTTAATATATATATATTATATATATATATTGCTTCAATTTAAATTCTACAGGGATGCATTTGGAGAAATTAATTTCTATGACATAAATGTATTCTTGTCATTGGTCTAAATTGCCTGTTTTTAGAGTCTGCCAAACTTAACCAGCTTTATCAAACTCTTAACAGATTGATTTAGATCCCAACAGATTTAGATCTGACAGTCCCTCTAATTTATGATCTAGATAAGCTTGGACCTGCATAGTATAGAAAGAAACCATAGAAAACCAGTTTCCATCAGAACGGTAACTGAAAAAAATCCATAGATTTTGATATTTAGTTTATACATTTCCAGGACTTAAGATATTCCAATAGCTTACACATAAAAATTGTAGGACACCCATCTTGTTTTAATTGTCTTATAATTAAAACCTATAGTTTAGATGGTGTCTTTATGCTACTGAGTCAGGTCAGGTGCGTTGCATTTGTCTCATGTGAAATCTCAATTCTTAAGTACAGATGACTGAAACTGTCCCTCACCGTTAATCACTTAATTTGACCATATATGGCTCGAGTCTGTGGTTTGAGCCTGAAGATGTATTTGTGAGGTTAAGTCCTTGGGGGGTTTTCACTGTTGAGATAATTATTAAACTCTAAGCTTTGAAAGGTCTTATGAAGGCATGGCAGTGCCACAGAGGAGTACCACTGAATTATATATTTATGCTAATTGGGTATATCTTGAGGCTGTTTATTTCTTTCTCTTACATGTTGCATGTTGATGTGTCTTTCTCCCGTCATTTAATGAGGTTAACAGAAAGTCTGGTCTGCTAATGGGTGTCTCTGCCCACAAACACAAAGTGTGCTAGACTGACACAGGCATTCATTTAACCAATAAATACATACAGTATACAGTACCAGTCGAAACTTTGAAAAAAGAAAGATTTGTAAAATGTTTTTGAAAGAAGTTTTTGAAAGTTAATTAAGGATAAATCTTCAACAAATAATCAGCATCAGTAAATGAGATCTGAAAATAATGCTAAAATAAATGTGATTTATTTAAGAGAGATTTTGAAGAGTCATTCATTTTAAAGAAACGCATGATTTCAGTGAGATTATAACTTAATGACCTGGACTAGGATTTTAATTATTTTATTTGACACTATTTGAATAGGACTCTGTTATTGCAACGATGTTTTAGCACAAAATGAACAGAGGGGGGTGCTGTATTTATATCCTGAATCTGTATTTGGGTGGATCGTGGGAGACCTTGAAATGGGCCCCAAAAGCTGTTCCTGTAACACATCACTATTTGACCTCTCTGAAATTATTTTATGTAACTCTGAGCCTTATTGAGGAGGATACATTTTTAGGTCAAATGAGATTTATTATGCGATTAACCAAATTTGCATAAATCATACACACACACACACACACACACACACTTGTGCTTGTGACCCATCAGAAATAAAATGTGACCCAGATACCCAGTGACACCCCAGGTTGATAAGAAGCTCATATTTCCAGGGCATAGTGATGTAGATATAAGTCTATCAATAACTTTAATGGGTGTCTCAAACTGACGGAAACACACCTCACAGGAAAACTAGCTTCACTGAGCATGAGGGATTAGGATAAAAAAGATGCACCATAATCACGCGATTATGATATAATCATATTGAGGTCTATGCGCACATATTGACCTCTCAATGTGTTCTTTTCCCCCTGTTGATTAAAATAATGTGATCTGTGAGCAGACTCAGAACATGGACTGTTTTATAGATGTAGGACAGTTTGTTTGCTTGAGGAGAGTTTGTTGCCTTTGGGATCTTGAGATTAATATCAAATTGTGTGGGTGGGTAAATGTTTATTATTATGAAAATTGTTATTATTGTGAAAACATCCAGCAAGGACAATTATTTTGACTCATGGGAATTAGCCATTCACCATAAACAAAATGAAGGGAGACATTAATTGACTGATTGTTTGGCACTAAAACCCAATATATTGTGTCACAACCAAAACAAACTTATCTGCCAACTTTTGGACTACATTTGCATTCCTTTTACATTATTTCTCATGGAAATGCAGCATTCTCTTTCATTTGTGGAGAAAAACTTTCCCCAGAAGAGCAATGGAACGCAGTGGAACTGAAAAGCTCTGGGTAGTGTAGAGGAAAACAGTTTCAGATGAAAGAGTGGAAGGTATTGGCAGTGTGTGTGTTTAGCCAAGCTCAGGCAGCTTTTCTTTCTAACTGAGCTAAGTAATCATAGTAATGCAGCCAAACAAGCACAGAAGCATCTGGAGCGCAAGAGAACCTATTCATATATGAAGGACAGCTGTGAACATCCTCCAAATTACAGTATTTTCATATCTCTTTTATTTTTATTTTTTTTGGATTAAGGAAGAAGCAATCATGCACAGTTAAGCGCATCAAAAATGTGCATGAATATTTATTTTATATATATATAATGACGTTACAGTAAATGTACAGTAAATATAAATCAAAGTATTGATTTTCACATAGGATACTAGATTAATGTGTATCAGAATGTTCAAAATAATGCTGATAATAATGCAAAATAATGAATGTTCAAAATAATGCTGTTTATTTACAATAATCCAAAATATTGTTAAAGATGATTAAAATACTCTGGAGTTGTAATGTTATAGTTTTTGAGACAATAGAAACCAGTGTTATTTTAATAGGGCTTTTATCATTTATTTGAATAATTTATAATGATTTGAATGTACAAAGGGAAAAAAAATATCATATGTGTTTTAAATTCCTTTATATTCTTTAATAATACATTTGAAATCATTTGCTCAATATAGGTCACTAATCACTATGTAGCTATGACTCTTTCAGTTTAATTACTGTTTGGCTTGTTACATCATTTATCTGAACTGCTGAACTATAACATTAATTAAATGACTAAATTATCATAAATTATATATTCATTATATAACATAAGAAGCACTGTGCACTTAATTGTATTTAAATGTTAAAATATTAAAAAGCTCCCATTTTAAGAAACAATCTGTGTAATGTTAACTATTTAGTTGTATTCATCCTCAGGAGTGAGATACATAATAGTAAAAATGTCAAAACAATTATTATTTGTGTTTGTGGTGAGGCGATCCTGATTCCAGAGCAAACGTTTTCATGATGAGTTATCCCATCTGCGTTATCATCTGCAGTGCATTGAAAATAGCTTTAAAACACCTTTCTTCTCTAGTATAACATAGTTTTGAAGAGGCTGGCACTTTGAAGCCAAAACGCCTCAACACAGTTCCTGTCATATTACTCTGAGTGAGAGACAGATGTAGAAATCAAACAGTATCTATTTCATTGGAGTCCTGCTCATTCGGAAGAAATCAGACAGTCTTATCTCAGCCCTCAAAGTTTTTCATGGCTTTGATCTCCATTTGACCCCAAACACAGAAGTAATTAATAAAATACACAGAAATGGCTACTACTATATTTTGAAAGAGGTTTAACAAATGTTTTGATGACACAAAATGGCCCGTGTCTGTTGAGGTTCATGAGAAACATGATTTGTATTCATTCAATTTGGGTGTTTGTAAAAGCAACCATTTTTCTACATATGATTTGCCATCACTGGACAAAAACAAAGAAACAAAAACTATTTGTCTGCAACGTGTGAAAGTGTGTTTTGCCTAAAGAAAAATTACGAGTGCTAAATGTAAATGGGAAAAAAAATCATCAAAACATATAATCATAGTAAGAATAACAAATTGCATGAGCTCATAAACATTTAAAAGAAAGGTGAAAATGCTTCCCATATAATGTGTTTTGTTGTTGATGCCAAAGGTTGTGTCCATGCAAACCCATTTTGGCTCACACTCATCGATAGGAGAAACTAGCCATATTAGACAGATTGCAAGACATCCTCGAGAACGTGAACACATCTACACAAAACAAGATATGACCTAGAAAAATGGATGGCTGTGTTAAAGCTGAATCTGTTTTGCATGCAATAATTTCCCAGGATTTAAATTGAGTTTTGTGAGAGATTATACCATCAAAAAAACTCTTTGCCATAGTAGGATTTCTTAACTCTGCTTCTTTTAAATATCTATTTCAGTTTATTTAAAAAAAAAAAGATTTACTGCTCTAATTGATCTGTCATTTATAAATCAAGAGTCAGACATTTGAGAAAAGCTAAAGAAGATTTTATAATAAAGATTTCAGCTATTCAGATTCAGATTCTAGTTTTTACTACAGCAGTTTGTCTCTCAATACACACAAAACTGAAACAGGTATTTATATGAACAGGTAAAATGTAGACCTGAATCTGCAATGTAAAGCATAAAGAAATCATTTTGGCCTGTTTAAATCCCTCAAGATTAAAATGTGCATGAAAATTAACTGCAAGTGCACAGACTTTTCAACATTAATACAATGTGTTTCATATCTATACAGTCAAGAAGTCAATCAAAAATATTGCCAGACCTCAAAACCACTGTATTGTTCTGGTGAAAAAAATAATAATTTACTATAAATATATAATACATTGAAAACATATCTAGATTGAGGCGTATTGTTCACATAAACATATTATATATGTCTATAAACACAAAAAATCCCTGAATCCACCTTCTGTTTTCAATACTTTCAATGTTTCCCATTTAGAGGAGATACCACACCTGGATATCCTTTCAAGAAAAAAAATGAGGCATTGTGAGGTCTGTCTAAAAATGAGTGATGTAAATCTATTTATCATTTGATGAAATATACAGTACAGAACATCTACAGTGTAAATGAATTAATGTCTTGCTGGTGTCAGTTGAGCTCAGGCCTAATGGTGTTTCTTAAACAGACTGCACATCTTTGATGCAAAGGTCATTAAAAAACCGCAAGTGCTGCTTTTCATCTGAGATATGAATTAATGTGTGCCCCTGTGTCTTCAAGGTTGCCATGGTGGAAGAGTCAGTTTACCCTTTCCCAACAGTGGACGTGCCTGATCATGCGCATTACACTATCGGTGCTGTCATCCTTACTGTTGGCATCACTGGCATGTTGGGAAACTTCCTGGTCGTCTATGCATTCAGCAGGTAAATAAAAAAAAAAACACTTACTATGAAATCAATTTGAAATATGAAATCAATTTTTTATTGTTCATTTTCAAAAGAAGCCAAACTGTAGTCAGATGGATTGGTGCTCAGCGTCATTAGGCCTGTGCCACTTCTGTGTCACTAACTTTGAATCGACACATTTCTACAATAGATAGTTCCAGTCTTTGAATTTTCTCATAAAACCGAAACACACAGCTTGAATCAAATGCTAAGTTATCTCAGGGCACGTTTTACAGCTAATCTCGGCACATTAGTGGGATAAGAAGAGAGATTAATTGAGAAATATAAGGATAAAGAAGATTAGAGAGACATAAGAAAGTGTATTTCCTCCTCCTGATGACAACAATTCCAAGTACAGATGCATCAATATCGTGGAAAAGTTATCCCCCCCCCCCCAAACTTTAATTTAAAAATGTAAATCTTTAATATATTCTACATTCATTACATAAAAAGTAAAATATTTCAAGCTTTTTTTTTCTTTCTCCCCGGGGGAGTATGCCCTTGGACCCCCCTAGGTTTGGGCTAACCCCGGAATGTTTACATCATCTGGCTCCGCCGCTGGCTTTGTCTTTGTTTTGAAGTATTTGAGTTGCACAGGGAGTCTAATATTCTCACAGATGTCATATAGCTAATATAATTTACCAAATGAAAGAGAAATTAACAACCGATCTTCTCTCTCTCTCTCTCTCTCTCTCTGTGTGTGTGTGTGTGTGTGTGTGTTTCTGTGGGTAGGAGCCGGACCCTGAGGACACCTGCCAACTTGTTCATAATAAACCTGGCCATCACAGACTTCCTCATGTGTGCCACCCAGGCACCCATCTTCTTCACCACCAGCATGCACAAGAGATGGATCTTTGGGGAGAAAGGTACACATGCATTGTTACATGCATGGTTTCACTATATATTATATTTAAAAAAATATATACCATGATGATGCCCCTGTTGATAAGAAGCAAAATGAACAGTTTATCACATAGGCAGTGTCTGAAATAAAAAATGTGTGTCCATGATTTATTGTACCATGCTATACTTTTTGAATTATAATGAACAGATTTAAGATTAAAGAAGAGTTAGATGGTCTGATGAAATGAATCACTTCTCAGGTTGAATGGGTTCAAATGAAGGAGAGGTTGTCCTTGGATGTGGCTTTGGTCTCTTACTACTTACATCGATTCATACCGATCTTTCTTTATGCTTTTGTTGCTAAGAATGATGAGTGTCTTTCTGACAGATGTATGTAACCTTTTCTAGTACAGTTGTTTCTTTTTCATCAGCTGCCAAATTATAATATCTATATTCCTCTCAAAACTGTGCATCAAGGCTTTTCTTGTTGATTTGCAGCACTAGCTACTAATTTTGCTCAGCTGTGAAATGCCAATGTTTGTTGTTCTAGATGATGTCAGACTCTATTTTCCCTGAGGTGTTTTAAATGTCAGTTCCTATCAGGACCGAATCTTAATTGCCTTCATCAGGTTTGACTGGTGCTTGCTGACGTTTGCAATGAGATCAGGCGCTCTGTGATTGTGATTACTGTAGTGATTGATGCTGATCTTTTGTGTTAAGGGGGTTTACTGGGCAGCCATCAAATTGATGTCCACTCTTTTCCTCCTTTTGTTACTAGAAATCAGGTCATCCAGTCTTGCCCTACAGAGGTGGTTGGCTTTAGTGCAAAACAAGTAGCAGATCTCAAAACCAATGATATACATAGCCTGACTATTGGTGGAGACCAATAGATAAATTAAAAAGATAAGTTCAAATGAGTTAAAATAAGCACTCAAATAAGCACAAAAAACAACAAATAATATCAAGCCTCTGGTCTCCCCGTTGGGATCATGACGTGTTACGCTTTTTTAAGCGGAGCTTGAAGCCTCCCTCCTGGAGGTGGAAACAGTTAAAAGACGTGCTTCCTGCTTCTGTCAGCACTACAACACAAGACACAAATATGACCATCGTTAATTCGATCATGACAACCATGCGCTTGATCCCCCTGAAAGCTTTCTCAATCAATCAGATACAACTCACAAAAATGCTCACTTCCAGGATTAACCTGAAAGCATAATCTACCTGACAAGGTGTGAGAGAAGAGAGAAGACATCCTGATGTGTGAGAGGATTATCTTCTATAACAGAAATCTGTGTTTTGTAATTTATTAAAGTGCATGCCATAAATGGGTCCTGAGAAAACAAGCACAAATGATCATAAATCAGAGTAAATGCATTGCAGTTTATTCTGTTGTTTACATGTGCCTTGACAGCGTAGAGGAAAGGGTGTGTGAATGTTAAGGAGGTGCCAGACTTTGTGTGAATCGAGTATAATGGTGTGAAATTATGTTTCTCGTCTCTCCACTGGTTCTTCTTCTGTTTGACCTGTTTTATTGGCAACATAATCAATTATGTGAAATAAACTTTATAAAGTCCCAAACTATTTCTCTCTCTCTCTCTCTCTCTCTCTCTCTCTCTCTCTCTCTCTCTCTCTCTTTCTCTGTATTTGTGTTTGTTTATTTTGTCAGGAAGTCATGGATTTACAAAAGGCACACGAAGAATGAGAAGGAATAAAGTAGTTTTTAGTAAAAAATAAATACATTAAAAAAAAAAAAAAAAACACACTTTGACCATTCAAACATAACATTAATCAAGGACCAGAGAGAACAGATCAGGCTCGAACTCAAATAGCGCATATAATGAGGGGCAGACAGGTTATGAGGATAACTAAAAACCAGGAACAGGTGGACTAAATGAATGAAGAACTAAACAGGAGCAAACCGGAATTAAAACGAAACCAACACGTGACATATTTGATGTAGAATGCACTTAAAATATTATTAGCATTATTAGCATTATTAGAATACCATAATGTGCATTTGGATACGCGGGGTGAACAAAGTTCATTTAAAACAGTGGTTCTCAACCAAGGTGCCGGGACCCACTAGAGGGCCTTAGCAATACTCAGTATTTCATCAGGTGGAAGTTTATTTAATGTAAAAAATCTTTATTCAGTAAATTATGTACAATAGGCCTCACGAGCCTTGGAGTCAAAAAAAAAGTTTGAGTACACTGATTTTAAAATGTATTAAATACTTCCACTGCAATGCAAATTAGTCCACCAATTTCCAATTCTGTGGCAATGCAATGAATTTTAACATTAAGTGGTCAGTTAACCTAAGCATGTCTACAAACAAATCTGTTTAGCAAAAGATGGAGATGGACAGCAGTAACCAGAAAGACAGATTATTTAATGTCAGTCCTCAAATGGAGCCAGCGGCTGTTTGTGTTCCCGCCAGCCAACAGTCTCCAGGCCTAAAAGCTAGTTCACACTGCCCCAACAAACAGCAGCAAACAACAACATTTCAAATTTCAAATTATTTCAAATTAGAATGTTTGGAAGCATAAATGTAATTTTCACACCCGGGTAAACGCACTGCTCCAACAAAACTGCTAGAATTTACCACAGAATTGTCAATTCTGTCTAAATTGCTTGGTTACAGACTTAATTCTGTTCCTCCTGTCTCTTCAGGTTGTGAGTTGTATGCATTCTGTGGGGCTTTATTTGGCATCTGCTCCATGATCACGCTCATGGTCATCGCCGTGGATCGATTCTTCGTGATCACCCGGCCGCTAGCCTCCATCGGTGTGCTGTCTCAGAAGAGAGCTCTGCTGATCCTTCTGGTAGCTTGGGTTTATTCACTTGGCTGGAGCCTGCCACCCTTCTTTGGCTGGAGTAAGTGTAGTATATCTGTTGTTTTAACATTTTAGACCAATTATTCTTTGTGAAACGATTTAACAGGAAAGTGTTCTTTTGTTTTCTCCCCATTTTTCTTTTGAAATGAATGTCACTTTTTTCAATTTTTGTATCTAACAGGCCTACAAGGTCATTCATACAAGATTAAGTGTGGCCTCAAGGGATAGTTCACCCAAAAATTAAAATGATGTCATCATTTATGTCATCAAATTATGTCATGTTGTTCCAAAACTGTATGACTTTCTTTTTTCTGTGGTTGACTATAGTTTTTTTGCTGTGTTGTGATGTGAAGGGCTCCTCTTTTCACATTTATTGATTGTCACCATTCACAACATCTGAATGCATCATGTTGCCTTGGACTTTTAGCTTTTCTCAACTATTTCTTTTATCCAGTGCAGGTTACATTGTAAGAGAAACAGGCATGTGCATATGGGCAATATTCATTCTCTTCCATTGCTCTTTCTGAAAGCATTTCTAGAAACATGATTAATACAGAATTTAAAAAAAAAGGTAATATTGCAAAACTAGACAACACAGAGTCCTTCTTTGTATAAAGACATACAGTGACCTGATTTACATTGATTTTATTTGTCAACATGTCATGTGCATTTTCAGGTGATTACGTGTGGTCCTGTGTTAATGCTGTTGAGTATACCTTTGATGCTCCTTTCACAAGATGCATCAGTCTTTTATAAGCTCAGATCTTTTGGGACAAGTACGCTGAGCATTCTGGGACATCCATGTGTGAGCACATGAGCATGTGAGTTGTGAGCCAATGGCTTTACAAACAGTGCGCTCTTGGACTCTGATCTGTATCGCATAAAGGTGGTCTCTGAAGACCAAGGCTTTTAGCTTAAGAGGGATAGAAAGTTAAAGCCTGGTGCTTTTAGCTCTCCAGCACTTTCTGTCTCCGGTTTACAGGCGAACTGCTCTTCACACGAAGGGTATCTGTCTGCTTTAACAGTTCGGACAGCTTATATCTTCACCACTGAATGTCACACCAACCTCAAACCTCAGAGAACTGATGATAGCAGCACACATGCATGAAAGCCAGATTGTGATTGGTTGCAATAAGAAATACTGTTATTATAGCGTATTCTAAAATATCCTCAGCTGTGTGTGCGTTGGGTTGAATTTCACGGTGTTTGCCCAGCAGCCAGACAGTAAACTCAAATCCTTTTTCTTTGTGAGTTTGTTCCAGTTTTTACAATATTTCATTGGGTTGTAAAACAGCTTATAGCTGCTGGCAATCCTTCACTTCCCTCAAATCTTCTTTTTTTCTCTCTTTCTCTGTCTTGCAGGTGCTTATGTTCCTGAAGGGCTGTTGACCTCTTGCACCTGGGATTATATGACCTTCACACCCTCCGTGCGAGCTTACACTATGCTCCTTTTCACCTTTGTCTTCTTCATTCCGCTTATCGTCATCATCTACTGCTATTTCTTTATTTTCCGATCCATTCGCAGCACTAATGAGTGAGTTTGTCAATACAGATCTAACAGAACAGTATGAATTATTTAGCATCAGCACTGTTCCAAAGATGCCTGTTCCTAAATTTTTTTTTGTTTTAAATATGTAAGTTTCTTTGGTGAAATGTGAGTGCAATGTAACAATGAAGTACTTAATCTTGAGGTATGACCGATTGAAAATAGTAAAGCTTTTGATGGGAATAAACCAATGTTTGCAAATTAGTGTTGTTTAACTGTGGCTTTTTTGTCTTTGGAAGAGCTGTGGGCAAAATTAATGGAGACAACAAAAGAGATTCAATGAAACGGTTCCAACGGCTGAAAAATGAATGGAAAATGGCGAAAATTGCTCTTATTGTCATTCTGATGTATGTCATCTCCTGGTCTCCATATTCAACTGTGGCGCTGACAGCCTTTGCTGGGTAAATAAATCCCAATCCTGACAACACAGTATAATGTAATAGAAAATATACAATACCATTCAAAATTTGGTGTCAGTAAGATTTCGTCTTTTAGGAAATTATTACTTTTATTCTGCAAGGACACATTAATTGAATTAAAAGTGACAGTAAATACATTTATAATGTTACAATAATGTTGCTGTTTTTTGGACATGAAGAATCATGACAAAAAAATGTATCATGGTTTTAACAAAAATATTCAGCAGCATAATTGTTTTTAACATTGATAATAATAATTAAAACTATATATTTATTGAGCAGCTAATCATATTAGAATGATTTCTGAAGAATCTGAAGACTGGAGTAATGGCTGCTGGAAATTCAGCTTTGCCATCAGGAATAAATGAAATAAAAATATATAAAAATAGAAAAAATGTTTTAATACTACTGTATCTTGTTATTTTTATTGTTAATTTATTATTATTATTATTATTTTGCTTTTACATATATTTACCATATTTATGGTAATTTAGATTTTTTTTTTTTTTTACTTACGGTCATTATACTGCAAGTACCATACAGTAAAATATATCCATATATTGACATGTTAATTCATCTATAAACTTATTTTCCATGTGTTTTTCAGGTATTCTGATATGCTCACACCATACATGAATTCAGTACCTGCTGTGATAGCCAAAGCTTCAGCAATCCACAATCCCATCATCTACGCCATCACACACCCCAAATACAGGTACCGGAGGGAGTCGGTTTTTCTGAGGATCACTGATGTCAGTTCAGGATATTTTTGAAACAAGACTGGTTTAGTTTTGACTCAAAGTGGTAATGAAAAACATTATTGGTACTTTAAGTGGTAACATTTGAAAATTGAATGGACAAACTCACTTTCCATTATTGCAGAACATGGGTCAGAGTTAAGATTACCCGGTCTGGCCCCATTAGGACTAAACACCTGAGGCAAATTGTGATTGTTTTAATTTTTCCTACCGTCTAGCTCACTGAGCCATTCAATCACAAATTGATCAGAAACATGAATTGTTTCTAGGCTAAAGTGTGAAATTCAATTTTGATTGATTTCATTAACCTGAATATCCATTTTAGCATAAAGACTCATTAATCTTACACAGAGCGTCCTGACGGTATTGTACCATGTGTAAGGCCTGCTGGGGTAAAACGTCTTTTTGATTGGATTTTCTCCCACAACACTAAACCATATTTTCCTAAGCACATTTTAGTTTCTATGCACTAAACACATTTCCATGCATGCACTGACAAAAGGTTTATTTTGATTTAGATCTAAAATGTAACAATACTGTTTCAAATGCACAGTATCTGAATTATGTAGCTAACTTGAAGCTCTGACACTAAATATTTTCAGTAAACTATTTGGTCTATTAAAATTGCTGCCTTCAAAACAGGTTTCACTGCTACTGAATTAAAAACATGTATGTGAATATATTTTTAACAAGACAACACGCAAAGTTTTTTTTACATTTCTGATACTAATTAGTGTTATTTTAGTATTATTTGTATATTGTTGTAATCTTATTTAACATTTTAATAATGATGTAATTATTTTTGGGACATGCTTCTGTCATTTAGGGTTAGGGTTATTCATTTTAAACTGTTAAACTGTACTTGTTCTATTTAGCTGCCAAGTCAACATTTCTAATATTTACTTAAGTTTGTTTAATGTTAAGTTTATAATCAAATATTTAGATTTTGTTTTCTTTCAGTTGCATTATAATAACTGAAAACATTTGACTGTTGGTGATTGTTGATACCAATGAATAGATGCATCAATATATCTATCAGTGATTTCTCATGAGTATTTTACAGTGTCTCATTGATGTTGATGTTGATATGGTTATTATTTGAACAGATCTGGATCATGATCTATGTACAGTAAATATGGATCCACCATGTCTGTCTCATGCCTGTATCTCATCTGTGTCTTTTTTTCAGGTTGGCCATAGCGAAATACATTCCGTGTCTTCGTGTGCTGTTGTGCGTCCCCAAGCGTGACCTCAACTCGTTCCACAGCAGCTTTACATCTACACGTCGCTCCACCGTCACAAGCCAGTCCTCTGATATGTCCGGACAGTTCCGCAGAACTAGCACCGGCAAGTCCCGGCTCTCCTCAGCCTCCGACAGTGAATGGACAGATACTGAGGCCGATCTCTCGAGCATGAGCTCCAGGCCTGCCAGCCGACAGGTGTCCTGTGACATCAGCAGGGACACCGCAGAGACCGCAGACTTCAAACCTTGTAACTCATCCAGCTTCAAGACTAAGCTCAAAAGCCATGACTCGGGCATCTTTGAAAAGGTGACCTCACAGGCTGAATGTATTACATATGTGGCAAGTATCAAAGTGTAGCTTGTGTTACAAAAATGTGTTCATGCGGAATTGCTAATCCTGTCTTCCTCTGATTGTCCTCATATTGCTCTGTTATACCATTGGTGTAGCTTGACATTTGATCTAGCCAGTCAAGTTGGTCAGTTACACTTTTAAACCAAGGACTACAGAATACCCAAGATGTGTCACTTGTATCATTTTGTGGAATGCAGCGCATTTTGTGGAAGAAAGCCCCGCCTTCTGAATGAAAAAGCCAATCGATAATCTGTAAAGTCATCGCATCACTACAGCTGCTGTTAGGAAGTCCTGGTTGTTGCTGGTCTAGCCTGAATAATAAGCTTTTTTAGCAGAAGAAACATTCACGAGATAGTTGTTGTCAGATTTCATTGGTGATTTCAAATCTGAGATTTTATTGTTGCCAAATTTGATGTTTCCTCATTCAAAGAGATAGGATCTGTGCTCGCATGCATGAGATGCGTTTCAAAGATAGCCACTGAGTGAAATTAATTGCTTTAAAGGGACTTTGTTTAAAACACATTTCCGGTTTTCTACAGTAAACCTACAAATTCAGACTTTCCAAAACCTATTGAAAATAATGTAGTATAAACACACGTGTCACCACAATCTCAAAGTAGTCTTGTATTAAGTGAAACAAGGAGTATGCTACTCCTTCTGCTTTAAAACAAACATCTATTGGGCATGATTTAGGTTAAATGCTCAAAGAAAGGCACACAAACACATTATACTTTGTAAATGTAACTGAAAATAGATAATAGATAAGCAGTTTATAGTTCTAAAATCTGTGTTGAGGTTTTGTTGTGACTAAATGAAAAAACCTTTGGATGTACACAGGGGCGTAGATTACGAGGGGGACGCGGGGGTGTCCCCCCCCACACACACACACACTTTTAATATCATGGAAATTCGTCCCCCGCACTTTTTTGTTCAAGTTTGTTCTCATAGAGGTTTTCAAGAGCTGGTGTGAATAAATATAGATTTAAACTCAAAGAGACGGGATAGTCTGCATATGATTTGATATTTAATTCGGACCCAGAATACAGCGAGATGGACACCACAGAGCGCAAACACTCCTGTAGTGTGTGTGCGTTTCATTTATACTCGAAGCCGGAGGGCGCTCTCGCGCAGAAAGCCATTACAGGAAATTCCTAATATGGGCAAAAGCGTCCAGCTATCGCTTTATGAAAACAGTTTTTACACAGAAAAAAAAGGCCAGAAACTTTTGCAAACACGAAGACATTAAACATACGATTGCAACAATACATGGTTTTTCAAGTAATCTCCAGCAGGTGATAAAGTATGAACAATGCAGTGCAAATTGACATAGCATTTATTACAGAATAGAAACTATCCTGCCTTATTATGTGTTCAAAAATTATTTGTAGTATATAAACAAATCATTATTATTTGTTATTGTCCAGCAGTTATACATTTCTAAGCCATTTAAAAGCTAGAAATTTGCGAAAAATTTAAGTTGCCTTTAGTATCCACTACCAGTCAACAGTGTATTTTTTTTAAATAAGTCTCTTCTGTTCACCAATCCTGCATTTATTTGATCCAAAGAAAAACTGTGAAATATTTTTACTTACCTATTTAAATTAACTGTTTTCTATTTGGATATATTTAAAAAATGTAAT
The DNA here is from genome assembly GCF_023724105.1 of Carassius gibelio. NCBI lineage: Eukaryota > Metazoa > Chordata > Actinopteri > Cypriniformes > Cyprinidae > Carassius > Carassius gibelio. The sequence continues at coordinate 14,763,090 of NC_068383.1, read as the reverse complement.
TTATTGAGATTTCAAAGCTGAATTTTTTGTATCATTACTCCAGTCAGACGATCCTTCAGAAATAATTCTGATATTCTGATTTGCCTCTCTCTCTCTCTCAAAAAACAAAAACAAAAAACGAAAACACATTATGATAATGTTGAAACCAGCGGAGTAGATTTTTTTTTTTCAGGTTTCTTTGATCAGTAGAAAGTTCAGAAGAACAGCATTTATTTTGAAATAGAAATCTTTTGAAAAATTATTGCTTTATCATCATCACTTTTGATCAATTCAAAGTGAAGTTAAGTGACATACAGCCAAGTATGGTGACCCATACTCAGAATTCGTGCTCTGCATTTAACCCATCAAAAGTGCACACACAGTCAACACACACCCGGAGCAGTGGTCATCATTTATGCTGCGATGCCTGGGGAGCAGTGGTGTTTCTGGCCTGAGACTCGAACCCACAAAAGAGTCCTTGCTAAATATAAGTGTTCATTTCTATAATTTTCCAAAAAACAAAAATTATATTGACTCTAAGCTTTTGGATGATATAGTGTATTATTTTGCAAAAGCTTTTTATTTCACATAAATGCTGATCTTTGGATCCTTATATTCATTAAATAATATATCATGTTTTAAATATTGATAATCAGCAAATCGGTATATTAGAATGAATTCTGAAGGATGTGACACTGAAGACTGGAGTAATGATGCTGAAAATACAGCTTTGATCACACGAATAAATTACATTTTAAAATATATTTAAATAGGGAGTAAAGTTATTTTAAATATAAAAATATTTCACAATATTACTTTTTTTGCTGTACTTTGGATCAAATAAATGCAGGCTTGGCGAGCAGAAGAGACTTCTTTAAAAACAAAATATCTTACAGTTCAAAAACGGTTGATTGGTAGGCTATATAGATTACAGAAATGTTATATATGTTAAATGTATATATATATATATATATATATATATATATATATATATATATATATATATATATATATATATAATTTCTGTCCCCCTCACTTCTGAAAAGATGGCTACGCCCCTGGACGTACAGTAAATGATCCTTCTTCTGACATAAATGTAGCAAACTGAGCTGCTACAACGGGGTATATCCTGCAGATCACCACAAGTCCTGATTATCAAACACCACATCAGCATATTCATCTTAATAAGATCATATACACTCAGTTGGTTATTGTCACAAAACAACAGGATAATACGAAATCACCCTGTTGGTGTTGGTGTTTACATATTGCTTACAAAGGTGCACTGTGCCACAAACTAAGTCTCTAATTCTCACCAATACTAAATTCATTTGATCAAAATACAGTGAAAACAGTAATAATAATAATACTAATAATGTTTTATTTATATAGTGCCCTTTCAGTGCTCAAGGACGCTTTGCATTAAATATACAATTAGAAATGAAAATACATCAATATAATAAAATAATTTGGTGAAATATTATTACTATATATATATAATTTATTCCTGTGATGTTACATGATTCTTCAGAAATCATTTTGATGATTTGATGCTTAAGAAACATTTTCATTATTATAAAAGAACCACATTTATTTGAAAGATATATTTTTTGTTAGTAAATGTCTCACTTTAATGTGTCCTCCTGAGTAAAGTATTGCTTTCTTTAAAAAACACTTTCTGAGCCGAGAAACAGTAGTGTATGTACCTGATTATTAACTTGGCTCTCTTATTTCGGATCTAGAGTTCCTTTGATGTGGATGATGCGTCTGTGACCGGACTCATTCAACCGGACCGTACTAACCCTTTAGCTGTAAGTGTGAGTCTGTTTAAGTTCAGTATAAACCAGTCAAGCTTTTGCAGGATCCTGTGGGTCGTATGGTTTGTAAAATTTGCTGACCTCCGGAATGTTTTGCTCTGGTGTCACTGGCAGAATAACTCAACCAGGCAATTAAATTTGTTCATAAAAAATCTGAAAGTATATTCAAATTGCTAGAATGCTGTTTGTTGACTCACAGTGCCATTAATTTGAATTCTGATTGCAGAAGAAAATTGTGTAATAAAGTGACTGTTCCATTTTTCTATGGAATGTCTTTTTAGGCAGGAGAAATATGTGCCTTTGAAATAATAACCCGAATAATCATCTTTCATACATAAATGCTTATTAATTAAAGTTAGAATTATGCTGTCATTGTTTTGTTACTGGGATCATGTTGAGCTTGACTGAAGTAGTATTATCTGCAGGGAAAAAAATCTGTTTTAATTCTGATTTAATGCACAGTAAATGCTGATAATTGGCAATAGATGCATTTAATCTGTCAAAACTTTCTTATGCGCTGTTTGCAGGCTGGTGACAGTACAGACATGCCAATTTCAAGAGGTGCTATTGGTCGGATTCCTAGTATTGTCATCACCTCTGAGTCGAGGTCTTTCCTGCCCTCGGTAAGGGCCAGCTACAGAAGCAGCCGCTCAAGCGCGTCCAGTGCTGGGGCAAATCCACCCAGGAGAGACTCTCGTGGAGGAGTCCAGCAGGGGGCAGTGCATCTCTCCACTGCTGCTGAAACACCTGCATCTGCTCATCCTTAATATCTCTAGAGCTTCTACCTCTTCACTCGCATCTGAAACTTACCTCCCAGCTTTGTATTGGGGTTCAGTGTTTTTTTTTCGTGAGATATCCTGTTTTATTGTTTAGACCTTGTGAAGACAAATCCTGTGAGAGTAATCAATGCTCTGTATTGCAGAAGGTCAAATATGAAAGTCACACATTGATGTCTTTTACATGTGTAATAAATTTTTATAGTGACCTCAACTGTTATACAATGTCCAGCACCTTTGTTTCCCTCTATTTTATGGAAATATTTAACAGACAGTGCTTTGAATCAGGCAGAGTTACTGCTCAGTCCGTGGAGACTTGAATGGATGGAGAGAAAGCATCTCAAATGAGTTTAGTCTGGACATCAATGTAAAATGGCATGTACAGGTAATATCTGCTGGTTTGTGCTTGCTTTAGTTTTAAGCTTTTTTTGTGCTTCTTGTACATTATGTACAATTGTTTAGTTTTGACCTGTGGTAGACTGTGGTATGTGAGTTTTGCTCACAAGACACTCAAATTCTTGCTTCCACAGAACTTCAAGGTATGCATTATGAAGACATACTGTATTACAGGAACATCCTAACTCAGAATCCTGTTTAGTAACCATGGTGATCTCATTTTGAATATTAAATATTCAGACTTAAAGCTACACTATGTCACTTTTTTATAAAAAAACAAAACAAACAAAAAACCAGCAAATTGTTATTGGTAAGAGATTGAAAGAGTTTGATCTTCCATGCTATGACTTTTCTTTACCCCAAGACACTTTGACAAACCTATAATATGAATTATAGTTTAGACAGGAAATCTTATACATATATTATTCTCCTGTGCTTGTCACGTCATATCTGTACACAAAGTAAACCTCTGGTATTAAAACAAAGAAATGCTCTGGTAACAAACCCTGTATCCATGTGTACACCAGTGCCTCAGACCACTTTCATTTACACAGAGACAGCTGAAGCACAACCAAAGCAATTTTCTACCAAGATGAATTCAGTTGTATTTTTTAACTGTTAGAGGGCCACAAGTTCCTCAAGGCTTGTCCCTGTGCCCACACTTATATTAGAATTTTACATTGGAATTAATTGATTTTCTTCCAAAAAGCCCATAGTGTAGCTTTAAGACAGGAAATTTCTGTAATTTTACCTCTCACTGGTTTTTAAAAGCATTTTTTTATTTTTTAGTTTCACTATACATAAGCTGTAAATAGCTGTGTTTCCACTGTCGGGCGTGCCAGGGCCAGCCATGTTTCCGCTCTCACTTTTGGGGCTTGATCGTGCCTAGTCGGGGCTTCCTCGGGGCCAATGGCTGTGTTTTTTGCCCGACGAAAACCTCGGGCCAAAGCGGGCCAGCTGGGGCTAGAGGAGTGGTCATGAACAAAGGCGGAGTTTCTCTGAGTCTGGAGAGCGTCAGCGCCGCGGATCATTTCAGAAAGATAACAGTAGACTTTTTAAAATAAGTTCAAAACTCACTTTCAGTCATCAGCGAATGTTTCAAATAACTTGATCTGATGTGGATTATCACCATACAAGGCAGAAATATTTAAGACTGTGCACGCTAAACATTAATGTTACCAAAGTAAACATGGTAAATTTTCTTTTATCATGTTCATTTGTGATTGCGCTATAGTTCCAGTGACTTATTTCTTTGTTTTCTGATAACTTCTCTTTGTTGGTGAAATAATGGGGTTGCGTGATGTTGTTCCTGAGATGTGTGTAAAGGGTGTGTTTAAGTGAAGCGCAGCGGAGCTTCAGGACCGACGGTGGAAACGCTGCGCTATTCTGGCCTCGGTGCTACTGGCCCTAGGCTGTTAGCACTGCCCGGCCTGTTTTAAGCTCTGGCTCGCACTGGCCCGACAGTGGAAACACGGCTAATGAGTGTTTTTAATCATAAAAGTCTTGTTATGTTATATGTGGATACTGAAAGTCGATGTCTGGTGCAATAGAACCCTGAGAACTTCAGCGTTAAGAATGTGGAATTTCATTTGTTATCATAGTTAGCAAGTTTGGGCTGTCACATTATTGAGAATAGAAACAGAACCTCATTTCACCATAAAGCATCTGTTTATCATGTTTAACTGATTGAATCTAGTGATTGGAGGGATAAAAAGATTTTTGTATTGCTTTGGGGTAAATTATCTTAAACAGCACAAGCCACAGAATGGATATGCCTGGAGCAGGGACACATCATCATCTCGCTGAATCACAAACAACTGATGTCATACATGCTGTGTGTGTTTCCATCAGGACCCTAATGAATACATGTACATCCACTTCTAAAGGTGTGTTGTTTTTTTAATATTCTGAAAATGTTAGTTATTCTTTGTCTTTTTAACTAGCACTTTTTGAATATTCACTTTACACAATCAAATTATAGTCAACTATTAATGTTTGAACAATTATGATTCCTTTTAATAACTCAGTGACTGGCTGTAACTCGATTGTGATAGTGGCTGCTCTTCTGGATAGTTCTGAAGACACGGTTTAGCAAAAAACATTGCTGTGCTCTTTAGAGTTATCTGACGTTAGCTGGTTTGTTTGTAAAAAGGAATTATTTATTTGTGCAGATGACTACAGTCTGTGGACTGTTTATATTCTGAAGGATAGTCTCAGATTGTATCAGAGCAAATATTTGTTAATGTGTATCCGTTCAGATGTATTACATCTTATATAAAAAATAATTGTGATTTTAAACATAAAAGACTGTAAAAATGCTTCAGTAAAAACCTGTTAATTGGTTAATAGTAAGTTTCCATACATATATACGGTAAATAACTAATTACATTTAATATTATTTTACAATAAAATGCTGTTGAAAAAACGTTTTTTTTTTTTTTTTTTTGGAAATGAAAAAGAAAAAGTCATTGTATAATTTACAACCATAAACCATACATTTGCACTCCCAGAATTCCCTACATGACACTTCATATTTGATTTTTTTTTTTATAACTTTTTCTTCTTAGTTTTTCCCATTAGTTATGTACATTAGGGTTTTATCTTACATCTAATGTTGTTAAATTTCAGTATCATGTGTGTCATGAGACTGTGCACCTTCTATATATAAATATTGCCCTACTCAGCTCGTAGAAAAGCTGTTTGTGATGAGCTTTGGTTCGTCATGTGACATCTCATCACCACCAGATTTTGGTGGTTATCAGTGCATTACAATGGTTCAAAACAGATATTAGTACTTCCGTATGTTGGTTTATTAATATCACATCAGTTAATGAAATACTAATGTATTTTATTGTGAATTTAAGTTACTGTACTGTAAGTCTGCAAAACCTAAAATATTGCTACCATTTTTTTTTACGGTAAAGTTCTGGCAACCACAGCTAACGGTATTTTACCATAAATGTCCAGATTTTTTTTTTTTACAGTGTATGTATCCGACACCAAGGAGAAAATTGTTGTATATTTGTAATGCTCTTAAGTGGTTGTCCCTTTATATTTATTTTTAAATAAACCTTCAATTCTACTCATTGTTTATTTTCTTTATAGAATATGAAGAGGAGCACATTTTTCACAACCACAGCTTTGAGGGTATTTCATTTGCATTTAGAGAATCACAGCAAACGTTTCCTATAATTTTCAGGATGAATGCTTCTGAGGATGAATGGGCTTTTTCATGACTAGAAGCTCCCTCTTTAACTGAATGAATGAGGAGGGTTACAGACATATAAGTTGTTTACTAGAAGTATTATTTTCTTTTTCTTGGTTCTGCAAGTAATTTTGAGTTATTTGTGCCCAAAGGAAAAGCACATGTGCACCCCTCTGGACAGTTGGACGGCATGAGCCCACATTGTTATATTTCACAGTGATAATGTTTTTACTATTATTTTTGATCAAATAAATGCAGCTGTGAGCATAAGAGTCTCATTCAAAAACATTAACAAATCTCAATGACTCCAAAAATATGAATAATAGTGTATACCCTGGATTAGGCTATATATAAATGTTGGGCATAACAATAAGCAAGTGAATGTAAAAAAAATTGGATTCCCATCTCAGTCAAGTCTTTCTTTAAAGGTATCTGGGAACATTATTCATGTAATCAATTCTGCATGCACTGTGGTTTGTGGTTAAAATGCTCTTACTTAGTTCTGTCAATGCAACTATGACGCAGGTTGTCATTTCTAAACAATGCATCATCTGCTTTTTCAGACAATGCCCTCCTGTGGGCAATGTGCCATTTGCTAATTCAGCAGTGGCTCTTGAAAAAAACACATGCCATCACATTACAGCAAGAAATGTTTGCACAATTATAATATTCCAATATTCCATCATGGGTTGGAAAAGTAAACACATATATATTTTGAGCACTTCTCTTTAAGGAAAAGTTTCTCATGTATAAAAGTTTATATTAATTAATCTAACATTACGAATGTACATCAATGTGTCAATATGAACATGATCTGTATCTGAACTTGAAAAACCCACTGAATCAAAATTATACACAAAATTATAATTATAAAATATAATAATATTTTTACAGAAGCAAAATCATAGACAAAAAATGATTATATGTCAATGAAATTAAGCTAATTGTACATTTTAAACATTTCATATATTTAATATATTTTAATAGTCTCCCAGGCTGATCAGGCTTTTTGAGGAACTCATAATCCAGTTTGCAGACTAAACCAGCAGATAATTAATTTATCTGGGTGACCAGCTAGACCAGTTTAGGCTGGTTTAAGACCACTGATCTATAATATAGAACATATATATAGATCAGTGTTTAAGACGCTTTTTTCAAGGTTTAATTCAAACAGCTGAAACACTTCATTTAAATATTCCAAATACAATCGTTAAAAACGCAGAACCCAAGAACTAATCGATCAACCTACGTTTTGTCAATTAAACAGTCTTTGATTAAATACAGGGCCCTGAATGTCTGATGGCTTTTGAGGCTTTTGGGGTCAGATGTTAAATTGGCTCATTTTCAAAAAAGTTTACAAGGACAACAAAGGGACGACTGTCTCTTTAATAATTCCTCTCTAATGAAAATCCCTCGCCCTCTGCCTCCCGTCCCGTGAGAAATTACGAATCCTACTATGGAAAAAAAAAAAACTTTGCTCATTAATATTTATTAGGTCATGATGCGTTGCTTGGTAACCCTACTCACTAACCAACATATTCATCACAAAGCTACTTAATATTCACGAGACAAACGCTCAACATGTGATGATTCGTTAATTCGCCTTAGTAATTAGCTTACCGTCTGCATTTCAGCCAATCAGTGAGCCCCACTGGGGGAACGCCACATTAAATACTTAATATTCATGAGCAAATCCTTCAGCATAGTATGATTGGTCACTTTGCGTCCCGTGTGCTTCTGCTTACGTACACCCGGGGTTCCGAGGATCTGGCGTGAGTGACAGAGCTCGCCTCTGGAGGAAACGGAGCGACTCCAAACTGCAAGGACTGCGGCAGTCAGTATAAAGCGACTTTTAGCATGAAATGTAGGTTGAAACAGGAGTTTGAGAAGTTGTTTGTCTTTAATGGTTTGTTGGATGGAAATGGAGGCAGGCAACAGGCTTTACACTGTTCTCGAGACGCTCAGTGGCTGCAGTCGCGTCACGTGAAAACATTTTTAGGGCTTCATGAATTTTCACATTCATCCATACCTACCGATATAATCTATAAATATAATGTGAGGCTAAATATAGACTATTATGCAGTAAGTGGCGTATCTGTTATTGTTTTGAATTTGTTAGTGTATCTGGTTTTGACTTCTGGCAACACTGATTCAGTGATGCTCATTCTCTTTGAGGTGTTTTGCATGCATGGGACATTATTTTACATGTTTTGCATGTTTCTATCTACTAAAAGATTGATCAATGATTTTTGTTTAGTGTACATACATATCAGTCACTACTGTGCATGGTGAAAATGTGTAAATGTGTTTTGCTTAAAGCTATGATTGAAGAGGACCAACATGTCATCAGGTGGCAGGTGCTGCAGGCCCGTCGTCAAGGGGGGGCATTGGGGGGCAGTGCCCCCCCAAATGACATTTTGTGCCCCCTAAACGTAACGCACAGAACAATTATCCCAACTTGCATTAGACGTTTGATATTATATGTTATTGATTTAGATCATTGCGATATTGACGTTGTTTTCAGCAGAACTTGGCTCACAGGAACAGTAATCACTACAACGGTAACACTAGAAATGCATAACACATTACCTTCAGAAATGATCCAGACAATTCATTATTCAACGCATTATTACACCGAACATAATTTTAAATATAATTATTCATAAATGACTGTTAAAACATCCCAAAACAGCACCCAAACCTTGCAAAGACATACCTTATTAATTATTCAAATACAACAGCCAATGGCAAGTCTCCAGCAGCAGACCTTTCAATATGTTATTTTTGTGTTAGTAGTTTTATTAATTCAAATTACAATATGCAGTTTGTGTATAAGTATATGTATATGTATATAAATCATGCAGTTCATTTAGTTAATACAATACAGCATTGTATTGTTTATACGCAATTCCTTTGCGCAGCTGAGCTGCGCATTGCATGCGATCTCAGAATAAATTTTTGGCGGTTTTGTACAGAAAAGCTACAGTATATAAGAAAGTGGTTTAAAGATTCGTCGGTGAAAAAGACGACTTTGACCAACACCAACGTGTGTGGAGACGACTCTGGAGCTAATGAGATGGTAGGATTGGAGAATTTGTCTAATGAGACACAAGTTCACAGCGTAGACAGAGCAGCTGGTCTAATTATGAATGGGCCTACTAGTGATGACGTGATTGCCGTCGCTCTGGCTGTGACTGGGCCAAAGCTGCAGGCCATTGATGATCTTGGAAATGAAGGACCGAATCAGATCATTTTACAGCGATACCCTGCTCGCTTGTATAATAATAAAAATCGCTCCTTTGTGTCTTCATGGTATCAGACTCGTGACTGGCTTGAATATAGTGTCAAGCTGATGCAGCATTCTGCTTCCCACATGTCGAGTGTTCAATAGTGCGCACGCCGTAGTAGAGACGTTGAGATCATACGGTGAAGTATTTTATTTGAATAATTGAACAAAACAAGACTATTGTGGTCTATTTTAGTTATAGCCTAATATGGGTTGTTGTTATGGTCTGTCTCAGATCATCAAAAAAAGTGTGCCCCCCTATGAAAATTAAATGCCCCCCCATTTGGTTTGTTCTGGCGACGGCCCTGAGGTGCTGGATAAATTTTTTATTTTTTTTTAAGTTCAGTATTTTCTTAGGAAACCTTTGTGCAAACAATACAGTATGTCTCTGGTTAGAAAAAAAAAAAAAACAGCGACATGAATCAGAAAATACTTATAATAATTTGTGGGGGGGGGGGGGGGGGGGGTTGGGTAGAAGTTTTTACAATAATAGTATGTTGAATTTGGCAGGGTGCATAACAAGCACTGTATCAGAACAATGTCACACACTGTCCAGGATTGGCACAATTGCTGTATTACTTCAAATTCTTCCATTGACAAAGAGTGCTAAACTTAGCTGGAAACTAGTGCTCTCCCAAATTAGGCCGGGTGAACTGGCAGGCCCTCAGTGGTTATCTTTCCTCCTATGTCTCGGTGCGGACCTTGTGATGTGCTAGTGCACGAGAGGTCCTCTTATCTTGGTTCTCTGAGAGCTATAAGAGCATATCAGGCTTTTCTCACTGCCACTTGTTCTTTGTTTAAAGCTGCTCATAAAGAACCTCCAGATGCTTCTGAATGCTTGGGATAACAATATCTCATGTTTATGCCATCCAAGGTTGGTTTGCAATAAAGAATAAGAGAAAATTACTTCTTAAATGAATGATTACAGTGTCAATTGAATGTTTCAAATGCTATAGTATGACTTTATATTTGATTGCATCTAAAGTGAATCTATCTGTGAAGATACATTACAGCTCAAAAGTCTGGGGTCAGTATGCCTTTTCAATGGTTTTAAAATAAGTCTCTTATTCTCACCAAGGCTGCATTTTATTTGATTAAAAATCAGTAATACTGTGAAATATGATTACAATTTTAATGTTTTTTTTTTTTCTATTTCAGTATATTTTCAAATGTAATTTAATCCTGAGACGCAAAGCTGAATTTTTAGCAGTCATTACTTCAGTCAAATCGTCCTCCAGAAATCATTCTAATATGCTGATTTGCTGCTCAAGAAACATTTCTTATTATGAGTGTTGAAAATAGTTATGCTGCTTAATATTTCTGTGAAAACTGTGATTAAAAAATATATATATTTTGTGACATTATAAATGCCCTTACTGTATTTTTTTTTGTATTAAAATTGGATTTTCCTCAAACATATTGAACATATTATTGACCCAGTTGTTCAGAGTGATGATAAAATTGATAAGCACTAATCCCAGAATGCATGAGATACGCTTGTTTGTGTCCGTTGGGGCTTCCAAATAACTCTAACCTTTTGTTAACCTTTTTCAGAATCAGCCAGGTTGCACTTGCAAGGAATTAACCCTAACCCTAACCCTAACCAAAACCTGCCCAGGACCCAGATAGTTGAGGCACTCTTAAAGAAAGGAGTCTAGAAAAATCTTTTAACTTAAGAGGCGGCTATATTAGCCCTGTGAATCATGGGAGGTCTGGCATTCTGGGTGTCCCCTTACATGCCATATAAGTTCCTCTTCCTCCCCCTCCCCACAATGCCATAGTGCTGTCGCTCTCGTCAGAGGGGCAGCTATTCTTAGGCCGTCTGTCCAACTCATTTGAACAGGCAAGAATCCTCTTCCTTTGGCTCATAGCTCTTCTCTGTCGCTCCAGTTATTTTGCATTAGTTGCAGTTTGACTGGGCCTGAATTCATTGTTTTTTTTTCGCTGTTACTTCGACCCGTTTGGCCTGCAGCTTTTTTTTTTTTCTCGGAAAGGTGTGAGTGTTACTTTCATTTTACACCTTTTTTTTTCTTCTTCTTTCAGAGGCTGTTTGGCACGTGCCCCGCCCCCTCCAAATTCATTTTCCCCATCTGTTCTGAAATTCTGTTGCTTAAATAATAGACAGGAATTGTTTGAACAATGAGTTCGTACACAATTTCACTCGCTGGACCTTCGCCTTGGGGCTTCCGGTTGCAAGGAGGCAAGGACTTCAACATGCCCCTCACCGTTTCCAAGGTAAGACCTCCAAATCTTGGCCAAACAGACAGTGAACACGTCATTAGTTCGGCACCATTTCATTCATTGTTATCGTGGCACTTGATCCTATGCCGATCTGTTGCTGATCCAGAGTTGTTTTTTATTGTATAGGAATGACCTTACTCATAATTTGATGATAGTTATTATGCTTCTCCTATATTCTTATGCTATATCCTTATTGATTTGGAAATTGGCATTGGGCATGTGAAGTTTGTGCCACAAATAAATAATTGGTATCTTGATGTAAAAATGTGTGTATTGCCCTTCAGTGCTGTTAGATACTGTGTAATGTTTTTTCTGAATCATTTTTTAGTCTTTCTACAATACTGCTTTATTGAGGGATCCTGTAAATCCATATTTACAATGTAGTTGTACTGTATTGATCAAATGCATGCTGTCAGTTCATTGCACTCAAGTCGATCCATCTTTGTTCTGCTGTTATCCTTGCATGTGACATGAAGTCACGATGACTAATGCTTCTCTTGTACAGCTAGTTCTGTGAAACTGTAGTTCGATATATACAAGGAATTCAGCATGAACGAGTGAAAAAGGGGGTTCATGAGGAGTTTATTTTGCCAGTATTGTAAGACAGGAAGGTCAAATATCACAGAAGGGTGAGTTCTCATTGTACTGTAACAATTATGTTGCACATAGTTAACCTAGTAGGAGAAACATTTTAATTCATAAAAGAATAATAATAAAAAATAAAAATAAAAATCTGAGAATGCTATATTGTTGGCATATGTATTTTTGACTATAAATATATCTGTGTGATTGTGTTGGAGTCTATCTATCAAATGAGAGCACATTCCACATGCACATTTCTATTCTCAGATGTCTGGTGAGGACAGATTCACTGCCCCAATATGTTGATGGCATTAGAGGGTCTTGAAAAAATAGATTCCTCTTGTGTAAAAAATGTCAGACAGTGATTGAGTGGTGAAACGGAGGCAATACGTGCCACAAAGAGATGATGCACTGCCAGTTTGTCACCTCTGCCAGTCTGCGGTCAGGAAGAATGTCTGTCCTGCCACTATCCTAGGTGGTCCATACTATAGTGACGTACTGTATACCCCCTCAACATTATCATAACGCACACAGGAATCTTCTGACGCTTTTCTAAGCCTTTTATTTGCAACATTTGACAGCCATTTGGTCTCACTGTACTGGTTACTAAGAATATCTAAATCAAGATGTGTGTGGCAGGTCTGTTTGTCTACAGGAAAAGCACAGGGCCTAGTCAGTCACTGTAGAGTGACAGGTGGTACCCAGTACATTTGTTCTTGCTGTTGGTTGGCTCAACGGGGGCTTTTCTATAAAAGTACCTCACAGGTGTGCAGGCCTGCTGTAAAGGAGGCAAAAAGTGCTCTGTTATTCTGTATTTGAATCAAGACGTAGATTTACATCTGCTGTGAAGATCACATTAGTAGGCCTGAGGAAGATCAGTGTAACTTAAGAGGATGAATATTATTCACCAGCCCACTGGAGATGGGCGGCCTGGGTCCTTGAGCACCAAATCAAAATATTCGAATGATTTCTGAAGTATCATGTGACACTGAAGACTGGAGTAATGGCTGCTAAATTCTTTAAAAAATATATAATAGAAAACAGTTATTTTAAATTGTAATAATATTTCACAATATTAATTTTTTTGCTTTATTTCCAATCAAATGCAGTCTTGCTAAGCATTTTAATATTTGACAGTTTTGTTTATAACATACTGGGGTTTCTTTTCAGTTTAGTTTCTTATATTTATTATTATAAATATTAGAAATATCTGTAGTAGTTAATGCTCAGGGTAAAAATATGATTTTATATAGATCCTTATTTAAAATAAATTCAACCATTTCTCTCTTTCTGATTGATTGATTGATTGAGTTATTGGAGTTTGTAATTTAGAAAAAAAAAAACCCACCATGAATCAGTATTACAGACTGATGAGAAGTCTTGTTGCTTTAGTGTAGAAATGTTTTAAATGCTTTTGAGAAATTGTACTGACATATATCAGATGATATGCAAGTATATTTCCTCACTTTCTTTGGCTAATATACTGGAGCTTCTGAATTGGGTGAAATATTTTTGTCAGCTGTTTCTGTGTATGACTGTGAGTGCTCCTATTCAGCGCTAGGTGCTGAAATGAGGGTTTCTCTTGGCTGAGAGCAGCTCAGACTGTAACAGATGGCACACAGAAAGCATGAACTTGCAATTCAGTTCAAACTGAAAGCAGCAGATGAGGGATATAAATACCTCTGGGTGGTTTGAATGAAAAGGAGCTGCTAAGGAAAATAATACTTTTATCTGGAGAATGCATTAGACAGCAACAAAGAGACTTTGGCACATGGCAGAAACCAAAATTGTTTTGAAAGTTACGAAAGGTGAGCTGGATGAAAATATCCCAAATAGTTACTAAATTATTTATGTACTAAATTAAACTAAATCTTGTCTATGAACTCACTAAATGCATTTAAACTACGCAAGTTTATTAAGTTTTTACTTTATGGAAACAACGACGAAATGTGTAATAATCAAACATTTGCATTATTCATTATTCTACAGAAATTAAATGTAAAAATTTAATTAAATTAAATTTATGCATTTAGCAGACGCTTTTATCCAAAGCGACTTACAGTGCATTCAGGCTATCAATTTTTACCTATCGTGTTCCCGGGGAATCGAACCCCCAAACCTAGCGCTTGAAAAGCAATGTTCTACCAATTGAACTACAGGAACACTATTGAGATCCAAACTTTTTTTTTTTTTGCCATTGTGCTGTCACTAACATGTATATATATAAAATAAAAAATTGTCCTATTGATCTGAGTGGTAGTACTATAGGAGTAAAAGGCGATTGGGACCGCCAATGTAATAGAGGAAAGTTATGGGGTTACCTATCACTAAATCACCTTATACTTACACTAATGTTCTGTGACATTTCATTTGATGCTGTGGTGTCATTAGAAATGTGTTTGACTCTGTTGATGTTACAGTAAAAAGCCAACACAGATCCACAGTTTAGGATCTGCCAAATAGTTTGAGGATGTTTCATCCATTGAAGGGCATTTACTGCAGCCTAATATAAAACTCAGCATAATGTTATTGTGGGCTTTCTTGATATACCCCTAATGAAATGGTAGAATAGTGTTTCACCTTTGTGGAATGATATTAGGGAGTTCAAATTTGGATGTTTCAAATTAAGGGCTACTCTCATTCATTGAGCATCCAGTTAAAGCTTTTGAAGATTGAGTTTTATGGTTGGCTTGAATATGATCTGCATTAATACTATCAGTGAGTAGGATTAATGACACAATTGTAGCTATCTCTTCACATGGACCACAATCGAAGATTTTTTTAGTTCTAGAAATAGTTCAACACCCCTGGTGAGAGTGTCCCAGACAGGGTTGATTTTCATTGTGACTTTTCAGTGCTGGACTGCTTATATGACATCTCTTCACACTCCTATTGTCTAATGAGCTGAGGGAAGTTCAGGGAGATTGATGCTGGCAGATGAACACAAACCTGCTGTACTTCATTTTTTGTGTAATGTA
The DNA here is from genome assembly GCF_023724105.1 of Carassius gibelio. NCBI lineage: Eukaryota > Metazoa > Chordata > Actinopteri > Cypriniformes > Cyprinidae > Carassius > Carassius gibelio. The sequence goes on along the minus strand of NC_068383.1, from coordinate 14,747,830 downwards.
CTTATTCAGTGTATTTATAAAATATTATATAATATATATTTTCACTGACCTAATTGCAAAATCTGTATATATGTTTTAACAAGATACACTACCGTTCAGTTTTTATAATAAAAAAATTCATATCACTGTTTTTGTTTTTGCAAGGATGCATTCAGTTGATCACAATTGACAATAAAAAAAGTTTAAATAATAACTATAGAAAAATAAAAACCCTGATTCAAACAAATGCTTTTCTTTTGAACTTTCATCAAAGAATCCTGAAAAAAAAAGTTTTCCCAAAAAAATTGTAAGTAGCAAATTTATAATGATATATTCATATTGATTTGCTTGATTTCTAAAGGATCATGTGACACTAAAGACTGGAGTAATGGATGCTGAAAATTCAACTTTGCATATAAAAAAGATTAAAATAGAAAACAATTATTTTAAATTGTAATAATATTTTACAATTTAATTTTGCTGTTTAGACTGTATGTGTGATCAGATAAATGTAGCCTTGGTGAGTGACTTCAAATTAAAAAATATTTTGAATGGTAGTGTATAATATGCATTAGAAAAATGTTAATATTTTGCATTAAGCGTTTTCTTTATAAAAAACCAAACTGCTATAAATATTTTTTTGGAGAAGAGTTGCATGCAGTGAATAATTGACAGGAAGTTTTGTTGATTGTTTGATTTCTGTTTTTGACACTGGTTAGCCTAATGTTAAATGTCCTTGGTACAAAATATTGCTTTACACAATTGTACATTAACCATCAAATATCTTCTTATTGGCTGATTTTATGTCACATTGCACCAGGTTAAGTCATGGTGTCAGTCAGTTGTGGTCCACCAGACTAACCTGATGATAAAAGCATCCAGTTTATTGAACTTAATGCATTAAGTCAGAATTCAAAAACACTCAGGACATTCTTCAGAGCAAATTGTATGACCCTCAAATAGTTGTGTTAATAATGTTATTATTTAATGCTAGTCTCTCTCAGATAGTCTCAAACCAGTAGGCAGCAACTACCAGTCAAGGAGTTTACCATGAGAGCCTGAAGCTGGTGTTGCTGACAGGCAGAGCTGTTTTTAGGCTTCTGTAGGTCAAGTCAGTCCTGCTGTTGAAGACTCTAAGAGCTATAATACTGTATACCAACATCCACCAAAAATGACACGCTTCCATCCAGCAGTACAGAAATGTTTGATGTTTTTAACCAAAGCTTGTTTCGCAGATATTTCAACAGGTTGGCTTTGATGTGCTGTGATAAACTCTTGGACTTTTTCACATGTGTTTTATTCATTTGGTGTCGGGCAGGTTCACTCCGCTCTTATATGAGGGATGCTACAGAAGGGGAGGATCAGGTCACATCGCATCCATATGGTGTCGGATTCTTTTCGGTCTTGTTAGCATAAATAAGCCCATCTGGTTAAGTACTCAGGCCTCAGTCATGAGCGATTACTGCTACTTCTGTTTTATGTAACTGATAAAGTCTTCATCATTTCAGATATTTTGACACCATGACTGTCAATTCAAATCATGATTGGTACAGATCTTATTGTGCTTGGAAACCACAGAGAACAATGCTATACTAATTCAAATACTAATTTAATTTCAACAACAACAACAACAACAACAAAATTATTCTGCAGAATGCAAAAAATATTGGTTTTCCAAATGGTTTTCCAATACCATTCAAAACCTTATTTTTGGGGTTGTGTTTCATGTGACACTGACGACTGGAGTAATGATGATAAATTCATATTCATTGTTTTTAGAGCCCTGGTGAACAAGTGTTCTCTTTCAAAATACATAACAAGCAAATAAATAAATAAATATAAAATTACCAACCCCTAACTTTTGAATGGTGTATGATGAGTGTAATATGATGTTCCCTGAAGAGATATATTGGGGCTTTTAATCCATTATCTTGATTTTATCCATCAGACATTGACTGGAATGTGGAAAGAGGAAAGAAACATCATATTTTGCTCTGGAGTGCAAAAACAATCATGCACAATAAGCCCAGGAATGCATTTTGATTTCATGTTGACTTAATTGTATTTTTGCTTCACAGTCCATCTATCTAGCCATCAAATGTCTCACTCTAGTTTTCCCTGTGGTCTTTTCCCCCGGCCATTTACTTGACCCATAGAACAGCTCCTTTGTGTTGTTGTGAGTGAGCAGGAGATTGGAGCTGGCATAACAGCCACTCATTCATCCAGGCATCAATTGGAATGAGCTAGAATGGAGAGTTAATGCATGTTTCATGTGCCAGGCCTGGTAATCCTCCCTTAAATCTCTCCAAGCCTTTGTTTTCCCATGCTCCCTTCCTTTTACTTTGCTGTTAGTTTTGCTAACCCCGGCAAAAAGCAACAGTATTGGTGCATTTACTAAAATAAGTAAATCTGAAGTAAAATTGTTTTGCAAAATATCTTTATCCATATCTTTTTTTCTGCCAAGTTTTATATTATGTTGCTTAATATTCAACATAAATAATGAAGCCTTAAAGGGGCGAATCACCCTGAAATTAAAATTCCAACATAATTTACTTATCCATTAATGGTTTTCATTTTTGGGTGAAGTAACCCTTTTAATTTGTAGAACACATCAGTTTATGGGGATGTCGCCTCCAGCACATGAACATTACTTTCACAGTAGCCTTTCTGAAGGTGGCAGGACACTCCCCGTGCTTGATGTGGCAATTAAACTTGATGTTTATAGAGGAAAAAGACTCTTTAAACAACCCTTGCACTCTAGTGGGTAGCACTATTCGCACCGATAGAATTTAGAGCAGCTGTCAAGCAGGAAAATGACTGCAATTGCTACCCACTGTGGGTAGTTATATATACAGAACACCTTTTTGAAAGGAGGAGGGAGAAGCCTGTCATCTAAAGCTATTTTGGACTCAATGTGGCCATCTAACTGTGAGCATAATTATTCCAACCTCGATTTAACCAAAGGTTGGATGTTAGATTCTGACTGATACCCAGACCAGCGAACTGAGCAGATTTTTATTTTATTTATTTTGCCAAATCTAGTGTGGCTTATTCTTACAGTCTTGTACCCCAAGAAGCATATGAGACAGACTTTAGTTATTTGTGAATGTGTTCCAGAGGATAGGAGCTCTCCAGTTGGGAGCTGCAGTTATATTGGGTTCAGCTCATAAACATCGTCAGTAAACTTGAGCTGGTTAATAAATTTGAGAAAATTATTATCAAAAACTGTGCCGAGGCAGTATGTAAGAAGGGCAAAAACAATCTGTCATATTTGACAACGAGTATGTGTGAAGTGCCTGGATATAGACCATCCAGGTGTCGGATTGCATTGATCATGTTAAGCTCATCCACAGTGTGGACATGACCACAGTAGTGGAAACACAGCTGTCACATACTGTGTTCACATCACATAGATATTACACACAGTAGCCAGATGGTACGAGGGCAGCTGTGGCCTAATGGTTAGAGAGCCAGACTACCAAAAGGTCGCTGGCAGGAGTTGTAGGTGGGAGGGAGTGAATGAACAGTGTTCTCTTCCACCCTCAATACCCATGGCTGAAGTGCCCTTGAGCAAGGCACTGAACCCCCTGTTGCTCCCCGGGCGCTGGATCTATACCTGCCCACTGCTCCGGGTGTGTGTTCACTTCTCACTTCTGTGTGTGTGCACTTGGATGGGTTAAATGCAGAGCACCAATTCAGAGTATGGGCTACCACACTTGGCAAATGTCACATCTTTTACTTTCACTTTCAGATGCTGCAAGCTTTTAAATAAAATGTTAAATAAAAATTATCAGCTTTACATTAGTAATCAGATATTCTTGATGTATGACAGTTTTAATCTTTCTTTTACACTGATTTAATTGTCTCACTTTTGATGTAACTGGATGAGTCTGAAAAAATTATCCAAAGATACCAGCAGTATCAATAAAGTTGTGGCTTCATTTACTGTTGTACTGCTGATTTTTCAATAGAAATCCATGCAAATCCACAACAGGTTCGAGTTGGACATGTGATATTCGCTGTAGTGACCAACAGAAAGCTGACTTCTGTGTTAACTCCGCTTCGTACAGTATAAACAATGGACCTTTTTTGATAACTTGAACCTTGACCTTGAGAACCAAAAACGTTCATCTATCCACACATCCCTCAGATTTCTAATTTGAATGCAATTTAAAAAAATAAATAATTGTATCTTTGAAGATTAAGGCTAAGTTCAAACTACAGGACTTTAAACGTCTGCAAATCGCTGTTCAGACTACATGATTTGATTGTCTGTCTTGAAGTCATTGTGGTGTTCACACTATGCGACACTAGGTAAAAGATCCACAACAGCAGGGGACGCATTACATGAGCTAAAAACTCTAAATGAGCTGAACTTTCACCCAGCAACTCTACAAAATCCCCAAACCAAGTTTTGTCATGAAAACTCATACAAGAAGTTGTACAGGAATGACACGAATCAAGAAGTGAAACAGGTGTTGTTTATTTGAAAGAAATTAGTTCTGCAAGCTGTTTGCGAGATGATCTTTTCTGAAAGAAATTCGCTCCATTTCTTATCTCCAAACATTTCATAAAGCCATGTTGCTGCTGCTGTTTTTCTTCACCTGACACCACGTAATGTTGAGTCAGCCGACCAGTCCAAATATTTAGCATGCTCTCGAAAAGAGTAGAGTTCTGACCTTGGCATCCTGGCAAAATTCACCCACTGGCCACTGGCCAATCACGCCCTCCTGACCATCCCCATTTCTACTAATTGGCTTCATCACTCTGTCTACTCTCCACCAATAAACTGGTGTGTGGTGGGCTTTCTGGCGCACTATGGTTGCTGTCGCATCATTCAAGTGGATGCTGCACACTGGTGGTAGACGAGGAGGTAACCCCTCACAATGTTGAATGCATTGAGTGCTTAGAAAATCAAAAAAGCATTATATAAATGTAATGAATCTCTTAAGATCTGGGCACACATATTGCATGTATGATACCAAAGGGGACCCATGAACTGGCATTAGTTTATTTGATTGTTCTATTAGCATTGTGGATTAATAGGGATTGGACTTTGGAGGGATAGTTCTAATTCTGTCATCATTTACCCACTGTCATGTTATGCCAAACCTGTATGAATTATTTTGAAGTATGTTTATAATCAAAATGTTTAGTCACCATTGACTAAAATAAAAATTCTAAATTTTCCTCAAAGTCGTCTTATGTAGTTGCTAAGCTTGAGCAATCGTACTGCCTGATAGATTTTTGGATACAAGTTACTCCTTGTCCCTGAAGGAGGCCATGGAGATGTTACGTTGACACTTTGGAGCCCCAATCTCCCCCTGAGCATTACAAGAAATGGCCGATGACAATTGGTGAGTGGAATTTGCATAATAAAAGCCCCTCCCCGTACATATGGGTTTATAAGATGGCAGCGTGAAATCACTCATTTAGGTTTGTGCTGAAGAGCCAAGAAAGCATCCCGGTATTCATTGTATTCATTTTCATGGTTGAGGCATGAGGGATGTGACATCTCCATTCCCACTTTAAGGAAACGAGAGTTGCATATGTAACCAAAATGTTCCCCTTTCAGTCAGTCACATTCGACGTTACTTGACACTGATGTTAGGGATACCTATGGAAAGTGCCACAACTAGAACTGTGTAATGAAACTTGAAGGTGCAGCTCCTCAATTCATATTCTACCCAACACCCCATAGGTCAGATCAAATATCGAGTATACATTCTCACAATACTAGATTTCAGCAACTGTTAGGGTGCGGAGATGCATCCAAAAAGGAATGTGAATAGTAAGAGTGGTCACAGCACAGTCTAATAAACAGTTGTGACCCGAGTTCAGGGGAATACAACAGGGACTGACAGTAAAAACAAATTGTCCAGGGAAAGACATGGGTTTACCAATGAAAACCGTTACTTTGAAGAACCAGGAGCACCATCTTAATTGAAAGGAACTTGAGCACAACTGAGTCAAGCAGCTTGAAGGGGTCCATAGTTCTGCCAAAACCACAGAGAGATCCCAAGAGGTACTAAGGCCAGTCTGGGGGGATTTAATCTCATTGTGCCTCTCAGGAACCTGGCGATCAGGTCATGCTTCCCCAAGGATCTTCCATCCACTGAATTGTGATGTGCTGCAATATCAGTGACATACGCTTTCAAAGTGGAGGGGAACAGCCTCTGCTCCAGCTTTTCTTGCAGTAAGGAAGCACAATGCTGACCGGGCATCTTTGTTGATAATCTTGGCCAGAGGAACACCAATCAACGAACAGACCCCACTTCAGAGCATAGGCCTGTCTGGTAGAGGGGCCCCTAGCCTGAGTAATAGTATCTATCACAGCCTGTGAGAGGCCAGTGAGGTCCGCCACTTCCTGTCCAGAAACCAGACATGCAGGTTCAACTGATCAGGACGTGGGTGCAAAATAGTACCCTTCCCCTGAGAAAGATGGTCCTTCCTCAGGGGTATTCTCCAGGGAGGGGCGAGGAGCATGAGATAGATTTGGGTGGGCTAATATCGATTGGGCTAATATTGTGCCAGTGCATCCGTGCCGAGGAGATGCTTTTCAGGGAGTAGAACAGATGACAGTGTAAGGATTCTGGTAAGTGAACACATACACCTGGGCTTCCCTGATTCAACTCCAAATCAGTAAGACCATCTAGGGACGGAGTCTCCATTTTCCCGGAAGGGTCAGCTGTCATGAGAGCGCAAGAGGAGCTTTTAGAGGAACAACCATTTTCCCCCTGAATGAATTTAGGAAATTCAGCACCGACTGAGCAAGCTCGTTCGTGAGACGTGCTGTTATGTTGACAGTCCAGGCCACCCAATTCCAAGCAAGCTACACCATATGGACAATTACTGATGGACACATGCAGGGGCAGCAGGAAGAGGGTCCAACCTGGGAAGTGTGGCATCTGGAAGTAGAGGCAGAGGAGAAGCTCTTACCTGACTCCCTGGTTCCTGTGGGAAGGCAACAAGGAAAGTGTGAGTAGGTGGAGCATCCTGCAACTGCAACCTCTTGAGTAGCAAAACAGTGTGCTGAGACTGATAGTGAGGAAGCAGAGCATCATTCACAGTCAGATCCGGACACATCTGACCCAGTGATTAAGGATATTGCTCTTTCATTGAGAATGTGGGTACCACTGTATGATGGGTCAGTGGCGTAACAAGCATCATTGGTGGTGAATGCCCCTAGACCTCCCCCGGAGGTGGAGGCCCCAAAAGAGCAACTCCTTGTTCTCCTTGGATTCTTGTCAAGGCAGAGCAGACAATGAACCAGAACTGCTAAGCAATGATTTGCCGCTTGTCATTGGCTGTTGCTTGTAATGCTCAGAGGTGTTTGGCTTAAATTAAATTAGTGATCTTGTATGTCTCCTATACTGTTTCAGACACATCTCATTTTCTTGTTACAGCTACTTCTCAGGCTCTTGAAATAGGCTTTGCAGTCTTGGCACTTCTGTCTGAATCCTTGGCACACATGTGTATGCATTCATTTCTTCATTAAAATTTCAAAACAGATGGAAATGCAAAAAAAAAACAAAAAAATGATAATAATTATAATAATACAAATAAAAGATTTAGTAATAGTCACTCAGGAAAACATAACACAGTCAAAACTTCATAATTTAGCCAAAAGAGATTAGAGAGAGAAACATGCACACATCTGAAATCAGCTTTATTCATTTTGCATTCACACTGCTTTTTTTTTTTTGGAAAATAAGAAGGACAGTCAGGTTAAAGAGATGCTTCTGGCTTAAAACACATCTGAAACCTCACCAGATTTAGAAGAAAGTAAGTGACTAAATCTTGATAACCTAGTATTATGGTACAGAGATGACACAATGCCACCCATGCAGCCTGAAGGTTTTCATGCATCACAGAATACCAAATGATGGTCTGAAACTTTTTATTTCATGGAGGAAAAAAATTGACTCAAAATATTTTAAGAAGTTTTTCTGATTTGATGAACAATCTTTTAAAAGCAACAGTTTTCAGCTACCAGGCCCTGAGAATTTGTTTTAATCAGTAGAGCATCCAGTGACCAAATTAAAAGTTTTGATTTAAATTAAAGTTAAATTAAATTAAAGTTAATTAAAGTTCCCTATTTAAATTCTGAAATTCTCACTAAACTTTTCATGAATATGTTTGTGTATTTAATCCCAAAATAATATTAAATAAATAAAACCTAATGAGTTCAAATGAACTTTAATTTTAGTAATATTAAATTGTACGATTTTTATAACATTAAAACTTTCACAAACAAATGTATAAACAGCTCATTGTCTAATCTTATTTAATCAGATGTGCAGTAAAAACAGTAATATTTTGAAATATCTCAGATGATACTGATTGTACATTTATATAATTACTATGGAAGATAAAATGGAAGATAAAAAGGTATTAATAAATCTCACAAAACCTGTTAAAACATGCAAAATATTATCCGGACGTGTTTACGCATTATACGCAGAAGCATGATTTCAGACTTATGGTGTGTAGACTGAGTTTGTGACTTTATTCTGCAGACTCAGATTGCCTGTTCCAGTACTAAACTGCATTCCAAATGTTTGCTTAAGATCTCTTTGTGCACCCAACTGTCATGGATTCAGTATCCCAGGGTTTAAAGTTCTCCGGCACCATGCCGGATTTCCTGCGTGCAGCATTTGGCTGCAGAAAAAAATGATCATACATTAAAAAAAACACATACAAAAAAAGAAAAAAAACTCTTATCCCTTTCGAATCCATGAGTTCACATACCAGTGGCATGAGAGGAGCAGCTTTCACTCTCAACCAATCTATCATTACTAGCCAATCAGAATGTTTTGCTCTTATAAATGTGAGACGCACATAATAGTATCCAATTGCAGAGTTGCAGCCCTGATGAATTGAGAAGCGTGACAAAAAGCTGGTCAAAGATGTCCATCTAGCGTATATTTACATAGAAAAGCTTATTATAAAGCCATTCACACATGATCTATTAATGGTAACTTAATGGGAATTTACCAGTACTGTATGTGTGAAAGGGGCTAAAGTCTTCCTCTGTATAGGCTACACTGAATTTGAATTGCTTAACAGCATCTGGAAAAACAGTGTGCATTATCTAACTAGATTTTTTATGTAAATCATTTGTAAACCTGTCAACACAGGAGAACAACACGCTTTCATTCTTCAGGTCCACAATATATTCATGAAAAAGAAAATCAGTTTGAATAAAGAAAGCCATAACTTTGCCATAGTATCCTGGTAAAGTTGCCACAGTCATTGCCTGCTTTGCATGTGCTGCCTTGCCCTGCCTCGCCCCCGGAATAAGTTCAAGCTTTAACCCCTGGAATCCGAATGTGGTTTTATCCTCCACTGATTTTATTGAGAGGGTATCAAGCAAGCACCTGTAGATGACAAAGCCTTTCCTTTTGTTCAGCTTTATTCATACATCCAAATGACTAAGTATTGTGTTTGTGTATAAGTATAAGTGTTGACCTGTCAGTATTTAATTTAAAAGCTGGTTTGGTTTGGTTTGTGGCAGATTACACCCGGGAGCAAGGCAGCCTCCAGCAACTTGATTCAGGGTGACATCATCGTGGCCATTGATGGGGTCAGCACAGAGGGGATGACACACCTGGAGGCCCAAAACAAGATCAAGTCTGCCAACTTCAATCTGGCACTCACCATGCAAAGGTACAGTGCATTGTTAGTGTTTTGGAGGTGTGTGTGTGTGTGACGCTTCAAAAGTTTGAAATCAGTTCGATTTAGTTATTGTTTTTTTTTTTTCTTTGAAAGAAGTCTCTTATGCTCACCAAGACCAGGATGATTCCCATTTAAGTTTCTTCTATTCAAGTGAAAGTAATAAAATGATCTGTCATGTTTACAATGTGATGCACACTGCTATTTAATCTGTCTTGGCGACCATAAGTTTGTAACACCCTGTATCTTTACTGATAGCTCTGGGGCTCATAGTTTTTCTCATCCTCTTGTGTGGTCTGTCAATTCTCTAGCTACAAGCAAATTATTAATTGAAGTAATTCTAGTGAATACAGATGTAAGCGGTTCTCATGGGTTACTGTGATGAAGATGCTATTGTTGGCTCATTCACGGCAGTGTAATAAAAGCAGGCCTTGACTGTTCAGTGTAGTCAATCATGGGATTAATTTTTATGAACCTTAAACAGACTGCAGCTTCAATATATCACAAACATATGTGACTGAGATTTTATGTAAATTCAGATTAGCTCGGTATGTGTTAAGCCAAGGAAAGGTCATGTGATTTTATTGCCTTCATATTAGTCGAAAAAGAACATATAAAGAGTATTATGACACATCTGACACCTCACTTGCTTTATCAGATCAGACTGGCTGCTGATTCATGCTACTCATTTTACAGCATTACTAGACAAGCGTCCTATAGCCAAGCATCCCCACATTTAAAAAGCTCTGCAAAACAGGCAATGAATATCATGCACTCAGAAGCTGCAGCTTCTAGAATCATTCTTCACAGTCTCTGGGGAGCGTCCATTCATCCATTGGGAACCTCATACACCAATTAACTTGATAAGCTATTTTCCAGCTTTGTGCTCCAGCTCAAGGCTGCCCAGCACTGACACAGCATAGCTTTAAGCAAGGCTATGATAAGTTGATCAGGATCATTTTCTAATTCTTATATATGGATGTGATTTTCGGGAACTTTTCAGTTTGATCAGAATTCATGTATATTTATTTACATTCATTTAACTAGCTCTGTATTCATCTTAATTGTTTGCTAGATTTACAAATAAAATTAATGCATTAATTACACTGCTTGAGGTATTACACTGAAAGGTAATAAACAAAGGGGGAAAAAACATAATATATATTGTTGCACTTTAAAGGTGCTGTAGGGAAGTTTTGTAAAAAAATATTTTTTACATATTTATTAAACCTGTCATTATGTCCTGACAGTAGAATATGAGACAGATAATCTGTGAAAAAATCAAGCTTCTCTGGCTCCTCCCAGTGGTCCCATTGCCATTTGCAGAAAGTCATGCGCTCCCGGTAAAAAATAACCAATCAGAGTTTCGGTCCTTAACTTTGTTTGTGTTCAAAATGTAGAAAAATGAACATAATAAGCGAGGACACCATGAATCAATTTTCCAAACCGTGTTTTTAGCGTGTCCCGAATCACTAGGGTACACCTATAATAAGTGTTTATATTCGGACTATTTTAGATTGCTTTGGGGGTACCGCGGCGGAGTAACCCAGTACCTTTGTGATTCTTCATAGACATAAACAGAGAGAAGTAGCTCCGGCTCTGTTTATTAACCGCTAGAGCGTCAAAAGTTCCCTACTGCAGCTTTAAGTATACAAAATATATGCTACCATTCCACAAGATATCTAAAGGAATTAATACTTTATTCAGCATGAATTGCATGCTGTTTTTCTCATCACTTTCATTCTTTATATTCATCAAAGGATCCTGAAAAAAAGTATCAGTTCCTATATGTTAATATCTCTGAAAAGGTCATTGATAATGTTTCTTGTGCACCAAATCGTCATTGATAATGTTTCTTGTGCACCAAATCGGTATATCAGAATGATTTCTGAAGGATATTGTGTCTCTGTAGGCTGAAATAATGAAAATAAACATGTAAGAGGTCATTGTACTATTAAAAACATCCTGTAAGTTTCAGAAACGTTCTGGTTAGTCTATAAACAGCCTAAACTGAAGCCAATCTTCCAAAACAACAGGTTGTGAAATATGCCACTTTATGAAGTAATAGTGTGGTCAAACACTGATTCCACAGAAGAAGATCAACGCCTGCTTCTACATCGCTGCCTGTTTAGCCCCGCCCACCGATTAGCGCACATAGGCAGAGAGGCAGATGCAGGTCGATAAAGATGATAGCAGATAACATTTATTCTAGGCATGTAGTACAAATATCAATTATTAATAGATGAAGCTTCAAATTACTAAGATTTTTATTTTATTTTTTCATTTATTTGTAGTTTTCTGTGTTATGTTTGATGTGTGACCCATTCAGAGGGAGTGGCATGTTTGGGTTAGTGTGTCTCCCTCATGATGGACCATATCTGCACCAGTCATCTGTGAGATACATGAAACATATGAGTTTGTAAAAACATCCTTGATCTCTCCAGTGTAGGTTACTATTCTGATGATTCTTAGTTCTTAAGTCAGGTTTACTTTTAGTTTACTTTATCAAGAGCAAAACCCCCCCCAAAAAAGGGATGTTCACATTTATTTCCCCTCTTTGAGCACACCTGCAGGGATTTTACACTTGTCAAGATAAGTTATTTACTTTGTCATCAACCTCTACTGTGTTCCAAGGTCTTCTCTTCTGTCAATAGTTCCTTGTGCTTTTCTTTTTGCAGAAATGTTCAAACAATGTTAGTGTTTTTCCCCTTTTGTGTACAAGTAATGTTTTGATTTTTGTTAATCTGAAAAAGTTCAATTCGACACAACGTCTGTTTGGACAAAAGCATTTTTCTGATAGTTGCAAAAAAATAAAAAATAAAATAAAAGCTTCTGCTGTGGATGGAATTTATCATTATATTGTAATTGTGACAGTGATCAATCTTAAAGGAAAGTTGAGAGACCAGGAAAACTGAAAATTAATGCATCTAGAACAGTGTATGTGATGTTTATAGTTCAACACTGGACATTGCAATTCTGTCATAGAAGATGTGATTGTGAATGTCATTTACTTCAAATGTTTATTCAATTTTATCATAGGTCAAAGCGACCCACTCCAGTTCCCATGACCACACCAAGGATTGACTCCCCTATGTCTGTGATCCCCCATCAGAAGGTCTGTCACATGTTACTCGTGCACCACTCACTCATGCATTCTACATACATCTGCACAGTATATGTCCATGTAATTCAGATATTTAAAGTCCGTATTGAATGTCCACATTACATTCCAGATGAATGTTGATGAAATGTCAGAATTAGAGAAAGTTAGCTGTTGTTGATTCTTTTTGAGAATAAGATAATAGATTCTGTTCTTTGGTTCTCCCTCAATTCAGGATGCCTTTATCATGTATGATATCCTTACAAATGATCTGCTCTAGTAAAAAAGCTTTATGATTTCCAATGCTGGTTTTCACTTTGCATAGTCAGCAAAAAGTTAACTGAACATTGTTAATGTAATGCTGTTAACAATTAGTTGGGCATTTCATAAAAAATATTGTTAGTAAAAAAGTAAAAGTAAAAAGTAACAGTAAAGACATTTATAATGTTACAAAAAATTTCTGTTTCAAATAAATAAATGAATGCATCATGTTTTCCACAAAAATATTAAGCAGCACAACTGCTTTCAACGTTGATAATGATAAGAAATGTTTCTTGAGCGTCGAATCAGCAAATTAGAATGATTTCTGAAGGATCATGTGACACTGAAGACTGAAGTAATGGCTGCTGAAAATTCAGCTTTCCATCCAAATAAATAACATTTTAAATGTGTTAAAATAAGAAACTGTTGTTTTAAAGTGTGATAGCATTTACAGTTTACTGTGCTTTGATCAAATTAATGCAGTCTTGGTGAGCAAGACATCTTAAGAGACTTAAAAAATAATTATGAAAACTGAAAACTTTTTAAATGGCAGTGTACAAACTCATTATGTTTAAGAATATAAAGAATAAGTTGTTTCGTCAAAACATGAGCCATTTCCCACCTTCATTTGGTTACAAAATAATATGATCAGACTTTCTTCTTCGTTTCAACAAAAAGGAGGTCTTTTTCGAAATGGGGTTCCTGCAGTTCACTTTAAGGAATACAAAATAGGGGCTATAAAGCTTTAAAATGAACATCCTACAAATAAAAACAAAGAAATATATATGCTTTTCAAACAACACAAGGGTAGAGTAGAGTAGAGTAGAAAACTTTAATGTCCTCAGAGAGGCAATTTGTTATGCATATTGATTGGGTTATTGCCATTGGAATGAATGAGTTTTTTGCTCGGTTGGTTCTAACCTTAGGGTATCTATATCTACGACCAGAAGGGAGAGGCTTGAACTCCACTGAAAGTGCATACTGTAAATTATGACTGAATATAAAATTTGGGGTGTGAACTATTCCTATAGCTTTCAGTAAAACATCAACTCGTCAGTTTTCAAATGAATTAATATAGTTTATATAGTGTGAACGTAGTAACATTGTTGTCATTCTAAGCTTTTTGACCAGCCCCTTCTGTTCTTTCTTTCTCAACACTGTCCACACACATGCACGTTCCCATCAGCCTTTGCAAATGAATGGGGCCCTCTCAACGTCTGCTGAGACAAACTCTTGCTACTCAAGCAAGCATACCAACCAGTGCTATAGCACCACGATGAGCAGTATCAGAGACACTTCTGTTCCTGCTCAAAGCCATTTAGCTGCTCCGAGGGACAAATCCAGCTCCGGGCAAAAAAGCCAGCAGTATAACTCCCCCATTGGTCTGTACTCTGCAGAGACATTGCAAGAGATGGTCATGCTGCAAGAGAGGGTTAAGAGCACGGGGTCAGGCATGCCTAGTGGGTATGTAATCATAGATAAAGTGAGATCTGACGCTAGCAGCCAGGTGTGGTAAACCTTAACCAGTCCTATTTCAAAAATATAGTGTTTATTTTTTAAATTAAGAGTTGAGAATTTCTAAAAGAGGTTAGAATTAGAGGGTCGGTTATAGTTCAGCCCTACCTGGTAACTAACGTTGCTTTTGACAGAAGAATGACAGCGGCCGTGCAACATTCAGAAAAGAGAGGTTACATCTGTAACATTGACCTTATCCCCCACTGGCATTAGCAGGCCAGAGGAGGATCTAGTCTCTGAAGGAATGTGCGAGACAAATTTGTTCTGAGGCTTCAGTCGGAAACAGCTCTCTTTGAGGTACAGTGATCATGTTATACCAAATAATGCATCCACCAGAGGAGTTAGATTGAAAAAAAAAATTGGCTGTCAAAATGGAAAATACAGTACCATTCAAATTATTGGGTCAGTAAGTTTTTTTTTCTGTTGTTGACGAAATTAATACCTATTCATTTTATTTAGCAAGGATGCGTTAAATTGGTCAAAAGTAGCTGTAAAGACATTTTACAGTTTATTATTTTTTCAAAAGTGCAGCTCTTTTGACATTTCTATTGTTCAAAGAATCCTGAAAAAATGTCTCCTGGTTTTCACAAATATATTAAACAGCACAACTGTTTTTATTGATAATAGTAAGACACTTAATAATTAGAAGAATTGTTCACCAAAAGTTCAGAATGACTTCTATATTGGAGTAATGGCTGCTGAAAATTCAGTTCTGCCATCATAGAAATAAATTACAGTTTAAAAAATATTAAAACTGTTATTTTAAGTTGTAATAAAAGTTCCCAATTTTACTTTATTTCTGATCAAATGAATGCAGCCTTGGTAAGCATGAGATACTTTTTTTTTTTTTTAAACATCACCCCCTTTTTGAAAACAGATCCTAGATTTTTATCTGCATAAATTCATGTCCTGATAAGCAAAGCAAGCCGTTGCATTAAAACATTAAATGCACCATATCATTCTGTGTCGTAAGCCCAAAGCAATGCACTTTGAAAGGTCATGGAATTTCAGGGTTCAGTTTCCTAGCTACACTGATACACCCCCCTCACTCCCTCCTCTCACATCTTTGCAGGGAGGCACGCTTATGAAAATGTATTTATCTTTTGTCCGTTGTTGTCAGTGACACATCTTTTGCGTTCGGTTAATTATTTATTTGCCTGTTTAAAGGCGACTTGCTACTTCGTCATAGCACTCGCAACAAACACACACACACACATTGGTGTGAAATTTCTGTGCCACAAACAGAATTTGTCTATTTGAGCAGCCCGACTGGGTCAGTGTTGGGTCAACCAGTGGCTTGAGTTTAGAGCAGGACATCCTGTGGAAGACTGGAAGACAGGAAGTGTTTGAGCAGGCATTATTATTACAATTCTGAAATTACACACTGCACCTTGAAGAACTTTCACTGGCACAACCCTTCCATGTTAAGTGTATGTGAGTTGCCAATGTCCTTGTTTCTGTTTCCTTTTACCCATTGTAGGTTATTACCAACACTCCTGCCAAGTTAGTAACAGCCTCCTGCAATAAAGTTGTAGTGCTCTGTGTGGTATACGTGCATGGAAATGTTTGGAACTGCCTTTGTGGTATACATTGTGGTTAGTGAGATTTGTCATCCTGTGCTATTACAGCTTGCTTTAATTACTAATGTAATTAAATTACTTTTAATGTACTAATGCTTAATGTCAACCTATACTACAACATAGAGAAGCATATCAGAATCTTTGGAATATGTACTTATGAGAATCCCAGTTGACACCGTAAATATGTGTTTGTCAATTTTATTGGTCCTCGTTAGTCATTCTCTATTAGTATACTCATAGTCTTTGGGTTGGGAATCAAGAACTGCTTCTTATGTCGTAATTACCACATTGACTAGATGACAAACTAGGATTATTATTTGTGATCTGAATTATGTATTTCTGTTGCAACACTGTTAACGGCGAAATTAATGTGAAAAACCACAATATAAGTAATTTTCATTATCCAAATAATATTTGTAGTTTATAGTTAATTTTTTTAGTGGGATATTAGTTATTTAACTCTTTGATAGCTATATTAAATTGTATTTTATCTCTTTTATTTTTAGATTATTCATGCATTATTAAGACATTAGCAATAATCATTTATAGGAATTACTAAACAGAATTATTCTGTGATAATTGCTTAACTATTGTACTGCAGAAGCCCTTGCTATTTTGAGTGTTTCTGCACGATGATGTGGTGGTCATGTTGTACAAGATGTAAGAGTACAAGTCTTAACTACTTTAAATCAGACATGCCGTGAATGCACCTTCATTCACAAATGAATTCCAATGTTTTTTTAAAATACCATAATTAAATGATGTCCAGTTCTGTTAACAGCTCTTGCACATGTATGTACTGTACTGAACAATCTTTTCCAAGAATTGTTGAACATTTATTAATTATTGAAATCACCTTGGCATCCTTCTTTTTTCAAGTATTTATTCTTTGAAATGACTAAAATAATCACTAAAAGAGCCGTTAAAGAACTGGAATGGTAAAGAGGAATGAATTCTTATTTAGCATATTATGTTGTACTGCTTGCTGTAGTTATACATACAATACGTAATTGTATGTCTTGTGTGCAGTAGTAAGTTTTTGCTGTGTGAAGCGTGTTTTTGATGGGTTGTCTAGACTGAGCGTTTTATTTATTTATTTTCCTATTTAATTATTATCATACTATGGTTTAACTAATTTTTTCTCACCTGCAACACCTTCCATCATGAATTTCCATGCTGGTCCAGGCCGGTCTAGCCGGTGAGCCAGTATAAGCATGAACTGGTCAAACATCATGGTTTTTCTGGTGGTTAATCTAATCAAGGAGCTTTGTTGAAATACCAGCATGCCAGCATCCAGAACACAACACGTGCTGGTATTATCAACTGTGTTCTTACCTTTCCCTCCCAATTCACAGTCCACATACTCTTCCTCTCACTCTCCTTGGCTAACCTCCATGTTATGTCTCTTGTCTCTCTTCTACCCATACTTTTCCCTTATCACCGCTCCCTCACTTGTACAGCAATGAATACCTGCCCAGCTTCAACCCAATAGCTCTGAAGGACACTGCACTCTCCACCAACAAACCCATTGAGTTGAAGGGGCCTGGAGGCAAGGCCACCATCATCCATGCGCAGTACAACACCCCCATCAGCATGTACTCCCAGGATGCTATTATGGATGCCATTGCTGGTCAGTCCCAGGCCAGGGGTAGCGAGCTGTCTGGGTAAGACCTGTCACACCTAAATGTGTCTTCTCCCTCCTCCCACGACCTGCATGACACACGTTTGCCATGATGCCTGTCAAACAGCCATGCTTGTCTGGGCCAGCGCTATCTGCTAATGCTCAAGAGGCTAAAGACTTCCCAAGGATGTCTGATCATAGTCTGGATATAGTCTTACTCTTCCTTGGTTCACAGTATTGATCTGACAGTGATGTAAATCAAAGGTTTTTAACATATGTTATGTTGAGTTTCTGTGGAACCAGCTGGATTTTTGTGTGGTTTCAAATGGGAATGATGATGGGATTGCTCAGTTGCACAAGTTAGGGGTCGTGGTTTATGAGTGAACTACCCTTCAAAAGTTTCGGGTCAATTTAAAAAAAATTAATTATTCTTATTATTTCAGCAAGGATGCATTTAATTGATGAGAAGTGACAGTAAATACATTTAAAATGTTACAAGAGGTTTTTATTTCTATTATCTTTCTGTTAAAGATTTGAAGTACATTTGAGCTCTATTCATCAAAGAATCCTAATAAAATAGTAGTAGTAGTAGATTCCACAAAAATGTTAAGCAGCACAACGGTTTTCAATATTGATAATAATAAGAAATGTTTCTTGAGCAGCGCATTATCAGATTAGAATTAGTTCTGAAGGATCATGTGACACTGAAGACTGGAAAAACAGTCTTGCCATCTCAGGAAAATATTATATTTTAAAATAAGCTAAAATAGATAACAGTTATTGTACATTATAATCTCTCACAGACTCCAAACTCTTGAAAGGCAGTGTGTGACTTTATAATCCGTACTGGAGTGAGTTGTGTATCTGTGCACTTTTTCTCCTCCATATCCATGAGTTTTAGCAGTGGTCTGCTTGTTTTTATGTTTGTTGGCGCTAGTTTTCTGATGCCCTATGGTTTGAAATCATGAAAATGAGAGATCAGGCTTTCAGGCCTTGTGTCAGAAGCCACTCTCTAATGCATAACATAGAAGCTTTATCTAATTTTCCCTCTCTCACTCCAATCCTTTCATCCATCACTTCATCTATCCGTCATACCGTACATCATGTACCCTGTTCCCACCCTACCTGTGTCCAATCTCAATGGCCCTGCCCGCAGCAATGAAACTGACTCTCCACTTTCGTAAGTAGCCTGATCCATCTGTTTGATATGAGCAGTCTCTTTCCGTCTATTCCCTTGCGCATTGCATGCCTGATCACCACATTATCCTTTTCTCTCTCATCTCTCTGTCTAACCTTCCTTTGATTGCTCTGAAGCATCTGGATTTCTGAAACGCACCTGGTTTTCATGAGTCGAGACTGTACTGTGACTTTTGAATTAGTTGTATTTTGTCTTTTTATTTAGCCGAATGCAACGATGACCTTACATACTCCTCTTTTTGTCCCTCTCAGACTGCATCTTTCACTTCCCTTTCAAATTCTTTTCTGAAACCCTTAATATTGCTGCTAGGTGACTTTAAGAGTGTTTGGTGGAAACATGTTTAAATGGTGAAGTTTACAGAAGGAGGGTCTGCTAATGTGGAAACACTAAATCTATTGAAAGCCATTGAGTTTTAGATGCCAACAAACAGATTTCTGAATGCTCTGCTCTGTCATTCTTCTGGGTAAGAGATATAGCGTGTCTAAAATATGCTGTCATAAGGCATTTGGTAGTGATAAGCAAGCTTCTGCCCACAACGCCCATGCTTTTCTTTTTATTAACACTTGTATGAAATATGTTGCAAAATATTCATTGATTTATAGAAAATCATCAGTGTTAACAGACATATGTTAGACTGGACACTGTAAATTAGTGATAATTGCAGTAAATTAATCAGAATGGGTGCATTTATGTCCCACTGCAACTTCAAAAATGCTTTTAATGTCATTAAACATGAAAATAATTTAGCTGACATTCCCGTCATGCTGATAGGAAAGTGTGTGTTTTCACACGAGCGGCTCTTTCTGTGGTTGCAGTAATCTGCCAGTTAAAGACCGTGTTATAGACAGTGCTTCCCCAGTGTATCAGGCCGTCATTCCCAGTGAAATTGATAAACTGGAGCCGGCAGATTGGGCCAAAAGAGCCGCCCAGCTGCAGTCCAAGTCCTTCCGTGTCCTCGCCCACATTACTGGAACTGAATACAGTAAGTCTGCCTTCATGTTTTTGTCACTTTGCTTTTGTTTTGATATAGATTCTGATTTACAGTGTAGAATCTGACATGTTCTCTCTTTGTCTTTTCGCTCCTCCTCTGCAGTGCAAGACCCTGATGAGGAAGCTCTAAGAAGATCAAGGTAGGCATCTAGCAGCAGCATCTGGTGGCCACATACTAGACCTGGGCTGAAATCCAGCCCTCTGCCTCTTGAAACTTAAAAGGCTGATCAAAAAACTGACATCTGATCAGATTCCCCATCCAGACCCCAATCAGACACCACTCTCTGTGCTGAACTTGATTGACTCTCATTAGATGCATCAATCTAATACAGCTTGGATGTATTCATAGTAGTCTGTATCAGGGGTGTAGTACAGTACAGAGGAGTTGTACCTTTTGTTAAATAAGCTGTTACATATTAAAGTTTAGGTAGTGAAATATAAAAATATTTACCTGAAATATGAAGATATTTAATTAAAAGTACCAGAGTGTTCACATTTAATTGTACATTGATTGTTCATATTGTATCTAGAATTATAGGTTGCATTACAGAATGCTTTTTAACTCTGTGTTTGCAAAACTATATATAATCTTTCAAATTGGATGTGCAAATAACAGAACATATAAACCCAGTTACTTGACATGAAGGATTTTGACATTACTTGTACAAGTACAAATTTCTAAAATTCGGAAATTACTACTTATTAATGTTATTACTACATTAGTAGTAGTTAGTTAAATACTGTACTTTACACAAGTACCCTGGTGGTACTTGTATCAAGCTTTATATTTCACATATCTTAAGCTCTCATTTATTTCACACTGTCATTACATATCTGATGCAATACAATGCAGAATGTGACCCCTGGCATTCAGTTACATGAACATTTTAGCTCAAGGCAGCCGCCAATGTTTGTATACAATCACATCTTGGGCAGGGAAGTGAAAGCCATATTCCCTAACCCATTTCTCCACCCTCTTTTTCTCTTTTTTCCTTCCCCTTTTGTCTTGCATATATGTGTTGATGTCACAGGGATATGTTTGAATCCGAAGCCAAAGGCCCTCGTTTTGCTAAACTGAAAAACTGGCACCATGGCTTGTCTGCACAAATACTTAATGTGCCTCAGTAAAGCACCCCAAGATAGAGAGAGCTAGACAGGTGGCATAGACAGAATGCAGTACTGCTCTAACAGGAAAGTCCATGCATGTGAGATGAAAGCAGAAAGAATGAAGATAAATGTGAATTATGTTGTTTGGCTCATTAATACAGATTAAAGCTAGTTGTTCACTCTATAGTATAGATTTAGGAATTGCTCATGATAGTGTTGCCACCATTTACATTCTCTCTCTTGTATCGGATTGTTTGCTTACATACTGATGGTTGTTGAGAACATCACTGTATCTGTGCACAAGTCTTTCAAATCCATCAAATAAAAGAAATGTGATGAACTTATCATGTGGAAAGGCTTTTTGGCACTGGGATTTGTTTAGGTGTGAAAGTATGCATGGATTCCAAAGATTTATGTGTACAGAAAGGAAATGAACTTTAAACTTTGAATTAAATAATGTTCTTTAGAAATGTCCTAATATTAATCTTTAGATATATAGCCTGTAGCCTGATAACTTTCGGTCATTCCCATTTTATTCTTGGCCATAAATTCACAAAGAAGCCGCTCTGCTTTTTAGAATAGATCAGTGGATCTCAGCAACCCAAGGTCAAACTTCCATGGGCGCGGTGTTGTTTCAAATTAGTAATATTTTTTTAAATTGACGTTTTGCATTTTAAGCGTTACATTTATTGGAATATCCAGTAAATGTAACTTTTATAATGCTGAAACATATCGAATCTTTTGGAATCACATAAATTATTACAATTATTCAAATTAAATTAATAATAATAATTATTATTATTATTTATATTTTAAAACATTTATTTAATAAAATTAAAGTAAGCAGTTTTGTCATAATTATGTCAGAAATACCAGGGGAAATATCTTAGACAGTATGGGGGTCCTTTGAAAAATATTTTAGACAATGGGGATCCTGGAAGAGTCAATAAACATGAGAACCACTGAATTAGATCATTTGGTATTTTACCTTTTTCTGCGTAGATCTAAGAAGCTAACCCTTTGATACTGTGATAGTATTTCAGTGATTGCGTAAGGGCAAGTTTGTTTCAAATGGTTAGCAAATGTTGAAATCGCTTGCGCATTCAGTCGGTTTTATTCCAGGAGTCATTTCTTATCTGTTGAAAAGCTAAATCCTGACAGACAGTCACTAACACTATTATCTCTTTGAGAAAAAAAATGTCAGACATTTCTTACTTAAGCCTGTGGTTAAACATTAGACAGCCCAGGGGTTTCAAGTGATAAGGATGTTGATCTGTCTGTCCGTTGTCTATCTATCCCAGAGCTTTGCATATGGCACTGATCTGGGATGAGACTGGAAAAATGTTGTTACTCTGATAGATCACTGTTTTCAAATCCAATGGTTTACTTTTGAGAAAATTAGGCTGTTAGTAAGATTTTATGGAGGGAGTGTAAAGTATATTTGTGTAGGAAGAGTAATAATTTAGCTACATGAGTGTGGCTGTAGGGACAAGCTCTCTGTCTGGAGGATAAGCGAAGGCGCGTGAAGCCATCAGAACTTCACAAGGTTGAGCAAGAAGGATGTCAATGTCTGTGAGTAGAGAGAGTCTATAAACCAGGACTTTTCCTCCAGGTAATTCTGCTTGTCTGGTTGTCACGCAGGGAAATGGTGTTAGCTCTGCTTTTGGCTGGTTTGTGCTAAATTTGTATTTATAGTATAGAATTATGCCTCTGCTAACGGTTTCCTTTTCTCAACACCTTCACACCACTGGTTTACTTCACTTATCAGCCTCCCACTTGCATGCAGTGCATGCTGGGAAGTCTGTGTGACTGCACAGGAGTGCTTGTGGCCCTGGGTGGCTGGCCCCTCCCTCACTCTTCATCCTTGTCATATTTATTCAGATTTCTGCCTTCATGTACATATGAACACATCATGCTAGACATATGTTCCATCAGTTAACTGTTATGTATATTATGCTTTAATTTTCTTCATATTTTCAGTCTTCGACTTTTTATCAGACACTTATCATTTGACTGAAACAAAACATTTATTTCATTGCACATCACTGCAGTGTCCTATGTTTATTTTTGCTCATTCTGCCAGGATTTTGTTTTTCGATATTTCTTTCAACTTTGCACTTCATTGGTATCAGTAATTTGATGCCTTTTTTTTGGATTCTATAATTGTAAGCAAACAATATCTGATTGTTTGCTTACATACTGATGGTTGTTGAGAACATCATTGTATCTGTACACAAGTCTTTCAAATCCATCAAATAAAAGAAATGTGATGAACTAATCATGTGGAAAGGCTTTTTGGCACTGGGATTTGTTTAGGTGTGAAAGTATGCATGGATTCCAAAGATTTATGTGTACAGAAAGCAAGTGAACTTTAAACTTTGGATTAAATAATGTTCCTTAAAAATGTACTAATGTTAATATTTATACATATAGCCTAATAACTTTTTTAATTAGTTTCCAAGGTCACATTTTCAATTTAAATTTTTTTAAGGTTTTCATATGTTTTATATTTACTTAATGTTTCACATTCATATTATATTATATTATATTATATTATATTATATTATATTATATTATATTATATTATATTATATTATATTATATTATATTATATTATATTATTATTCATTGTGGTTTTAATGTGTGTATATATTATTGTACTTTTTAAAAATTGAAATGCCAAGTCAGCAGAGTGCCACTTTTTTCTGATTTGGCACTGAACACTGATTTATTTTTTCCACCATGCTAATATCTCATTTTTAGTGCCAGATTTGGTCCGAGCAGCTCTGTATGAATCTGAAAAGCCTCTCCGTAATAATATTAAGTCTTTGCGTAACTTGTACCCAGTCATATGTCTTCCTGTATTTTGTTAACGATTTCTTCCATGAAAGGACTTAATATTTTCCTCAAAACAGTTATACATAATTGGAAACAAATGTTTAATACTTAATTCTGCATGGGTTGGAAACCAGAACCAATTGTTATTATTATTGCATGTGTATTTCATATTTCATTCAATATTCATTCATTCATTCATTCAACTCTCTGCTATGCCAATTTCATTTGCTAATTTGCATGTAAAGGGAGGAACAGTGATAGTCTACATATTAGGCTTCTTTACATGAGACTGTGTTGCACTAATCCGCTTTAGGAGAACACACTTTTCCTTATGTCCAAGCATATAATGCCAGCAGATGGCACTCCAGTATCTTGTCTGAATTGTCTGAATCATCTGCCTGTCTTGACTCTCTTTGCCCTTTGGACCCCTGGTCCATTAAATAGCGAGTTACATGTTTGCAAGCAGTTTAGTACAAGTTTCATTTACAACCTCTCTTTCTGAAGGCGTTGTCTGCTTCTGTGATCTGTATTTCACTGTTCTCTGAATCTGTGCTGAGATTCAAGATTTTGTTAATATAACTAAACCAGAGTTTGACAGCCTATAGCTAGTTGATGAATACAGTGATTAGGACTGTATAACCTATACAGTGTTTGTGTATGTGTGTGTGTGTGTGTGTGTGTGTCTGTGTGTGTGTGTGTGTGTGTGAGAGAGAGAGAGAGAGACTCATGTAATAAGTGATGTAATCATCATTTCTTAAGATATATGTTTGTTTGTGTGCAGACTTTCTCTAGTTTCATTCTCTCAATAAATGCTAATCTATGTTTGCTTTCTGCCACCACACACCTCTCCCAAAGCCCCTCCGATACACACATACATGCTCCTCTTCCGTTATACACATCAAAATAACAGAGAGGGATTCCATACACATACAAGTTCACCACAGAAAGTGTTCAAATCTTTGTGAAGGCTTCATAAATGTCTGCAACCAACATTTACAGACCTTTCTCTCTGTTCATAACCATAACTCCGTATGAGAAACAGAGTGACATTTAAAGCTGAAGTGTCTAATTTTTGAGCCACACTAATTGGTTCACAAATTGGAATTGCAAACAGCTATTTTTGTACAGGTTTCCAGAACATTTTCCCTCTTTTTTTTTTATTGGTTGTTACACACAAATTTTCCTGTTCCAAACTAGTTGCATAAGACTGGGTTGGTTAAGCCAGTGTTGCTGTGTTGGATTGGTTGTAAACGTGGGGCCAATCAACAGGAGAACCTACAAATGGTTCACTTATATGCGTTTCTGCAAAAAAAAAAAACATTTCAGCTTTAAATGCTCTCTTTATTTAATCTTTTCCCTCACTCTTCCCTATGGGCTTTTTCAACATTAAATGGACAGGAAGAGAGAGAGATGGTCATGAAGGATGGTTGTGGAGTGTGTAAAGGGGGTCAGCCAGCGGTCCACCACCAGGCCTGCTGCTGCTAGGTGCCTGCCTTTTATCTTCTCTCTCCTGCCTGGGCGGCTCCAGCACCAATCTGTTTCCATCATTTGATTGTGTTTGATTATGTACAGGCCAGGGGATGCCAATTGAATAAAGAAATGTCTGTTTGTGAATAATGCACTTTTCTTTGCTTGGATTACAGGGGAGTATTATTTAACACTAATCTACTGTTCTCTAACCACTGAATTGTGTTTTATGGACACGCTAAAAGGGTTTAAGTAGCCTAGGTATATACCCCCGTCATTGTAAAATGGTGAGGTCCTGCTGTATGCAGTTCATTGTCCCTGTTTGAGCACATGCTTGATAGTAGCCATTATGTCTGGATTCATTTAATTCATCCTAGAATAGCACTTATAGTTGTCTAAGCTGCTGAGACACCACTGTAAAATACAGTCCGGTCCTTCTTCACTGCTCAAACTGTGACTCATCCCAGATCAATAGTTCATAGTCTTGTATGTTACAGTTTTTACAATCCATCAATCACTAAATAGATAAGTCTAATGAGAATAAAGCAATTAACATTTCTTTCCCCCACGATGGACATCCTTGCATTCTGCTCAGAAATGTTGTAAGCATGAGAATGAAACAGCTGCTTATAACAAAATGTAACTTAAATTAAGACATATATACATACATGGCCTGAAACACGGCTGCTGTCTGTATTTATGGCTTGGTTCATCAGTTTCTGACATCACTGCAACCTAACCTTGTATCCAGTACTCTGGCTGAGCATGCTTCAGTTTCCACCAGTATTGCATCTGTCTGTCCGCCTACTATCGCTGCTTTGCCCAATGAGCTCCTTTCGGAGCTGCAGATAGCCATTCAGGCACCCAAGCCTGATGCGGCGCAGTTTTCGGAGCAAACCACTGTAGCCAGGTAAGTTGCATGTGTTGCTATTTTATGCTTGGTTTATTATATTCCTCATTGGTATGTATATGTGCAATGCATACGCAAAAGTTTGAGGTCCGTAAGACTTTGTTTTTGTTTAAATAAAGAATGTAATACTTTTATTCAGCAAGAATGCATTAAATTGACCAAAAGTGACAATAAAAACGTATTATAATGTTACAAAAGATATTCAATTTAAAATTGTATTGCAATCAAATATTAAAGGGTTCATATCATGCAATTTTAAATCTTCTCTTTAGAGTGTTACAAACTCTTGGTGAATAAAGAAAATCTGTAAAGTTCCAAAGACTAAAGACTCAAACCCAAAGAGACATTCTTTATAAAAGAGTCAACCACGCCCCCCTAAAACAGCTCGTTTTAACACACCCCCACGTCTCTACTTCACTTTGTGGGAAGGTTTGCATAATGCTGCCCAAATGTTTACTCAAAGAAAGAAGGCGTATCTTTTATTCTCGCTGAAGTACTGTTGTCGCCGCTGCTGCCATCATGTTATGGAGTCACCGTGCGTTTCATTGTGAAAGCGAAAAAACTTTGTTGGCCTTCCAAAAGAGGACACGACTAGAAATCAGTGCTTAAGTTGTATTAACAACACTTTTCCGGAACAGTTAAACCCAAATATTCAAATGTCTGCAGTGCATTTTGTGGAGGATGAGGACTATTTCCTGTGAGAGTAGCCTGCAATGCCGGTGTCTGTTTCTATAAAGTGGGGCAGTTCCAACTTTATAAGGACAAAGTCTGCAAGTACACTATATGTAAAGGATTTGCCACTGATGATTCAAATGTGAGTTTTGAGCAGTGTAGAGTAACGTTAGAGCTTGTTGTTTGTCATTTCTCTGATCACAAATGCAGACATGATTTTATTTTTATGCAGCGCGATTCACAGCACGATACGCAACTCGATACGCAATGCATAAAAAGACAGTATAAGTCATAATCTGTAATTATGTCCACACTGGATGCAACAAATGCCTTGTTTGTAATGGGTTTTAATGTTTTTTTCCTAAAAAATAATGTGTTTTTTGTACCTTAAACCGCATAAATGCATTGCATTACATTGAATACACAAAAAATATTTTTTTTTTTTAGCAACGTCATATGACCCCTTTAATATAAACAGCACAACTGTTCAGCATTGATTATAATGAGAAATGTTTCTTGAGCATAAATCAACGTATCAGAATGATTGCTGAAGGATCATGTGTCTTTGAAAACTGGAGTAATGGCTGCTGAATATTCAGCTTTACAAACTCAGAGGAAATAACATTATAAAAATATATTACAATAGAAAACATTTTAAATTGTAAAAATATTTCACAATATTACAGTTTTGCTGTGTTTTTGATCAAATAAATGCTGTTTTGGTGAGCACAAGAGACTTCTTTCAAAAACATTAAGAAGACCTGCCGACCTCAAACAATAAGTGTTATTTATGTTCAAAGTTGTTTTTGCTGTTTTTCTGTTGTTTGGGGATATTTATTCCCAATTTTATTTTTATTTTATTTTTTTCAGTTTAAATTTTGATTACTTTGATTACAGCTTGTTTGGCTGTGTGTAGGACATAACATTAGCAAGTTATTTCAATTTTAATTCACTTGTTTGGTGGAGACATGTTATTGAAATGTAACTATTTATATTAGATTTTGACCTAACGTTTGACAGATTGTAGGGCAAAGTCAAATTGTGTTAGAACAGAGAGTCTCCATTGATCCTGGAGACTCAAAGCAAAGTCAGTCCTCCAATCCTATTAATGTTATAATCAATTACTTTAATCCTCTAATATGATCTTCTTTGTCTTAACCCAATTTCTTGTTGCAGCTGCTGCTTCATTTGCTACAGCTACTTGCTTACTACTAATACTCTTCCCCCAAAGGAAACTGAAACTCACATTTGAATGAATCCATGTCATCAATGACAGGATGGCTGTTTATTTTGGCCATCTGCTTTAATGAGTGGTGTGTCTTTTATCATCACATTGTTCAACAACAGGACTTGACCCATATAAAAACCTTTTTTTTTTAATGAGGTACAACTACACCTGATGCTGTAATGTAACCCGCAAGCATTTTTTTTTTTTTTTTTTAATAAGTCTCGAACAGTCCCAGTCAGTATCAGATCTCGAAATTGGCTTATTTTATGAAATCTTTTTCATTTTCTTATATGTAATATTACATATTAATAATTGTATATATGTATTATTTCTAGAGATTCATATTATCTTTTTTAACCAAGTCATAATTAAGTTTTTGAGACTTAAGTTTGAGTTTTCATATCTTGTAATTGACACACATTGGCATTGAAATTGCCACATGATTTACTCCCCCTTAAGCCATCCTATGTGTATATGACTTTCATCTTTCAGACAAATATAATCAGAATTATATTAAAAAATGTCCTGGCTCTTCCCAGCTTTATAATGGCAGTAAATGAGGGTTGAGATTTTGATGCCCAAAAAAGTGCATCCATCCATCATAAAAAGTTCTGTTTGTGAAGCTCAGGGATGCATTTGTGTAAGAAAAATATCCATATATAAAACTTTATAAACTGCTGTTGTATATGTGTTCACTAAAGAGTGGCAGTCCTGCGTATGATGTAGGACATAGGCGTAAAGTAAACTCTGTTAAGAAGTGACGAGCACAGAAGCACAGACGAGAGAGCAAAACAAAACACAGGTCATGAATTAGAAATAAAAAACAAGGATTTGTAAAGAAGGATTACATTACACCTATGTCATCCGCTGAAATGCCACTCTCTATTGAATATGAATATGACAGTTAGTGGAAGTTAAATATTGTGGTTTATAAAGTTTTAACTATGGATATTTTTCTCACACAAACAAGTCGCTTCGCTTAAGAAGGCCTTTATTAACCTCCCTGAGCTGTGTGGAGTACTTTTATAATGGATGGACACACTTTTTTGGGCATTCACTGCCATCATAAAGCTTGGAAGAGCCAGGACATTTTTCCTGTATTCAATGTGTTTATCTGAACAAAGAAATTCATTACACCTAGGATGGCTTGAGGGTGAGTAAATAGGTAAGTTTTTTTTTTTTTTGACATGGCAGAAACTCTTTGTATTGCATACACTGACACAGCAGTCTTTTAAGTTTATTGCATGCAGACTGGTGTGAACTTCATATTTTCAAGATATCTAAACAAATAAATAACGGTAACACTTTAGAATAGGAAACACATATTCACTATTAATTAAGAGTTTTCTCTCAATAAACTCCTAATTTTCTGCTTATTATTAGATAGTAAGGTAGTTGTTAACTTTAGGTATGAAATAGGGTTAGGGGATCTAGAATATGCCATGCAGAATAAGGCATTAATATGTGCTTTATAAGTACTAATAAATAGCCAGTATGCTAGTAATATGCATGCTAATAATCAGCTAGTTAACTTTAAATAAAGTGTTACCAAGTTACCAGCAGCTGACTTAAAGACTATTAAGTTTCAGTTAGACTCTCTTAGCCATTAAAATGTAAAAATCTTGTTAAATATTTTTTTACATAGTATATCTTTGAATTCATATCTTTTTTGCTTTGTGTGTGTGTGTGTGTGTGTGTGCATGTATTTATGTTGGTAAGACAGTTTGTTCATGGTCTGTTTGTTGCCATGTTCACTCATATTGTACTCATAGTGTACTGTTGTTATATTCAGACAAAACAAGAACATAATACATATCTGACTAGTTATTTAAAGAGTTACTGCATATTCAGTTCATTTCAATATGTTGATTAGTTTGGAAGTCATACAGATATGAGTGCACATGTCCATTCTTTGGTTCAATGTAGGCATGATACTGTATGTTTGACTGTCCATCATTTTTGTCTTTGTTACATTACAGCTTCAACTTGCAGACCTCTATGGGTTACAGTTCCCAGTACAAATCCTCCATCTCCAGGTACTGCTGTGGTCCAGCTCTGTATTTAAACAGCAAATGTGTTTTCTCCTTCCCAGTGTCAGTGTGGCCTGCACATGCGCTGTTAAAATAACACAAATTTTTGCATTACAAATTGTATTGAAGGGATTCAAATGTGTATGTGATTATGTGGTCAGACATCCTTGGGTAATATTAGATCAGTCTCTGAGAACTGAATGTGCATCCAAACTTAGAGTCTGTAACCTGTGGACAACTAAAGTTACTAAAAGAAATATCACTCTATTTCTATTTGTAGATATTTACATGACTGTAGATGGTTTAAAACAGCTGACATACTGTAAAAATAAACAACCTTAGGAAAAACTTATGACAACTTATTTGGTAATGTGTCACGTGGTGTTTAAAGTGCTTCTATTATGCCTTTTCCAATATTACCTTTCAGCTGTATGTGAACATAAACTATCTGCAAAGTTGTAAAGCTGACAGTGCACGATAAATAAAGTTATTGTCTATAAAATAAAAATAAAAAAAGATTTGGCTCACAATCACGTAAACGAGTCATCAGAAATTCGAATCTTATTCTGTTGCGGCTCTACGTCATGAAGTACTGTAACATATTTGCATAATGTCTGCAAAGTTCTACGTCACCAACTTGCCTACTCACAAACACGCTAAAATTTCTGTGTGGTTAACATCATGTTCAGAAGACGCTGTATTCTACACTGTGAGAGTAAATTTGTTTTATCACATCTTTGAATTACCACAAACTTGTTAACACTTGACACCACTGAGAAATGTCCTGCTCAAGTCATGCTTGCGAATCAGTCTCTTTTCGATCAGCCAGTTTAACCATTTCATCATCAGACTCCAGCTCAAATTGCTGAGGTACAATCGATACTATCTTTTCTATGTATTGACAAGTCTCAAGGGCTGTCATTCCATCATGGCAATGAGCTTTTTGTTTCTGACAAGCGCTGTACGCGTTATACCAATCCAGAGCCAGTCTCTATGGCTCTGGACCAATCAAAAAGGACTGCGTCATCTGACCAGTCATAGCAGTGAAGGCTCACGGAAAGGAGGGGTTTAGAGAGACTGATTCTTTGAACTGCTTTGCACGAGTCATTTGCGAATCATTTAGAAATTAGGTAAAATTCCATCTATTTTTTTGAGAAAACTAATGTGTTTTTTGACCTTGCATGCATGTAAACCTGTTTTAAGACAATCATAAAGCAATATTAGCAACCTTAAAATGGTATAATATTGGCACTTTAATTCCTGTTGCCCTTTCTGCATGTTTACACTTGCAACTTTATAATTATAGATGTTCAGAACATTTTATTATTATAGATTTTGCACGTTTCTGTGATATGTACCACATATTTAAAACTTAAAATACAGTTACAGTTTGCACACACCACAACAGTACATATGTTTGGTTCAAATACGAATGATGAAAATACATAATTTCAAAGATAAACAAATATGGGCATCAATGGGGTGAAGTCTTTTAAAATGTGTAGTTATAAAACAACAATATAATTATCACATATTATAATTATAATTAATAAAAAATAAAGCATCTGCAAAAGTGTATTGTGAATGTTTTCGATTGATCGGGAAAAGTAAATTGTTAGGACAGGCAGAAAGGAGGAGTAGCTTCACATTTGAACTAAAATGTTACTGAGTTTCTGGTCTGTTCTTCTTTAGTTCTTACACCCAGCCTCCACCTATGCAGCAGCCTCCACCACCCATGCAGCACAGCTCCATCCAGATCCCTCTAGGTCCACCTCCAGCTAAAGTGGTCAGCAGTGCCACCATTGTGCCCGCAGCATACCCAGCTGCCCCAGGTAGCCAATCCACAGACAGTGGGTATAGAAAAAAATCACCTCCTTTAAAGTAATCACATTTTGCTGTTTTGCAGTCTGAAATGAAGATGGACACAGTATTTTTTTTTTAATTCAGTTGTATTTACTCAGTGCAGTTTATAACATCCAAGTGAAAGATATAACACCAACATGTGAAGAAAAAATAACTATAAAAAACAGAATAAGTTGGAGTTGGAAGAAGGATCACCCCAGTGTTTTGTTGAACCACCTTTTGCTTTAATTACAGTCTGTTGCACATCTAGACTTGATATTTTTCCACTCTTTGCAGAACTGCTCAAGTTCAGTTCAATTTGATGGAGACCGTTTGTGGACTGCAGTCTTCAATTCTTATTCCACAGATTATCAATGGGGTTTTCATTGTGGAAGGTAAACCTTGACAGCTTTCTGGCAGAGGGCAGCACATTGTCCTCTGGAATTTGATGTATTTTGCTCCATCCATTTTTCCTTTTATCCTGACAAGTGCTCCAGTCCCTCTGGTGTGGTTACCAAGGATGCGCTTCAGAGGGGAGCTAATCAAAATGGCCACAGCTGATCAAAGTTTAAGCCAAATGGCTTTGTGTGCCAATTGAGAAGGCGATTAGCTACACCTGACTGAGTTTACAAGTCATTTTTCTGACATGTTGTTGTGATATCTTTCACTTTATGTTATAAAGTTGCAGTGAGTAAATATATCTGGTTAAAACAAACTGTGTCGGTCTTCTTTTATGGCTGCAAAACCACAAAATGTTATTATTTTAAAGGGGTTATTGTTATTACTTATAATTCATCTTTTATCACCAGCTCCTCCGATGGTTCACAAACCTGCTCCTCCTCCACCTGCTCCTGCTGTAGCTCCAGCGTCTTCTTCCAACAGGCCTCCTTGGGTTACTGATGAGAACTTTGCCCAGAAATTTGACCCTGACAAACCCACCACCACCACAAATATCAGAGTGAACCCTCTTCCCCAGGCAGCCCCACCACCACCAG
The DNA here is from genome assembly GCF_023724105.1 of Carassius gibelio. Classification (NCBI taxonomy): domain Eukaryota; kingdom Metazoa; phylum Chordata; class Actinopteri; order Cypriniformes; family Cyprinidae; genus Carassius; species Carassius gibelio. Next base: position 14,714,822 of record NC_068383.1, on the reverse strand, counting down.
CCTACATCCCCAACCCTGTCCCTGTCCCTGCTCCCGCTCCTGCTGCACCCAGCCCTGCATTCAACCCCGCCCCCTTCCCACCTGTGGCTCGTGGAGTTGCTCAAAGGGCAGAGCGTTTTGCAGCCAGCAACAGAACACCTCTGTGTGGAGCCTGCAACAACATCATCAGGTGGGATAACACTTGTGTGACATTCACCCATCTGTAATCGCAAGACCTCTTGTGAAATGTGTTTTTACACTTTTATAATATATATATATATATATATATATATATATATATATATATATATATATATATATATATATATATATATATATATATATATATGTATATATATATATATATATATATATATATATATATATATATATATATATATATATGTATATATATATATATATATATATATGTATATATATATATATATATATATATGTATATATATATATATGTATATATATATATATATATATATATATATATATATATATATATATATGTTTAAAAATATACATGTGCATCTCAAAAATTTGAATATCGTGGAAAAGTACTTTATTTTTTGTAATTAAATAAAAAAAAAAAAGTTAACTTTTTTATATTCTAGATTCATTGCACACAAACGGATTTATTTCAAGAGTTTTTTTTTTTTTTATTCTGATGGTTATGACTTACAGCTTAGCAAAATTAAAAAAATCAGTATCTCAAAAATAAAAAATAAAAAGATCAATCAAAAAAAGATTTAGAAAACAGAAATGTTCGAGATCTCCAAAGCAGGTGTAATTATGCACTCAATACTTGCTTGGGGCTCCTTTTGCATGAATTACTGCTTCAGTGCAATGTGGCGTGGAGGCAATCACCCTGTGGCACTGCTGAGGCGTTATTGAAGCCAGGGTTGCTTTGATAGTAGCCTTCAGCTCCTCTGTATTGTTTGTCAGATATTACTTCTCTTTCTCTTCACAATACCCCATAGATTCTCTGTGAGGTTATGGGCCGGTGAGTTGGCTGGCCAAACAAGCTCAGTAATATCATGGTCATCAAACCACTTGGAAGTGGTTTTGGCACTGTGGGCAGGTTCCTTTTCTCCTTACCCCAGATGAAATGCTTCTGACGTTTTTTCTGGTTCAGGAGTGGCTTGGTTCTAGGAATGTGACAGCTGTAGCCCTTTTCCTGAAGACGTCTGGGTGTGGTGACTCTTGACGCGCTGACTCCGGCATCAGTCCACTCCTTGTGAAGCTCTCTCAAGTTCTTGAATCTGCTTTTCCTGACAATCTTCCCAAGGCTGTGGTCATCCCTGTTGGTTGTGCACCTTCCTCTACCACACTTTTTCCTTCCAGTCAATTTTCTATTAATATATTTCGATACAGCACTCTGTGAACAGCCAGCCCTTTCAGCAATGACCTTCTGTGGCTTGCCCTCTTTGTGGAGGGTGTCGATGATCATCTTTTGGACAACGGTCAAGTCAGTAGACTTTCCCATAATTGTGGTTGCATGTTCTTAACTAGCCCAAGTGGTACCCAATATTTATACTCTAATCAAACTAATCAAGCTCAAAATGGAATATTAAATTTTTTTGAAATACTGAATTTAAAATTTTCTTCAGCTGTAAGTTGTAACCATCAGAATTAAAACAAAAAAACAAAGACCTTTTTCTTGATATAAATTTTTTTTAGATGCACCTGTATATATTTTAAAAGCAAAATAATGAATTGCTACTATTTAAAACAGAATTAGAAAGAGAACATTTTTAAATTCAGTAAAGCTGATTCAATAAAAGTGTATAAGTAATACTAAAATATAAAAAAGTATTTAATGCATACATTTTTTAATCACAGACCCAGATGTTAAGTCTTAAATAAATAAAAAAATCATAAAAATAAACATTATTAAATAATTAAAACTATGAAAAATTAAACAGTTCACCTAAAATACACTTTAAGAGAATATTTTTGTGATACTTCCAGTCATTTCCTTAGCAAGACAGAAATTTGTCAGATTTATAAAAAAAAAATAATTAAAAAAACAGCTGTTAAATCTTATCAAAATACTATTTGCCTTTGAATGTCCAAGGAGATTTTTAATTAGTGTTTTTGGACTCATCAGGGGACCATTCCTGGTGGCATTGGGTCGTTCCTGGCATCCAGAAGAGTTCAATTGCCATTATTGCCACACATCCCTGGCTGATGCCAGCTTTGTGGAGGAGCAGAATAATGTTTACTGTGAAAACTGCTATGGCGAATTCTTTGCACCTACCTGTGCTCGCTGCAACACCAAGATCATGGGAGTATGTTGAAAGCATATTAACATTGAGCACACATGCTGAAAACACACTTCACAGGTACTGACAGTTATTCCACTCCACATATTCTCAACAGGAAGTGATGCATGCACTGCGCCAGACCTGGCACACCACTTGCTTTGTGTGTGCAGCTTGTGGAAAGCCTTTTGGAAACAGCCTCTTTCATATGGAGGATGGTGAGCCGTATTGTGAGAAAGGTATGGAAGCCACCAGCTATGTCTTTGGTGTATGCAATTATACAGTCCAGACAACTGTAATTTTCATTAAATATTTCTGTCACCAGATTATATTGCACTCTTCAGCACAAAGTGCCATGGCTGTGACTTCCCAGTTGAGGCAGGAGACAAATTTATTGAAGCTCTTGGCTACACATGGCATGATACCTGCTTTGTTTGTACGGTAGGTTCAAAATCATTTCGTCATAGCATAACCTCTGTATGGTTTATAAATAATTCATCTCTGAGGAATTATGCCTTTATTCATTTCTGTCCCAACATACAGGTGTGCCACGTGAACCTGGAAGGACAGCCTTTCTATTCCAAGAAAGACAAGCCCTTATGCAAGAAGCATGCACATGCCATCAATGTGTAAATGCGTCAACATTGCATCAAAAGCTGTCAGTGAAGGAACTAAATGCAATTGTTACATATGCATGTGTGGTTTTATGGCAAGACATCAGTGCCAATCCAAATGACACAAAAAATAATATAAAAGATATACAGTTTAGTTTATTAAACCGCATATTAGTAAGCAAGTGACTGAATGATACATAAACTAGGCTAATTGGCATTTTTAATCCAAATCCAATGTGCACGTTTAATTCAAGTTAATTCTTTGTTTTTATAATAACCCTAATACATTTAAATACATGCACTTGTTTGTCTGATATAAATTAATTTAAGAGATATAACATTTTCACTTTTTGGATGGGATTGATGAATTTATGCAACATACAATTTTGTGATGTTAGTGAATAAAACCTTAATTTTAAAGATTAATATTATACATGAATGTTGAAGATTGCCTGCAGATGTAGTTGCTTTTGACATAGTGTGTCATGTCTTGAATCATTCATAAACCAGAAACAGCCTGAAAAACTCTATGCATGTTTTTATGCCTTAAACTGTAAAGTCAATTTAAATGTTTTTATTCCATGACTATTTGTTTTCCTGAACAATAATGAGGCCTATAAATCCCTGACTTGTATATCAATCACAAAATGCTGTTAAATAGATTGTGACGGTATGTTGTTGTGCAGTCTTTTCAATACTGAATGAGTGTTTTATGTTTTACTAGCCTTGTTTATTAGTGCTTTTAGTGTGTGGGAAAGCAAGTGAACTAACTCCTGCGTTATGTGATGTCGACATTAGCATTATGTGTCATTCTGTTTTTATCAACTTATTTTAAGAATATAAGCAGGGCATCTGAAAGGGAATTTATTTTAAATATAATTTATTTTATTTTAATAATTATTTCCCTCAGTGTATGCAAGACCTAATAAGCTGGAATAAGTGCGGCTCTCAAGGTTAAACATATTTTTTTTTTTTTATTGTTCACGTTTTGCTTCGTCACTTTTGAAAGTAGATTTTTGTTCTGTTCTTTATTATGTGCAAAACCTCAATATTTACATAATCTTTGCAAATGGTGTACTGTTCTGAATTTGCATGGATAATTTAGTTGTTTTCTTTGCCAAGAATGAGGAATTCAGGTTTTTATTGAATAGATGCTTTAATTAACAAAACGGAGCCACACACAAGGATGAAATTTGTGTTGTTAATACGTCTCTTAAAATTAATAACAAATGGGGCAGCTGAGACCTTTTTTTTTCTCTGTGGGTATATGCTACCAAATGCTGTACATCTTTAAGATTACAGTAAAGTTTTTGTTTCATGCTATGCAGCTAACATCAAGGTCAAATTCTGAGACTGCAATTGCAGACACTCATGTCTTCCTATGTAATATTGATATTTTATGCATACAGTTCACTTAAAATAACTGTTATTTAGACATTTTATGAGATGGTCTTTGATTTCTAAGTATATATTTTCACTGCCATATTGTAGTAAATCTAACCTTCCACAGCTGAAATGTGTTCTTAGGGCTACTTTTGATTTTGGCTTGTTTTTTTTGTTTTTTTTGTTAATTTATATATATATATATATATATATATTACTAACACCATGGTTTGGCATATCATAATTGCCTCTCTTAAATTTTATAAATTGTTAGGGTTTTTTTTTTAGTAAGTTAGTAAATTACTTAAAATGACATCAATTGTAGTATTGTGTTCAGAAGTGGGAATGTTGCATCTTTTCAGCATTTTTCAAAAACAGATTTATTTGATGTAATTTAACACCATTAAATGCAAAGCAGTCATTTTACACAATGTATTATCTCAATTTGCCATCTGCTATGGGTTGGGTTGGTTGGGTTGGGTGGTTGGTTGTTGGGGAATTACAGCAATAAAAGATTGATCCATAATTACATAGTTTTCGGCGATCACTAGTGTTACTGCAATAATACAATAAAGAACCATATACAGTATGTGTTATGTGGTAGTCATATTTATAAACATGACGTTCTGAAGTATGTGTTAACAAGTGTCTTTAATACAGTCTTCTGTTGAGAACTACAGTTTCTCTCTTTGTGTTTATGTATGAGAGTTCAAACTGAGATGTGGCTCTACAGGATACTGTAGATTTACTTTATGTAGTATCTACTTACATATGCGATATATGTTTGTTTTTCAAAGATGGAATGAAAAAATAGCTTGTTCTCTTTTTTTGTATTTGAAATTATCTTGTGAAAACAGAATTATTACTTTGTGCTTATTTTGACCTTGGGCTTAATGCCCAAAAATACACCTGAATCTGCACTGAAGTGTTAAACATGTCTAATAAAAGTATTAAGTTGCTTTACAAACTACAAATAGCTCATAACACAACATTTTACTGGCACTGTTCTTAATGTATGATTAAATAAACATAAACAAATGATTGCACCTGAGTTAAGGTTTAATGTTTATCATTCTTTTAATAAAACAGTTACATAACAAACGAACTACGACTTCTATCTGATAATATGACTTTTATAAACATCGAACTGCCAGTTTATTTTATTTTCTTCGCTTCAGTCGCCAGGGGGCGCTGGGAGTCTCGACTGCGACGGTCAGTGCAAAACCTTCGTCAGACCTCAATGAGAGTCCAGCACGAGCACAGCTAGAAACTAACCCTCGGAGTTATTCGATTGTCGAGAGCTCAATAAATTGACGGAGTAACGTTATACGGAAATATAATTTCCTGAAGAATCTTTTCGGTAAGTGAAATGGAAAGTGTTAGCTTGGCTATGCTAAACGCTGCCTCCCGAAAGTTTGTTGCGATAAAATTTCAATTTCCACGTAACGTTACTGTTACGAATGATAAACTGACTGCCTGGTATGTAACGTTACATAAAAAAAAAAACACTCTGTACACAAATGTGCAAGTCTTAAAGAGAAATAACAATGAGCGTTTACGAGTTTGTTAAATGAATTTGTAGTGAGATTTCCTCAGAGTAAAGCGAGTTTAAACTATAACTAGTGAGCTATCTCCGTTAGCAATTCGAAATACGTTTAAATTGACTCCCATAACTACCAACACTGTATTGTTTACACTGTAAGTAATACAGTGTCTTTGTAAATCTACGTTATGTAACTTAGTCTATCATTATTATTGTTAGAAGAAAACTCAACGCGACATTCGCTTAATGCTAGCAACAATTTCCCTGATAATCTTGACAGCTGTGTGTTGCTTCTAAATGTTTAGTTTTCTCTCTTATGGAAACTGATTTACATTTTCTTTTCACTTTACAATAGCCTCTTTATTTATATTCTGGATTATATATTCTTTCATGGGTTGGTTTTAACTTCAGGCCGTTTTGCTCACGTATCCAAGTATCCGCCTCTCAATAAAAAAACGCTGTTTTTGGCTTTATTGTATGAGAAGCTTCGTGGAAATTCGTTACATTTAAATTGGTTTTACTGTACATTTTGTACTGGTTTCCAGATTTTAGTCTTTCTTGGTCATACCTCTATCCCGCTCAATACGAAAGGTGTTTTTAATTTATGGGTTCTGTGGGACGGGGCTCTGCTCAGCTCCTTTATCTTCCCGAGGAGGTAAAAAACAACTGGTAACACTGAAGTCTGTGGTAACACTGCCTGTGAGGCAGTCTGCTTCGATAGGCTTGAGGAAAGTGGATTTATTTGAGAAAATTAAAGCTAAAGGCTCTATACGTGCCTATATCTGTGCATTCCACAGCTGGATGCATGATCTCCTCTGGCGAGTGAAAAAAAAATATATAAAAAATTAATTAATTTAATAAAAAAAAAAAGATGTGAGGCAGAATATCAACGGGCAAAGTCACCATTCATTTTAACACTTTTTTTTTTTTTTTACCCAGTACAGTAAAAATGAATGGTGACATCATCATTCACATGTTTCACAGAAGAACGTTAAGTTATGGAGATTGGGAATGTAGATTTCTGGATGATCTATTATGTTAATAAGTGCAAAACAGGTACTCCTTATGTCCTCTCATTTGTATTGTGTAACATTAGACACTCAATTTACAGGAACTGCTAGAGCAATTATTTGTTCAGTGTTGCAATTAATGATCAATTGTTATGCAGATGTGATTGTAAAGTGCTTTGTGTGAGTAGATGGTTTAGTGTAGGGGCCACAAACCCCCAAACATGATCATCCTAAAAGGCATCTATTTAGGTCCTTGTATAAATACCAAATTTATATAGTGAAAAACTAATTGTATTGTAAATGTTTCTCTTTGTGTAGGGAGATAATTTGTTTAAATGAAAAAGATATATATATATATATGCCGGCAGCCATATCACCCTGGAGCCCAAGAACGCTTGCCCACTGAAGCTAAGCAGGGCTGAGCCTGGTCAGTACCTGGATGGGAGACCTCTGACAAAACTAGAGCCCCTTTCACACTGCACGTCGGACCCGCAATATTTCTGGAACCTTGCCGGGTCGTCTTTTGTGTGAAAGCAACCATGTCCCGGGATTGATTACCGCATTGAACCCGGGTCGGGGACCTAGTAACATTGCGGGGTTCGACCCGGGACGAGCGCTGTGTGAACAAAAGCCAGATCTAATTCCGTGTTGAAGTGTTTTGAAGGAGGATCAACGTTCGTGACGAAAACATATGTGCAAACTGTAATGAAGCAGAGATCAGTTAGTTCCTCACTTTCCACGCTGACGCAGAAATCGTTTGCTTGCTTCAGTGAAAGTATAACGTGCCTAGCGTTTTCGACTCGTACATTACTCGTCACGCGCTGATGTCACGTGTTGTTACGGGATCTTCAAGGGTTGTGTGTGAAAGCATGCACATATACCGGGTCATCACTGGCAGCGTGAAAGTGCAAAATCTAGCGAACCGGGAACAATTGCAGGAACACTTTACCTGTGTATTTGCCGGAATGGCAGTGTGAAAGGGGCTTAGGTTGCTGCTGGAAGAGGTGCTAGTGAGGCAGGGGGTGCTCACCCTGTGGCATCTGTCGAGATATATATATATATATATATAATCAAAGTTTATAATTTTATTTTGTTGTATTTTGGTTTTTTTTAAAGATTTTATTATTATTATTATTATTTTACACTGTCTTTAAACATACATATGGACCCCCTAGCAATCCCTTGCATCCCCCTCAATTTGAACATGGCTGTTTTACTTCTCATTGATATATTCTGCTTGGCACTTAGTCTTTATACTGAGGGCAGATAATTTTGCTTAAAAGGCAGCAATATCATACAACAATAAACATAGATGTTTTCCCCTCCTATCTGTTTTTTAAAATATCAGCCAGACCCAGATTTAGTTGCCCTGGAGCCCTTTTGGAGTTTGTTTCAATCTCAGCCACAATGCAAGTGATCAGATTGCAGTGGGAGTCTATGGCAAGGTGGCAGCGTGAGGAGGGGAAAAGGGGGGCATTGGGGCAGGAGGGTTAAGATGCAGTGTATATCAGGTTTCACATCCCTTTCTGCTGCACCATCTAAAGTCAGCCCCCACCCTCCCTGACTCGCTCTGGAGACAGTATGGCTAAGTAGGAGGGAAAAACACACGGCCACCTAGATCTGGCCCCAAATGTATCACCCCACCATTTAGTCCTATCATTCCGATCTAAAAGATGGAAAACAAGTCCTAGATGAGTACGGAAATTTGATACACACTAGTGAGCTTTAATTGAACAGACTTTTCTTTAAAGGGGGGGTGAAATGCTACTGAGCATACATGCATACTGAGTTTTTTACACTGTTAAAGAGTTGGATTCCCATGCTAAACATGGACAAAGTTTCAAAAATTAAGTTGTACGTTTGAAGGAGTATTTTTGTTCCAAAAATACTCCTTCCGGTTTGTCACAAGTTTCGGAAAGTTTTTTTCGAGTATGGCTCTGTGTGACGTTAGATGGACTGTAAAAAAGAATTTGTTGAGTCAACTAAAAATATTTTGTTACCCCGCTGCCTAAAAATTTTTTGTTATCTTGACAAAAAATTTCTTGTTGAAACAACTTCAAATTAGAGTGGAGTTAGTCCAGGTAACACATTTCTTTAAGTTGACTTGACTATTATTTTCTAGTCCAGTCAACTAAATCATGTTGTGTCAACAGGGATTTTTTTTTACTTCGATCAATAATCATAAACAAATGTTACTCCACTGCCTTAAATGTTTAAATAAAGATGACAAAACACTTTTTTAATGTAATTTATTTAATGATAGATGCAACACTTTCATTCACATTTAAATTGAACAAGCAATTTGCTGTCAACACATCAACTGATAATTGATAAACAAAACAAAAAAATGCAAAATAAAAACACACGTCTAAAGATCTGAACCGACACTTGAAAGTGTGATGTATAATAAATAACATTGGCATGGGATTGAGAAACAAATAGTTGCATTTCAACTCATCAGATCAAAACCACAGGGATTGTTTTTAATTTCATAACTCAATATGAAAATCAGAAGGTTGAACTCTGCATATCAACCCTGCACAAGTTCACATGCACTCCCCCCCCCCCACCATAATGCAAGTCATGGTCAAAATGAGAAACTAAGATATATGTATATAACATCACAATTAGTTACAAAAAATGAGTGTACTGTACTTCTGTATAATAAGATATAAATGGAATGAATGCACATGGAAGCACAAAGACCTAAACAGTCAGATTCTACATTTCATGACCAGACAGAAGTGTTAACATCAGAAGGATCTTGAAAGTTTCCAAACTCTCCCACCATCATAATGCTACATACTGAAAATGTGTACATACTGTTTAAGAAAATGAGAGGGGAAACAACATTTGTTTACATGAGAACATGCATATTCCAAGTCATTGGAACTTTAATGTACATTCTAAAATGTAGTGAAAGGCACAAAAGAACCAAAATGTCCTTATTAAAAAGTAGTGGTTTTTTTTGTTTTTTTTTAAAGAAAGAGTGCTGTGGAGCCGATGGACACATCATGAACACTGAAAAGTGAAAGTGACATGACATACATTTGTGCTCTTCATTTAACCCATCCAAAGTGCACACACACAGCAGTGAACACACACCGTGAACACACACCCAGAGCACATCACATTGCTGCTCCTCAGTTACAATCAGAATGCCCTCTTCAATTTCTTTCTCAACATCCTTAATGTCACTGGATGGCTGGGAAAAGAAAAAAATATTAAATTACTTAATACATTTATAACTAATGAACACACATATGTACATACACTATTAAAGTTGTGTGTTTTGTTAAAAGCACAGCTACCAATAAAGGCAAATTGTAATTCACCTTAAAGTGGAAGATATTTTGAAAAATGTAACCAAAAATGAAAGTCAAAAGTAAATGGTGCTCCTCAACGGTTTGGTTTACAAACATTCAAAATAACTTCCTGTATTAAACTGTTTAAAGCCTGTACAAATTTCTTTGTTCTGCTGAACACAAAGAATTTAAAATCCCATGGGAAGATAAGTGTAAAATACACCCCCAGAACCAACTATACTAAAAATGGGGGGAAATTATTTTCTTCACTGGTATTCTACATGATTTCTGAATGACATAAAATGTGACAAACCAATACAAGTCGTGGGAAGTCGTGGCCTAATGGTTAGAGCGTCGGACTCCCAATCGAAGGGTTGTGAGTTCGAGTCTCGGGCCGGACGGAATTGTGGGTGGCGGTAGTGCATGAACAGTTCTCTCTCCACCTTCAATACCACGACTTAGGTGCCCTTGAGCAAGGCATTGAACCCCCAACTGCTCCCCGGGCGCCGCAGCATAAATGGCTGCCCACTGCTCCGGGTGTGTGCTCACAGTGTGTGTGTTCACTGCTCTGTGTGTGTGCATTTCGGATGGGTTAAATGCAGAGCACAAATTCTGAGTATGGGTCACCATACTTGGCTGAATGTCACTTCACTTTTTTTTTTTTTTTTTTTACAACATACTCAGGTTTTTTTTCTTAATCCAAATCTAAGTGTCTAATCTGTCACACCATTTATACAATGATCAGAAAATATATTGGTGTAAATAGGTATTCCTTTTAAATAATAGTCTGTTGCACTGCATGTTCAGAGTAAAGCATGACTCTTAAAGGGTTGGTTAACCCATTTATGTTTTACTCACCCTCATGGCATCGTGAGTGTGTATGACTTTCTTCTTTCAGACAAATCCAGTCGGATTATATAAAAATTTTTTTTATGGCAATAGATGGGTGTTTTTTTTAACAGTCCAAAAGTAGTCAAATAATGTGCATCAATTCATAATAAAAAGTACCTCACATGGCTCTGAGAGGTGAATAAGTGAATAAGAGCCATTCCGGGTGGATGAAAATAGGACATAGGGGTCATGCATGCACCGATGATAAGTGACGAACACGGAAGAGCGGAGGAGAGACAACAATACGCCAATCACGAAGTAGAATCACAAAATTAGGCTTGCACGTATGATAGTCAGTGGAAGAGAAAAAAAGTGTTTACAACTTTTTAAATATGGATATTTTTCTTACAAAAAGCGCATCGATTTGCTACAGGAAGCCTTTATTCACCCCCCCAGAGCCATGTGAGACACGTTTTATTGATGGATGGGTGCATTTTATTTGACTATTTTTGGACTGCTGAGAAAAAAACACACAGGTCTTCTGCCATTAAATAACTTGGAAGAGCCAGAACAATTTTTAATTCAACTCAGATCAGATTCGTCTGAAAGAAGAAAATCATATACACATAGGGTGCCTTGAGAATGAGTAAAACATGGCCTAATTTTATTTTTTTGGTGAAATAATCCTTTAAGCAAAGTTGGATTCAGGATACAAAACAGTATTCAGCAAAATAATAAAGAATGGCTATGTCCATAAACAGGGTTTCTGGTGGTTTTATGAAGATAAATTCAACACTTTATAAATACATTTTAAATACCAATTATAGAAAATTCAAGGAATAAAACTGAAGGGAAAATAATGTCAAATTATGTTCTCTAAATTTTGAAGCTGTTTTCCAATGCAAATATCTACATTTTCGTAAAGGTTCACCCAAAAAAGAAAAAGAAAGAAAATTGACATTTACTAAACCTCAAGTTGTTTTTAACCTGAATTAGTTTATTTCTGTTAGTCCCAGTCCCAGTTCGTCTAACACAGTACACAACCCCACAACGAGTTACAACCCCAGATCACCCAGATTTCTTCTTCTTCTTTTACCTGGATCACATCACTGCAGACTGATGGTGCTTAGATTGGTCATCCACAAGCGTAATCTCAGCAGTCATGTCCTTGATGAATTCCTGCGCAGAGCCTGTGTGCTTTAATAAAAACAAAGGGATGCATTAAACAGTTCCTTATAATCGTAAAGCTTATAGACTCCAATAAATGTGCATTTATAAATAAATAAATTTACTTACAACTTTGTCCAAGCTCTACCATGTAAATGCCATTTCCATTATGTCTGCAAAGCATTTTGATGGATAACTGCAAAAGGACTCGCTGCGGTCCATCCACAGGATTATTGAATACTGCGCTGAATCTTCAGTCATTCCAAAATATCATAAACATGAAAAATACAAAAACACTGTAAAATAATAAACATACATATATAAATAAATCTTTACAGAGAAAGTCAAATGTATTGACAAGTTTGTTTTAAATGCCAACGACAAACTATACCATCCAGGCGATGCTTTTAAATGACACAACACAGAATTATAACACAATAAAAGGAAATGTAACACATTTGTGTCGATCGTTATTGTATCTCTGTTTATACAAGATATATGCTATTATTACTTTTATTCTAAAATATATAGATTTGAACGTATAAAATTTACTTATGACCGTATATTCACCATAGACTGTATAAAAACAGATATTCACGCAGCATTACACTGGGTTCTAGTGAGGCACTTGAATGACTAACGTTACTTCAGAAAACTGAAAGAAGAGTTTGTAACGCTACCTTCATAACTTCATCTGAACCGTAGACTGTAAAATAATCATTAGAACTAAGTTTATGTCAGCGATATCAAATGTAACGTTAAGTTACGCGCTCCAGAAGAACTCTGAGGGAGGTGCTCATCTATGCTGCTCATTCGTTTCCCTTATAACATGCAGAAAAGACAGAGTAGAAATCTTCTTTTTTCCCCCTAATTTTTCATCGATGTATATTCTGACGGATGTCTTACGCTGTCAGGTTTAGAGCAGTTCCTTTTTTTTTTTTATTCCCGCCGTTCTTAATCCATACAGTGATCCGATGAGCTCTCGCTCTCTTTTTGAACGGTCTCTAACGCAGCTCTGAGCTCAAGTGATACATACAGACTGTATTTTTATCGTGCTCCACATAAGTTCAGCTCCGCTGTCCCGCATGGGAGAATATCTGTTTTAATATTTATAAGGAGAATACTGTGGAACCGCCTGTATTTTGAGGCTTCAGAGTGCCGCGAAACGAACATTTACATACAGTAACTTACATTCAGAATATACGACTCTTTAAACCATACTTACTCTTCTGAGACAACAAATGTAATTTTACACATTAAGCCAATAAATACGAATATTTTACTTCCCAAAGTTGTATTCTAGTAAAATGTCCAAACTTTGAGGAGAAACTGACTAGTATGGCTGACAACTTTCTTCTCTCTTCAACAGCCTTCACCAGAATGAGGAGATCTCGCGATAAGTGATGTTGTGAACGTGATATTGCTATTGAGTTGATTCAACACATTTTTTTAAGTTATGAGGACAAATAACCTAGTTCAGTCAACTTTCAAACTAGTTGAGACACTGAAAACTAAAATGTTTTAGTTGAATGAACAAATTCTGCAAGTTGTGTCAACATAAAAAAATTCATTGAAACAACTAAACTGCTAAATAATTTTTTACAGTGTGGAGCGGAATTTCCTTATATGGGTCCTAAGGGCACGTTTGCCGGAAGAGCGCGCGCTCCCGTACAGCACAGCACTGAGAGCACAACAGACATTCACTGATCAGAGCGAGAGCGTCGTGAAATGTCACAAAAGGAGTGTGTTTTTGGTTGCCAGGGCAAGACAACCCTGCACAAATTACCAAAAGAGAAACAGCATTAAGGGACCAGTGGATGGAGTTTGTGCAAGTGTTTGTATCAACAGAGTTGTGCAAGTGTTTGTGTTTGTTCCCTGCATTTCGAAGATTCTTGTTTTACAAACAAGGCTCAGTTTGACGGCAGATTTGCACATCGTTTATTTCTTAAGGATAATGCAGTCCCAACGAAAAAGGGTCACGATCATGTGTTGGAACCGCATGCGGTGAGTAAAACTGCTTCAAATATCTCTGTGTTGTTAACTTAGCTATCGGCGCGTAAGCACATCAAGTAAACAACATGCGATGTTGTCATCAAACTGCACTTTCCACATGTACAGCTTAAAAAAATAAAAATAAATAAAAAAAAGACGACAAAGTGGAACTTAGTCATTTTCCAAAACCGCTCAGCAAATATATACATTTCAGTACATACCACATAGAGACGTTGTTGCTGATGCTGCTCTTGTTAAATTTCAGCCTCTGGATCTGATTCTGGATCATAAATATACGCTGAATCAGACTGTTAGCCATGGTTTGTTTTGGTTGGTTTTGTCCTCACGGTGTTGTCACAGCTTCGCTCTCAACGCAAAAGCTTACTGGCGCTCGTGATTCTTTAGCTCCTTCCACACGTCACGCCTCCAGCCGGTCGTGTTTTTCCGGGAAAAATCCTAACAGACTACCTTTCTCTTATGAATATAATAAAACTAAAAACTTTTTGGAGTTATGAAGGATGCAGTATTACTCTATAGGTACTCAAGATTAACAGGATATTGAGTGAAAACGAGCATTTCACCCCCCCCCCCCCCTTTAACACTTACTGTATGCTGTGGAGTCCTCTGTGCTTGAGCGTCCAATGGATGGTAGGAAAGTGAGTGAAACTCTGTTTCTTTTTTCTATGCCACTGTTGGTTAGTTTGATGGTAGATCAGATAAAAATAGATTGGATAAAGCTTTGCAGTGGGAGGCCAGTGTAGTTCTGGAGAGTGGTCTCTGTTTATTCAGTATGTCCCAGACTCCCAGCTGTCTTTTAATGGTATTGATCTACTTTAAATACACTTGGCTATCGGAGTAAATTATTTAAAGTGGCACCAGTTAGGGTGAATTCAATAATGGGTTGGTTTAGTGCAAAGACAACCAAAAATATTTTCTGTCTGTATTGCTTATAATGAGTCACAATGTTTGTTTACCATATTATTTAGGGGATTTCATTTGGTTGTAGAGAACCAGATGATTGAATTACATGTGCCTGTTTTTCTTTTTTTTTAATGCCAAGTAATGGTTCTCTTGTGATTGTTGTAATGCTCGGGATGCCTTTGACACACCAGGCCTCGTTTATACCAGCACTTTTCTCTTTGTAAAGCAACTAGTATAATTCCACTTGGTGGCAGGCTTTAGATATAAGATTTGTTTTGATATTGTACTTTATTGCCATTATGCCAATTTTAAAGGAATAGTTCACTCAAAAATGAAAATTGGCTGAAAATGTACCCATCCTCAGGCCATCCATGATGTAGATAAGTTTCAGAACAGATTAGGAGATACTTAGAATTACATCTTTTTCTCACCAATTGATCATCTGCAGTGAATCGATGCCATCAGAAGAAGAGTTCAAACTAGGGCTGCATGATATTGGGAAAAAATGACATTGCGATATTTTATTTTTTCTGTGATATATATTGCTATATGAAATCTAATCAAATTTTTTCTTACAAACCAAAATGCGGTGAGCAGATTTACATTCTCATTTTAAATGATTTAAACATCGACACCATCGTGTCAATTGATTAATATGCGCGAGGGAGAGAGAGCAAGACAGCGCTCGTGTTGTTTTAGGCGCTCTCTCTCTCTCTCCCTCTGTCTCTCTCTCTCTCTCTCGCGCGCTCTCTCTCTCTCTCTCTCGCTCTTTCTCTCGTGCTCTCAACGAATCTCATTCGTCAAGGGCCGGGGAGCAGTTGGCCCATACAGTTTATGAATAACGGATTAACTACGACAGCCTACATCGCACATCCTGCGATGTGACTATCGTGGATTCGTACAAAGCGATATCGATGCTTAAACGACGCATCGTGCAGCCCTTGTTCAAACAGCTTATAAAAACATCACTATAATCAACAAGTAATTGCAGTTGTTGCCTTAAATTTCACAATTTACAGTTAATATTTTAATTAAAGGCCAGTTCTATGTAGTTTCAAACCAATTCAAAAACAGAAGCTTAATGCTGATGTCTGTACCATCTAAGTTTGTATTAAATGTAGGCTAATTACTGTGCAGTTACTGCTGTTAATTTCAGATGGTTACGGTTATTGTTTTCAATAGACAAAAGCCAGTTTGGCCTATTAAATACCAAATAAACATCTTGTTTATGCACACTTTCCTTCTTTCTTGTTTGTTGCTTAAAGAGTAGGGGTGCTCCGATCACGATCGGCCGATCGTTAATGTGCATCTCGTCAGTAAAGCCGGTTCTCTAATCAGCGGTTAATTCCACCAGGTGCGTGATTTCACATAGAGCAGCTGTTACTACACAGAGCCGTTGTTAACTGAGAAGATGCACCAAAAACGCTGAAAATTAACGTGATTTGCGCATCTTCTCTATTAACAACGGCTCTGTGTAGTAACAGCTACTCTATAAAAAAATCCGCCATAAAAAAAAATCATGATTGTGCATCCCTACCCCCAATACAGTAAAACTGCACATTTTAGAGTGGCCTTTTATTGTGGCCAGCGTATTATCTGTACAATAATAATTCTGTCTAATCAGCATCTTGATTTGCCACACCTGTGAGGTGGATGGAGGAGAAGTGCTCACTAACACATACTTTCAACACAATCTTTGAGTTCAGCTCATGAAAAATGGGGGCAAAAACAAGTGTCTGACAGACCAGTATCTGTAAATGTAAATATGAATTAGTGTTCTGCGCGTCTCTGTGTGAATTAATGAATGGCAGAGACATGCGGGTTTGTTTACTAACTAGACTGAAGCACATGACGCTTGCATTAATTTCAGCATCTGAGCTTCAGAGTTCTTTCTCCATCAAGCGATCTGAACTTTTCAGTTCATCTCAATGGACGCACAGCGCACCTGTATTTGATGCTCTGTAAACTCTTTGTGAAGGCGCACGTCTCACCGTCGCTTTACTGATAGCGCTGTTTCTCACAACTGCAAAGAGAGAGAGAGCGAGAGTCTTACCATGCTGAATCGACACGCTATATGTAAACTATTCTTTGTTGTCTTCTCCCGTCAAAATAATGGAGTTCATTTAGAATTATTCATATTCATTTTCTAACAAGCAGAAGACATACCGGTTTCTCCGGTAATGGGCAGAGCTAATGCGCAAATGGCAATTTCATTGGCTGGCGCTGATAGTACCATCCTTGTTTTGATTTCAGCAAATCAGTTTGACCGAACGCAGACAACATGATTAATATTCATTAACCCAGCAGCTCATCAATTCATAGTGCATTGTAAATACATTAGTATGATAGTAGAATTAGTAGTAGTATTATCTTTTAATAATAATTAATATGATCTATTACTATTTTTTTTTTTACAGAAACCCTCGATGGCCAAAAAATCTTAAGCATCACCACCAGTCTTAGTTCAATTAAAATGACAAATATGCATTCATTAGGCCTAAAAGTTAATTTTTACATAAAAGCATTGTGCTAGAAATATTACTATTATTTAGTAAAATGTATGTGATAGTGCTACTACTGTTGAAAAAATGTATAAAACTTCATTTTTTAAAGAAATAAATCACAATATTTCTTCCATGTTTAAATTTTAATAGCAAATACCTTTATTTACCAAAAATAAAATGTTTAAATTTCATAACATAAAAGACAAATTAAATTTGGGTGAAACTTGTTAACTGTTTTTCATAATCATATAACTTTTAGAAAAACTTTAAACACAATTGTAAATAAGTATAAAGAATGGCATTGGTTTTATTTTTAGTGCTAAAAAGTTTTTTTTTTATATAATTAGCATATTTTTGTGTTTTGCTTTGGTACCGAGAACCGTGAATTTGCACTGGTATCGGTACCGAATACTGAAATTTTGGTACCATGACAACACTAATTACATTTGTGAATAAGAAGATACCTAAAAAAAATCAAGTTATGCACTAGGGAAAAACACCTTTCAGTTTTACCCCCTTTAGCTGCTTTTCACCATCTCATTCATCTTTTCAATTAAGCGGTGTTGTTGGCTGCACTGTGAAATTATCAAGTACGACAAGATTTCTGAACTGAGATGTTACTATGAATAGAACTACCTTATATGGTGGAAATAGAAACCAAGCAAACATGTTTTTAACAAGTTTAGCAGTTCTTCTCCGTGTTACTATAGCTTAGGCTTACTGGATATTACAAATAGTGCAGGTGATGCATATTTACTGGGTTCTCACGTTACCCTGGTTTAGAGATGGAGTCAAATTTATTATTTATAATGTTTAGAAATAATTTTACCTTTATTGGACCATAGCCATGTATTTCTGGCAGCTTGTTAAAAATTTATAGCAAAAAAAAACTGCTTTAACATACTATACAGCATAAAAAAATCTCTCCAATGTTTTATAGGTTTTTGTGGTACTATGCAAGTATCCAAATGCCATTTGGACATTCAGCCACCTGGATCCGAATGACACCTGCAGACAGCCTTCATGCTTACCAAATTCTATGCCTACAGGCTCAACAGAAATGGGTCTTTCTGTACGGTAAGGAAACCTCTGCTAAAAAAAAAAGCCACTTCTTCTGACATCCCCTCTGCAGTACAGGCAACCGAGAAGTGTGTTTTCATGTGGTGATTACATGACCAGAGGAGATAAAAATGCTCCTTACACCAGAGATTAGTTGGATGCCAACAAATGGTTTCACCATGTTTGGATCTGGGATTTCACTTTAGAAAAGGTCAAAGTTTTATGTCAAAGTTCATCCGTGTGTGGCTTGCCTCCAAGGCAACAGCCCCACCCAGTTTCTCTTACACCTGAAGTGCAGACTTAAAGGTTTAGTTCACCATAAAATTACAATTAGCCCATAGATTACTCACCCTCAAGTCATCCTAGGTGTATGTGACTTTCTTCTTTGACGAATCCAGTCAGAGTTGTATAAAAAAAATGCGCTGCTCAGAAGTGGCGAACGCGGAAGCGCAGGGGAGAGAAATCAAAACATAACCGGTTACTAATTGGAAGTAAAGAAACGAGGATTTGTAAAGAAGAATGTCGGCTGATTAATAATCCAAGAGGAGACTGGTTCTCCTTTTCTAAAGTAAGGAAACTTTGATTCCTTTGCTCCCTTTGCTCCCTTTGCTCCGGAAGTCGTGGCCTAATGGTTAGAGAGTCAGACTCCCAATCGAAAAGGTTGTGAGTTCAAGTCCCGGGCCGGCAGGAATTGTAGGTGGGGGAAGTGCATGTACAGTTCTCTCTCCACCTTCAATACCACGACTTAGGTGCCTTTGAGCAAGGCATCGAACCCCCAACTGTTCCCCGGGTGCCGCAGCATAAATGGCTGCCCACTGCTCCGGGTGTGTGTTCACAGTGTGTGTGTGTGTGTGTGTGTGTGTGTGTTCACTGCTCTGTGTGTGTGCACTTTGGATGGGTTAAATGCAGAGCACAAATTCTGAGTATGGGTCACCATACTTGGTTGAGCAGTGGGCAGCCATTTATAAGCAGTTGGGGGTTCGATGCCTTGCTCAAGGGTACCTCAGTTGTGGTATTGAGGGTGAAGAGAGCTCTGTACAGTCACTCCCCCAACTTACAATTCCTGCCGGCCCAAGACTCAAACTCTTAACTTTTGGATTAAGAGTCAGAATCTCTAACCATTAGGCCACGACTTGTGTGAGGCAGGTAATATATTTAAAGATATATATATATATATATATATAAAAAAAAACCTTGCAGTAAACTTTCAGTAATTCCAGGAAATTCGTTTGACATCTTCTCCATATTTGTTCCTATATAAAATCCAAGAAATGGTCAATGATTTGTCTGTAGGTTAAAAGTAGAGAAATATAATAATACAGTGCAGAATGTCTTTTGGGAGTACTGATCAATTATTAACATCACCATGAAATCATATTTATAAACAAAGAAGTATTTATTAATTATTATTTCATGTATTTTTTTATTTTTATTTGGCCTTGTAATCTTTAATCAAAAGCATTGAAATTTCTTCTCACAACAATATAGATGACATGCACTGGCACGAGGGCGGGACAATAGATCAGTCATGCAAAGATTGCTTAAGTGCTTCATAGACAAGCAGTTCAGATCTTAGTTTCTTAACCTCTCAGCCAAAATGTTCTCAAATTTTGTGGGCTTTGTTCTAGAAATGTTGTCTCAACCCATTACCCCTCCAGAGGAATCCGGCCTTAGGAACTCGTATTGCACCCAGATGCTCCACAAATTAACTTTTGTTCTTCTCCTGCGATCAACTGCCTTCAAAGTCTCTGCTTGACTGACTTTCTGTGATGCAGCTGCTTGACAGTGTTTGGTGTTGTGTCAAGAGGAGATGTGGGAGTTCGGTGAGAATTAGAAGAAAAGATGATAGAGAGAGAGCTGGTTGTGGGGCACATCTCATTGTGCACATCTCAAGTATTCTTATGCTAATCCTTTCCTGAGATGAGGCAAAAAGCAGCCATGCAAACAATGGCAGCGGAGCCAGAAAGTCTGCCCTGCAGTCTAGCAGACCTTGAAAGGCATGTGGGGCATAGTGCCGACACTGAGGGAAGGGATCCTCCAGTACTGAGAGCCCTGCTGAAAGGAGGGGCCCCTGGAGGGACCAAAGACCCAGGCCAAAGCAGCCCAAGCGAGCGGGGGCGAAGGGTAGACAAACATCAGACCCCTATGGTCGTCATGCAGGCTGTAGTTAGTAAAAAGTTGTAGTTGTGACAAGAAAGGCAAGGTGAGATGTATTTTACAGATATATTTCATAATATTATCACACATTGGCTTTTTATTCTAGTTGGAACTCCCACCCAAACCTTCTGTATGTTGTGGTGAACTGTCATTTATGTTGGGTTTTTGACCTGAGGGGAAACGTTGAGTTCTGCACATTAGGAAGGTCAGATAATACTCACTCCTCCTCAAGGATTGAGAGAGATTCACGGTCAAGCATAAAGCCTAAAGTATACTTCAGCTGACTGCATTCTGTGCAGTGCGCACTGTCTGATATGAAGACATGGTTATGCGCAAGATTCACTGGAATGCTGAAAATGAAGTACATGCCTTAAGGTTGACTCCAAAGATGCACTATAGTCATACATCACAATACAATAAACCTATTCATTCGGCCTCCTTCCGTAAATTTATGGAGCCATCAAAGCCTTTCAGAGAGCAAAGCTCCAGGAGTCTCTGATAAAACACTGAACCACAGTGTGCCTTATATATTGCTTTTTAAGATCTGGGATACTTTTGAAGCAGATAGTGATAGATGTCCTTTCAAGGCACATGACTGCTTTTATATGAAAGTCCCCAAGATTTAGCAGTAGATTTAATCTGTCTAATGTTAGAAGCATAGTACGCTGTTTTCAGGAGTGTCATTCTCTCCACACTTCTTTTTTTGGTGTGCGATCCAACTTTTGTCTTCAAGACATGACTCAACTTGCTTAGCCATTCATGTATAAGAAACTTTCAGAATGTGAGTGAATAATTGCTTTCATTTCCTTGGTGTTTAGGATGTTCGTATGAAAGGGGTCATATGATGCTGTTAAAAATAACATAATTTGGTTTATTTGGTGTAATAAAATGTTTATGCAGTTTAAGGTTCAAAAAACACATTATTTTGCACATAGTGTACACTGTTTCTCCTCTATGCCCCGCCTTCTGAAACACGTCGATTTTTACAAGGCTCATTGGTCTGAAAAGCGAGGTGTGCTCTGATTGGCCAGCTATCCAGTGCATTGTGATTGGCCGAATACCTCAAGCGTGTGATGGAATTGTTGCCGCCCTTAACATATTGTGACACCCTGTCCGGCCGGAGCGATGAGACATAAACATAAAACCCATTATAAACGTTATATAAACATGATTTCTAGCCGTGTCCTCTTTTGGAAGGCCAAACGAAGTAATTTCGCTTTCTCAACTAAACAGAGTCACACACCCGCGGCCTTGAGTGAGTGGAGTCCGGAGGCCTAGAGTGAGCAAAGACCAGCTTGAGAATGACACGGCCTGCGGTTTCTATGAAGGAGCGTCCTTTGGGATTGCTGCAACCACATGTGACGACCCCACACTGGACTCCACTTCGTCCATGGTGAAAGCCGATCCGGCGACCAACAGAGCAGTTGATGTATTTCCTCAGCAACCAGCACGGATCAGATCCAAGCATGACGAAATGGATATTGTCCTCTTTTGGAAGGCCTAACAGAGTAGTTTCACTTTCTCAGTGAAACACACAGCGACTATACGACATGGCAGTGACGGCAACAACAATACTACAACGAGAATAAAAGGTACTCCTCCGTTTTTTGCGTGAACATTTGGGCAGCGGTATGCAAATCTTCCCACATAGTGACGTAGAGATGTGGGGGTGTGTTAGAACGAGCCATTTTAGTAAACACAAAACACAAATTAAACTCAAGACAAGGAAAAATATAAGCCAATGAACTAATAAAAGGTTAAGTACCAAAATAAGAAATTACCAATTTAACCAACTCAGAATAAATCAAACAAAACCAAAAATCAAGACTAGAAAAACTAAATATTACAAATAAAAGCAAAAGGCAAGAACAAACAAATTACTAAAACAAGGAGCAAGACAAGAACATGAAACTAGAAGGACTAGACAAAACAAGGGCATAAGACCAACTAGACAGGGAGACACGGACCCATATTCAGCCACAGAAAAGACAGAGGGTGTGAGAATGACCACAGACCAGCGAACACAAAAGGGTAAGGTGCACTATAAATAGGGAGGAAAATACATGAGGGACAGGTGAGAACAATTAGACCAACTAGGCTAACGAGAGGGTGTGGTAAGAGGAAACAAGGGGGGCGGGGGGCTAGAGGAGCACATGTCTGAAAAAATAACTAACAAGGCCATGTGCTGACACTAGACACAAGAATCAAAAACTTAAAGCAAAGTGACCGTACCCAGTATCTTGGATATCTTCTTTAGAGCAGCATATCCCAGTCTTAACTTGTGTGCTTACAGAACCATTCGTATGTTTATATCAAAGGCTACATCACTCATTGTTGACCCCTGTAGACGCGAGGATGAGAACACACTTTTTCTGTAGCCATTTTCTAGCGATTTACATTTTTTTGCACTCCATCAACAGAACAAAAGCCTTGATTTTGGGGATCTATATTAATTTGTAGGTCATTTCGACATACAGTTGGACAAATCAAGTCTTTAATCAACTCGTTCAAATGCGACACATACGTTATAAGCCACTGCTGTGTAACTTGGCTGTGATCCACAGGGATATTCCTATCATCATTCATTGCATGTATCTTATGCTTTGATGCACTATTAGTGTTTATTTAGTTGTTCTCGCAAACTAATGCTTTTTTGCAAGCGCCATCCTTAATCTTGCTAGCTGCTTACATCTTTTTTTTTTTATTTTGATGCGTTGATGAATTTTCCCCATCTTCACAGCACTGATGACCAAATATAGACAGGCTATCATTAAGCTGAACAGAACGATCTTTCCGGTGGTATCAAACACTTGCTGTTTGCAAGTGCGACCAAAGAGATATACAGTACAGACCAAAAGTTTGGACTCACCTTCTCATTCAAAGAGTTTTCTTTATTTTCATGACTATGAAAATTGTAGAGTCACACTGAAGGCATCAAAACTATGAATTAACACATGTGGAATTATATACATAACAAAAAAGTGTGAAACAACTGTAAATATGTCATATTGTAGGTTCTTCAAAGTAGCTACCTTTTGCTTTGATTACTGCTTTGCACAATCTTGGCATTCTCTTGATGAGCTTCAAGATGTAGTCACCTGAAATGGTTTTCACTTTACAGTTGTGCCCTGTCAGGTTTAATAAGTGTGATTTCTTGCCTTATAAATGGGGTTGGGACCATTCAGTTGTGTTGTGCAGAAGTCAGGTGGATACACAGCTGATAGAAATAGTACAGGAAAACGGGTGGCCATCATTACTTTAAGAAATTAAGGTCAGTCAGTCTGAAAAATTGGGAAAACTTTGAAAGTGTCCCCAAGTGCAGTCACAAAAACCATCAAGCGCTACAAAGAAACTGGCTCACATGCGGACTGCCCCAGGAAAGAAAGACCAAGAGTCACCTCTGCTGCGGAGGATAAGTTCATCCGAGTCACCAGCCTCAGAAATCGCAGGTTAACAGCAGCTCAGATTAGAGACCAGGTCAATGGCACACTGAGTTCTAGCAGCAGACACATCTCTAGAACAACTGTTAAGAGGAGACTGTGTGAATTTGGCCTTCATGGTAGAATATCTGCTAGGAAACCACTGCTAAAAAAAAAGGCAACAAGCAGAAGAGACTTGTTTGGGCTAAAGAACACAAGGAATGGACATTAGACCAGTGGAAATCTGTGCTTTGGTCTGATGAGTCCAAATTTGAGATCCAACCACTGTGTCTTTGTGCGACACAGAAAAGGTGAACGGAAGTACACTACATGCCTGGTTCCCACCGTGAAGCATGGAGGAGGAGGTGTGATGGTGTGGGGGTGCTTTGCTGGTGACACTGTTGGGGATTTATTCAAAATTGAAGGCATACTGAACCAGCATGGCTACCACAGCATCTTGCAACAGCATCCTATTCCATCCGGTTTGCGTTTAGTTGGACCATTTATTTTTCATCAGGACAATGACCCCCTACACACCTCCTGTCTGTGTAAGGGCTATTTGACCAAGAAGGAGAGTGATGAGATGACCTGGCCTCCACAGTCACCGGACCTGTACCCAATCGAGATGGTTTGGGGTGAGCTGGACCGCAGACTGAAGGCAAAAGGGCCAACAAGTGCTAAGCATAACTCCTTCAAGACTGTTGGAAGACCATTTCAGGTGACTACCTCTTGAAGCTCTTGAAGCTCATCAAGAGAATGCCAAGAGTGTGCAAAGCAGTAATCAAAGCAAAAGGTGGCTACTTTGAAAAACCTAGAATATGACATATTTTCAGTTGTTTCACACTTTTTTTTTGTTATGTATATGATTCCACATGTGTTAATTCATGGTTTTGATGCCTTCAGCGTGAAACTACAATTTTCATAGTCATGAAAATAAAGAAAACTCTTTGAATGAGAAGGTGTGACCAAACTTTTGGTCTGTACTGTATCTGATTGAAAAATGCTAATTTCAGACTAAACTAAGGAAAACTGACAGTGGTATGAGAACAAAATGCCTAAAAATAAACATTTTATTGTGAACTTTTGTCATTTTTATAGTATCCCTGTTAAAGAAGACATATATTATAGAAGCAAAAAATACCATAAAGTGAAAACCGACCAGTATGCACAAAAATGACTTTTTTTTGCTTGCCGTGTCTCGCCTTAATCTAGCTTCTTGTCTCTGTGTGTAGGTGCCTACACAGCTATTTGTACCCTCGCTTTACGGAGGCTAGCTTTGTTCCCTTGTTATCCTTTCTGGGATGTGTGAAAGTGGGGCACAGGTCGGGGCTCTTTGTCCCCTTTGGGCAAATCAGAAGTGATGTACACCAGCCCATTCAGCCACTAATTTGTCCCTCCCCCCTTCAGGACAGACTTTGCTCAGGGCCACTAATTGCAGCGAGATGCACAGGCCTAAAAGGGAACAGACACATTACGTTATTAACGCTGAAAGGGGCCAATGGGGTAATTGCGGAACATCCTTCATCAAATTATTTGGGCATGTTTCAGCATTCAAGAGTAGCGCCGTCCTGTCGGGTTGAGGGGTCAAGCCCAGAAAAAACAAGGGGGCAATGATGTTACCAAGAAGAATTACAGCACTGCCGGATCAAGTCTGGTTTTTTTTCTTGTAATATTGAGAGATTATTACAGTATAGATGATTTTTTTGGACTTTGTGTTTGTAGAAATTGTTTAAACTTGTCTAGGAAGATACATTGAGACATGTATGATCTGCTCATCATGTTTTTGTTTTTATTGTTTGTTTCTTTTATTACTTTAGTGCCGTGGACCCCGTGAAAAGGGATCTCTGAGTCTTGTAGTGCCATCATCAACCACCAACTCTTCCTCTCATTCTCTGCATCTGCTTCAGCCATAATTTTAATTGCTCCACCTGTACATTAGTCTTCACTGGGATTTCAGGAGCATAAGCAGCTGTCATCATTCATCTCCGTACGGCGACGCTGTTTGACGATGGCACAGCTTTTGTATGCCACTGTGGTTTTGGCCGGAGTCTGCCTGCTTCTGAGGCTCTGCGCTGGAGGTAAGGGTTCTTTACTTCACACCTGTGTCCTTGCTTTCGTCGTATATTTACAGTAGTTTTATCTTATATTTATAGTCTTTACATAAACAGTTTAGTTTCAAGAATGCAAGTGAATGGGGTTTTTATCAAGTAAACATCAAATGCACACAGACTATTTTCATACTGAAAACACAAACATTTAAAAATGTTTAACTGAAGAAATCAAGAAATATGTTATTACTGTTGTGTAGTAACATAACCGTAATCTAAATTATCATACAGAATGGCTCATTTAATTCCACAGATATAAATGTAACAATAAATAAGAATGTAGTGTTTTATTTTATGCTGTGAAGATCTGTGTTGAATTAGTAATCAAACACACAGCATCATAACAGACCAAATTAATAGCACAAATCGCCTACTCCAGTGGTTCTCAAACTGAGGGATAGTGTGCAGTCAGCATTTTATTTTATAAACTAAACCTCTGCAGGTTGATAAAGACTACACTGTAGCAGGGTTGTGCAGATAGACGGTAGTATCGTGTATTGACGATAGTCAGAGATATCGACATAAGCAGATTTCTCTGTCGATAAATAAAATGATATTAGGCTCATTTTCCTATTAATGTATTAGATTATAATAATAATAACTATTATTTAAATTTTTATTATGCTGCTTATTATAATTTGGCTATCAAACTGCCCAGCTATTTCCCTTCAGCACCGCATTTCACACAAACACACACACACACACACACACACACACCACGCCAGCTCAGGAGGATTAGAGCCTGTAGTCGCTGAAGTTTTCCGCTTTGACTTGGATAACCAAATCCATGAAATTAAAGAGATAGAAAACGAGTTGTTGGTGTCCCACATATTTAATGGCTGGTACATGACAACACGCTCTTTTCATACATGAGAGATTAACTCCTTCTTGGCTTACAAATAAAGTAAAGGCAAAATAATAACATCCATAGTGGTTCTCCCGTAGTTCTTCTCTTAAAGACTGATCACTTAACTTATAACGCACACTATGTGGTGATGACATAAAAGGACTACGTGAGAACCACTATGGATGAGTTCGCTCTGCTGCCTTGTTATTATTTTCATGCAATACTCACTATAATGAGATGCTTGCAAACTACATAGTTTTTGCCATTACAAAGTCTCCATCCACAAACAGACATACGTTTGCAAATATAAGGTATTTCATTGCACTTTAACAAGCAGTGTTTGGAATAACGGCGTTTAAAAGAACGGCGTTAGGTAACGACATTATTTTTTCAGTAACGCGGTAATCTAACTAATTACTTTTCCCGTCGTTACAACACCGTTAACGTTACTGAATGTTAAATGCGGTGCGTTACTATGCATTGATTTAATAAACTATGCAATCCGAACGCACCCCTGGCTCACACAGCGAGTTAGCAGGTGGGTTAATGACGAGATAAGCGGTTGTGATTGGCTAAGGCAGAGTTATGTGTTTCATGGTAGCCAATCAGAGCCAGTGTTTTTACACGCATGCCGGCACATGCGGCTGCACCAGCGGCGCCAAACACACACACACACACAAGCAACAGCTACACAGAGATTCGCAGCAGAGATGGCGAGTCAGGAGCAATCCGATGAAAAGTTGGCATTTTCAAGGTGAAGATATAAGCACTACTTCAAATTCATTGTGGTCAAAGGCAAGAACGTGCATGTAATGTGTACATGTGATGTGTGACACGCATCTACAAAGCTAGTGGCCAAAAACACTTTTCTTACAAAGATAATACTTGAAGTGCAGGATAAAACTCTTGCTGTCTGTTGACGTGCAATAAATATTGAAAGTTATGTACCTGTCTGCTCTACTCATTTCAATTGACTTGTGAAAACTGAAAAAAAAAAGTACAAATTCTCTGACATGTAGCAACTTTTTTTTTTTTTTTTTTACAGTTACTTTCCCTGGTAACGAGTTACTTTTATTATAGAGTAATTCAGTTACTAACTCAGTTACTTTTTGGAACAAGTAGTGAGTAACTATAATTACTTTTTTTAAGTAACGTTCCCAATACTGTTAACAAGTAATCTGAATGGCCTGTTTATGTGCAATATTTTAAACGAGCCCTCACTTAATGAGTTTAATGCCACAGTTATGTTTGAATGAATCTCATTCTTGTTTCTGTGGTGTTGCGTCAGACTCGTCATGAGGTGCACTGTCTGGAGCACTGTATGTCTGATGCATCAGTTCAATTCAACTTTACTCCAAATATATAAACTTACCTGTTTTGAATACTTTATATTTAACGTATTCGTTTATGCCCAATATTAGTGTTAAACTGCTGGACTTTAAATGAAATCTCCTATTGATTTTCTATATTGACTGATTCTACAGAACATTTAGACCTAATTTCCATGGACAGATGCGGCAGATTTGTCACAGGACGCACGATATGGCAGTTGTGTTTGACAGTATTTTTATATTTTAAGTTAGTTTATCAGTATGTTTTAAAATATATATTTTTTTGATTATTGGTGATTCCATAGGCTCTCTCTCGCGCAACTGCGCGTTTTAAAACACCAGAACAAAGAGTCTCTCTCTTGCTCCACCCTGGCACGATAATATTGTGTATCGTTGTTCTCACGATTTGAAAAATGGCCATATCGCCCAACACTACACTGTATAGTTGTCAAAAGACCCGGTACTTCGGTACCAACTCGGTACAAAATTTTTTTAAATGTTACGGTACCAGGTTTTTTTTTAAGTACCGGTGATACCGAGTTCTTGATGCACTAACTGAAAGGTGAGCAGATGCACTCTCTTCATAAAAGCACTAAGACACGATGACATTAAAAGGAGTAAACACACCAAACTAACAAAAAACTTTTAAAACAGACACCCAGATCAAATGAGTTCAAGCAGGTAAGTTTCATTGTGTTTCCCATACATTGATTTATTTGTGGTGGCCGCCACAGTATCAAAACTGACTGCCACAAATAGATTTTCCAAAAGGCTTTGACTTTGACTTTGGTATTGTTACAACACTACTACACTGTATAATTTTTCCGCTTTTCTTGCCTGATAAGTAAATAATTGGGTGCAAAATATACATTTGACATTTTAATTACCTCAACGTGACACTTGTGGTTGTATCAATTACCGACCACTAGATTGAAGAATCAGAGTTGTATTGCAGGGAGTAATGTAGAAATATAAATCAACGATGCATGGTTCTGCTCTATTGGTGTACACACACCAACCACAGATATTATTATTCATGCAAGTAGATTACATAGTCAATGTAAAGATGCCAATAAAAGTGAATTCGTGCCAGGCGACGCGAATGACACAAAATTTGTGATGCGTTTGCCACGAACGCAAGATATTCGCCTCAATCATGTCTTCCGCGCAAGTTAAAAAATGTAAATTAGAGCAGAAAATTCTTCTGACATGCTCTCGTCCAAGCCAATCAGCTTATTGGCACATCTGGTTGAATCTAAAAATGGAGCAGAGAGCATTATTGTAGCTGTAGACTGGAGTAATGATGCTGAAAATACTTTAACTCTGAACTTCTGTGTAAAACAATACTTTGTGCTCTGGGTTAGAACACTCTCTGATATCTGAGGTGTTTTTACTCATGCCAGGGAGTTCAAAAGACATCTTTCCTTTCATGACTCACTTCTGAACCGTGAGTCTCTCTGAGGCCCCTCTCTAAAGGAAGCTGTTGAAGTGATTGTTGCCCCTCTCTCTTCCTTTTTTAGCACATTAACCATTTCCTCTATGGCACTTCACAGTTGCTAGTTGGTTTCAAACACAACAACACTTGGGCCTTTTTTTGATGTTAAAGTCCTTATTTACTAGATTTTAGATATTACAAGTGGCTTGCTTTCTGTTCCACACTGACTTAGAACTGGAATTAGAGTAGTTTTTTATCTTTTCATTATTGTTTTATGTATTTTTAAATTCACCTAAATTTTTGAA
The DNA here is from genome assembly GCF_023724105.1 of Carassius gibelio. Taxonomy (NCBI): domain Eukaryota; kingdom Metazoa; phylum Chordata; class Actinopteri; order Cypriniformes; family Cyprinidae; genus Carassius; species Carassius gibelio. Next base: position 14,684,636 of record NC_068383.1, on the reverse strand, counting down.
TGAATGAATTAAGTGTTTATTTGTTTTTGTTAACTTGTTTAATGTTTTTGAAAGTTATGAATTAATCTTACTTAGGCCACACTTTTTTTTAAAGGCCTTTTTTTGACTGATAAATTAGTAGACAGAAAGACAAGAAGCCTTGTAACATGCCAAGTAGTCAGACTTTTTAAACAGCTCCGTTTTCTTTGAGAGTTCATATTATATCAAACATCAGTCTAATGTCCTTGTCAGTGTATTTTTGTACATGTGCAGCAGTAAAGTAAGAGATGATTGAAACCATAGACGCAGCATGAAGGCGAGGACATTTGGCTTATCAATGTGCAGTTGTTTCCCTCAGTGTTAGAGTTGTGTAACGGCTAGTCAAATACCTTTTATATAATTTTTTTTTATCTTGCTCGTTAGATGCACCCTTGAGGTGTAATTTCAGGCAGGTGTCTGCACTTCTGAATCACAGGCATTTAATTTGGCGAGGTAAAATTTTTTAAATTGCCCCAGAAATGACACAGGCAATTTATTCCAGTATACTTGCTTAATTTAGTTATATTTAATTCCCAGTTCTCTTCCAGTACCATTTCAAGAAAACGTGTGTGAATATGAACATTAAATAATTTAAAGTGATATATAGTCAATGAAACAATTCCTTGCTGTGAAGGGAATCTGTGTAATTCAGCTATGCTGTAGACTGAAATCTATTTTTGATTTTCTTCTTTTGCTCTCTTTCTTGCCTTTGCTCTTTTTTTACAAGTGAGAGAGAGAGGGTAATGGTGTGTATCTGCTCTAGAGTCTCATTATGGGGGGATGATCTGCCAGACCTCAGACTCCACTGTAGACCATGAGAGTTTTGAAATCCTAGAATTGTTGTAAGTTGCCCTTTCTGTCACTCCCATGGATTTTTGTGCAGTTACAGTGAAAACCAGAACCTTCAAGAATTCAAGATCCTTCAATCCCAAAGTCATTCCTCAAGCACTGACCCTGAGTGGAAAGAATGGAGAGGAGGAATAAAGAGTGATGGAGAGGGATCCCCTGGGTTCCTCTTTGGGGCTTCGCTCATTTGATCCTTGTCCAGCTTTCTCCTAATGTGAAATTTCCATCCTGGCCCTGTGCATCAGGATCTGTGGTCATAAAGGGGGACTGTCTCCCTTAGCCTGGGCTCAAGGCCACACAATCTCTTACATTTGCTTTATGAGTAGCTAAATTACTGAAATGACCTCATTGAAATCCCTTGCGAGCAGTTGAATGAGATTAAGTGTAGACAGTGTAATTCTCTTTAAGAGTTTATAGTTTAGTAAAGTAACATTAAATGGTGTGTTTGATCCACTAAAGTAAATAAGATATGGAGTCTGTCCGCAACCCTGAACGAAATCACCCGAGAGGCCGAGGGCATCATTTAGATTGCAGTCTAGAATTGTCCTGATAGTCTGAGTCTATCAAAGGCAGCTGGCTTTATCTGGACATTTGATTGCACTGCCCCCATCAGCTCTGTTTTCTCAGGGTGTTTCTTCAGCAGTCTGGTTTTTGATGTGAGTGACTGTTGTGTTAATGTTTCTTGCTGTCTCACATTCTGTCTTAGACTCTAATAATACTGTTCAAGACCACCCTAGTTTCCTCTTTCCACACCATCCAAATTTTTTTTTAATGTACTTTTTTTTACATTTTCATTGTAGACGATCCATTGAAATATGCATCGAACGCTGAGTAACAGAAATTGCTTTATCATGCCCAGCTCTCTATTTAATCACTCGGTCCTAATAGAATTAGTCCAAGAGGAGAGTCCAGTCTAATTGTAAGATTAGCAGCACATGCAGAGGCTGTATAAGATAGACAGTAATGGGATCTAAGGATGGAATGCACCTGATAAAAACAGTGCTGTGTCGCCATGCTGCTCAATCTCACAAACTGCTGCTTTGTGAGTGATTAGATGTTTTACCAACAGGTCTGGACTGGAACATCTGCAGTGGAGTCATGCTGAACAGAAAGCTTCAGTAGTATGGCTTGATAAGAAGACTAAGATCAGTAGTGACATATCACAGAGGCCTTTATTGAACTGAAATTCAAATAAAAAGCTAAATAAATGATTGAGAGTGAGGGTTTGAAACAGAAAGGGGCATACAGGGGTGTACTTGGGAGTTGTGCCTGATCTGAACAGAAGCAGGTTTACAGAGGATGAGTGAAGGATGGGAAATTATAAAAGTAGGAGATTATTGAAGATTGACACAATACCAAAATTGTATTAGCCGACTCAGCCAGAACAGGCTACTATATTGAGTATTCAATACAGATACTACAGAAAAACTGGCATCAAAGCTTTTTTATTTGAGTATATTTTTGGTTCTTAAGGACTGGTACTCTTTGCTTCCCTACTTCAGATATTTTATGAAGAGAAGAAAAAAAAAACTTGCAAGCTTTTAAGCCCTGCAGGCTGCATTCATTTGATGATTGAAGATTCATTGATGATTAAAATATGCTGATTTGCTGCTCCAGAAAGATTTATTATTAACATATAAGAAAAAAAAAACTTGCACTGCCTAATATTTTTGTGAAAACCTTTATATTTTTTAGGATTATCTGATGAACGTCAAAGGAACGGTTTATTAACAAATTAAAAATGTTGAATTGATGTAAATGTCCTTACTGTCACTTTTGATCAATTTAAAGCATCCCGGCTAAATAAAAGTATACATTTATTTTTAAATAATGTTCCTGACCACAAACTTTTTAACCAATGTCTACCACAGACATGGGTTTTATTAACACCTACTGGCTTTTTTTGTTTGTTTTTGTTTCTGCCCACCTGGCCATTGATTGCCATTGATTGTACGTGTCTTGTCACTTCCAGCAGGTCAGAATCCTGATCATGTGCTACAGGGCACTGGAGTGAAGCCTGGCTCAGACTCCAGAAGGCCCGGGGCCGACACTACTGTGGCACCAGAAGATGCTGCTCGCTTCCTCAGCTGCCACTGTTCAGGGCACTGTCCTGATGACGCCAAGAACAACACCTGCAAGTCAGTGTCATAGGACACAGCTCATTTTAAGTGATTATTTTAAGTGTTTGTGCTTTATGCATTTAAATAAGTAGATCTTTACTTTAAAACATTACAGGACAAATGGGCAGTGCTTTGCCATCATTGAAGAAGATGAAAATGCAGACGTGATCTTAAGCTCAGGCTGTATGAAATATGAGGGCTCTCATTTTCAGTGCAAGGTAAGGAAAGTTATTTAGTGTAAAGGTTTTATGCTTTTTTTTGAAATTGTATTTGATGTAATACAATATCAGACTTTCTAAGTTTGACTTGTTTGATTATTGTCAGGATTCACAGTTTGCACAGGCACGTCGAACCATCGAATGCTGCCAATTTGACTTTTGTAATCGGGATCTAAAGCCAGAGTTACCACCTCGAGACACCGGTATGCTCCAGTACTAACTGCCTGCCTGGCAAATATTACACTATATAATATACAAAATAATCATAGCCTAGCTAGCTTTGGAAATAATATAATGGTTTCCACAAAAATATTAAGCAGCACAGCTGTTTTGATCATTATTGTTATTAATAGCATTGATGATAATAAGAAATGTTTCTTGAGCACCAAATCAGTATATTAAAATGATTTCTGGAGGATCAGATGACACTGATAACTGGAGTAAAAAATCTGACTAGGCCTGTTAATTGAGCCCTGGCTTATGTAGTAATGCCGTAATGATGGACTCGTGTTTTCTCTTGATCTCTTTACAGAAGCACCAGGTCCTCACTGGCTGACCTTCCTCATTTCAGTGACTGTGTGCTTCTGCACCCTCTTCTGTGTCACTATCATCTGTTATTACAGGTGAGATCGTCACCGCACTGAAGCAGCAAAACACTGAAGCTCTTACACACAATAGCCATTTGTGACGTGCCCATTTTTCCCACATCAGAGAACTGTAACTGTAATGCTTGATGTGTTTTTGCAAAGCACCTATCAAAACAAATGCCACCACATCATGGCTTGTTGTTATCAAAAGAGATACACTTCTGTTATTCCAAGTAGGTGCAAGAATACCAATACCTTGTCTTGGATACACAACTATGGAAACGTTTGCCTTAAGAACAAATTAACCTTTAAGTGTCTGTTTACTTTACTTCCAGTCTCTCGTAAAACCAACATGGAAGTGACTTAAACTGCAATTCATTGACTGGCCGGAAAATGTTTTTGTTTTTTACTGTCCTCAGGTATAAGTGGCAGACAGAGAGGCAGCACTACCACAGAGACCTGGAGCAGGACGAGCCCTTTATCCCAGCAGGAGAATCTCTGAAAGATCTCATCAACCAGTCTCAAACCTCAGGCAGTGGCTCTGGGCTCCCCCTGCTGGTGAGAAATCAGAAATGTAGACTGTGGGATCTTTGTAGGACTGCTGGAGCTCATTTTTCACTGTTTCTATTCACTTTTCACAGGTGCAGCGCACCATTGCGAAGCAGATCCAGACAGTGCGTCTTATTGGGAAAGGCAGGTATGGAGAGGTGTGGCTCGGACGGTGGAGGGGGGAGAAGGTAGCAGTGAAAGTGTTCTTCACTCGAGAGGAGGCCAGCTGGTTCAGAGAGACTGAGATCTACCAAACCGTGCTCATGAGACACGAGAACATACTAGGTACACTTCCTGTCTTTTAAGATGATCTGGTTCTTATGGAGTGTTTGTAATTGTATATCAGTTCCATATTTTCCCATGTAACGCAACTCCTCAATCTGCCGAAGGCTTCATTGCTGCAGACATAAATGGCACTGGAGCCTCTACACAGCTGTACCTGATCACAGACTATCATGAGAATGGATCTCTGTATGACTATTTGAAGTTCACCACTCTGGACACACAGACCCTGCTCAAACTGGCCTACTCTGCAGCCTGTGGCTTGTGCCACCTGCACACGGAGATCTACGGCACACAGGGAAAGCCAGCCATCGCTCACAGAGACCTGAAGAGCAAGAACATCCTCATAAAGAAGAACGGCACCTGTTGCATCGCTGACCTCGGGCTTGCTGTGAAGTTCAACAGGTGCTTCTTCACATGTTCAATTTAAAAGCTTGATTTTTAAATGGTTCAGCCTTTTTGAGGAAGTAAAAAATGTTTTCTTTGTCTCAGTGACACAAATGAAGTGGACATCCCACTGAGCACACGTATGGGGACCCGGCGCTATATGGCTCCAGAGGTCCTGGATGAGACTCTGAATAAGAACCACTTTCAGGCCTACATCATGGCGGACATCTATAGCTATGGGCTGGTTATATGGGAAATGGTCAGACGCTGTGTCACTGGAGGTATTCATAAAACGAATTGACTAGCAAATCTTTCCATGTTTTGCTTTAGACATCTGTTAAGAGTATTTTCTTACCCAACCATCATTTTACAGTCAGCATGAAATGGAAATTCATCCTATAAAGGTTCTAAAATACATCTAGATGTACTTCATTTCATACTTTTTTTTTTTTTTGACCTTTTAGACCAATTATTTTGTCTGCATAAGCCCTGCCCCTTTCTTATAATCAACTGCAAGCTTGTGTTCAGAACTGCCTCCATCCAATCAACAACTGATGGAAAGAACCAAGTCTGAACCAGCTGGCCTACATTTATTTAGAAAAAATGTTTAGACATTTTTCTCAGATCTCTGTCACAATACAGAAGAAAAGATCTGTTACTACTAAGTATTTTGAATCAAAATGATCTAAAATGAAAACTTCCTGTTGTGGATGCTTACAGAATTTAAACTATTAGTAATTAATGAATTAATCTACTGATTGTTTTCAAGGTATCGTTGAGGACTATCAGGTACCGTATTATGAGATGGTGCCATCAGATCCATCTTATGAGGATATGCTTGAGGTTGTGTGTGTCAAAGGACTGCGGCCCACCGTATCCAACAGATGGAACAGTGATGAGGTGAGTCATCCAGCAGATGGCAGTATATTTACAGATAATATTTGCAGAATGTTTACAGATTTAGTTAGTATTTGTAGGTTTGAATAGAAGCTTGAGTGATAAGTACATACAGAAGAGAAATGCATTTCCTGATCTTAAAAGAGTATATGAAAAGAGTCCTGATTTGTTTCTCCAGTGTTTGAGGGCCATGTTAAAGCTGATGTCAGAATGCTGGGCCCACAATCCTGCATCACGCCTGACCATCCTACGTATCAAGAAGACTTTAGCAAAAATGGTGGAATCTCAAGACATTAAAATCTGATTGGCTTTGATTTTATCTTTGATATCATTGTCCCCTTCACAGAGGAGAAGGAGAGTCGTGATAGTGACATCTAACGCAATTATGAAACATAACAAGCTCTCTCTTTCTCTGCCGGATCAGACAATGGTGCCTTTTGCCGCTTTCTGTGAAAGCTGTGTCATTGGAAACTTGGATTAGAGGATTACTGCAACAGACTGAAACAGTAGATAGAGGAAAGATTGACATAAACCTCACTGCCTTAAAATCCACTCAAGATATTCTGCATAGATTCAGGGATACACTTCCTGCCATATGGATGAAATGTTGACCTCTCATGGAATCTGTGTAAAGCATCCTCTGATTTAATGTATGATGTGTAATATATTATAGTAATAGATTAACTGAGGACAGAGCAAAATAATATGCTATCTATATTAAGAGCTGTTGAGCTGATGTGTAGCATTTAAAAATCATACTTGAACTATACAGTAGTTTTTCTCTTGTTCTAGTTTGAATTTTTTACACGTGTCAAAATGATTCTTGCCTAAACCATATATCGTTTGTGTTTTTAAAGCATGCTGTTTTTAACGTCCTCAAAATAGAAAAACATTCCCAGTGCATTCTTTCACTAAGCCTTTGAACATGTATTTTCATAAAGTGAACCAGCTGTATGAACACTCCTTCAAAGTTGCCAAACTCAGTGTAGTGTTTGTTGGAGGATCGGTTAATGCCTTTCTGAGTTCACTTCATTTAGAGATGCTGGGTCATTATTTACAGATCACTTTGAATGTGACTTTCGAGGATTTGGTGATATTCTGATCATATGTCCTTGCCAGTTTTATGAATCATGTTTGAACTGTGTTTATGTTTGTGTGGTAGCTGAAGGTGAATGGTACGACTGTAACATCTGTTAGTCATCAGTGCTTAAGACTTCTGTAAGGGCTGCCAAAATACAGTCTTCGTAACCGGTACGATCCAAAACACACATTGTTGCGTAACTTGTTTACAGAATGTTTACAATCATTTTGTCATTCTTTAGAAAATGCGTTGTTGTATTTTAGAATACTTGTTTATTATTCTCAGTGCCATTGAAAAGACCAATGTAATATGTAAACAAGAAAGAAAACAATTCACAATAGTTCTTTACACCAGTATCTGGACCCTTAAAGACAGGAACAGTGAATATACAATGCTTTGATATTATCAGTGCCAGAATAAGGTGCTTTGTCACAATACATCCAGAACAGTATGACCTGAAATGCCAAAAGGGCATCTTGATTAAAACAATATGCCAAGGTTACACACATGCTTTCAAAAGTATTTAAAATATTCGGAAAATAAATAATAGATATGTTAAAGGAAGCATTGTCTCAGTGGATAACTTCTGCAAACAGCACAAAGAAACACTAGATTTGCTGTATATGAAAATATATTTGTATACATTTGTTGCTCTTAATATACAAGAAATCTGGAAATTGAATTGGTGAAATTGATCATCTATATCGAATGTTTTTTGTGGTTAAAAGGGATTTTTGAACTGATCATTAAGTTAGTTTTGGATTGCAGTAAAAAAATAAAATAAAAAATAAAAAAGGGGGGGATTCATCTTTTGGCTATTCCAATTTTTTTGAGGAGCATTTACCTGTTAAAGAATCTCATCTTTTTCTTTTCAATAATTTTGTCTGCATTTTCCCAAATACTAAATCTTGCATCCATCCCCCATGGCTTCTGTTCTTCATCCAAAAACTGAGAATGCACCTCTTAACTGTAATCTGAGTTGTGATGAATGTTTCAAGGACATGTTTTACCAGACTATATATATGCCTGTATTTGATGTGCTCTCCCATAGTATCACCAGTCCATCTCTATGTAATATATTAAACAACCTGTCTAATTTGGAAAAAAAAAAAAGTTTAATCAGCCTCGTTTTGAAAGGGTTATGACTAGGCCTCATACTCTACAATATTTGTTCATGTTATCTTTCAAAAATATATTTTTTGTTTCTTTGTTTTTTGGTGAGTGTTGTTTCTCTTCTGGAATATCATGTAGTTGTCACATTGAAGCCAAATTCAAGACTTTTTTTAGTCCACCACATAGGGACACATCATCTAAACCTTACTCCTTGAAAACAATAACCTATCACAGTTACTAATAACATAAGCTGTTACTTTGTCCTGAAAGAGAAAGTGGTTGGCATTGCAAAAAAATAAAAGTGATTATTTTTTTTTCTTTTCTATTTTGTAATCCTACCATCTTCTAGCACCTTTAGATTGGAGCATGTTCTCAGGTGGTCTGCAGCATTAGTAGACCTGCAAACGTGTTATCTTGTGGGTTGTTGCGTTCTATAGTACCCTGAAGCAGCTCTAGACGGAGTTCCTCTCCTTGCTCCATCTGCAGGATACAGACACGTGTTGCAGGTGCACCCAACTTCCTCGGGTTCTGCCGCAAGGATGCAGCTACCGCTCCACCTCTCTTTAACTGAGCCAGAGATGGGCCTGGTCCAAAGTCCAGTGTCACCACAAAGAGGTAAGCACCAGAAGTAGGAGCACGAAATATGCCTGTTTTTGGCGAGTATAAGTGTCCATGATTTAGGGTCACACTTTCAAAAAGTATAGTGCCAGATCCATTAGTACCTTCAGCAGTGCTGGCCAAGAACATAATTGGACTATCCGGGAGCTGACGAAGCACTGTTGGAAATCAAATGATAATGATAAAGTATTTCAATATGAGTGCTTGGAGGAAAGAAAAAACAATTTACGTTAACTGGGGGCTCTCTTGTCATGTGAATGTCAGCTAACATTTACTCTAGGTTCAATGTGAAGAACATTTTATATGTTTAATGACAACATTATCTGTATTATTTATGTCTCGAAAAAATTATATTAAGTTATTTACAGTCTTGTTAGGTAAGTTTTTAAATAATTTTGATGTTCCGTGTAAGTGGCAGGATGAATTCACAGTGTAATTCAATGAAAATAGATTATTAACTATTAACTACTAACTATTAACTAAGATTATTAACTATTCACCACATTATTAAGTGTGGTGAATAGTTTTGCAATGTTTAATTCTCCTTAATATCTCCTTACCTGCGGACTCCAGTGATGCATCCCTCCTGCTGCGGTAATTGATTCGTTCTCCTGTTTGAACAGCTCTGTTATCTGCTCTCTTCTTTTGTCTCCTGTTCTGTTGTTTTGCTTCCTTTCTCTTCATCAATGCTGACAATTTATTCAAATCCACAGACAGCTCAGAGCCAGTAAGTCCCTCTGTATTACTGAAAATGCTGTTAAAAACTCCAAGATGGGTCTCCAGGTCCTTCCGCAAAGCATCCACATTGGACTGCAATTTCCCCTCCACACCACCAGAGGCAGAAGTTTTAGTACAGTTGCAACAAGAAGAACAGCGATTTACCTCGAGCTGTTTAATGTGAGCTCCAAGTTCTTTCACCATTTTCTCTAAAGTCCAGAAGTCATTATCAGAGTACTCTGGCAGTTCCTCGGACAAGACGAACCTTTCTTCCCCATGTCTCCTTTTGGTGCCCACCGAGACCCAGTCTGGAAGCACTGAGGGCTCATCTGCTGCCGCCACCTGGGTGGTAGCAGAGTTCAGCATTGAGGCCAAGCTGCGACTGTGTCCATTGATCTGCTCTTGCATATCTCTGATGCTTTTCCTCAATTCTGGAACAGAGAAACTTCTTTTGTCCTCACTAGATAATGCTATAAACTCCAACACATCTTCCTCCAGCAAAAACTCCAGTACCTCCGAGTGACGAATAGTGTCCTCAAGCAAGGTTTTGAAAACGCTATCTAATTGCTGGATTTTCTTGACTTCGGTCCTGTTCTGCTCCTGGAGTGTTTCGATGTCCTGCTGGCTGCCTAGCAGAGAGGCTTGGAGCTGGGTCACATTGTGCTGTAACATTCTGCTCTTTTCCTGTTCAAATGCAAGGGACTTTTGCACATTTAGTAACCCTAGTTTCAAATCTTCCACAGATGGAATCCAAGCACCATTGTCCAACATCTCCTGTGCCTCACTCTCACGGGCCAACTTATTTTCATTCGCTATCTCCATCACGTTAGCTACAGTTTGTTCCAGTTCGGTCACAGATACTCCAAGAGCGGCACAGTCACAATCCCCACTTGCTGAACTTATATTCTTGTGGAACACTGTAAAGAGATGGTCGACATCAGACTCCATCTCCTGCATAGTGGTCTGGAGAACACTGATGTTGCTGCTCAGCTCATTAATGCGGTCAAGAACTGCTACCTTGGCTGCCTCCACCTCTAAAACTGTCTCCATGAACTGAACCTGGCTTTTGAGGCCAGTCTGGACTATTTTCTCATCCAGATCTCCCCAACCATTCTGGAGGTCCTTAATGTTTTCAGTCACTTGTTCTTGGCCTTCAGTCAAGCCACTAAGTCTCACTGTGTTGTTGATGACTTTGTTGTCCAGACGTGTGATGGCCTCCCAAACAGCTGTGCTCTCATAAGACTGACTCTGTGCAGGATCGGTCTTTTCGTTGCAAATCTTCTGTAGTTCCTTGTCCAGCCTCTCTTGCTCCTGCTGCACTTCTGACATCGATGTGTTTAGAGAGTGGAGATTCACCTAGAGCAAGATACACACATTTAGTACAATAGTTCTGCATGAATAAAAGTTGAGGTGCTGGTTGAGGTTGAGTCAGAATCCTGACCTGTATCATCTTCTGGTTACGCTTAATTTTGACATCCATGGCTGTCTTGAAATTGGTCAGATTGTAGTGCAGCATGGTTTGCTGTGCGTGGAGCCTTGCTTCTATCTCATTGCGGTAGTCGCGAAACTGAGCTTTTGCCTCCTCCAGCTTCTGGAAACTCTCCCTCAACTCTGCCTCAACAGCCTCCTGTGGATTGTGCTCCTCACCACCAACCTCTAGAGGCTCCGCGGCCCGCCCCTGATCATGTCGAAGTTGGTCCATGTCCCGCTGCAAACCCTGCACCTCCTGAAAAAGCCGTTCCAGGGTTAGATTGAAATTCTCCAACACAGGTTGTAGCTGAGACATCACAGCCTCTTTCAAAATTTGTAGGAGCCCATGGTGATGAGAAGGTACTTCAGGGTGAGGAACACCTTCATTTACAGCATGAGGATCTGAAAAAAAGGACATTGTGAAAAAACTAAGCATGCCAGAAAGATGAACTCTGAACTGGCCTTGTTTAGATAGAATCTTAAAATAGATGTGTTCTCATTGGACATCTGCTTCTATGAACATTCTAAACAACTTACAAAGAGGGGAATCCCAGCAACAATATTCTTTTGTAGGATAATAACCATATTGCCAAAAATAGAAATTTGATTCTATTGTCATTCTTCATTTTCCATGTGCTATTGTTTATCCTCTTTGTGCTGCTCATAGGGAAACATCGATATCATGTCAGAAAGATTTATATCCCTGTTTCCAGCTCAGCATGGGCCATTCAAATGACCTTTGAACCTTTTAACTGACCCATCAACAGCCCACAAGCTTTCACATCCCCTGCATTGTAAGAAATTTGTTTTGTTATACTTTTGTGCACAAGTTTCAGTTACAAGATTAAAGAAGGAAGAGATGTGTGGATGTACAAATTCCCTGCTGGGAACCTGAATATCGAGGTCATGTGCTGTTTTTATTCTTTTTATTCACATGCTGTCAAAACACTGTCTGGATAAGCTTGCTCCTTCTGGTTTTTTATGACTGAGTCACGTTTTATTACCCTGAAAACATTGTTTTTACTCGCTGAACCACATTTCATACAGACACAAAAGCTCTGCCTATCCAGAACAATGGTTAACAAGAAAAAAAATTCTCTATTCAATGCTTAAAAAAAATGTCTTTCTTTTGTTTTCTTTTTGGAATCCTCTGTGAGAGAATAAACTTTTAAAAGAGGCTCTCAAGCGTTATGTGACAAATGTGTCCTTGCTTCAATACGGCTACAGCTGTTCAACATTTTCTCAGTATCGTGTGTGCCTGGATTCAATCTATATCTGAATGTCTGTGTCATTTCCATAGACAATTACATCACACTCACAACCATACAATGTATGGAGGGACTTTTTTTCCCAGGGAAAGACAGGATATCCTGTGCAGGAACTAGTAGCGAGAAGAGACCGTAAGGAGTTGTCAAAGCAAAGGACTGGAGGTTTTCGCCCAGTCTGGAGCATTATTTACTGTTCTGTTAATCCGGCACCCTTTGGACAGAAGGATGTAAGAGAGACAGAATAATATCCCCATAATATCTCTGACAATGCATATTACAACCAAAGGAAGTGTTCTCACTAGTTTGTATGTACAAGAGAGGGGAAAGCGAGACCTGCTGAATGCAGTACTTCAAAATCACAGCCTTCTGAAAAATGTTCAGTTTATTTAAAATCTACAGGTTGGAAAGTTTGAGTTGCAAGAGCGCAAGTTTAAACACAAGACTAAAAGCGGACTAATGAGTAGATGAGTTGACCAGTTCAGTGTGCTGTTGTCTAATGTCAACCTCTGCAGTTCCATTTAACCACTTGTTAGCAATTTCTATGTTGTCAAAGCAAAGTCTGTGCGGTATATTGCATATATCATTTAACATACCTCTCCTCTCAAAGTGTTGATTGTTACGCCGTTCACGGACAGAATGATGGCTGTGCTCATAGTAATCGATGGGCTCTGCTGCAGTTTGATTCTCTACATCAGATTGTTGAGTTTCATAGAGTGGACCGCCAAACATTTGGTAATCACTCTGCTCTCTGTTCTCCTGAGTTAGTTTGTTATATCCTAAGAAAAGAGAAGAAAAATGTTACGAGACATTTTGGTTGTACTGACTGATGATGCTTTTGCCATCATGCACTCTTATTTTGTTACTGACAGCACAAATGTGACCTGTATAGTTTAACCTGTGTGTTTGAATCTCTGGAAGGTCATTAATAGGAGTGCTTAGTATCAGACTAATCAGCAGCATGAGAATTTCCAAGTTTGCATCCAAAGCATTTTTTTTTGTCCCAACAACTAGCTCGAATGATTATTTTTAGAACTGTGGATTTAACGGCCTCCTCGTGCTATTATTCTAGCGTGCTCCAGTGCATGTGTGTATTTATCCAAAACTGTTTTTGTTTTGTCCATGCTTGAACTGAAGCACATTCATACACGTTAACACCCTGTGTGGGCTTGCCCCTTGCCTTCACAATGCTCATACACCCTTTTCCATTTTCACTTTTGAGGCAATAACATTCCCATAGCCAGCTATTATTTGCACAAACACGCTTTTGTCACTTCCTCGGTTTGTTTCAGCAGTCAGGCCAGTGTCGCAGGTATATACTCATGCATGGCTAGAATTCTGTACCATGTTTTTATTAGAGATTATTCAATTACAGATTGTAAAAATGTAGATTTTTAACTAATTTTTTACTAATTTAAAGATGAGTTTTTACATCACATACCTATGTCTGTTGCTTCATGTCTCCCCGGATGTTCAGTGTCTGCCACAGTGGGGTCTTCAGATTCAGAGACATGGCCGTCTGTGACTGACAGAGCACAGCAAAAACAGAGGGAAAGTAATGTTAACCCATTCTCATGTTTTCATGAACATATGGCACCTCACCATTTAAAAGCACTTCTCACACAAACAATTTTATATATATTTGTAAGACAATCTGGTCCAATTAACAGTAGTTGAAAGACGGGATGTTTACACACTTTTGTCCAAGTGTATTCAGATCTCTAATGTTGTTACATGTATACAAGAGAGGAGTAACACCATGTTAAAACTTTTGGAAATGGCAATACCAGTGTAAAATCAAACTTTTATCACGGTAATTAAATTTTATCACTGACTTATCGAGCAAGTCAGGCACAATGTTGCAGGCACTTCTTGTTCTTGGTTCTAGCATTATCTTAAGCACTGTTGTGTCAGAACTCATCAGTACCTGTCTCCTCACAGTTTTCCCCAGCATGCCCAGGGCAGCATCGCCACTGCAGTGAAGTGTAGATTTTTTCCTTCTGCCTGTACACTGGCCGAGTGGACAGCTTGTACCTGCATACACATTTACAGGGATTTTATTAAGTCACGCTACATAAAGCTATGCACTTTGCAGATTAAGTTAGCGAAGTAATAGATGTGTTTATGTTAAAATACCTCTTCTATTCTATTCTATTCTAACTTAATATACAGAGGGAAAAATGAAAGGTATTTTTTACTTCCACATCCCGTCTGTTGCACTAAAGCAGGTGAGAGACATGTTTGAAAACAGTTGTTCTGTTTGGTGCCTCTAGTGGCACAAAATCTACATTTCACCTATTTCACTTTTAAGATATGATCTATTACTTACATGACTAGCTGACAGTCGGGGATGCCATTAGGACAGGGGCTCAGGTACTTAATGATGTACTTCTCAGTTCCACAGGATACTGCCACAGTAACAGCATGCTTGTGAACAAACGCACACCAATTCCTGAAAGGGAGAGCGAACCACAGCCTCACAACTTGGTAATTATACTCTGTAGTTAACATCACAAGTTTCAGATTGGTCAAGGCCAGAAGTTTATTGTACTTAGCAATAATACAGTTATTTTTGTGTGCTTGTGTTTAGCTTTACTCCTAGTTTTCAGGGTCAAGTCTAAAGATATTTCATTGTCTACAGGCAAATATCAGCCTACAAAATGATAGATTAAGCCCTTTAATATGTTTCTTGGAATGCATCCATGGTAATCTCTAATTAGTTTGAATCAATAGCCAGATGTTTTCTTCAAAGTTCTTGGATTAAACGCCATTTACAGCAACATAAAGAGTAAACATGCGGATGCACTAACACTATACAATCAAGAAAGTTTTTCACTATATAAATAATTTACCCAGGGTTATTTTTGAGAGTTTCCCTCATATATAAGTTCTGCGACTATACAAAGCATGTGAACATTTAATAAGGTTTATGACTTTGTTGCTAAACAACTTGACAAACATTACTTCCTCACACACTGTTAACATTTTTAGATAACCTCTTTTCAGGGTTAGAAGTGGTGCTAAACATCTTGCAAAATTACAAGCTTGAAACATTCCAAATGGTTCCAATCATAAGTGCATGAAGAATTTTCAGATCCATTTGAGCTTTGTACTTTTGCAGGTAGACCCTATACGTCGTTGCTTCACACAAAGGTCAACGAAGGTCTGTACCACAAGTTTAGAGAGGTTGGTTACTGATTGAGGGTGGCTGACCAGAAATACAAAACACACGGAGATTTCATTGAGTTCAGCTGTGAGGTCCTTTTTCTTAGGTCACAGCAAAGCTGATGATGATGAGCTGCAGTTATTTTGCATCATAAGAGCTGATCTTTGACACATGTCTTTATTACTGATTATAAGTAAACCGGTAACCTCTGAGCAGAAATCAGAGGTTTGTTGAAGTTTAAGGCTGGACAGACGAGGCTCTCTGAGTAATTGGTTGTTTTAACTTGCTCAATCCTCTTGATCTATGATTCATAGTCCACAAGAAAGACAGGTCAAAACCTCCCTCCCCAGTCCCCTCCATTTCTGAGTTGTGAATTGTTTTGGTTGTAATAGTTCAGTCTTTGGTCAATAGTAAATGTGGTTTCGGTATGAGCTTGAGAATGAGAAACTCTGTATTTGTCTCTCCATTAATCCAACATGAATGTACAGGGCAGATCAGGTCAACAAGAGAATTTTGATGACTAAATGACTGAGAATACACAAGGTTGAGTTTTTGATTTGTGTACCGCATCTAAACCCACAGGCACATCCAACATAGACAAGTGAATCAGTCAAGCAAAGTTGCACTCCGGTTTTAAGCCAAAACACAACACAAACATGCTTCTTCCAACACTATTGGCCCTTGTTATGGTAACTTGAAGAGAAGCAAGTAACCACACTATTCATGTATGATTAGTAATACTAATACATTTCAGATCATTAGACAATGAAACTTACAGCATGACTTATCCTAGAGAGCTTTAAGCAAGGTCTGAGCTGACAAAATACAGCTGTAGACCACACATGCCACAGTTAGTCTTACATAAAGAGCTTTAGTGCCAAATAAAACTGACAAAAAACAACAACAACTCACATTTTCAGTACACATTTTCAGTATAAAGTGTAACAGGATGTGTAAACATCCAAGTGGTTAATCTTGTGCAACACAAGTTTTCTGGAAATGCGCACTAACTGAAAATGTCAAACAGAGGGGAATCGTATTGCAGATGTTAAGGCATTTGCCTCTGTTGTTAGAGTAAAAACAAAGAGTATTTCGAGCATTACTTGGTCATTCCTCTGACATTATATTTGTCTTTATTACAAAGCTGACTGTAATGTGTTCAGTGATTAATAGGATCTGAAGGTAAAGGGATTAAAGATCTCAAGCACATGAATGATTATAGGTTACAAGCCTGTGATTTTGCTTTATTCTGGGGCAGACTGGGATTAACGGATTAAAGGATGGTGCACAACAGATTTCCTTCTCGCTGCCTTCATCTCTGGTTTACATTATCTTCTGTAACCCCTTAGAAGAGGTTAAATTGAGCTGATTGAGCTTAAATTGTTGGGTGCACACTACACAGCACACACATTCTGTTTCCATTTAATGAGTGTAATTGTTTAAAAAACTACAATTCCACTGCATCACAGATTTCTTGGTTGACAAAAAGTTATGTACAGAACTAGGTGTTAAATTCTGAAACGCTTGGGTTTAAAGTCTACTGGACTAACCAAATATATTTTAGTGATGTTTGCACATTGTGTATACTTAAATACAACAGATCCTTTTCCCTAATCAGCACCTTTTCAGGCTTGAATTAGATTTTATGTCACTTCCTGCCATATAGTTCTGTGAATGGGCATCTCTGTAAGCACATTGCTTTTCCTCTTGCTTTTTGCAGATTAGTGTCCCCTCACGGGAAGGAAGCATCTGACTCATCCTGTGATCCTTACCCAACGAAAATACCCACGCAAAAGACTCAGATGACCTCTAACCTTTAGCTGCTTTGTTTCATAGTTTCCCTAGGTCCTGTGTTATTTTCCAGAGAGTGTACTGAAAAAAAATCTTTCTCCTAATCAGTATTTTTGGCCTTGTTTTAAATATCTAAACATCCTTAAGACAATCTATATTTACTTAGTAAATTTCAACTGAACTGAACGAGATATCACTTATTATCACAAAATTTGTCTTACCACATTGTAAAATAGTGAACATGGCAAGCTGTAACATGTTTACCAATGCCTATTACAAATCAAAGAGCTTTGATGTTTTTTTAACAGCAGATATTTGTCCTACTGTATACATAATATTAAGGCTGAATATTAATGGTTTTGTTTGACTTTGGATACAGGTTTCTCAATGGCTCTCACTGTTTTACAGCAGCTGCGATAGATAAGACATCCATGTCATTCTACTGATTCTAATCCAAGAAAGAAAGCTCATGATAAGCAACTGAAGTGGTGAGTTTATATTGATTCGAGCACAAAAGGAAACAAGGCTTTTCGACGGACAGACCTCTGTTGAGATTGGTTAAGACCCAAGAAATAAATTGATTGCAAAACTTTTTTTAGGGCCAGAACATAAACTAGAGCTGCTTTCTGAGATTGGACCCAGGATAAAAGCAGATTAACTAAAACACATCAGAGAAAGAAGAGTGTGCGAGAGGATTTGAAAACTGAACACGGAGGTCAGATTTAGATGAATTCAGGGGATTTCACTGACAAAAGATGTGTGTCTTGATTATTTAACTATTTGCTAAACAAGGTTTTGTTTCTCAAGAACATGTAATTTGTTTTGACATTTGATTTGTTGTGTTCAAAAAGCTTGAGAAACTTTGTGAAGTAAAATTTCTATTTTTAACTGTTTCCGATTTTTTTTTTAAAAGGGTTAGTTCAACCAAAAAAATTTAAATTAGGCCATAAATTACTCAAACTCAAGTCATCCTAGGTGTATATGACTTTCTTCTTTCAGACGAATCCAGTCTGAGTTATTAAAAAAAAAAAAAAGCTCTTTGATCTTTCAAGCTGTTTGATGCCACTCAGAGTGTAGCACTGCATCAGTCCAAGAGAAGTTTAATAAAAAGAAAAATTCCGACTGGATTCGTCTGAAAGAAGATTATTTACACCTAGGATGATGTCAGGGTGAGTAATTTATGACCTAATTTTCATTTTTGGGTGAACTAACCCTTTAACTTTCAAAGTACAAAACCTTTCCGCTGTTACCATGATCAGTGATGTCCTTGTCCATAAGTATTCTAGATTCCTCCAATTTTGTGCTCCTGGGCATCAAACTCTCTCTGTCACTCTGTCTTTCTTTCTAACTATTCAGAGCTGTCCATACGTGCCAAGACATAACATCTCTAAAAAAAGATTCTCTTCTTTCATCCACAGCCCGAGACCTCCCCTAAAGTACACCTGGTATTTAACAAACTTTTCATGTTACCCTAATCTAGGGTTTAATGATAAAAGATAAAACATCTTTAAATAATAAATTACTGTACAATATTTGATACCTATCAATATCAAATTAAATCCCAATTCAGTACCCACATGACACCCCTCAGTAGCCCTCATCTGCTTTAGCCTCATGTGGCATATTTTTCGAAAGAGATTCATTATTTTATTCAGCTTAAATGTATTAAACTGATCAAATGTGGCAATGAAGATGATGTTTAAAAAAAATTGCTTTATGAGAAGAAACTTTATGAAATGATGAAGAACCCAACTTCACCCAACCTCACCAGCTGCTGCTCTGCTTCAACATGGGTGGCTCTCCAGGATAAATAATGAGCTCTAAAACCATGTAAACCATGCACGTTTTTTACAACATGTGTGTAATGAGCCAGATTAATAGGATACTTACCGGGGACAACCCCTTTTTCAGCTAAAACTCAAGAAATGATTTCACATTTTTGTACAGTGTGGTCATGATTATGTGTTTGAATCAAATGAAGCAAGATGAACAAGAATGAACAACAGCAACACTTACCCAGTGCGAGGTAAAGAGTCCTTGGTCTTAGTTGCAATGGATGGGTCCACTGTTCCCTTGGGCATGTCTGGAGAAAGATGTCCATGAGTGGGATCATGGTGTCCATGACCAACTGGATGGTGGACAGATGCATAGACATCAGGGCTCTGCCTGTTTAGTCCTTGACCATGATGAGGTGCTCCTAACCCAACCAGTGGAACTCTATGGTCCCATCCACGACCCTCAGACATGTCCTTCAGCTCATCGTCCTCTTCTACCTCTGGGTCTCTGGCTCTGACCTCACATCGTGCTGCGAGAAGCAGCCCCTGCAGTAGCACGACCAACCTCAGCACCACCATATCTGTGTGCTCCTCAAAATGCACAGAAACTTCTACAAACACGAGAGAATAAGATGATGTAAAGTAGTTGTTCTCTGGTGCTTTATGGAAACTCTCCGCCCCCCATCTCGAAACTCATCCTCTCCCTCCCTCCTCCTGTCAGTCCACTCCCCTCCATTCCCTGTCCCCCACCTCTATCTAACCCCCTCCCTCATCTTAATAGTTTCAAAGACCTCCAACAATCCTCGGAAATGAAACGCCTGCCAAATCCTCCCCCCTGCCGCCCTATCCCCCACACACCTACCCATGTCCAGCTCATTCCCCATGGAAAGGTCGCAGAGACTGGAACAATGAGACTCGTCAGCTTTCAAGCTTTACATGCTCAGAGGTGGTGGACACACACAATTGACTGTATGAGTGAGGAAGCAGTTCATTTCTCTTGGCTGATCACCAGAAATTGTACTCTCTTATCGCCTCTTGCTGCTCTAGTCTCCACTCGACACTAAGCAGCTCAGGAAAAGGATGTTAAAACTGAATTTAAGTGTATTACAAAACGATAAAAGGACCATGTTTGTTAAACATAAAACCATTTTAAAAAGTACAATCTTTTCCCCATATATTAAATAGCAAATGGCTTGAAGGGATAATTCAGCATAAATATGAAAATTATGAAGCTGGGAGGCCCTTTCCTGGCAGCAGTGTAAGAGAACATGGATTTAATGTTTAGTCAAAGGATGAGTCAGTGTTTTAGTTTTCTCTGCTTTACCATACTTACAGAAACAGATGTTTTAATGGTTTTGTACAAACAATGATCAAATATTGTGTCTAGAGCTCATTGTGAAGAAAGACTTTTACACCACAGGGTTTTTCTGTAATAAACTGTAAATCTCTAGCAACCTTTTTGGCAAAAAAAAAAAAAAAAAAAAAAAAAAAAATATATATATATATATATATATATATATATATATATATATATATA
Organism: Carassius gibelio; assembly: GCF_023724105.1. Lineage (NCBI taxonomy): Eukaryota > Metazoa > Chordata > Actinopteri > Cypriniformes > Cyprinidae > Carassius > Carassius gibelio. The sequence continues at coordinate 14,664,199 of NC_068383.1, read as the reverse complement.
TATATAAAGAAATAAACTTGCAACCATTTAATCTTTTGGAGAGGTTCTGGAAGGGATTACAGCCATTTGTGTGTTAATTTTCTGTTCAAATATGAGCTCAGAAATAGAGATTGTATTGCTGGAAATGACACAATGATTAAGCCTCATGCAGGATACTTACTTAAAGTCACCAGAAGATGTCAGTGCTGTAAAATAAAAGTGAAAATAAGTACAGCAGGATAGTTTGCTGAAGTACTGTACTGTTGATATATAGTATTGAGAGTGGAAGGGAGTGCTGGTTATTCACTCCCCCCACTTACACAGTTCCTGTCAGACCTGAGACTTGAACCCCACAACCTTTGACAAGTTTGGGAACCATTGGTGTATACAAACACTGATCTTTCTTCATGGTGAGAAGAAAGAGTAAAGTGAAGGCTCATACTGTGGATCACAGCAGTTTGATCTCTCGATTGGAACACCACGATGGAGTCAGAGAAATGGCCCTTTGTGATTATAGTCCTATTTAATTAACAGAAGATTTGCAGTTAAATTTGGTGAATGTCTGTTGGCTCCACTTACCTGTGGAGTTCCTCAAGGGTCCATTCTTGCTCCACTTTTGTTTTCATTGTATATGCTCCCTACAGGATCCATTTTTAGAAAGCATGGAGTTTCTTTTCATTGTTACGGCGATTACACAGATTTACATGCCATTTCAAAAGAATGACAAGAACTGTTTAACTCCGCTTTTGGACTGCCTAAAAAGCAGGATAGCTTTAAATATTCTGAAATTTAATGACAATAAAACAGAGATTATTTTATTTGGACAAACAGAAAATTTGGCATCTTTAAAACTAAATTTGGGTCCCCTGTGTACAATAAAGTGGTTGTGAAAAATTGATCATGGAAAAAGGAATCGTTCAAAAGAGAACTCAATTTTGATAAGCAAATTGACAATATTGTTAAATCTTGCTTTTTTTAAGGCCCCATTTACAATAGTGCGTTTTAGTTTTAAAGGGTTAGTTCGCCCAAAAATGAAAATTATGTCATTAATAACTCACCCTTATGCTGTTCCAAACATGTAAGACCTCCTTTTATCTTGCTATTTTTGGACTAAAATGTATTTTCGATGCTTCAACAAATTCTAACTGACCCTCTGATGTCACATGGACTACTTTGATGATGTTTTTCTTACCTTTCTGGACATGGACAGTATAACGTACACACAGCTTCAATGGAGGGACTGAGAGCTCTCGGACTAAATCTAAAATATCTTAAACTGTGTTCCGAAGATAAAAGGAGGTCTTAAATGTTTGGAACAGCATAAGGGTGAGTTATTAATGACATAATTTTAATTTTTGGGTGAACTAACCCTCTAAACTATGTTTAAACTGTCGTTTCAGCTGCGTTTAAGAAACGATCTCCATCTACACTACATAACTGAAAACGCATGTTTCCAGATCTAGATTTTAACTTAAGGGTGATCGCACCTTTTCAGTTGCTGCCTCTGAAACTGTGGACTTTGTTACCTGTGAATATTAGATTAGCTCTGACTATCTCTAGTTTTAAATCATTGTTAAAAACGTATCTATTAACTCAAGCTTGAAATCTTTCTTGGTTTATGCTATTTGAGCTTGCTGAGAAGCTCAAAAAGGGACTGGATATCTTTAGATCTTCGACCGCAAGCTCATGCAGATAGCATTTTGCTGGAAACATCCAGTCATGAGAGTGAGGAAGTGGATGTGGTAAGTGATGACGAGGAGAGTGTGAGTATTAAGTCACCTCAACCTGCCAGTCATGGGGAAATGTTGGAAGTTATGGCTCAGGCTCGAGCTGCACAGTGGCTCCATCTGTAGGCAGACCTGCTTAGCTCCGGGCATCGTTGGCATGTGTTATTGGCGTGCCCCCTTAAATTTGTGCATGTTTGATATTATTAAAGTGCTCTCTCACTAGGTGGTCAGGCATGCACCAAGTCATGGTGTGTTGGGAATTTCGTTCCCCAAAGTGTTAGGGGATGCAGTGTGGAGTTCCCTTGAAGGGCAAAGTCTTGGGTTATGCATGTAACCATGTTTTCGATTTCATAGTTTTTTTTTCCGTGGTGTATCATGGTTTACATGTATCATGGAATATATAATGGTTTCCACAAATTATTAATCAGCATAACTATTTTCAACATTGATAATAATAAGAAATGTTTCCTGAGCACCAAATCAACACATTAGAATGACTTCTGAATGATCATGTGGCACAGAAGACCATGAAAAGTTATGGCTGCTCAAAATTAAGCTTTGCCACTACATGAATAAATTACACCTTATAAATATTTTTTCAATAGAAAGAAGTTCTTTTAAATTGTAATATTTCACAATAGAGTATAGCACAAGGTAAGAATAGACTATGGCACAAGGCAGCCCCATCTCAGTGTTGAAAATTTATGGTTGAGGAGGTGCGCCAGCAAGGGCAAGCAAAGAGATGTGCAAAAGTGATCTCCCAAGTAAAGCAAGGGCAGCGTTGAGAGGTGAAAACTCTCTTGGAAGGAACTCTAGGGCATGGATGCATTCTAAATCAACTTCCTTCTATGAGCCACTTATTATAACCTGCCTTCACCAATGAACCTTAACCAGTTGTTCAGAGAAGATCCTTTGTCCTTTGTCTCAGCAAACCTTAAATACATCTTTATTGGCTGTAAGGTCAGCCTGATGCAAGTATTCTGAGCTGGCTGTTGATGTGAAGCAATGTGGATGGAAAACAAAGGTTTGTCCGGTTGAAGTTGGTCACAGGGGCTTCATATGGACATCTGCCATCAAACTGTTTAAGAAACAAGGAATCCAAGGCCAACCCCAACTACAAGCTGTCAAGCCCCTTCCCATTGCCACTGAACAAGAGAGTTGATGACTCTGGATTAAGAGGAGGGAAGCCGTCTGGGACACATAACAACAAAGGTGAAAGCAGAGGGGGCACACCTGGGATGCCAGTTGTTGCCGATGAACCCTCTGGAGATGTTGTGGGCTGATATCATCGAAACACCAAGGAAGGGGGTACCACTTAATACCACATAGTCCTAAACTACAACAGCAAATTGAAAATCAGATCTAACCCCAAGTTTTTGAATGATATGTAGAAAGATCATTTAATTTTTAGACACTGCTGTGATGTTATTGCTAATGGATAAGGAATTAAGTATTTTTGTATTGATATTAGATATTTTAATTCTGCAACACAGCTTGATTATTTATTACCAGTAATGCAGATTTGCAAGTGACAGTAAACTACGACTCATGGCATGATACTGTATATAATGATCCTAAGATGTGGGCAGAGAGAGACTTGGGCTATAGAGAATATGTTGTGCCAGAGGAAGGCTTCCACTAGCAGTTCATTAGCTCCAGTGCGGTCAGGAGCAATGGTTAACGGTACAGTACACACTCAAGAGACCTGTGCCACAGCTGTTTTTGTTTGTACAGTTGCCAATAACATACACCGGTATTTGAGAAAGGCTTGTGACTGTGTTCAACGATTGTGTCATTTAGCACTATTGTGCAAATTTGGTTGCCTATATTACAGCAACTAATTTTGCTGTCATAATGAGAATGACCTCTGGTGGTGAGCTACCTTTGACCCACAGCACTTGAAGAGCTCCTTAGATATGTGTAGAGAAAGTATCTTTCACAGTTCTCAACTTTGAACTAATTCTTTTGACCCAGGTTCAGTGAGAACAAAACATTTATTTCCCAGCAACAGAAACTGTTGCAATGGATTTTCAATGTCAGTAAAACAGACCCTGTACGGGCATTGTTTGTTGGTGTGTGTGTCTGAGAGAGAGAGAGAAGCTGCAAAGTTTTAAAGAAAATTTTAAACACTTACTTTGCTTTACAATGCAACTATAACAATACAATTTTATTTCTCAGCTACATGCTCTGTGTCTGTCAATGCTTATTTATTTATTGGGACATAAACATTTATTTGTGTGTCTATGTGTACACACAATATTTTTAAAGCAGTGGTATTTCATATACATTAAAACAAATTAGCGATGTCAAACTTTGAAATAGAGTTCTTATAAAGAAATACCACTGAACTACTGGAATTGCTATGTCCAAAGATTTAGCCTTTATTCCCAAATCAAAGCTCTATGTTTGAAAACAAATGAGCGTCACTATAGAGATGTCCTAGCCTAGGAGAACACTGACATTGTTTTTAAGCCTCATTTCCCAGTCTGCCAGTGGCACTATGTCACAGCTGCAATGTAAACTTTGGCACTTTGGGTTTTGGCACTTTCTCACCCTTTCTCCTCAGTGACAGCAGAGATGTGGTATGATCACAGATGGGATTTTTCCCTGAATCCCATTCTCAAAGCAGCTCTCAGTCTGCCCTGAACCTAGGAATATTAGGATGCCAGTTGCTTCATCACACTCTTACAGTAACTGCAGTCAGATGATCCATTTGGTCCACCACAATGGCAAATGACTTTTCAGCATAAAAGGCCTTTCTGTCCACTGATGAATTCTATTAAATTAGTGCTGAGCTTAAATAAGAGAGAATTTGTTTTGCAAAGTCTAACGTATATGCTCCAGATATTGCTTCAAAGGTGAATTAAGAGAGTTTGGATGTGATATTTCACACTATTCTGTCATCATGTTGGTGTTTCGTTCAGTACTGATCATGCTGTTCTCGTATGGTCTTGATTTTTGCCACGTGATGGATGCATATTGACCTGACAGTGCTGAGTTCTGAGCAGCTTGTATTAGATTACATTCTCTCACTGTCCTGGGAAATGCAAGTTATATTTAGATATACAGAGGTGGTTATCTAGTTTGCCTGGGCAGAGCATCATCTTGGAGGTGGATAACAAGGTCACATGACTTCTAGTGACCAGTCGCTATTTCTGCTTTGAGAGATCCGTCTGCAACATCAGGAGCAGTTATGTATCTTTCAGGCACAGCTGAGAGAATAAATTAGTGCATTTATGCTGGGATGATTGATTACAAAACCATTGCATTTGTACTTTCATGACTTGTATCAAACCTCTCCTTGTTTCAGGAAGTAAGCAAATCAATCCAATCTTATTGCAAGTTTATAACAAGGTATAAAGTCACAGTTTTGGATTGTGAAATATAAACACAATTGCAAGAAAAAAGTCAGAAGTGTGAGATAAAAAGTAAAAAAAACTCTTTTTTTTATTTTTATTCCTTTGCTTAAATAAACTTGAATTAAAATTAGAATGTCCCACACAGTCCAATAGCTATTTGAAAAAAGGGACAGTCTCGTCACTATACTGCCCAAAGTTCCTGTATAAAAATATTTAAGAAAACTGCTGTCATCAAGTGATTCCATGGGTTTTTAACAGCATTATGAATCAGACTATGCTTGAATCCTTTTGTTGGTGGTGCAGTGGCTAAGACAGCATAAGCTCACGAAGGGATTTAAATTTATAAATATATAAAGGACTATACATCATTTGCCTTCATGTTGGATTAGCCAACAAGAATTACAAAGATGATGAAAAAAAATAATTTCCTGCTGTACTGTGCCCCAGTTTGATTTTATTAAGCTCTTATCAAGATACAGTTTTTGCTATTTATGGAACTGTTTTTGTAACATAGAAAAAAAAGGATTATTCATTGAGGTTTATCCTTCATATACTGCATGCATAATAACAGTCTAATTATGTGGTTCTTTCTTAATTTCACTCTTGCAAATCCTATACAGAGGCTGCACATCAGCTTCACAGAGAGGATCCACACAAAGAGGATCCATATTAGATTACAGCAAAAACATGTATTTATACCAGGGTGGTGAACGTCGGTCCTGGAGAGCCGCAGTCCTGCACAGTTTTGCTTCAACCCTAATCAAACACACCTGAACAAATTAATCAAGGACTGAAGGGTTATTAGAAAGCTACAGGCAGGTGAGTTTTAGTTAGGGTTGGAGCTGAACTCTGCAGGGCTGCGGCTCTTCTGGACCGGAGTCCGCCACCCCTGATTTATACACTCATGTCAGACTGAAATGATTATTTGATGAATATGACAGGCTTTGTGAGTCTGAGGAGTGCTGCCACTGATGCAGAAGTCGGTGCAATGCAGCTTGCACATTTTAAAATTAAAATATGCACATGTAAAATATGCATATTTGAATACACTTAATCTAGCTACAAATAAATGTAGAATTAAATTTAATTATAATGATTTCAAATAGACTAGGAATCAGTGTTAACTAAAACGATTAAAAGTGAAATTAAGATAAAATAAAATAAGCCTAAATCTTAAATGAAAAACTTAAGCTTAAAAGAATGGCAATGAGACTAGGTTGTTTAATAGTTTTATGAAGCCGTGCTCTGATTCTGCATCATTAACAATTTAATCTTCCAGTATGTGAATCTCATTTATTATGGGTGGCTAGAGATCAGGCCAAACTGAAAAAGCTTTCTTCTTGTGGAATCCATTTCTCGTCAAAAGGGTGTCCCGAACTGTCTGAACACTGAGTGCCCATCCCACTCTCAAAGGAGCTGCGCACACACACTCTGGCAAACACACTTACCACCCTGGCAGTCAGAGCACACACAGCTCCATTCACTAGTTATAAGACGAGAGCCACTTCCAGTTAAAGGACATAAAGCCCTGATCCGAGCTCTAGGATGGATGCACTGAAGAAGGGATTCTCCATGGCTAAGGAGGGAGTGGTGACCGCCGCCGAAAAAACCAAGGCCGGGGTGGAGGAGGCAGCTGCCAAAACCAAAGAAGGGGTCATGTATGTAGGTATGTACAAATTCAACTGAGAGGAGAACATGGTGTGCCATTTTCATAATTAAAAACAATGCCAATTACAAATTTACAAACCAATTGCAATAACAAAAAAACTTATTTAAAGGCAATTTAAATCTTTAATATGTTGTAATATAATTCATTATGTAAACAAAATATCACTTTCAGTTTTAGATAACTGAATTATTAGCAAATGATGATAAGAGTCCTGCAGATTAAAACCAGGGCAATGAAGATAAATGTGTGGCATGAGCCCATTATTACATTTGACTGCTGTGCTTCATCACTGAAAGTAAGTGAAGAAAAATTAATTCGCCTAGATTCAGCTGGAATCAACACTGCCAGACAGCTTACATGGTAAATAGTACCATGGTTATTTACTCCTGATTGCTACTGTCAGGAATGGGTAATGAATGGAGGAGGAAGATTGAAAGAGATAATGAAAGACAGAAGGGAAAGGACAAGAAGGAGAAAGGAAGCACTTTGTGTTTTCAATAACTTCAGGATGCAATCAATCGATGAGCAGTCAGTGGCAGATACATTATGAAGAGAAAAGCCTGATTGTACTCCATTTATATTGCATATTAAAAGAATTTGTAAACTATAAGATACACTAGTTATCATTCTGTATTGTTGATATTGATATTGCAGTCTGATTACATAAGTATTCCTAAATTTGCTGAACATCTTTTGTACATTGTAACTGCTATATTGTAGGGCTAATTACACTGATATGAAATATGGGTAACAATTTACAGTACAGTGAGGTTATTGTAAAATATTCCATCTTGTACATGACTTTTGGCACAAGCATTGTGTGTAATACATAATTTCTTCCTGGTTGTGTTGAGTGCTGACAGGAGCACACAGTACTGTAATCCCATTCCCATCCAGTCCACTTCCCTCACGGTCCTCAGAGACCATGGTCTGCCGGGGTCAATACACAATCTTTGATGATTGTAATGGCTCTCAGTGTGTGTACACACCAGTCACAGGAGCCTGTGTTTGTGAGACAGAGTGTGTTTGGGTGTGTTACAGCTAGAGGTACAAGCTTTCCTCTGCACCACACAGACAGTTTACTTCACTCAGAGAAATCTCAAGCCTCTCAAAGAAAATTTAGGTCCCTTTGCACTGAAATGAGACAAATTGCCAACAAATACACATCTATGTACACAAATACATATATATGTAGAATTAATAAATAAAATGGAGATTCTGCACTACTGATCATGTGACTCTTTGTAAAGACAGTCAAATGATCTTCCACTGAAAATGCTTTTTTAGATCATGCTGGAGAACATGATCATCAGATTTGACACAAACTTGTGGAGCTCATGATGCTCGAGTGCTGCTATCAATAAAGCAAATGTTGTGTTAATTTTTCGATCAAATTATTATGATACTGCATAAGAAACAAAAATATAACTAAAATTATGATTTTAAAAAAATCAAGATGAATTTTAACTGGTGGTCTCAGACATTTGGAGCCCTGCTGTAGACCAGACTGAGCTCAGCGGAGTCACTTTCTGTAGCATTTAGCGGGTGTCTCCAACAAACTGAAGCAGCGTCGGAGACTGCCGCCATGGGTAGCTAGCCCATGACAGCCCCAGTGGGGACTATTCCCTCCAGTCAGCAGTCTCTCCAAGCTGTCACACAGACTTTCCTATGTTGTCAGCTGTCCTTTCACAGCGGTCACTGGACAAGTCCAGATATTCAGAATCAAAAAACACGGGACGTGATGTTAAACTGTCCATTGTGCCAATGGATGGTATGCACATGAGGTTTGCCTTGATGTTAAGAGTGGCGTGGGAGCTGTACCTCAGATATGGGAAAGATGTAAATTTGGGACACATCATCAGTAGTATGCCTTTGAATCATGGGGTGTTTCGGCCTTTCAATACTAAACACCCTCATCAAAGGTGGCCAGCAACAGGGTGATCAAACCTGAGCTTGTGTCCCATGCCCAATCATGAAAATTGCCTAGTTTTTTAAATGGCGCAGCCCACGGGACTATGCAAGGCAGGAGGCGTCCTCTTCCCTGAGTCAAGCCTAGAGCTGACCGCATACCTTGTTCACCTTCTTCATGGAGGGTTGTGACCTGGGTTCTCAAGTGGGTTATAGAGTGGGGGGGATTAGTGAGTGGGTCATGTTGATGCTCTTTGAGCCCAACAAGGGTCCTTCCTTTTAATCCATATCCACTGGCTGCTTCTTTCGGCCGCTTCAGAGACTGATTTAATTGTCTGTCGCAGAGCCTGTCCATGGATGCCAAGGTCTTTCAGCAGTCTGATGGTAGAAGAAGCTACAAAACCTCTGCATCCCACTTCAACCGGATAGACTTTCGCTTTCCATCCTCGTTGTTGAGCGTCTGCTGCCAGTTCTATATAGCGCAGTTTCTTGCGCTCATAGGCCTCATCCGTTGAATTCTCCCATGGGACTGTAAGCTCTATGATATAAACAGTCTTCAATGAAGGGGACCAGAGAACCAAGTCTGGTCTGAGGGTGGTGACTGCAATCTCAGGTGGAAAGATTAGTTGCTGGCCAATATCAACTAGCATCTTCCAGTCCCGGGCCATGGCTAGCTGTCCAGCTTCTGTTTTGGTAGGGGGATGTTTGGGCTTTTTCTGCCCCTCTCGGATGAAGGTTGGGGCCGTGATGGAATCGATCGCTCTCAGGGGCAGGGAGTTAGTGGTATTCCTCTGGATCTCAAGAGCTGCTGCCAGACTCTTGAGGACCTGGTTGTGTCTCCAGGTGTAACGACCTTGTGTGAGGCAGGTCTTACAACCGGCCAAGATGTGCTTAAGAGTCGCTGGAGTTGGGCAGAGGGCACAAGTAGGGTCCTCGCCATACCACTGGTTGAGGTTTTTTGGAGATGGGAGCACATCATAGGTGGCTCTGATGATGAAGCTGATGTTGCTTGCTCGACTGCCGCCGAAAAAACCAAGGCCGGGGTGGAGGAGGCAGCTGCCAAAACCAAAGAAGGGGTCATGTATGTAGGTATGTACAAATTCAACTGAGAGGAGAACATGGCGTGCCATTTTCATAATTAAAAACAATGCCAATTACAAATTTACAAACCAATTGCAATAACAAAAAAACTTATTTAAAGGCAATTTAAATCTTTAATATGTTGTAATATAAATCATTATGTAAACAAAATATCACTTTCAGTTTTAGATAACTGAATTATTAGCAAATGATGATAAGAGTCCTGCAGATTAAAACCAGGGCAATGAAGATAAATGTGTGGCATGAGCCCATTATTACATTTGACTGCTGTGCTTCATCACTGAAAGTAAGTGAAGAAAAATTAATTCGCCTAGATTCAGCTGGAATCAACACTGCCAGACAGCTTACATGGTAAATAGTACCATGGTTATTTACTCCTGATTGCTACTGTCAGGAATGGGTAATGAATGGAGGAGGAAGATTGAAAGAGATAATGAAAGACAGAAGGGAAAGGACAAGAAGGAGAAAGGAAGCACTTTGTGTTTTCAATAACTTCAGGATGCAATCAATCGATGAGCAGTCAGTGGCAGATACATTATGAAGAGAAAAGCCTGATTGTACTCCATTTATATTGCATATTAAAATAATTTGTAAACTATAAGATACACTAGTTATCATTCTGTATTGTTGATATTGATATTGCAGTCTGATTACATAAGTATTCCTAAATTTGCTGAACATCTTTTGTACATTGTAACTGCTATATTGTAGGGCTAATTACACTGATATGAAATATGGGTAACAATTTACAGTACAGTGAGGTTATTGTAAAATATTCCATCTTGTACATGACTTTTGGCACAAGCATTGTGTGTAATACATAATTTCTTCCTGGTTGTGTTGCTATCAATAAAGCAAATGTTGTGTTAATTTTTCGATCAAATTATTATGATACTGCATAAGAAACAAAAATATAACTAAAATTATGATTTTAAAAAAATCAAGATGAATTTTAACTGGTGGTCTCAGACATTTGGAGCCCTGCTGTAGACCAGACTGAGCTCAGCGGATTCACTTTAATTTCTGTTGCATTATATAACACCAATTTCATTACAGAACTGTGTGAGCACAGTCCAGCTTAATTATTTTTAATACATAATTCCATTAAGTCTCTTATGGATCAGGAATTAAAGCATTGGGATTGTACTATAGAGAGAGAGGTGATGTAATTCAGATTTAAGAATGGAATACAAATGAGGATACAAGGCATTAAAGTGTGATTCAATTATTATATATTAGCATTATTATCTGAAAAAGTGCTGTGTCATCTTTGTGTTACATGATTAAGAAACAACATCTCAGTTGTATCTAATATCTTCCTCTGTAATCTATGCTCAACTATATTTAGTATATCACAGTATCCTCCTCTTAATCGCAGCAGCAAGCTGCAGCAGAAGAGACGTTTTATGCTTCGTCACTTTATATTAGATTCTGTGGAAGTGACATCATATTGCAGCAGTGGCCAGGTGACAGCAATACACTCAATCTTTATTGATTATATTATAAATAATACAAGATTTCAGGCTTGTGTTTGTGTTGCAAGCAGAAACTAAGCGCTGAAAAATGTGGATGTCTTGATAGTAAATCAGCTCTTTGTCCGGAACAACAAGGACAATGTCGCGTCTCTTGAGGGGTGTATTTGTTGTGCTGTGCGTGCACATGTTTAGAAGCAGGGGTGACTTACACAGACACGTTGCTGTGTTCTCAAAGGTTCTGGGAAAGAGCTTAAGCTTGTGAAACGCAGATTCAGTACAAGAGATGCTATGGCCTTTCAGAGGCGAAGTGGGATTTTCAACTGTTAACATATAGGAAGAGTCTCAGTAGAAAGGATGTTTCTCAATCTGTAATGCTTAATAGCACTTAGTGAAGGCAATCAGCATTTACCTGCCATGATTTTGTAGGGTCTCTTGGGTACTAGAAAAAGCTGGACCTTTAGCTGAACTGCCAGAGGAGACTTTGCACAGCCGACTAAGTGTATGGATCCCAGGACAGAACAGGAGCCAGAGCTGAAAGCATCAATCAAGGATCAGACATCTGTCTAAAAATAAGATGAAATTAGGTACACGGTTGGGAAAAAAGGGTTAGCATTCTCAGAAGCAAAGGTCTGAGAGCTTAAAGGGATAGTATACCAAACCTGTATGATTTGCATTCTTCTGCAGAACACAAATGAAGTTTGAAGAAATGTCTCTGTATTTGTTGTACATGTTGCTTTAGACTTTTGTTGTAAAAAATATTATTTTGTGTTCCAAAGAAAAAGTCATACAGGTCTGGAGTGACATGAGGGTGGTAGATGATCACATTTTTAGCTGAGGTAATACTTACGTGATATTATTTGAACTTTGTAATAAACTTTTCTTTTTCTGACAGGCACAAAGACGAAGGAAGGTGTTGTGACAAGTGTAAACACAGGTAAAAGAATTAATAGAAACAGTTCTTAACTAGACAAAACACTCAACGTCATTTTCCTAAATACCCTGATCTATGGAAAGTCTCAAATCAAAACATAAGGACACTTCTTTTTCTGCCGTAGTTGCCCACAAAACCACTGAGCAGGCAAATCTTATGAGTGAGACTGCCGTGGCTGGAGCCAATCAGACGTCAGAGAAGGTGGTGGAGGGGCTGGAAAGTGTGGTCGCATCCACTGGTCTCGTCAAACAGGTGAGGAATCAATTTGTACAAGGCTAATAATTGGTCAAATTAACCAGAAAAAGTGTGTAAAAATTAAAACATTGCTGTTCAGTTGCATTGGTGTCTTTAGGTGCACTGTATTTACTCACCCTCAAGCCATCCTAGGTGTATATGACTTTCTCCTTTCAGATTAATACAATCAGAGTTATATATTAAAATGTCCTGGCTCTTCCAAGCTTTATGATGGCAGTTAATGGTGGACAAGGTTGCGAAGCAAAATAAAGCCCATCCATCCATCATCAAATTTACTCCAGCTAGCTCTGGGGGGTTAATAAAGGCCTTCTGAAGGGACTACTGTCTGTGTGTTTGTCCAAGAAAAATATCCATATTTAAAACATAACCGTAGCTTCCACCAACTATCATAGGCATGTTCACGAGAGAGAGGCATTCCTACAGTTGATTTAGGACGTAGGCGTAGCGTAAGCTCGGGTGAGATGTGACGAATGTGGAAGTGCAGAGGAGAGAAAAACAAAATACCAGTCATGAATTAGAAGTACAAAACAAGAGTAGGCAGGTTGAGCATTAATATGACTATCCCTGGGGACACCCCATTATGCAAGGGGTACTGGCAGGTTATATTTTTTTGTTGTTGTTGTTGTTTTTGGCCAGAGCCAAAGAACTGACAGCTTTCAAAACCCCTTTTGTACTATACTATTTCTGGATTTTGGTTATGCCGTTTGGCCTGCAGGGGGCGCCAGCGACTTTCCAACGTTTAATGGATCAGCTCCTGCAAAGCACCAGGGAGTTTACTGCAGCCCACAGGTATCTGGACGATGTGTTCATTTACAGTCAGACCTGGGGAAAACCATTGTCAACATCTGAGGCAAGTCCTAGGGAGAATTAAGGCAGCAGGTCTTTCCATCGACTGAAGAAGTGTACAATAGAGATTTGGGATTGGAGGAGCAATTTGCCCACAGCTGGAGAAAATAGAGGGCATCCGAAGTTACTATCCTCCTACCACTAAGAAACAGGTGAGGTCTTGGTGGGATGGCAGATTTATACCTAACTTTTCTGCCAGGGCCTCTGTGCTCACAGATCTCACAAGAGCCACAGTTGCCAAACAGCTGGTCTGGACGGCGCAATGTGAGCAAGCTTTCCAGGACTTACGAGAGGCAGCATTTCTGAGACTCTGTTCAGCTGAGCCCGGATTTCCAGAAATAGTTAATCCTGCAGACAGATGCTTTTGGAGTCAGGTTGTGGTTAGATGTTTAATGTTAGTTCAGGACATTAAGATTGGAGTTAATGCAGAAAGTGGATGGAGACCGCAGACCAGTGGCATTCTTGAGCCGGAAACTGTTCCCTCGAGAAACACTATGCCTTCATCATCCGCTTGAACACCACTCTAGTGAACAAGCGTATGACAGTTAGCAGAAGTTACAAATTACAGTTCATATTTTATACAAAAATGCATAGCTTCAAGAAGGCCTTTTATCAACCCCCCAGAACAGTGTGGAGTACTTTTTATGATGGATGGATGCACTTTTTTGGGATTCAAAACCTCTACCCCCATTCACTGCCATTATAAATCTTGGAAGAGCCAGGACATTTTTTTTATATATCCAATATATATATATATATATATATATATATATATATATATATATATATATATATATATATAATACTCCATTTGTATTCATCTGAAAGAAGAGAGTCATATAGCCTATACATAATAAATGTATTAATCTACTGTTTAGTCATACAGTTGGTCTATTTGATATGACGCCCATGCTTTTCTTTCTTACCCAATAATGGACAGGATGAGCTGGAGAACACTAAGGTGCTTTCAGAAACTCAATAAATGCACGCATGCAATAAAAGCATGCTGAATTATCAAATTTACCTCAAAGCCATTATTAATACAAACTAAAATCTCTTCATTTTAATACATCAAATTATCAATATCTATTTTATATTTTCATATATAAGTTTTTTGTTCATAACTCATTTCTGCTTTCAAAATATTGATCTGCATTTTTAAAAATGCATCCCAGTTCCTTTCATTAGAGTTCCAAAATTGTTTTTATTCATTTAAAATCTCATGAAGAACCGAGCCATAACCATGCAACCATTATCAGTCGATGTGCAGCAACAAAATCATTAATGAACATCTGGAATCTTCCGGAGAGTAATAATTAAAAAATACATGTAGTTCATAATTTTAAAATTATACTAGTGTTTTTAAGGTGAAAATATGATGAACAGTGATAAAGAATGGTCCACAGCTGAGGTGTATGGATGTGTTTCTGCCTCCAGGGGGACCTGACGAAGCAGGAGGGAGATGTAGAGAAGGCTACAGACGCTGGGCAGTAGGTGAGGGACCACATGAGTTGTACATGAGATGGGATTTTCTATTCTACACAAATTTACAGCAAAATAGCACAACCTTTGTGACTTTCTTCAAAAGCTGAACAAAATCCAATAATTATTTTATTATCTTTGAATGAACTTATTCAGGGCAGTCATTTGACAAGATGATCTCAGGGTCCTGTAACATTCAGTAGTTCATGTAGTTTATAGTCTTACTAGACAGGTTTTATGTCAACAGCCTTTTACAACACAGCAGATGTGCTTCCAAACTGTGCTCAAACAGGCTTTAAAACATGCCTTAGGGTTTCATGTGTAGTAAGTTAGCAAGTTGTTTTTAAAATAAAATTTCCAATTTTTGAAGAATCATCTACACAGTATAGGCTCTGAACCAACATAACCATCCTTCTGTTCTGTTTCAGGGAGATGTCACACTGAACGCCCCTGTGATGCTCTGCTTCTTGATTAAGAGAGAGTTCATTAGCTACTGTGGGCCATGGCTGAATATTATCATACTAAACCTCTGATGGACGCTAAATAATATTCAACTTAACTAACTTAAAAGAATCCCACCTGCCTCTCTTGCTCTGTCCTCACAAACTACAAATCTGCTTACCTCAATTTACCACTTTCCTACATGTAATAAAAAAAATGCTCACATAACAACACTATTATTTAGCTATGCAATATTCACATATACTGAGCAGTGTGTGTCATTAAATATGCGCAAATATTACATGCATGTGCTTGTGATTTGGACATTTTAATATAGGCAAGGTCTGTCTTTCTCACCTGCCCCAAAACTAGTTTTCCTCCACCCAACACGAAGAGATCAGATGGATGATGATTGTACACAATCAGTGTGAGAAAATATTTCAAATATTCCAGTCCAAATACACTCAATGTAGTATCTGTGACGATATTTGAAACAAGGAGTAGAAAATCACAGATCCAAATCCAAAGAAGAGGGAAATTGATGTCTGTGAAGCATGAAGATAGCGGGTTAAATCAGTTCCAGTAAAGTGTGGTTATAGAGTGATGGGGTTTTAGTAAAGTTTGCTATAGCAGCCATCATAACCAACTCACAAAATCTGCAAAGGATTTTAAAGCAGCTGCTAGGTTACATTATTTTTTTTGTGGAAGCAATGCATGCTGCCTCACAACTTCACTTTAACTGATCATATTAGTTTACCTGACTCATTGTTTCCCTTGAAGTCTAAAAGCAGATGTTTTTCCTTTTTTATATATATTCCGTCTGTAATAAATTCAGTTTTGTGAAAGATAAATCTATTCTCATTTTTTATTTGTATGTTTTTTTGTAGAACAGAATGTTGCTAAAGAAAGAGGCAGGTCAAACACTACCTTAATTCAGTGAAACTGAAAACTAATTTAAGAAAATTGAAAGCATCAAGAGACGCACCCTTGAGATTAAAACACCCCTCCTGCTCTTCCCCTCACCCAAAAATCGAATTTAATATGTATCTCAACAACAAAAACTTTACCACATTCATAAATATGGCCATAACAATACCAACGAAAAGCACTATGCCTCTGGCAAAATGTCAACGTTTATGAAGATTTGTTGGTCTCCATGCGTAATCAGAGTTTAAAATGAGAGTTATTTAGCTTTTTCCCCACATTCCAGCGATGGGAGGAGGCAGAGAAGTCTATCATCTCATTATCTTCCTCTTGCTCAGAGGAAAGACATTTAAACCAAAACATAAACAATGCAACTGTTTTCAGAAATGTCCCTAACAAAATCACGACAACAATCAAAACCCTGCAGTAAAACAGTAAAAATATAATATAACTGTAAAATCAAATAGGACAAGATTCAAAAGGACTATTAACCCTGCATACCTTCAAGCTATCACTAAACAATAAAATAACATAGAATGAAACATTAAATTACATAATTAAATAACTATATGCTCATGTTTAACAAATTATTAGTTACACTGAAACCTTGACTGATGACTGATAAAGGAAACCAGTTAAACCAGTCAAGCAAGCTTGCGGTTCTTTCAGTTGACATCTTTCTACTCCACACAAGCTGAAGTAGCCAATAGGAACACACATCCCAGACATACTTTGATGGAGCACCAGCCTATTAAAACCGTATGAATCTTCCGTCTCAAAACACTGACACACAGACACACACACGCACACACGCTCTAGGAAACATCAGCAACATAGAACTCTACAAACATGTCTTTCCTTTCCAAATTTACGGGTAATAAATCAGCAGATTCATTTGTCGACCAGGCTGTGGACAAAGCAGGTGAGTTTCTTATGCATGAGAAGCTTAGAGAAACTGTTGTGCGCAAACTTCTTATACTTTTTATTCTGAGACCCTCAGAATATACATAGTAGTTTATGTATCTTACCTAAATATATTGGATAAAGTATACTAACAATTATTTCATCTAACTTTTAACTATAGTTTTAAAAAAGACAGAAGACAACGACTTTTACATGGATTTATTTCTAATCTTTTTTCACAAACCCTATATTATTTCAGAAAGTTGTTTTCCCTCCTTTTCAAATTGCCATGTTGCTTGTTAGAACTGCTTTTAAGTTACTCGTTTTAATCCTGCTGATTTCTATGCTATTGTTTGTTCTCTGAAAGAGCTAGAGGAAATGTTTATGGAGAATGCAGTCAGTCCAGTAATCATGCCACTCCCTGAAAGCAATGACATTACTAGCCTTCAGGGCTAGTAAAGCTGTCCAAGGCTTTTTCTTTAAACATCTAAGAAAATGAAAACATATGATGGGAAAGATGAGCTGTATGAAAGATTATAAAAACTGCAATGTGTTTCTTTTATATAATGTTACTTTTAAATTTCCCTAGCTGCTGTAGCTAAAAAAAAAGTGAAGGAAACCCTTAATGCAAAGAAACCGGAAACTGATAAGACCGGGGGTACTGGAGGTCTTACCCCAAGTAGTGAGGAGAAGGACAAGAAACCAAAGGAAACGTCAGGTGGTGGACTTGTTGATGACAATAAAGCAGAAAAACCAAAGGAAAAGAGCGGCGGAGGAGCCTCTGATGCTGGAGGCAGCAAAGCAGCAGACAGCAGTGGTGGAGACAGCAGTGAGTAATAAACAAATACACACACACACGTCAAAAAAAAAAAAATACTGTCAAAACCTGATGAGTCTACCAATAATGTAAATCCACCATGCACAAGTATAATAATATATTTGAATATTTTGTGTTTGATTAGATTTCAACGATGCACTGGATGACCTTGCTAATGAGTTCAGTGTAAAATGATGTTCTGACAACTAGGAAAACTCTCTTTGGCCGAGAGCTTGTCTCACATCAGCACAATCTCCAAGTGTCAAGGACTACAACAGTAGAAGAAGATAGTCATTTGTTACTAATGTAAATAATTTTAAACAGATGTCTCTGGAATATCTTATGTACAACTACTAGAAATTATGCTTATTGCATTTGCATACCTTTAGTTTATTAAGCATGCTTTTGTTTTCAAAACTGTGATTGAATAAATGTTGAGTGAATAAAACTGAATAAAAAAGTTTTTTTTACTGAATGAAAAAGGTCTCATTTTATCCACTTACATGAGCATTAAGTATAATATCAGTTGTTTTTTCTTCATATTTTTTGGTTCAAAGAACAAAATACAATTAACCCAGTAAATTAACTGACACAAGGCTCTTTCCATTTCCATTTTATTAATTGTAGACAATTTAAAAAGGCAATACAAAGTCTTTTCTTTTTTCAAAAGCCGTTTCATATTAATTGTTAATATTGCGATGAAAATAAAAATTTGCTCTCAAATATATGACCTACTGTTTGCATATTATTTAGAAATTAAAATGTAAAAAAAGGAAGATTTTAGTTATCACTGAACACTGTTCAAAGAAGCAGCAAAACCATACATTTATATGCAACATTTCGGTAACAGACATAAAAAGCCTGAGATTCGTCCTGCATCCCTTTCCCACTTGACCATAATAGTGTAAGAATCGGTGGGGGAAAAGTAACCAACTAGAAATTCCAGAAACTGGCATTAGAATTTACAACATGTGGCTGTGACTCTAAGGTTTAATGTGTTTCAGTATGCAGGCACTTTATGACCTGAAGAAAACATTACAAAATAACTTTAAAATGAGTTACAACTGATTGGTGTCTCCTGGCAAAATGTGGCAAAGAGAGTGCATTAAATGGTCTTTGGCTTTAAAGTTTTTCTAAAACCAGGAATATTTAAAAGGATGATAATCTAGAAAAAAAGACCTGATAATTTGAAAGATGCTTAGTGGTAATAACATGCATAAATGCTGTATCTATGTCGTATAAAATGTAAACGTGAGGAGCTGAGGGGTTAAGTGATATACCTGGGGTCTGTGCAGATGAACAGACTCAGATATAGAGTCAGGTAAATAATACAGCCATCTATGTGAAGGTAAGGCCAGCCTCATGGTACACTTTGAAGACTTTCTCAATGGCATTGACGTAGGCCGCTGTCCTCAGGTCCAGTCCAAGGTTATACCTGTTGGCTGTTCGCATGATTTGCTAAAAGAGGAGAGATGAATTATGTAAACGACAGAGCAGTTTTTTTACATCACAGAGGCTCTTCATACAATCAAATCAGTCTAAATACAGACAGACAAATACGCTGCCTCCCCGAAACATACACAATCTTCTAAAAATGAGTATCATTCTAAAATGATTTTTAATCATCCTGCCTCCAAAATTACCTAATTTTGCTTAAATTCTAAGGCAGCGTCGCATGTGTCCTTTGTGAAGAAGCCAATATAAGAATACACTATGATAAGCTAAGTGAGAAAACTGATCCAAGATCTTTGGGTCTGGTGAATTATTAGGAATCCATTTAATGGGCTTCAGGATCTCATTTCCAATTTTAAAAAACAAATAACTGATATGAACAAAAAGGCATAATATGTAATATATATGTGCATATTATTAGATAAATACATGAAAAGGATTATTTTATATTCACAGTCTATATCTACTTACTCTGGCAGATCGCTCCATCGTGTAAGCCAATCCAGAATGCACAATGTCCTTTTCAGAAGCTCCCTACCAGATAAGCAAAACAAGTATATAAAGGTCTAGTAGTCAAATATAAATCAGTAAAAAAAAAAATGCACATTATATGTTACAAGAGCTTTTGCGTTTATACTCACAGCAATCCTCTCTTGAAATTCAGATGTGGGAACAATAGGTATGGCTCCTCCATGTTTCCCAAACTTCCTTTCCAGACTCTCCTGCACAGACACTGGCAAACAACACAGCAGATTCCCATTAGGAATGAGCAAACGGTCACATGGATTTAAGAAAGTAATGGTCAAATGCTATTCTTCCCAAGACAACGCTTATTCTCTTTTACACCTTCTCTGAGACCTAAATCTGGGGTTTAGTTAAATATTTTATAAAAGGTGCAGTGAGGTACAGTCATGATTTTAATGTATGAACATGCAAGAATTAACTTTACACCATTCAACAGCTTTTTCACATGACCGTGAGATTGCTGTCTGCCTCTGTGTTTACCATGTTACTATCAGTGAAGTGAGGTCATTTCAGGCCAGTCAGATGAAAGGCAGGGCAGAGCAAGTTTGTGTTTTTGTGTATACATGCAAGCATACCCAGATACTCTCAAAGGGACACCAATCTCACTATATTTGCTTGTGGGAGCAGAATAAACAAAGTGAACAAAAATACCACATGACCTATTCTAGCCTGCCCGAACCACATCATCTAGAGCAAATAGACAATGGAAAACAAGCCCTTCCAGAGAACTAAATCAACAACAACCACACTGGTAATTGTATGATCATATGATTGCTAGGGAGACTTTTTTTTTTTTAGAAGCAATCATACATTTGAATATGTATGATACTATACGACTTTACACAACATTGTCTGGGAAACACATTTTTTGACTTACTAAGGAGATGGTAGTTTGAGTCCCTTTCATATTTGAAGGTCAGTCTGCCATAACTGACGTGGTTTAGGTTCTTCAGCCACTCAAAGTAGGAGACTGTCACACCTCCAGCGTTCAGGTACATGTCCTATATCAATTATTTATTTTTAGCATCCTATTAGCATCAAAGGCTATTTTCAAGGCAATATCAAAGGAGTTAAAAGGGGGGGGGGGGGGGGGCTCAAATTTCATTACAATAAAATAATAAAAACTAAATTGAAAACTCCTATAGATAAAATCTAAATAAGGTAAATATATTTAATAAGATATGCATATAAATCAAATATTGTATAATAGGCTAGTAAATTTAGATTTAACATTTAGGACAGGAAAACGTACAGGGATCACCATGATATTCCTCTCTAGGAATATCTTGTCAGCTTCAGGAGTAGTGGGACCATTAGCTCCTTCAGCAATGATCTGTAAAAAATAAGTGTTACACAATTTTTCTTTTTAGATTCTCATTGCAGCTTGAAAATGACTATTGTTATGATTGACTATATTGACCTCTAACCTTGGCCTTGATATTGTTGGCGTTTTTCTTTGTAAGCTGTTTCTCACTTGCAGCGGGGATCAGAATATCACACTCAGCTTCCAAGATGCTGCCTTCATAGGGGTTGGCCTTAGGAAAGCCAACAATAGTGCCATTGGCCTGGAAAAGATTGTATTTGATACATTTGGATTACGGATTTTCAGTTAGTACATGTAGTATTGTCAATTGGCCACAAGGTGTCAGCCTTACAGTGAATATATTCCACTGCACTGACTGATACTCACAAGCTTATAGTCTTCCAGCTCTTTGGGATCGATGCCGTTAGGGTTCCAGATGCTTCCATCCAGCTCTCCAACACCCACACACTTTGCTCCGTAACGGTGCAGGTAACGCATGGAGTGTAGGCCCACGTTACCAAAACCCTACAACAGAAATTAGGAGAAATCATTCAATAGCGGAGCTGAAGGTAATGTGGAATATTGATGGATTTAGTGCAAGGACATTGCTAAGCATTAACAAAGTCAGTACTATTTGTGTGTAAGTTAAAATATCACTAAAACAACATACACTTACTTCAGAAGTTCAAGTTCAAGATAATAAGAAATGTTTTGAGAGAATATAGCTTGAATTAACATACATTTTCTTACCCTTCTGCCAAATAGTTTAATCATAATCGAACTATATTTTTAGATTTATGCTTAAAACAAGGGAGAATACCAATGGTAAACAAACTTAATTCAATACATATTCACTATAAAAATACATAATCAGTATTTTAAGGTATATCTTAAGGAATTTTGAGGCAAACCCTAAGTGAATTTATTTGGTTTGAATAATGTTTACACACGTGTCCCAATTACTACTTCTTATATTTGCAATATATATTTACTTCTCTGACATTACAATTAAGTGTCACAACACATAGTAAAATGAATGAGTTTTTAATCATTTATGTAGGAAGTATAACATTTGCTGGTTTAGCACCCTTTTAAGCTTTCTTTATAAATACTGATTGGGTATCTAAAAGCACACACTGGATATTTAAAGTCCTCAGACAAGCAAAGTCAGAATGATCCGTGTCAGCGTACACTTACTGATAGCACAGAGTCATGAGATAATGGACAAAGTGCCTGTAAGTGCCTGGAGATACCAGTGTATTTTGGACCAATGCATAACAAGAACAATTCTTTAGCTAACTGATTTGATATGACAAAAAAAAAAAAAAAAAAAACATAATGCCATAAGCTTGAAGTGTGGTTTAGGTGTTAATTGACATGCACGAACCTGAATGACGAATGTCTTGTCTCCAAACCCCGGGCTCAGGCCCAGCTGGCTCATGTAAGAAGCCTCATTGACAAAGTTCTCAATGCCATGGAAGACCCCACGGCCAGTGGCAGATATCCGCCCGTGGATTCCCCCCTGACTGATGGGCTTACCGGTTACACAGGCGTGAGCATTGATATCCTGATAAAGAAGAATTATAATTCTAAACATTAGAAGAATGTTGTTTGATTTCAAACAAAGTAACATAAACTGTAACGTAGCTTATTATAAGGCACGAAGCTATGCTATCTTTAGTGTTAGCTGGTGTTTAGCGAGATGAGTACAGGTCCTGTTGATGCTATAATATATCTCCTGTCCTTTCATTTATCTCACTACAGGGCAGCTTGCAAACACAACAGAACATCATGGCTACCTAGACAAAGCATATGACTGGCATGGGAGTACAGACTGTACTGAAGGAGTCTGTCAGGAGAGGGTGGAAAAACACAGGGGCACTTTGTTCTCTTGGGCTTATAAACACCACGCTCTTTGTCAGGGACAGTACAGGCTCTGGGCACTGAGTCACCAACACAGCTGCAATCTGTTTGCTAGTTCTTCCAGATATCCTGTAGGATTTTTCAAAATAGCTACAATATGTAAAAGCTTAACTGAAATCACTGCACCATTTCAAGGTAATGTAGGCCTATGCATCACATTTCCTGTACGTGCTTATTTAACTAAGATATTATGCTATTAAATGTGTCTTTGGGGGAAACTAGATTTGAATTTCATGAAGGAAGACTTGGCAAGGCAGCAAAAGAGTGGTAACATGTTGAGTAGAGCATATTATTTACAGAAAACCAAAGTGAGTATGTCTTGTTTACAGTCAGCTAGAAAAAGTATCAACACATAATACGGCTATAAATAGCTAAATATCATTCATGCTTTTTTCACATCGCGTTTAGATTATTGCAACTCCTTGTATTTGGGCCTTCCTCAGTCAACCATTAATCACCTCCAGATTATTCAAAATGCAGCTTTTTAGTATATTGTCTTCCATGTTGTTTTATTTTTATTTATTATTATTGTTTTTTTATACTCGGCTCAGCACTTTGGTCAGCTACGCTGTGTTTAAATGTGCCATATAAATAAAATTTACTTACTTAGTAAATATATGCATGGCAGATGAAACTAATAACCATTCACAATGCAAAGAGATGCAAAGAGAAAATATTACAACAACTTCATTGCTGCTAGATGCATTTTGGACACTAAACTATAGCGGAAATTATAATAAGGCTTACAAATTCAGAATGCATTTGATCCACTACCATGACAACACAGTTACACAGTGCTTGAAATCAAGAGAACATTAATAAATAAATACAAAAAGAATGAAATATATTAAAAGCACATTTACCTTAAAATAAACTCTTTCTCTTGAACAAATAGCTCAGAAATGATCAGAAATAATGTAAAATTTAAAGATAAATTTAAGTACTTTATACGCTACATTCTTTGGGATGTCTACATTCTGATCCTGCTGATTATTCAGCTGGCATATTAAATAAATGTAAAAAGTAACATAGCATATTTTATAATACAGCATGCCAAACAATACAATTGTTTTCAAATACATTTTTGCTAAAGCAAACCTGTTGTATACTATATGAACACTTGGTCAGGTTCTTCAACTTACATGATGGCCCATTGTGTTAGCATATGTGTCAGCAATCCAGGACATTTCCCTTTCTCCTGTGCTCATGTCTGGGGCTGGGACGTCAATGCCTGGCCCTGACACAGGAAACAGAAATAAGTGTACGACTGACCCTCACTTCCCATAGCCATGGCTTATTTATTTAACTCAAAGATCTGGACACAGTTAATGTGAATCATAAAAACCTCTTTGTATATTTATAAGACATTATTGTAACTGTCACTGAACAATGTTTTGAGGAGCTACACTGTCAGAGAGCAATGTGGGAATCCTGCACTCAAAAACACTAACTACCTAAGGAAAGTTGGCTCTATTACAAGCTCTTTGAATTATTGTAATATGAATTCAACTTACCTAGGCTTTAGGGATACAGGTTAAATAACTTGTTATGTAGAAGTGGTGTCAATTGCAGGCTGACTGTTAAACTTTACTGTGCCATCTGATAATAAGCATTACATGACTATTGTTCCTGAGTTGTGGTTTAATCTTCCATAGAGTTCTCATTTCATTCTATTCAAAATGGTAACATAATTCGATTCTGCTTAACTCACGAGCAGATTCAGTTTATGCCTCCTCATAACTCACCAATGAAGCCCTTTTTAGCCAACTCAATAGTAAACCTTCTTGTGATCTTCTCCAGTTCTATGTCCTGAGTAACAAAAAAAAAGTTTCCAGCTGTGAATGGGGAATCGTCATCTGAGCGCTAAACTCAAAATTGCATGTTTAATCCACCAGTGATAAAATACAAAGAAACAAAGAACAGTCACAAACAGTCTTAACAGACATTAAACCCTGTAGGATTTTACTTTACGAATCATGAAATAAACACCATCCTGAATCTGATTGGTTCCAGAGAATTCTGAATTATCTGTGTACTGCATCTTACTGCTTTTTCAGAACAATCTCATGAAATCTTCAACATCACTTAAAGGGGACAGATTCTTCATAAAATTTGTCAGAAAATATGAAGAAAACACTCACAGAGTAATTCTTTGGGTTAATTTTCACCCCCGCTTTAGCTCCTCCAAAAGGCACATCTGTTGAGAGCACAGTTCATGTGAATGATTCAATGTTCATACTAACCAATAACAAACACATTTACACATAAACAAACTTAAGCACTTACCTACAACTGCACATTTGTATGTCATTAGTGAAGCAAGGGCTTTCACCTCATCCACTGACACCTCTGTGCTGTAACGGATACCTGGAGAAGCAGAAGCAGTGTCCTCGTCAGACTTTAGGTCTAAGCAAATAATGTCCGTAGATCACTCATTAAACATGCATCAAAATAAATCACATGCATTATAGCCTTTATTCATATTCTCTCTAGCAATTAAAGCTTACAGACTACAACACTTTGATAAACTTTCATTTCGCTTGAGTGCTTATATAATGCAAGACATTTTAGGGCTTTTGAGAGCTCTTGGGAAAATAAAAGAATAAATAATACAATAAGAGCTGCCAAATATTCGACCTACTGCAAAGGTGGGCCTTGTCTATCAGTTAAAATAGCATTGATGATCCGGACTAATATGCTGTTTAGAGCAGGCGTCTGGAAATTTCAAATGCTGTAACGGCCTTGCTCACACACACACACATACACACACACACACAAAAAGACAGGTCTACAATTTTGAGAGGGGAAATTCTGTGTGGCTGAACACTCTGATGACTCACTCTCTCCACTGAAATAAAAGGGAAGAAAATCTAGGCAGGGCCCAAAACTGGGTGTGATTAAAGCCAATGTGTACTCCAAACTAAACATCTCTGTTTTCAGTCGGGCTCAAAAGCACTGCTTGGACAGCACTAGCAAATTTCTTAAATTCATGGATGATGCACTAGTAATTCATTTCAAATTACTACTAACATAAAATAAAGTTACTAGTGCAAATTTAAAGGGATAGATCATACAAAACAAAATTATTATTTATTCACCCTCAAAAGCTAACATTCTTCAAAATATTTTTTGTGCTCAACAGAAGAAAGAACATTGTACAGGTTTAGATAAACTTGAGCTTGATTATAATAACAAAAGTAACTATATTTTTACTTTTGGGTGAACAGTGCCTTTAAAGAACAGTCTCCTTCCTGAATTTATTTGTGACTAAGTGTAGCTTGAATTGTTTTCAAAAGGCTGTTTTGTTGGCTCTTCTGTACACATCTGGTTGAATGAGTATGTACTACTGTATATATTCAGTGAGTCCAAAGTCAAGCATGTTTTTTCTTAATTTATTGAGTTTTTAATCAAGTATCTGAATAAGATTGAAGGTTATATTATTCTTTATAGTTTCCTATACCCCTATATAAGCCAATAGTAAAAAACATTTGAGGATAAATTACAGCGACATACTTTTTTTCTGAGGAGGAAAGAACCAACCTTGAGCTCTTCCCTCATGAAAACTAGTTTTGAGGTCTCTCTTATACATTATATTAAATACAGACTTCCCAGCCAGCACACAAGGTGTAAAAACACATGATGTGCTATCTTGTTCTCCGGTTACTAGACCTCAATGTAAAATCATTAACTAAGCTAATTTACAAACTTAAAAGTTTAAAGTCCAGCCATCTATTCATTGACTGTCTCACTGAATGCTCCCAATGAATCTACTCAACAGAAGATCAGGAAGTGTACGTTATAAGATCTCTTCCAAAACTTTGTTGATCAGTTTAGCCTGACTCATCTGCAATGTAAACCACTTAAAATGGTGGTTAAAGTATATGACGTAGTTTTAAAAAGGGGGAAAGAGTCTGAAAATGCTGATAGGATGGAGTTGTATTCGAGGAAACTGCAGAGAGATTGAACGGCTCTCAAGGGGCTTACTCCTCTCTTCCCTTATAAAGCATTGCACAGTCAGTCCTGACGAAGCAAAATTTAATGGCCCAGCAAACAACTCCAGACTTGGCCATGCTTGATAAAAACAGTTCTTACACAAGCACATTCCATTGATAATAAATGAGTTCACAACTCCCAAAAAGTACACAAATATCTCTGCAACGATAAGACTGTAATTTATATGCACATGCAGCTGGATTCCTGCTGGTCTAAGTTGGTCATTAGCTTGTATAACATCTTGTTCCAGAAACAAACCAGAAACCAAGTGGTCCAAACAGCTTACGGTGGTCAAACAATGTTTAAAAATGCTCTAGTTGGTCTCTATCTGGTCTAAGGTGGGCACAATCATTTGTAGCAACAAACAGCAATGACCATCTTAGACTACATACATTAGACCAGCTAAATGACAAGCTGACCATAAATCAATTAAACCAGTTTATTTTATATGACACCTAAATATTAGCTGCTGTTACATTTTAAAGACAAAGCGTGTAAATAAATGTGTTGTGACGCAGAATCATGTCGTGGCAATGCAAAATTAAAAAGATGTTATGACAGGTATGTGATATGTGTTTTAGTTTGCATCTGTTTTCTCCTTAGAGCACGACTGCTTTCTATTAACGCCTGTGTAAATAATGCATTGAACTTGCCTCCTTTACACGGGGTTCTGTGCTGACTGTGTTGGGCTCTATAGCCCTCGATCATCTCCCACTCCCCGTTGTCTCTCTTGATGGGGAACGACACGGACAGGACGTGATTGCAGGGCTTGATGATCTTGAGGATCCCCCGGACTCGGTGTCTCTTCTGCTCGGGCGTTTCTCTCGTCTTGAGATCGTGCACGAGTTTGTCCTCCACGATAGAAGCTCCTCGGTCGAAGAAACCCTCGACCATCCTAAAGAAGTTAGGGTCATCGTCTTTCTCTCCCACGGCTTCGCTGTAACGGCGGACCCGCATGAGAGTAGCAGAAGCAGGCAAAGCGGAGTCAGCGCATCCCGAAGCCAGAGCGCTGCCGGCGGCTGCGCGGGTGACGAACTCCCCCAGATACCTATACATGATTTTTAACTAACCTACTAACAGTATTAGCAAAGAGAAAAAATCTTAGACATAGAGTGTTAAAGGATGGGACAGGGTGAATAAGCGGACACCGCAGCTCCTCCTTTTCCCCCACTCAACAAAGTGTCAACTTGAGAACTGTTTTGAGTTGTTTCAAGCGGCAGGCGAGCTGTGGGTCTCCTCCTCAAGCTGGGAGGCGCTCAGAGAGCAGGAGCCCGTGAGCAAACACTGCGCTTTGATTAAAAAAAAAATATAAAAAGTATTAAAGTTGCTGCTGTATATGAAATGTATATTGGTTAAATTGATGTAGTTTCTCTTTAAAAACTTTTTTATTTTATTTTATTTTTTGGGAGGGGGTGGATGTTCTTTGAGGTACTAGCTATGTACTGTAATGGTCACGGTATTTTACTACAAAAGGTGTAATAGGTGGATTTAAGAAATAGTGAATGAGATTTTTTTTTAGTTATTTTTTATTTTTGTGAATGTCAACTGAAAAGGGCTTTCAAAACAGACTGTGATGCCTATAAATAACACAATGAAATTTGTAACTGTTTTGAAATAATTTTATATGCCAGTATTTCTAGAGCTGTCACTTTCGTAGTCCTAAAAGTAGCAGTATTAGCAGTTGTTCAGTATAGTATGTTCATTAAAAGCAATATATTTTGGGAGGGGGAGGAATGTTGTTTATCTTCTATGGCACATGCACAGAAGGATAATAAATGGCAATGAACCTGTGTTCTCTCTCTCTCTCTCTCTCTCTCTCTCTCTCTGCACACAAAACAGAAATAACTTAAATATGACACTAAAAGTGCCTTATATGTATTTTTCCTTTGCTACAAGGTGGCAAAACCAGAGTTACTCTTTTATTTCACCTGGGGTTACAGAGTTATGTCATAACTTCTTTGTGTCCGTCTGCTGTAATTTGTTCCTACCTGAAATACATCCTGCTCTGGAGATCAGCTCTTGCTGGGCCTCTCTGATTGTTTTCCTGGGTGGGAATTTGTGCTTGTTTTTGGCATTCTCCCAGGATATCTCTCAATGTGTTGATGTCTCCATTGCCTTAGAGAATCATACTACTGTAGCTGGTCAGCAGCAATGGGTTGCTATATTTATATTTCACATGCTATTGCTATAAAAAATTTACTATTTGTACAAAATGCCTGATCTCTGTGTCAGTGATATACATTAAGTATAATTTATAATTATAATCATAAAATATAAATAAATGTTATTTTAAATAAAATGAGATAAGTTCTTTGAAATGTACTATTTTTATTCATGTTGGTTTCACATGGCTTTGAATTTTTTTTTTACTATTTTCAAGAAAAGTTTTATTTGATGGTGTAAGTAAAAAAAAAAAAAAAAAAGATTAAAAAAATTTCCCACACACCTTCAATACATGTGAGAATCATATGCAATAAAACAGAAAACCTGTCTGCTCTAAGTCCTCTTTCTTCGACAGCACCACCCCTCCATACCTCCATCTCAGTCTATAAATTCTGCCTGGAATGAATCACACTGTAGTATGAATGAACCCTGGACTGCTCTGTCATTGGCTGATGTGGTGCCTATCCCCATCATGTGATTGGTGAACTTCTGGAGAGTCACTCATTAAAATTCTATCCTTCTTCTTTTGCTAAGTGAAAACAAATTATTTGAGGAATGCACACTTGCACAGACACATTACAATGCTCTTAGTTATACCCACCAGCTGTAAAATGTTTTTCAGTGTATTCTTTTCTTCCTCTGACTTTGCTTGGAGTTCTCCTTTACTTTAATTTAGCATAATTTAGCAACTGTATATATATATATATATATATATATATATATATATATATATATATATATATATATATATATATATATATACATACATACATACATACATACATACATACATACATACATATATATATATATGTTCAGTTTTCACTTTACTTTAAGTTTATTTGAGTAATTTTTGTGCTTTTGGCATTTTTATTAGTTTTTTATTTTTAAAAAAATATTGTTTTTATATATTTATGTTCAGCTTTTTTTATTTAAGTTTTAGTCATTTTAATACTTAAACCTAAATGTATTTTATTTTATTTTTTCATGTAATATTTTTATTTTCCTTTTTTTAGCTTAATTAAAGAAATTATTTTTTCTTTTTTATGGTTTTAGTTAACAACATCAGGCATAGTTTGCCCAAAATTGAACATTTTGTCATCGTTTACTCCCACTCATGTCGTTCTTAGCCTATGTGACTTATTTTATTTTGTGGAACACAAAAGAAGATATTCTGAAAAAGGTTTTTCCATGCATATTCTTTATTCATACATGAAAGTCAGCTGGATCTTGTTTTGTTGTTTTAGGCACCATTGACTTTCTTTGCATGGACAAAAACATTTGAAACATTCTTCAAAATATACATTATTTTGTTTTCCGCAGAAGAAAGTCATGAGGGTGAGTAAATTATGACAGAATTTTCATTTTTGGCTGAACCATGCCTTTTATAACTTTATGAACTTTTGTGTGATGACTTCTTTAATCTGGCAATCTTATGACTGGCCCAATATCAGTCCAATTTAAGGACAGGAAAATGGCAAACAAACCAAAGATTCATGTTTTTTTGGGTGCCCCATGTCCCCAAGCACTCTCTAAAGAGGTCTAGGAGAGACCAGCCCCACACTGGAAGACTATGGACCTCGCTTGGTGTTAAGACAGGTTGATTCCCAGGGAAACCATTAGAGAAGCCCAAACACTACATCGGGCTGCTACTGCTCTCAGTCCAAGGAAAAGTATGTTGAAGAGAAGGAGTTGAGTCCTGTATTAGTGACAGAAAACCTAGATAGATGGATGGCTTACATCACGTGTTTCAACAGAGACTGAGTATCTGAGTACATCATCAAAGTCCCAAGCCTTGCTTCTTTGAGGTAGATTTTTATTTTTAACTTTTATTGTTTTTGTTGTTGTTTTTTTTCTTTATTTTTGGTACTCCAAACACCCCGCCCAAACAAATGCCCTCAGTCTCCATAACAGTCTCCCGTCCCGCGTAGTGTGTGCGCGCACAGCGTTTGAAGCCCAATTCATGCGCCCCACAAATTGAGGCTGTGTCACGCATCAAAAAAATTTTTTCGCACATTGCTCAAAAAAAGTTGGTCGCTCTATATCCTCGAGCCCCAGGCAGCCAAACGAACATTACTTGACAGTTCAGCACGCTACTGTCGCCACACCCACCCCTCAGTTGAACTGCTGACTAGGTTGTTGTCAACTTTTTCGATTTTGTCATGACAGCGCATGAACGTGCATACCAGACACACTGGGAAGGATCTTTTAGATGCACGCTTTACGATTCGAAAAATGGAGAAAGAGACTCTGAGGCACCGCCATCATCAATTAAAAAAAGACAAGGTGTGCCCTGTTTCAAACTTTTTTTTATGCGCCTGCCTTTACTAACATGCGAGTTCACCATCCTTCCTCCTCGTGAACTTCTGGAGTTGTGAGTTTAGACTTTTTTTTTTTTTTTAACTGTTACTGTGGTGTTGAGCAACTACAATTCATTTTAATCCTATAATTTTATATTATAAGTTACTGTGAATAAATTGTAATGAAAAATAAATAAAATTAAATAGCTAAAGTAAATCATAAGTGGAAGTGCTTCTTTCAATTCTGTCATGAGCATACATCTGAAGTTACACGTTTAGGGGAATAGGGCATTATTAATATACCATGTAAGGTGGTATGTGCTAGAAATGGGTAAACCATCAGTGAGTCTGGCCATGGTGTGGTGGCACCGCCTCACAAGGCAGTGTCCAACATTGTCCCTCAGAAACATACCCCTTGTCCCCCCTTGGGCTTATTAGCAGGTGGTCACCCTAGAAATCAGTGGTTAAGTTGTGTTTACAACACTGTTCCAGAACAGTTCAACCCAAATATTCAGATGTGTGCAGCGTATTTTATGGTTTCCCGATCCTGGGAGAGTAGACTACAATACTGGCTGTTCTGACTCACAGCCTGTAAGTATGTTTTCATATATAAGAAAGGCGGGGGATAAAAGAGAAACAATAATATACAGTATGTGGAACATAATGTGTTTTTTTTTTTTTTTTACCTTAAATCGCATAAAAAAATTATTTAACCAAATACACAAAATAATGTTCTTTTTAGCAACATCATATGACCCCTTTAAGACTGTCTTCTTTACTCGTTAGGGGATGTAGAGCTGGGAGTTAAAATCATGGCGTTCCAGTTCCAGAGCAGTTTATCCCAGGAGGCCTCACTGTTAATAGATGTCAACATGCCCTTGAAAAGGATCCTGGACGTAGTCTCTGGTGACATCATCTTTGCCGGCTGTGGCCAGTGCTCTGCAGAACAGCATAAACAGACCCTAATACCCATTTCTTTTTCTGTCTCATCCAAAGTATGTACATACACACACACACTACCAGTCAAACATTTTTATGTTTAAGAGAGCTTAAGTTTGATTCCAGAATATAGTTAAACAGTAATATTGTGAAATATTATTACACTTTAAAATAAATGTTTTCTATTTTCAAATGTAATTTATTCCTGTGATGGAAAATTACTCCAGTCTTCAGTTTAACTTGATTGTTCAGAAATCATTCTATGCTGCTTTGCTGCCTATTTATTATTTATTATCATTTTATTTTTTATTTTTTATTTTCTCACGTACCATGGATTCCACAAAAATATTAAGCAGTAAAAACAGTTTTCAAAAATGATTTATGAAGGATCATGTGACAACAATGACTTGAGTAATGGCAATTGAATATTCAACACTAATGTTTATTTTAAATTATTTTAAAAAACACATGGTACACACATCACAGTAACTGATTTCCAGAGACAAAGGTCAATTATACAGTCTACTATTCATTAAATACTATTATCAGATAAATAAATATTAATATTTATAAATAAAAATTATATAATATAAATACATATTTATATTGCTAAAAATACATACTTGAATAAATCTGCAAACTGAAGTTACCCAGTTATCTAGATCTATTTTCTCATCTTGACTTGTCTTTAAGGGGCCAGTTGTATTAACTGTGAGAGCTGGAGATGATAAAACCTGTGTGCAAGTCCCTCCTGCTCTAGTGCAGAAGATCCTCCTGAACACTCCCCCAGATAATGGGGGGATAATACTTTATTTGTATCATGATACATATACATAATTTAATGATTGTATCTTTAAAAGTACTGTGTGTGTGTCTAGCCCCAGCAGATAGAAGCTAACAGAATTAATTCCATACTGACTCCCATGAAGTCATTTCCAGTGTGATGACAACACCATTCCGGTCATTCAGAACTTTTTATTATTACACTTGAGCTCACTAGAGGTGTGAAGAATATTCATGTGTCTTTAAGATGATGCCGTGTATTTTATGATAGGATTATTCTATGATTAAGCTGTCTTAAGGTTATATATCATGTCTAACTTTCACAACACATTATTATTTCTGCATCCTGGATAATTTTTTGAAAGACATATTTCTAATGTTGCTAAAGCTATAATTAAAATATATTACTTAAAAAATTAAATGTGTGTGTGTGTGTGTGTGTGTGCTCTTGTTTTTGTGACATATCAGGACACAACTCTGTACAATGACATGGGTATGACACAGGTATTACAAGGAGAGGCTGACTTATGAGGACATAACCCATGTCCCCATTTTCAAAACACTTATAAAGTAAATCATACAGAATGATTTTTTTTGAGAAAGTAAAAATGCACAAAGTTTCCTGTGAGGGTTAGGGTTAGGTGTAGGGTTGGTGAAGGGCGATAGAATATACAGTTTCTACAGTACAAAAAGAATTTCGCCTATGGGGTGAACCCACTTTTCACAAAAACAAACATGTGTGTGTGTCTGTGTGTGTAATGTCTGTGTGTGTGTATATATATATATATATATATATATATATATATATATATATATATATATATATATATATATATATATATATATATATAGTGGGGCAAAAACGGGGCACCACTTTGCCAAAATCATTCTGTGAAAATCGTCTTTAATAAAACATAAATAATCTAAATCTTAATGTAATGAAATATTTTAATTTACGGTTTTTAGCATTTTTTATGAGTAAAAAAAAATTAGGCTTTTTATTATAAACTGAGTACATATCAACCGCTCAGCCTTCGACACATTACTGGTACAGACAGAGTCAGATGAATAGAGGAAGGAAACTCTCTGGGGTGCAGAACAGAAAAGAAAAGGGGGAAAAGAACAATGCCTTAAAATAAGGACAGCAATACCCAAGTGAACTAATAAAAATGTGTAAGCTTACTCCAAAAAGTAATGCAATATTTTACGTTGTTGCCTAAGAGGGTGAAGTGATTAACGTGTGTTAGTTTATTTCTGAGTATCTATATTGCTAAAAAATGTCACAATATGTTTGTGAATAGGCGTTTGATTTACATTTGAGAGGAACTGAGAGGATTATTAACAAGGATACAAACAAGCTACGTTTCGCCCCAAAAATTGCAAATAGGCCGTTCGTGTGGTTTGAGTTTTTTTTTACTTTTGCTGCTTCATGCTTCGTATAAAACAATGCTGAACTTTGACAAATAAGTGATTTTTAAATGTTATAATAGTGTTTTTGTGGAATGCAGATTAAATAACCTAACTCAAAACTTAGCAATGTTACATGTTTGAAGAAAATTACGTAAAAAAAAAAAAATTCATTCTACTGTCTGGGGTCAGCCATGTGGAGTTAAACTGGATGTGTTTCAGGATGCACCTACAATCATAGGAGTCTCCATAAGGCCGCTGAGAACACGGTAGTTCAATTTCAATTACGAAGGATGTCCCGGAAATAAACTGAAAAGTCCTTTATGTTTGTGGTAATCATTTTACGTGCGACTGCCTCACAAAGGAGGCTCAGTTCAGTGCTGGAGCAGTGCAGAGGATGATTCTGAAAGAGGGATCAATAGCAACCATCGTGTGCGAGCATCAGCTCCTGACAAAGTAAGTATCACGCGTCATATTTTGTTTTCCAAAAGAGCTTTTTGGCACTCTGTAAGGTTAATGTAAAGCTACCATTGTCTCTGCCTGTTTTCATTGATGCTGCTTTCACGTGCTACCAGAATGATCATAAACAGGAATGCGGTTGGTAGTTAAATCTTGCACATGAAAGCAAGTGAAGCGCACCGCTTGAATTTGTCGAGCTCGTGTGATAGCATGCCAAGGCACCGTGCTCCCCGTCTGTGTAATACACAAATGCGCATTTACTGTTATCCTGTTTTGTTGTTGCCGGTGTTAAACCGAATTCTGAGACCACTGAATTATGTGAGTTTAGTAGGCACTGTAGGGTAGGTTGGATTGGCATGAGATCTTGAAGCTCCGCCCTCTTCTGAAAAGGGAGGTGGGAGCACCAGCTCATTTGCATTTGAAGAGACAAACATAAAAAGTGGCAATTTCAACAAGCTATAGAAAAATATCTATGGGGTATTTTGAGATATAACTTCACATACACACTCTGGGGACATCAGAGACTTATTTTACATCTTGTAAAAATGGGCGTAATAGGTCCTTCAAGCAATCCTGTCTATTGCATTATGTCATAGTTTATAAGATTTGGACAGTTCATAGCCTAACTTTGCTATAACCTTTAAGTATGGGATGATTCATTGTATTAGCAGTTGAAATAAAACTGATAGTGGAGCGGAAGTTTTGGAAGACATGCAAATCATGATTGGTCTACGAACCAATCAAATCTCTCCCACCAGGCCACGTGATTGCGGAATTCCCCTTTGAGTCGGGGCTTTCCAGCACAAAGAGTGTTCGATTCATGCACGCTCGCACTGACTGAGAGCTCACTCAATATTTATTAAAGAAACTGGAACAGATTTGTTTGATGGATGGTGCATTTTGTTTGTTTTTCAGGCGTTTGCTAAGATTTTAGTAGTGGTTTGGTTAAGTCGACTTCTAACAGAAACTATACGAGAATAAGCAGACATCACAGTTGTCCAAGGTAAGTTTAATACGTGCTCATGTAACGTTAACTAGGAAAAACGAAATAATCAGTATTACCGATCAGTTTTGTAATAAGGCAGTTGTGTCTATAAATAGTAGAGAATAATAGTCAGCTTTCTTATTTGGAAGTAATGACTCCGCTCATAGAGAATCTATTTTAAGTTTGTTTTGAAAGCATTACAGAGATGCAGTAAGGTTACAGTTATGCCCTCGCGTGCATAGAGTATTACTGAATATTAACAATAAGACCGTGAAAATGTTGTGCGGTGTTCATTAATGGCAGTTATCGATAGTGTAACTTACAAGTTTTGTCCCGTGTGTTTTGCTGCTGTTCGTGCGAATCTGCGGGAAATTCCCATTAAAAGTCAGTACTTTTTGGATCAGACTTAACGTTACAAGTGCAGGGGAATCACATCCCCTATCGAGTACAGTGAGTGTAAGCACTCATCATTTCCATCATTTTCAATCTGACAGGAGTCCAGAGTCGGTTCGGATGACCCAGCAGAGCACAGAATGGCTGGAGCACTAAGGTAGAGTTTGATCCACTATTGCTTTCTCGCATCCTAGTGAGCTGTCTGTCTGTGCAGCCTTTCATTGGGCATCACTGACACATACAGAGTCAGATGTCCAGTAATGCTGCCCTGACTGACAGTTCACTTGGTTATGAGACTTGTTAAAGGTAAATGTACTACGAATGTGTGGACACGATTACATGGGACATCTATACTTGTAATCAATCAGATTTGCATACTGAAACCAATAGACTTGTAATATGTAAATAATTCGAGGGTTTACATACAATTGTTTTTTTGCCTTTTAAGTTCACTTGTATGGAAGAGTTGGAACCGTTGTTCTATTGATTTTTCTACATCAAAAAAACAAAAAAGTTTCATTTTCTTGTGATTAGTCTTTAAAGAACATTATAATGTGTTGTCTGTAAGGACAAGCTGCTTGATTTGAACCTTTCTATTGAGAGCAATTATGAGTGTCAATAAAATTAAATAATTTATCCGGAAATTAATATTGTTGTTTTTTTTTTAAAAGGCGTATGTGTTCAATTAACATGTTAACATACTGAAAGACATGATGTCAGTAATACTTTTTTATGGTTAGAATTTAAATTAAATTGAATTACGTTTATATTACATTTATGAATAATTTACAGTAATTTTGCACCATTGGATGTTTACTGTGGCCTTTACTGTCTGTTTGACACCCGTTGCTTTAGACTGATGAAATTTTCTTAATTTTGCATTTTCTTAATGAATCTTTTCTTCTGTATTTGAGAGAGATTTAGGGGTTGTTTGGCTGAAGTGAAGATGTTATCATTTCACAGAATAAGGACAGGATGTGGTTGTTATCCAGAAGAGTCTTACTCTCTTTTCAGTGATGTAAGGAAATGCAGTTTCACTCAAAGTGAGCCCTGATACCTCAGAAAGAAAGTTCATAGTTTACTCTGCTAGTCTCGTCCCATGGGTTTAAGAATATGTGCTACTTCAGAGCAATCTTAGTACAGCTCGTCCTGAACAGTGAGACGCTTCCTCATTCCTGTCAACGGCAGTTTAAGCAAACTCTTGTGCAATCCTGTCATCCAGTGTAGTCAAGCATAACCAATATAAATAAACAAATACATATATCAATAAATAATGAAATGAAACATTTCCGTTTCTCATTATTTATTAGTCATTCTATCATTTAGCTCAATTTCTTGTTTGGTTTACAGTGGAAGTGTTTGTGGGTACAAAAATGTGTGGCTGCAAAGGGCAGGCCAGCAGATGGGTGGCAATCCCCGTCTTTCAGGACTGTTCTCATGGCGTTTGTATTGACGGCACTATTGAGATATCTGACTAATTCAGCTACACAGACTCAGAAATACGTTTTTAGTCAATTACACACAGGTGGATTTTTTTTTTGACCTACTTTTCACAGAATTTCATTTGAATATTGATAAAGAAAACATTATAGGAATTTTGTTTCAAAAGTACCTCGAGAAAGAGAAGGGAATTCAAAAAAGCCTTTGGAAATTTGAGGAAATTCAGATATGAGAAGGCTTGATGACTTGTGTGAGTATGCTTGTACCTGCATCTCTCAGGATTTGACATCAGAGGCAGCAGTGAGCTGGTATTCTGGGGGCTTTCCTCTGTTTTTTTTCACTGCCTTACTTCCTGGAAGTAACGCAAGCAAGTCAGCCAGACAGAAGGAGGGAGGCAGAATAACAAAAAATCCGGTGCACGTCTCCTTGTTCTGACACGGAAAGTGAAACGGACTTTGTGTGAGATCTTTTTGTAAATCTGGAGCCTCTTTCTCTGCATTTTGTTTGTCAGGTAGGATAAGTGTACATACAGTACGTATACACCGCCTTTATGTGTATATGTCACAGCAGGGGAAAAACGGGGGAAATTAAGTGCATCTGTAGGGGGCTGCAGCTCAGTTGATGTTTTGATTCAGCACGATGACTGGATTAGAGAACCTCAGCTCTTGGTTTTTTTTAGTGCTAGGTTTGTGTCTGTGCGAGACGGTCTCAATAAGAGCTCCTCTGTTTCTTCTTCATTACAGGATGGATGATACACAGTATCCAATGAAGTTTAACAATGAGGTGAGACACCTGCCATCCATATTACTGCTGTAGTTTGATTTAGAGTGACGACTTTTAGTGTTTAGTATTTTTTTTTGGATGCACAATATACTGGTATACTCTCATCATTAGAGATCTTTGTTAAACAATCGTATCAACCGATATTGTACAGTGTATTTCATTTTAATATTAATACTTTTCTATTTATTACATTTCCCATTATTTATACACTAACTTAAAGCTAATCTTTAAAAATTGTAATAATTGAATAACACTGTTATAATGTTCTGATGCCTAAATTCACTTGTAGTTTATTTAATTTAAATATTTTTGTATATATATTTAGACAAAATAGTCCACAATTTTATATCAGGTCAATTATGTTTTGTCTTATTGGTATTGGTCAGAATTTTATAATTGCTGCCTCCTTAATTTTCATCCTCAGATACATTGTGTTTAATAGACACATAAATATATACTTAATATAGAAACAATAACATTTTGTATTTGCCATCTTCTGTCCTTAGTTTATGGTGGACCTTCCATATCTTCATGAAACTTTTGAGGTGAAGCCTGAACCCTTTGTCCCAGAGACAGGTGAGTGTGTTAATGTATTTAATGATGTTTTTCATTTGTTGTTCGTTTACCTTTTGATTTGAAATGGAAAAATAAGGATAATTTACTGTATATGGTCTGATCTTTATTCCAGTTCATGGGCCTTACCTACAGATAATTGAGGAGCCAAAGCAGGTACAAAAGTCTTCATTTGCCTGTTTATTTATTTTGACAATACTGACATGTTCATGTTAAAGTGTATCATTTTATGAGTGACGAGAAGTCATTTTGTGCACATTCGTAATGTGTTGCACTCAATGTGCAGGCAATGTGGGATTATTCCAAAAAGTGTACCCTGGAATTCCCCAAAAACTGGGTTTTATCAGTGAGTAAGGTGTAGCATGAATAATGTTCTTTGTGTGTTACAGAGAGGATTCAGATTTCGCTATGAATGTGAGGGCCCATCCCATGGTGGTCTGCCAGGGGCCTCTAGTGAGAGGAACAGAAGAACGTATCCCACAGTCAAGGTAGGTTATGCAACATGGAAAATCTAGAAATGTAAGTTTTAAAGAAACAGTACATTCTTAAACACACACACACATTCCCCCTCTACAGGTGTCAAACTACTTGGGTCAAGCTCGTGTAGAGGTTCAGCTAGTGACGCACACGGACCCCCCTCGTGTTCATGCGCATAGCCTTGTGGGTCGCCATTGCAATGACAACGGAATATGCACCATTGATGTCGGGCCTAATGATCTCACAGCACAGTGAGTCAACACTTTTACTGTTCATGTGATCTCATTCTTTGTTATTATGATTCAGGTGAATTGCATAAGGCAATGTGTATCATCATGTGACACTTGTGGCTTTCAAGTGAGGTTTATGTATAATTGTGTGATCTTTATTCATCTTTGCATCCTCTAGATTTAGTAATTTAGGCATCCTCCATGTCACTAAGAGAGGAGTGGCTGAAGTATTAACGAAAAGGCTGAAAGAAGAGAAGAGGAGGATGAAAGAGCCTGGATATAAATTTACTGGTAAAGTCTCTGATTTCATTATTCAGCTGGACATACAGTAACTGCTGGCTGCTTACGTCCTCATTTGACATGCTTGCTGTCTCTGTCAATCTCACACAGATGCAGAGGAACAGGCTATTTTGCATGAGGCCAAAGAACTGGGCAAATCCATGGACCTAAACATTGTGAGATTAAAGTTCACTGCTTACTTGCAGGACAGCAATGGGAGTTTCACAAGAGCCTTGAGGCCAGTTGTCTCCAACCCTATCTATGATAGTAGTAAGTCCTGCCAAACAAGAAAAGAAGTAGTGAAAATCATTTACAAACATTTACCTAGGACTTATTTCAAAGTTGAGAGGTCATTTAATCATACCTACCAAAATAAATAAAAAATGATATATAGGCACTATGGTTTAAAAGATAAAAAAAATGTTACTCGTAGTTACCTAATACCTATTCAAATATATATATATATTTATTATTTAATTATAGAACTTCCTGTATTTCTATGTAATTGTTACTTAATTTTTTTTTTTTTTTACTTTTTTATCTGCAAGGATGCATTAAATTTATCTAAAGTAACAGTAAAAAACGTTTTATGCAGTTCTGAACCTTCTATTCATTAAAGAATCCAGACAAAAATATTATGCAGCACTTCTTTCTGAAGATTTTACTGCTCCAAACTTTTGAACCACAGTGTAAATTAGAAAAGTATGTGTTGTTGATCTTTTGTTATAACTAACGTCAAATGTGCTGATCTTTACCTAGAATCACCAAATGCTTCGAATCTGAAGATCTCCCGCATGGATAAAACCTCTGGATCAGTGCTGGGAGGAGAAGAGATCTTTCTGCTCTGTGATAAAGTTCAAAAAGGTAATTACGATTATCTCATTTCAGAAAGGATCGCCAGTCCTTCCAATCCTTTCAAATCAAATAATATTTATTCTCCTTCGTTTCCAGACGATATTGACATTCGTTTTTATGAGGAGGAAGATGATGGAGGATGGGAGGCATTTGGAGACTTCTCCCCTACTGATGTCCACAAACAGGTGTGTTAGAAATTGACACGTGCATATCATGGTTGATGCGTCCAGATTTTGCAGCAAGTTTAGCCTTTTACAACAAATGTTTAATAACACTGTTTTTAATTTCATCAGTATGCGATCGTGTTTAAGACCCCACCGTACCGCTGCGCAGATATCCTGCGTCCTGTCACAGTCTTCCTGCAGCTCAGGAGGAAGAAGGGAGGCGACTGCAGCGAACCCAAGCAGTTCACATACATTCCTCACAATCAAGGTTAGTAGTGCTATATTAAACATTAGCCCTTAAGCCTGAATAAAGCATT
The DNA here is from genome assembly GCF_023724105.1 of Carassius gibelio. NCBI lineage: Eukaryota > Metazoa > Chordata > Actinopteri > Cypriniformes > Cyprinidae > Carassius > Carassius gibelio. The sequence continues at coordinate 14,622,639 of NC_068383.1, read as the reverse complement.
TAAAACAACAGATTACCACAAACTGTCGTAACATGCATATGGAGACCGTTTATATCTCCTTCCTTTGCTTTAGTGTTTCACTTCCTTTTTTAAGCACTTTGCACCTAACCATTAAAATGTCGGTTTCAGCAGCCATTACTCCAGTGTCACGTGATCATTCAGAAACTGTTCTCAATACCAATGTTGAAAAAAGTTGTGCGGTTTAATGTTTCTGTGGAAACCCTAGTATATTTTTATACAGCATTTATTTGAAATCGAAATATTTTTGTAATTTTGTAAATATCTTAATTTTCATTTTTGAGTTTAATGCATCCTTGCAAACAGTATTGAACATATAAACCTTACTGACCTCAAACTTTTGAACTTTGTATCCATCGAATATTATCCATATGAGGTATTTCTCATGTTTGATTGCATGCTGGCTCCTGTTCCTACATAGACAAAGAAGAGGTACAGAGGAAGAGGATGAAGGCACTTCCTCAGCCCTATGATCACTGGCGGGGAGGACCTCAAGGAGGAGCAGGGTCCTTCGGAGGTCCTGGATCTGGAGCAGGAGGAGGTGGAGGTGGCATGGGAGGAGGTATAACATTTATATTCCTGAACTCAGAAGCTTCCTGTGTAGATTGCCATTTCAGTTATTCTGGTGCACATAAGAGTGTTCATAAATGTAACATTTCATGTCAATTCCGCCCTTAGGTTATCAGTTTAATCCTGTGATGGATGCTTCAGGATTTTTCACTGGTGGATGTGGTGGATTTAGTGGCGGGGCACAGATGTCAGGCTCCACCCCACAGGCTGATGGATCTCCGAATCAGCCGACAAACACACAAACTCAGTCTGGCTCTCAAATGCAACAGCAGCTCTTTCAGATCGGTGAGTACAATTCGGCCAGCCACCACTCAGCTCACACACTGAGATTTTAGGCACATATGCACTAAGTGATGTATGTTTTCTTTCCTGTATTGTTTCCAGCCACAGTCCTGCAGAATCGTGCCAGTTTGATGGCAAAGTACTCCGCTCGTGCTCTGTTACAGTACTGCAGCACGGGGGATGTGCGCCCTCTGCTGCTTCTGCAAAGACATCTGTGTGGAGTGCAAGATGAGAACGGAGACACGTACGTCCTTCACACTTTTCACCTGGACTCTGTGAATCAATTTTTAATAAATTTAACAATGGTACAGAGATACAACAGTAAGTTTAAGGCTATAGTGATCAGACTTGAAGATTATTTGAATCTGTGTTGTATATATTTTCCCATAGTCCTCTGCACTTGGCAGTTATCCATCAACAACCTATTGTGGTGCAACAGCTCATTCAGGCCCTGAGCAACACCCCACAGCAGAAGTTTATCAACAAACTCAACAAACTCAATCAGGTAATTTAACCCATATGTGCTCTTTTATTTTATTTTATTATTATTTAATCATCCTATTATTATTATCTTCATTAATCATATTTGAATATTTATTAGAACTTGCATTTTTTGGTTTCATATGTCATGTTAAAGTTGATCTTTCTTTCTCCAGGCTCCATTGCATCTGGCTGTGATCACGAAGCAGCCCAAGTTAGTTGAGATGCTGATGAAAACAGGGGCAGACCCGAGCCTGCTGGACCGAGAGGGCCGGACAGCGCTTCACTTGGCCGCTCACACCGGCGATGAGACCATACTACGACTGATCCTGGGCCTGCTGGGAGAGCGCAGTGCTCACTTAATAAACTCTGCTGACTTCTCAGGTGAGGGATCCACAGGCCATTGTTTTTCAATCACTGAAATGGTGCTTAAGGTTGCATTTGGAGTATTACAACATACTGTATTGTTAACACGCTGAGACTTTTCCCTCCGTGTTTCTTAGGTCAATATCCAGTTCATCTGGCAGTAAAGAAAGATGGAGAGCGCTGTCTTGGATTGCTGGTGGAGGCTGGTGCAAAGATTAACATGCCCGAGCAGAAAAGTGGCTGTACAGCACTACACCTGGCAGTGAGGGACAACCTTTTAAAACTGGCCTGTTATCTCATCACCGAGGTAAAGGACCAACAGTTCAGATTTCTTGTGGTTCTATGGCCATAGTTTTGGATGAGTTATGTCACTATTAGGGGTGCACCAAGTTGGAGATTTGAGTAGAAATACCGAAATGGTTTCACCCTGATTTAACACTCCTTCAGCAGACAGCCACAAGAGTTTTACGTTTGTTATTTCTGTTCCAGCTGAAGGCAGACGTGAATGCATGTACCTACGGGGGCAACAGTCCTCTTCACTTTGCTGCCAGTCAGGGCTCCCCACATCTCTGCTCCATGCTGATAGCTACAGGTAACCTTCTTTACTACAGATTTAATACAAATATAATGTACATCTGTGAAGGCCTAGAAACCACAAAGAAAAGTGAGTAAGAATATGCTCATGTTGATTGATGATCTTCTTTGTCTTCTTTTTTTAGGTGCTGATAAACGCATGGAGAATGACGAGCCTCTTTTTTTCCAGAGCTCGTCGTCATCGGACGAGGATGACGAGAGCGTGAAGAATGAAGTTGACAGGCAGCTTCCAGATCACATGGTTCAGCAGGTTCACTGCATGTCGATATCATCTGAAAAAAGAACATTTAACCCACGCAAGAGACCTGCTGCGGGACACACTCCATTTGACCTGGCCAAATGCCAAAAGGTCTGACCTTTTGCGTTCGTCATTATCAAGTATAATGTGTGAACATTTGTAGGCGGATGAATAAATAAATGCGATCGATTTAAACTTATGAATCCCCACCGTCTTCCGCAGGTTCGAGATCTTTTAGATGGCAGGAAAGGCCCCAAGCCCAGTTCAATCGCCCACAAGAGAACCAAAATCAGCACTGAGGAAGGTAATGAGACTTAAACGCAAGCACAATGTTCTCACAAACACACGATTCTTGCATACGGGACTGATCTGTATTCCTCCTCATCCAGCCAACCAGGGTTTGGACAATGAGGTCCTCACGAAACTGTGTGGTATTCTCATTGACGACTGCGTACCCTGGAGAGAGCTGGCGGAAAAACTGGGCATGCTCACGCTCTCTCACCTTTACCAGGATAGTGCCTCACCTTGCCAGAAGCTTCTCGAGAACTACCAGGTAAGAGACAGTCGTTGTGCAATCAAATTTGGAAATGCTGTTATAATGTTAAAAAGGTACTGGCATATTCTGCCAATTTTCTATATGCATGGATTACTTGGATGTCAATTTCAATTGCCAAAATGTGCAAAAAACTTTGGCTCCTATTACTATGTGCAGTGGAAGGTGTTCTGACGGCTCGAATCCACAACAAATGAGCGCTGATGAGTTTGCAAGCAAAAAGGGAAATTCATAGTTTGCGTAGCATCACATTTACTGTGCATTGACAAAGTTCACAAAACGGTGTTTATGTTGGTAACAGTGCCAATCTCAAAACCAGTTTTTACCCAGAAAGCATGCAGTTTTGACCCAGATGTGGGCCAACACTATGTTGCTGTCTGGGTACTTTGCTCTATTTGATTTATTACCTACCAGCCAAATTATAATAGTATATACTGTCTTTCCTAATCTGATATGAATAGCAATCATTAACTCTAATGGCAGTTTGATATTAAAACGTTTGTAGCCTTGTTTTAAAACGGCAGCGGCATGTAAGGTACTTATGGACTCATAAAACCTTTTTTTTTTTTTTTTTAAGAAAAATGGTAGCTTTTATCTGTTTGAATAGACGAGTTTTGTATTTGTAGACCTACTGTTGGTTGGCATCCTTATGAGTGGTTTATTTAGGTTATTTATTTGCATGTTCAGTTGAGTGGTGGTCCTGTGGACGGCCTGGTGGAGGCGCTACAGTCTCTGGGTGTGAGTGAAGGAGTGAGACTGCTGAGAGACAGCCAGCCCAGAGAAGACAAGCAGAGCACAGGTACCGCTTCACCCTCTGAAAGAGAAACCTCTCTCGTCGACACAAACTCTTTAAACAGTAGACTGAGAGTAAAACATCTTTCCTTTCTTCCAGATTCTAAAGCAGACAGTGGCTTTGGGAGTCAGTCTATTGGAGAGGAGATGGGAAATCCTGCAGTGGCCAATCACTGATTATCAGGATCTATTCTTTGTGGACAACTTGGCACTTTAACTGACTGGTTTTTCAGGTGCAAACTTGTGGACTGTTCATCATTTCAATAAAGTGGAAATACAGCACATCACAGGAGGAATTGAAAGGAATGTTTTGAGGTCCAAAGCCCTCGCTGGTATTACATAAAAGCAAGACAACATCACTGAAATCAGTTGCTTTTAGATACTCGAATCTCCAGTGAAGCTGGAGTGAAGCTGTAGTCTTAGTGCAGACAATTCATTACTTTTATCTAAGCAACAACTCGATAACTGAGATTTTTATAGAAATTTAACGGTAATGCAGTGTTCATTTACAAGTACAGCTGCAATCATGGGATATTTCTGCATATGAATGTTTCTAGTAAAGCTGTTTTGTTTTATATGCATTCGCTCTGGTTCATTTTCTTGACATCTATCCAAAACTGTTTATTTATGTATATTTTGGTTGCAGATATAAGTTTGAGTACATATGTTTGTGTTTAAATAAAGTTATTTCATTGTTTTTTGTCTAATATGATGAATGAATATAGTAGTAATAAAAAAAAAAACATCAGCATATTCCAATGATTTTTAAAGGATCGTGTGACACCGAAGACTAGGGCAACAGCTGCTGAAAACAGCTTTGCCATCACAAGAATAAATTAGATTTAAAAAAACAGAGTTATTTTCAATTGTAATAATATTTCCTAATAGTACTGTTTGTGCTCAAACAAATGCAGCCCCGGTGAGCACGTGAGACTCAACGTGTAAGAAGAATAAGAATAGAATAAAGATTGGGTTTTTAAAAACCTACATTTAAATATGAAACGAAACAGTTATCCTTTCAAAATGGATTTATTTTGCCTCTGCCTTCAAAACATACAAACATTATATAGCATTTTTTACTGAGCGGCTGTAACATAATCACATATACAGCTATAATGGATAACACATCAAACTTAAAAACTAAGTTATAAGAAATAAGTTAAATTTACTGCAAAATCTTTGGGTGACACCAAACTACTTAAGTGTTCCCTATAAAAACTTGTTTATAAACCTTTTAGTCAATATGCTTAAGTCATAAACAAATACTCAACAATCTGATAATAAATGTTCAAAATATATAAATAACTCTTCATTACATAATTTTATACACCTATTTTTCATAGTGCAGTGAAGCGTAACACTGTTGAAGTGCCATTTGATGGAATTCAGGTCCCAGATCAGGTCAAAATCATTACGTTTTTTTTTGTTCTTGTGTCCTTTATGTCTGAATTTGTTGAATATGCTGGCAGTGTTAACAGTCAGTTTATATACTCATGACCTGGATTTGCATTAGAGTGTTGTTTTTCAGGTTTTACAATTTCTTGGATCCTTCATGTTTCTAAAATATCAATAAGACGATTCATGAGGTTATGAGAAGCAGCACAGAGGCATGCCTTCACTCTCCTTTAAAGCAATACTTCGCATGACTTGGAACACAAGAACACACCAGATTGTAAACAGGTAGAATTACTTCCGACTAAATGACACTCCCTTGAGCAGGTGTCTCAGCGCAAATGAGGTATTGGATGCAGTCTTTGTTTAGTGCCTCCTGTTTAACCCCAGCACTGAATGAATGATCATACATTTGAAAAAGAGTGCCTGAGAAGTCAATGGCTTGGCCATATCCAAAGGGTTTTAACACAGATTTTGCATCACGTCATTCTCAAGCTCAATACATTTTAAATACACATTATACAAAAAAAAAAAAAAAAAAAAATACAATGGAGTTGATGAATTTTAACATCCGTTTCACATGGTGATTGTTCATTTTGTACAGACATTACTGTCGAAATTATGACGGCATGGAATCCCTTGTGAAAAAGAAGTGCACTTCAGCATACTTTTAAAAAGAGTACTTACTGGACACTTAACTGCATGTTATTTGCAATTAACTGATAATATTATAAAATTAATATTATACTTTAAATGCAATATTATATTAAATGCAATTAGGTGCATTTAAGAGTGAATGTTTGATATACTCAAGTAGGACTTTGCATATCTTTCTCTGTAATTTCATAATTACTTCAATTGACGTTAAAATATGGTTACAATGTATTGCCGAATATACTGACAAGCCCTTACATACACTTTAATGTCAATTCAATTGAAACTTGTCATATATATATATTTTTTTCTTATTATTACACATTTGGAATAAAGTTGCAATTAAGTACATTTAAGATATTTATCTTAAATGTCAACAAGTCAAGAAAGAGTACTCTAAATGCACATAAGTGACCTTAATTTCATTAATATTCTATCACCCTCAAGTAGAGTTTCTTAAAAATATACTTTTAAGATTTGAAGTACTTCAAGTGCACATTCATACAATACGATTAAGCGCACCTATTGTTCACAAGGAACGTGTTATTTGCATTTGTCATTATCACTGAACAGTTATCATAAAAAATAATGCATTCATATTCTTAGTAACTGTACCAAATGAGGAACTGATTGTCTTCAAACATCTTAGGCATGCTTTGAGACATGCTTCAAGAAGGTTTAAAGAACTAAACTTCCCGTAACGAGTTAAAGCGCTTGATCGACCTCAAATGATGAAATGATAGCCTTAAAAAGCTAAATCTACAATGCTTTAAATATATAAAGTGAACAGTATGTTCACACAAAAAAGAGGTTTACTTCTCATTTGGCTGCCTCTCCCAGGGCCACCAAATTAAATTTGCACTTCAGCTTGAAAAGCGACAAGTGCTAAACTGACGATCAGCAAGCAGAATACACAGATAAACCAAACAAGTTCGTGGTGAAAACACAGACTGACAGAAATAAGACAACGTGAGGCTGGTGCTCCTTCTCATCTGCCGTCTGGCAGATATGGGCTTGCGGTTACTGGCCAGAAAAGCATGCTTTACCGGCAGTCACATGGGGCTTAGCAACCCCAATCACAGTTTCATAATCATGATGACTTTAGAGCAGACATCAAGGTAAACTGCAGCCATCCTGGTAACGCTCTATATTCAGCCCTTGAATGCAGATAAACAAGCTCTTCCGCTTGGGCTTTCTCACAGTTTGAGAGCCTGTCTGTAGCTGTGTCTCTGACTGTGTGAGCGTTTGATCCTCCTGCTGCTGGCGCTGCTGCTCCTGCTCCTGCTCGACGCTCTGGTGCTGCTGGCGTGGCTGTTGTCCTGGGGTATCATGGGGCTGGAGTGAGCCCTCTGCAGGCCGCCGTCGTCAAACAAACGCACCTCAAATGCCTCCAGGTCTGTTTCCCCTATGCGGATCTTAGCTTTCAGAAGCATTGCATATGTTCCATAGCGTGTTTTCTACAAGATACATTTAGGAAGATGTAAATGGAGTGAAGAGTGAAGGAAAGAAGCGTGTAGTGAAAATTTTTTTTTACCTCAAAGTCCAGATACTCTTCCCTTTGCTTGTACTCTTCTTGGTCCCTGCTTCTAGTCCTGCGGTCTTGCGACGAAGAGCGTAGTTCCTGGAGCTCAGCAGAAATGGCTCGAAACCGTGTCTCGTGAGACTTAAGCTGCTCCTCCTTAGTATTATAATGAAGAACATTTAAAAAAAATGATTTGTTAAAAAGTAAATAAATATATATATTAAAAAAAAGTTACTGTCAGTTCAGATATATCAATGACAATAAAAAGGGTAAAATAATAAACAGCTTTGTAAAAATATAAATAGTTTTAAAACAAAACGGCAAATCAGACTCGTGGTGAACGGGAAATTACATCATAGAGAAGACCCAAGAGACTCTGTATTCAAGGTTATTAATTTCTTAAAATAACAGATATCAGGTAGGATTAGTTCAGGTAAAATGTCATATGGTTTCAGCAATGATATGTATTATTATTATTATTATGAATTGATAATTCATAATATTTGTTAAAAACCTTGAAAAATGTATTTAAAAATGTTTTTGAAAATAATGCACATTCACATGTATTTAAAGTCATTTAATTTAAACTTGTGTTGAAAATGTTATAAAGTTATTCTTCACACTTAAATTCAACATGAGTGCAAAGAGATTTGCTCATGTTTGAAATGTTAAACGTCTTCACATGAGCTTGCATTTCTGGTCTCCAGCATTCACATGCATGTGAGCGGAATGAGAAGTGTAGTGTGACGCCCCGTAAGAGAGAGCAGTGTTGATTACCTGTGGGAGCTTGGTGTTTGAACCTGGCAGAAGAGGGCGGTTGAACTTTTTTTGGGAGCCAATGGCTGCTGGGAAGGGAGGGGCAGAGAACATGGCTGCCACCGTGTTGATGCGGGTTATCCAGGACTGCATTTGCTCTGCATTGCTAGAGGTGAAATGCAAGCACCGGTTAAACAGAGGGCAGCAAAATAACAGAATTCAGTAAATGGAAAAAAAACATGTCTAATTTTTTCCTGCTCAAAGAAACATGGTTAATACAAATGACACAGACTGGAAAAACTGAACAATTAGCAGGCAGCTGTTAGTAGAAGAGATGAAGTGGAGCAGATGGAGCAGAATGAAAGGGAGATAGTTTTAGTATGTGTTTCTGGGACAGACAGAATAGCTGAGAAGGATCCGTCCTCTTGGGAGATATACATGGAGTCATTCATCTGAGATGAGACCATTTTGACAAGGGCATTACCAACCCTACATGTAATCAACAGCCAGCTAGTGCACTCAGGTGTGTGTGTGTGTGTGTGTGTGTGTTTGAAAGAAAGACATTGTGTATTTCTGTGCTTTCCTGCTTCCTAAAGACAAAGCAACAGGAGGCTTCTGCTGACTAAGGCTTCTTGTTATCAAAAGTTGTTATCGAAGTGACAAAGTGTCCAAGTTATGCAAAAGTTGCAAAAAGTTCTATAAATGGCTAAAACTGATTTAATTTCCTTTCTTATATACAGGACAGTTGAAATGTTAAGGGTCGGTATTTTTATGTTCTCTTATGCTTACCCAGGCTGCATTCATTTAATCATAAAAAATGCAGTAAAAACATTAATAATGAGAAATACTATTACAATTAAAATAACCATTTTCTATCTAATATAGTTTAAAATGCAATTTGCTCCTGTAATGGAAATGCTGAATTATAGCATTACAGTAGGCTACTATGAATTGTGTAAAGGGGTTAAAAAAAATGTTATAAAAAAAAAAAAGAAATCCTATTAAAAAAAGCGTAAAGATGTAAAATTTTCTCTGATTTTGTATTGAATCACCCTTATAATAAAGATAAGACAACAACTTACGTTGCCTGGAAAAGAAAGACCCTCCAGTCAGCAGTGTGAAGGTAAAACACATCGGGTCGCTTGCTATAGTCTGCTGCCCGCACGGCTAAAGAATGATGGATTGATACTGCATTCTTCAAGTCCTCATCAGACAGCTGCTTATCTGGACGATATTCATCCTGTAGACCAATCCCAAAGTTTTTTTTACAGTTAATATCTGTACAGCAACCACAGGAAAGTATGATCCATATAGTATGAAACATTAATGACTAAAATGTACCTTTTGCAGGAAGAGGGTCAGTCCTTTTAGAATAGCATAAAATGTCTTCCATCCTCTTTTACCTCGTGGGGCTTAAACAACAACAAACAGTAAACTTAAAGCAGTTAAGGTTGTTTAATAGTTAAGTTAAATATCTTAGAACTAGATAATCATATTTATAAAAATGCAGTGAAATAATCAAAATACAGATCATCTGATTTCTTGTGAAAATATAAAAAAATTCTTAAAGCAGGATACATTTACTAAATTAGCTGAACTTTGAGATAATACTTGTTTTAGGAGAAAAATATTTTTATTTTTTTTACCCATTGACAAATATCTTGTTGTTTAGATTTATTAACACAACAAAGAAAAACACTTATAAAATGTATAAAATATTATACAAAAATATATATGAAGTATAATAGTAAAATATTTTATAATGTTTTTTTTTTTGTCTATAATTAATTTCTTATCAGTTAAATGCATGTTTTTGTTATATACAGTATTCAGATCATTTTATTCAGATATTTGATATTTTTACTGGAAAGCAAAACAATAATTTTCTTCTTTCATTTTCTAAACTAAAATATATGTTTTTAAATGCTGCATTAAATAATGAAAACAAACTAAATCAAATAAAAGTCTATATTTGAGGGATGACTTACTTTTCTTGCCATCAGGATCTGCGTGAACTTTCCTCACGAGAAAGCCGTTCATGTAGACCTGAGCGCTGGACTGCTGTGCGACACTGATGAGGGGGTTTCCACCGCTGCTGGTCTGCTTCATTGTGTGTGATGTGGAGTCGTTCTTGCCATCCAGCTCAGAGAAAGACTTCCGCAGTTCCTCCTCATCGCTGAGGAATACACAAGCAAGAGCTTTATTATGAACAGTTCCCTGGATTCTCACCTTTACCCAAAAGGTATTTTAACATACTATTGCTAAATTCCCAGACTTCCAACATTTACCTTTAAAGGGGTCATGAACTCAAGGGGCAACTGCCACCCTAAGAAAAAGCATTGCCATCAACAGATAGTTGGGTTGCTAAAATGCTGCTAGGTGGTTGCTATGTGTTTGTTTGAGTGTTCTGGGTGACCAATCATAATTAACACAAACATTCTCAGTGCATTGATATTTTGACTGTTCTTTCTAGCAAATCTGAAAAAATGTTTTTGCTCTTACACTTGATGCACTAAAACTTGTGATTTATATATCATAGCCTGCAAAATAAACTCTTCTTTATTATAGTGCACCTACTCTAATGAGATCAGAGACATTTAGCATGTGTTGAGTAGTGGTCGACCGACATAGTTTTTTTGACAGCCAATGCTGATACCGATATCTTGGAAAGTAGGTAAGCCGATATAAAGCAGATGTCTTTTTATTATTATTATTATTATTATTATTATTATTATTATTATTATTATTATTATTATTATTCATATTTAAGAAATTGTAATAATTTGACAATGGATAAAAAAAATTGTAAAATAAACATACTTTGGATGTCTAAGTATTTTACACAAATAAATTTTTAATACAAATATAATTAAAAAGTGAGCAAACACCGTAACCAACAGTTTTCTGGGAAGTTTGTGTGCACTGGGAATCATATTTTTCAAATAAAGCAAGGGTAAAACTCATTTCACATACAGCACACAGAGAAAATGACATGAATATGACAGTGGGCAAATACATAAAGTGCAGCATAATCTGAAATCACGAGTTTAAAGTTTAAAGCATTCAATTGACACGGACCGAGCGTGCCCCAATTTAATGGTCTTTTCCCAGAGAATATATTTAAATATGATCAAATTTCTATAAAGACACAAAGACACTTACTATTGTGGTATGAATAATAAAACAAACACTTAAACTGCAAGCATAAGTTATGGCTACACATAATAAATATTAAAAGGAAAAATTAGGAAAAATGCTTCAGATAAAGTTGGCCGCTGGTGCTTCGATGATTGCTGCTTATTGTGCATCTAGAGTCACTGATAAGGACTGAAACTGCATCTTTATTACCTAGTGCTTGGCACAGTTGTATTTTATCTACAGTACATATTTCCAGCTGAGTGACAACTGTGCAGGGAGTGCAGTCAGACACCCTGGAGAGCCCCTGAGGTCTGGAGCGCTACACATTTCTCTCCAACTGCTACGAAGTACAGCACACAGGCTTTGCCTTCACATGATAATGCTCTCATCTGTTGCTTAGTAACTGCTGGCCTTCACACTAGTAACTAAGAGAGCCAGCTCAGAAGATGGAGCACCACGAGAGAGGGAGACAGAAAGAGAGGAGAGGGAGGTAGAAAGAGAAGGCACATAAAAATAGTGACTGGCGTGCATCGATTCATACAGTGAACAATGCCCTTTACCTGAGAATCACACAATGCTAAATAAATGAAAGTGCAATGAAGTGAATCAAATGGAGGGAGTGCGAAACAGAGAGACTAAAAGAGTGGAGGGGTAGAGTGTAGAGACGCTGGGATAGATGAAGATGAAAGAACTGCTGCTGAATGAAAGAGATCAAAAACAATCACTCATGCTTTTTCTCCTTCACACATTAACAAGAGTACTGCAGAAAATCTCAAGGAGCGAACACCGTTTACATGAGAGTTAGTATGTGTGTGTAAGAGAGGGTTGTGTTTAAGTCTGCACTTTATTAGCAAGTCAACGATTTCAATCTGTAATTAAGGAGAGGCTAACTGCGGTAACCGTGGCAACAAAATCTGGAAAGCCAGTGTGTAAAGTAAGGGTTTAGAGCATCACACAGCTCTGGACAGGTCATAAATACACACATATACAGTAGTACCTGTACATACACTAATAAAAAAAGCTTTCCAAAAGGGGGGTTTTGCAACAATGCCATAAAGGAATCATTTTAGGCTCCCCAAAGAACCTTTCAGTGAACAGTTCTTTTTTCCCCTATGGAAAGGTTCCATGGATGTTAAAGCTTCTTCATGGAACCATCAGTGCCAATAAAGAACCTTTATTTTTAACAGTGTATGGTTCTATATACAACCTTAAAGGGTTTACTCTTTATATTTGGAACCCCTGAAAGATTCCTTAAAGGGGCTTAATCAAAAAAGCCCTACTGTATTCTTTGTATCCTGGTGAAAATGTTCTAAATAAAAACAAAACCACTTGAAGAGTTGCAAAGATCATAATATTTTATGGATTTGGTTTGCTTTACTGACACAACGTTTCAGTAAAAACTGGATTAAACAGTTTGTAAAAATAGAGACTGTCATTAAAATAAACTAAAAAAAACAAAAAACAAATGAGTAATAAAAAAGTAAGATTAAATACTAAAATACTAAATACTAAAAACTATTATTTAATAGATCCTAAAGAATCCTTTCATTTATCTTTAATATCAAAAAGGTAAATTTTTTTATAGAATAGAGTGGATTCAAAAACCTGTATAAAATCTTCAAAAACCTGTATAAAAACTTTATAAAACCTATATTAAAAACTTATTTTCCTAAAAGTGCACCTAATAAGCACAACTCACTGAATGAATGAAAGGCCTTTTCAGCTAAAGGATTCTATAATGAGCTTGCACCGTTTTAAATGAGTAACACTTCTAGAGGCACTGAATTATCTTTAAATGTTTTGGATGACACTGGATGAGGAGGATAGTGCTCTTGAATATAATGTAGTGAAAAGGGGAAAACATTAGACTTACATTGTCCACTGCAGCTTTTCATTTTTGATCGAGTTGTAGAGAGCCTATTAAAAGAGGAAAACAAAAGCGTTAAAGCACACAATCCCATCAATAGATTTTCCCTTTGCGTGTGTTTATGTGTGTGCATGCTCAAACATCCCACTGACGTGGCTAAAAATAGCAACTGAAACTATAACCATGAACCAGAAACAGGTTGCAGACTACACTTTTTTCATGTAGCATTTCAGTTCAAACATGGAAAAACAACCCAACCATCATTAAAAGGAAAATAGAGAACTTCCATGGTCAGCCCCTCTAGTTAACAAGTGTTACCTTTTGTTTTTTCTTCCGGGTTTGTGGGTGATTTTGGCCATCCTGAACCTTGCCGAGCAGATCAGGGAAGGCCAGGGGCTTTAAAGAACGCGAGCGAGGTGCTTTGGTGTAACGGAACGGGTCCATCACACTGAAGTCCCGTGCACATCGCACCGAGCACAGGGAGCGAGAGCGGAGACGACCAATGGAGTGAATACTGTTTACACCAATCATTATTTAAGATACAGGATCCACAGATGACCAAACGAAGGCTTTAGAATCAAACAATGTTAAATTAAACTTGTTGGAGTCTTTCTTCCACGAGTAGAATCCAGAGAGTAGAGTTCAAAGTGACACAGTGGCAAACTCAAAGTCTCTGGCAGTGGCGAAGCTCTTTGGCAGATCCTTGAAGGTGTCACATGGGCATCAGGCCTTCCATAATGATTCCAACTCTTGCATTATGGATCCATTCCTATTCATTATGCATGGAAAAACATCGCCCGGCCACTGCAAATCCACCAGCGCCATTTTGCATCAAACTTTCTGCTTTGACTGAAACACCAAAGACAATCAAGGATGAGGATCCGCGAGCAACATCCAGTTGTTTCCTTGTATACATCCTCGAACTCATCACACCTACACACGTTCACCAACGCATGCTGACACGCTCACAGGTGCAGTGCAGATGGCTTGCGAGGACCGTGATGGTGGATGGAGATAATTGGAGAGGAGGACAGACGGATGAATGCGAACATCACTGATGCAAATGCATGAGATAAACACACATGGGCTCATGCAGGGAACAGACTGAGAGGGTCTGGCTTCCACCCACTCTCAAACTGGCATCCCAAAACTGTGACGTCACCTAACGTCCCTCTCTGGGACGGAAAAATAGACATCAGATGTGTGAGAGACAGAAGGACTAGATTTGAGCAGGAAATCAGCAAAGCAATATGCTTGCATGTATAAGAAGTTTTCCGGAATTCTCTTTCATCCCTCTCTTTCTCTTCAAGCTTGTATCCTCGCACGCGTTATCCAATTTGCAGATTCTTTGACACAGATTCTTTGCACAGCTCTGCAGCATGACTGTAGGAACAATAGAGGTTTGGCGTCTGAGTCCTGCGCTTTTGTCTTCTTCTCCTCAGTCTTTTTCCTCCTCCGTGATGCAGATAAAAAAATGGGCTGTGCGGTGAGAATGAGATCTTGTGAGGGAGGAGTGTTCACCCTCCCATCTCTCTCTTGCATTCACAATCTCACCCGATCTCTTTCACGGTCTCTCTCATGCTCTGCTTCTCAATTGATCCCGTCTCCCAGCATGACTGACAAATCACGGCACTTGAATGTTCGATGATCCCACCCTCCTGTGAATGTCAGTCAGTTTTCAGGGATCTCGAACGTGCAAATCCTCACATCACATTACTGCCACACTCGCAATTTCAAGACACATATTGTAAAAAAGGTATGTTGTAATGTATAACGATAACAAATAAGCAATAAACCTGTTGCTCTAATTATTATCATAAATCACTTTAAATGCAAAATGTCACTGTAAAATTTTTTTTACTAGCCAATAATCTTGTGTTTTATTTACAACTCGAAAAATCATTTTCACAGTTATTGCATAAAGCTTGTACAAATTGCTTTTCTAATCTATACGCATTACCCAAATGCTTTATCCATTTGCCAAATTTGTTACAAATTATAATTGGACAGTTCACACATGGGAGCAGCCAATTGAACAGTCAGCTTATGTTATCAATACAAATTGGGCAATATAACAAGTCACTGGGGATATTGTTGAAGCAGTGAATTCATTTGGTTGGTGCAGGTTCTTTTGGCACTCTGCTCACTGATGCATCCTGTTCTCTCTCGCTCGCTCTCTCCCTCTGTCTGTAACAGACAGCTCTGGGACACTGGGCATCCCATAGTCTGAGTCTAACTTTATTCAAACGTGACCTGCTTTTATTTGGCCACTGTCACCAGGCAGCCAGCAGTTATCCCAGTGAGCTGAGCAGAGTGAGCTTTTTATCTGCTCACGTTCGAGCACAAGAAAGACTCCATGTGTTCATCATAAGCAGACTGGGATGCCAGCAGTTGAGATTGCACAAGCACAGCCTGAATTGAAAAGGTCTGAATACACCTTTGACAAACCAAACACATCTTGGAAATTAAATTGGAAATGGAAATGGAATTACATCCATGTTTGTTGTGCAGTGGCTGCTGCAACATAGATAGTGCCTGAACTATTATGGAAAAAGTTTTTTTGTTAAATTTTCTGTAATTAAGTTCCAGTCCCGGATGGTAAAAGATCAATACAGCATTCTATCAGTGATAAAGTACACGTTAACAGTTATGAAGTATAAACTAACAATAAACTATAAAATAAATAAAATTGTATTTTTTCTTTTCATCTTTTCTTTTCATCTTTTTTTATTATTATTCCTACTTTCAATAATTTTTTTTTATCTTAAACTGAATGTTATTTGGTACATACCCTACCATTCTAAAGTTCTGGACTTTATTACATTCTTTTTGATGAAAATAATACTTTTATTCAGCAAGGGTGAATTTTTTTTGTTCATTGTTTCCACATTTACAGTATATTAAGCAGTACAATGTTTTCAACATCAAAACTAATAATTGTTTTTTTGAGCACCAATTTAGCTTTGCCATCAGAGGAATAAACTGCATTTTAAAACATAACAAAAGAGAAAATAAAATATTATAAAAATAATTCACAATCATTGAATAATTATTTTGATCAAATACAAACCCGATTCGAAAAAAGTTGGGACACTGTACAAAATGTGAATAAAAACAGAATGCTATGATGTGGAAGTTTCAAATTTCAATATTTTATTCAGAATCCAACATAGATGACAATCAAATGTTTAAACTGAGAAAATTAAATAAGTTGATTTTAAATTTCATGGCATCAACACATCTCAAAAAAGTTTGGGACAAGGCCATGTTTACCACTGTGTGGCATCCCCTCTTCTTTTTATAACAGTCTGCAAACATCTGGGGACTGAGGAGAAAAGGTGCTCAAGTTTAGGAATAGGAATGTTGTCCCATTCTTGTCTAATACAGGCTTCTAGTTGCTCAACTGTCTTAGGTCTTTGTCGCATCTTCCTCTTTATGATGCACCAAATGTTTTCTATGGGTGAAAGATCTGGACTGCAGGCTGGCCATTTCAGTACCTGGATCCTTCTTCAACGCAGCCATGATGTTGTAATTGATGCAGAATGTGGTCTGGCAGTGCCATGTTGGAAAATGCAAGGTCTTCCCTGAAAGAGGATAGGAGCATATGTTGTTCTAGAACTTGGATATACCTTTCAGCATTGATGGTGCCTTTCCAGATGTGTAAGCTGCCCATGCCGTATGCACTCATGCAACCCCGTACCATCAGAGATGCAGGCTTCTGAACAGAGCACTGATAACATCTTGGGTTGTCCTTGTCCTCTTTAGTCTGGATGTCATGCCGTCCCAGTTTTCTAAAAAGAACTTCAAATTTTGATTTGTCTGACCACAGAACAGTTTTCCACGTTGCCACAGTTAATTTTAAATGAGAAAATGCCTGCGCTTCTGGATCATGTTTAGATATGGCTTCTTTTTTGACCTATAGAGTTTTAGCCGGCAACGGCGAATGGCACGGTGGATTGTGTTCACAGACAATGTTTTCTGGAAGTATTCCTGAACCCATGCTGTGATTTCCATTACAGTAGCATTCCTGTATGTGATGCAGTGCTGTCTAAGGGTTTTCCTGCCTTGACCCTTACGCACAGAGATTGTTCCAGATTCTCTGAATCTTTGGATGATATTATGCACTGTAGATGATGATAACTTCAAACTCTTTGCAATTTTTCTCACAGAAACTTCACCACAGCACTGGGGGAATTGGTGATCCTCTGCCCATCTTGACTTCTGAGAAACACTGCCCCTCTGAGAGGCTCTTTTTATACCCAATCATGTTGCCAATTGACCTAATAAGTTGCAAATTGGTCCTCCAGCTTTTCCTTATGTGTACATTTAACTTTTCCGGCCTCTTATTGCTACCTGTCCCAACTTTTTTGGAATGTGTAGCTCTCATGAAATCCAAAATGAGCCAATATTTGGCATGACATTTCAAAATGTCTCACTTTCAACATTTGATATGCTATCTATATTGTATTGTGAATAAAATATAATTTTATGAGATTTGTAAATTATTCCATTTCTTTTTAACTGACAATTTGTACACTGTCCAACTTTTTTGGAATCGTGTTTGTAAATGCAGCATTGGTGAGCATAAAAAAATAATTTCAAACCATAAGAATCTTACAAACTTGCTCTTTTTCGAATGGAAGTGTATACTAATACTTTTTTAACATTTTAAGTTGTAAAAATGAACATTAGTTATTAGTGTATTATGAACAAACATGAGTTAACAATGAACAACAAAATATTTAAAAATGAACATTAAGCAAGATCAATTAATGCACTTTGCTTTATTGTTAGTTCGTGATATCTAACGCATTAACTCATGTTAAAGTACTGAACCTTATTGAAGTGTTACCAGATATCTAAAAATCAATCGTCAAAACACCATCTCTCACAGTTTGAAGCTGTAAGTTGTGTAGTGACCAGTAGTAGGAGCATAATACATAACGCAATGATGCATATGCACACACTCATTAATCTCAACCTGAGAGATAACAAAGGAATCATGCTGTTCTCACAACTGATTTAAAGAACATAACCATCATTTGCACACTGAACAAGAGGGAACAAAAAAAGAGAAAGGGGGACAGGAGAGAGAAAATGAGCAATTTGTAATGCATTATGATAATACCATGACAGAACCCTCATTTCAGTGAGAGGCCGTGTGGCAGCCAAATTCCCATCTGTCCTCCCTGCCACCCCTGCTGCTGCTGCTGGCATGAAGACAGACTTCACACAGGTTTGTCACGGGCGTTAACTGTCATGAACCTCACCGGCACTGAGAGCCTAACCTGTTGGCTCGCAGGCGTCTCTCTCAGTTGCCATCTTTATCTGCGCTATATTTAACCCTAAAATATGTTATAATATCAGGCAGACAGAGATGGAAAAAAAGGGTCAAGAGACACACTAACTCTCTTTACTAGGCAACTGTGTGGCCTTCACACCTCGACATAGTGTTAGGAGGAGAGAAACCAGGAGAAAGAAGGCCAGAGCTGACAAGAGAGAAGAAGGATGCCATTCATCAGCCAAGGCCTGAGATAAGGAGGATTCTATAGATATGGAAATATCCTAGATAGAGAGGGCTAAGCACAGTTCAGGAGAGTACCTTTTTGCAGATTACAAGGTGAAACAAAGAGCAAGATGGCAGAGACAGAGAGAGAAAGAGAGCACAGAAAAACTGTGAAGAGCGAGGGGGTGGGAGGTGATGGAATAGAGCGAGGCACAGAGTGAGAGGGCGGAGGAGAGAACGAGGGATGAGCGACAGAGAGAGAGAGAGAGAGAGAGAGAGTGGGAGGACCAAAGGTTTGAAAGGCTCCCTGTGATTTTAAAGCACATATTAGCAGAGTGGTTCAGGTGCGGTCATCATGTGGCTATTATTCTTGTGCAGCGTGGCCTGTAATCCGAGAGAAGGGACTAAAATAGACAAACCCTCAGCGCAAGCACATTGGAGCACAGGAAGTTCATTGACATCAGCTGCGACTGAAATCCTCTGACCGTCTGATCACCCTGATTTCAGTCACAACACTCAACTTCAAACATGGCAAACAATAAAATGGCAATTAATCAATAATTTCAGGCACAGAGTGTATTCAGTGCAGCATTATAACTCAACGCTTCAACTTGTAGCTATGATCTGTGAGAAGGGTTCTTCCACAACTTATCTACAATATAAAATATCTACAAAAAAGATGCCCTTTATATGGCGTTTACATGCACAAGAATATTCTGATAATAATTTACATTGCACAAGAATGTTCAGATATGAATCAGATTATTATGAATATTGATTGAAAACATTGCAGATTCTATACATTTAAATAAAGCCACAAGAGTATATCAAAGCATTATTATGTACTGTTTTTTATCAAATAAATGCAGCCTTGATGAGCATAAGAGACTTCCTTCAAATACATTTGAAAAATCTAACCAATCCCAAAATTTTGGCCTTTGTAGTGTGGGAAAATATTAATTATTTTATTAATAATTTTCTACTATTCCACTATGACAATAATGAGCTAATTAACTATCCAAAATTACTAAAAATGCATCATATTAATATGAGTGAGCCTTTTTTCAAGAGAAAGAATGTGCATGCCTTAATTTATTTAGAATAAGCTAATTACACACAGGGATATTTCACTAGCTGTGGAGCAGGTAAATGTCTTCTATGGCTTGAACACAATTAGACCTTAATGGGATCATTCAATATACAAAAGAGGTCATTGTGTGAATGCTTGAAAACCCTACAAACCTTGAGAAGATCTTTTGGGAAGTTTTGGCAATCATTTAGCCCCTCCAGGTTACTTATGAACTGCGTGCAGGACATCCTCTTCCCGATGTTCTGAACGAGAGAGAGACGATAGTATATAAATTCACAGTCAGCTGATGCGCTGACCTATTTCACAGTTTCTGTGCACTCAACAACGCTTAAAATACCAAGTACACAGTGGGCAGTAAACATGATAATATTTTGTGCAAAAATTATTTGGCTTCCCCTGAGAAATGTTTTGACTATTACATTTGTGGATGAATTTCTATTTTAATTCCTAACTGTAAAACCGACACTCCTCCTCATCCCCTCAAGGGTGCTGAACAGCTCAAAGAAGAAAATCCATCCTAAAAACACAGTTCCAGCTCCCCTCACAGAGACTCAGATCATGTACATGTAATAATAACAATAGTAATTTCACAATAAACACCTTATTATAACTTCCAGTTTTTTAACAGTCTTATAATATTTTTTAGTTTTCCACAAAACAGACATGAACATTTCAGCTATGTGACTGGCATTCATTTTAGAAGATTAACTTATGCACGGCAAAAACATAGTAAACATTTATGGGTTTAAGGATTTATGCTTTATAGCTTACTGTATATTACACAAATAAGAATCATTTAATATAATTAATATAATAATAAGTTACAATTTCATGGAGTATGTTTAAAACTTAAAGTCACAAAGAATCAGTGTATGTTTTCCAAGTTAAACGACGTTGGGATTCTTTTTTTTTTTCATTGTGTGTTATGTTTCTGGTACATCAGAACAGCAGATAAGTCATTCTCAAACTCACCTGACCATGCAGATCAGTGTTGAGCAGCATCAGGGCACAAGTCAGTGTGTGAATACTGTCTGAAACACAGAGGCACAGTACTCCTATTAGCTCACACAATCAGAGCAAGGGCACCCCCTAGTGTTAGTCATATTATAATACACCCCAGATGCACAACAAATGCGTTCATTCACACACACAATGCTGGTATGGCTTACCTTCATTTAGTTTCGTGTTCGGGTTGCACTGGAGGTATCTTTTAGAGAAATGGGATAATACCCGCTCCCTCTCTTGTGTCTCTCCCATCAAGGCAAACTCTCTCAAAAACATTCTAAGAAACAAGAACGACATAAGACAACAGGAAAAGCAGACTGAGAATTTGAATAAACCTGTTGGACACGTGAAAATGAAAGCAAATATTTACTTAAGTAAAAAAGGGAGGAATAGCTTGCTCACCTTAATGCCTGATCCACCGTCATCCCTGAGAAGTTAAAATAACTGAGATACTCCGCCGCCACCATGCGACTAAAATCATTGCTGCACAAGTCATGAAAAGAGAAAAGCTCAGAAAATACATTTTTGGGCCTCATACTGGGGGGTCAAAAATCAATCCTTTCATACAAAGATGTTCACATGGTTATTTTCACAAATAAGTGACCCTAAAAACAGTGCAGAATTACTCATATTTACTATTCATTTTAGTTTGTTACATTTTTTTATTTTCAAAAACCTAAAACTTTATTTTCAGTTTTAAATATTTAAAACACAGTCCCCACTGTATATTTCTCCACATTTGCCCTAAAACATGGTATTTATTATTATAATCAAAGATAACTTTGCTTCACAAAAGCACAAAAAACAAAGGAAGAGCTAAGACTGAATTAAAATAAATGCAAACATAAGCCTCATTAGTATTTATTAATGGTTAAAATAAACCTCACTTCTTGCTCAGGTGACGTGCCACCTCTGACTTCTTGAATCCATCAAGACTGTACAAACGTTTGGCCAACCGTTTTGCAGCCTGGAGATCAGATTTGTTGCCATTGGTCAGAGTTTCAGTGCCGCCCACAGCCAATCGCTCAGCCACCACTGAATCGGACTCAGACACCGGACGGGGCGGCCTCTCTCTGGAAACAGAGGAAAAATAAATGTAATTCACATGACAGGTGACACACTTTTATTTGAATAGGAGTTACCAAGTAAAAGTAAAAGTGGTAAACATTTTACTTGTAAAAAGGCAACCCGGATATGATATCTAAATATGCTTGGCCCTAAAATCAGCCATCATGGACAACACAACATAAGCATACTGAACCATACTAAAGCATACTGAACATATTAATACTGACTATTCATTAAAGCAGTCAAATCATGAGGTTAAATTTGTTTATCTTTTATCAGTCATGTCTGAACCTGTCATATGCACTAGCAGTGTGATGTAAATAGAGTCTATCTGATCTACCTTTACAAACTCTTTCCCAGCAGATCAATTCCATCCACCATTTACAGAGAAACTAGCATAACAACTAAAAAAAAAGCAAAAAAAAAAAAAAAAGCACACCTGACAAACTATTGTGAGCGCATAATACATTCACCCTTTGTACACCATTCAAATGCACAAAAGCTTGTCATACACACATCTGCTTCAACTGATATTCACATGTGAATAATTAGAGAACAGAAAGAAGTTTAACTTGTATTAAAAGAGTCAAATATATATATATATATATATATATATATATATATATATATATATACTAAATACATTTCATTCAGTCTTGAAACAAAAACAAAAACATAAAACTCTGGCAAACTTTATATAAAACCAAAACAAATGGAGCTCTCCCGAAAAAGTGCTTTAAAAAAGCATCTACTCTACCTTAGTGACCCAACTCTGCCTTTTAACCACTGCATTCCAAAAGTCTTTTAGATGAACGAACACCAGAAAGCTCATGCCACATGCAGGTCACACCGTCATCTGTCTTCATCTGTTTGTTCTGAAGTTCTCCATTCCTAACCTACTCCGACCGGATAGTTCACAAACAAGGCAGGGGAGGAGACTCGAAAAAAGGGTATGAGGGCAGACTGTTTCTTCTTCAAACAATGGACAGATAGTAACACGGCAGAGAAAACCAGGAAGAAATATAGAGAGCTTTTCCGCCACGGCTTCTAGGATGTGAGAAGGGCTTTTACAAAGATGCGTGGTGACTAACAGATACACCTTTGCTAAATATAGATTTTTTTAATGTCAGACATCATATAATTAGACACCTGTGTTTGAATAACTTGTTTGGTGAGGGCGCTTAAACAGAGCTAAAATGCAAGACAATGATAGCCACAAATGCCGATACATATTTCTACATTGCACAAATAAATGCAGTGAGGCATATGCAAATAATCACCTCACATGTGCTGAGGCTCTACAACATTCCAGTGCATTTTAAAAAACTTTTAACACACCTCTTTTTAACGATGGATGACAAGATTTACATACCAAAGGAGGAAAAAGGACTGCATAATTTAAACTTTTTTTGCATGACTACATAGCTTAGACTAAGAATGATTCCAGTATCACATGCTGAGGATATGATACTACCTTACACTGAAAAGGAGTTGCACTAGAATTTTAGGTCTTGACTGGTAATGAAAAGTGACAATAACAACAGTGTACAAACTATACAGTGGCTTTTAGTGAGCTGATGTTTTTCGAAGAAATTTGAAGGAGGAAGTTTCACAGTGTGTTGAGGTTTGTCTTGTGTAACGCAATATAAATCTGATTGTGATATCTTTGTCATATTTTAATCAGCAATGAAGTGATAGTGACAGTGTTTATGTTTTGTCAATGCTCTGTCAGATGATGATCCTGATGAAAAGGAACTGACCTTTGGTTAATACGATTTCTGGTAGTGAGCATCTATTTATAATCAGGTAGCTAACTAACTAATCTAACTTTTTTGTTACCAAAATATATATATATATATATACAAAAAAACCTGACAAAAAAATATACTTATATGTAAAAGTCGTTTTAACAACAAATTTTAATTAGAGGAGTCAGCCCACCCAAACCAAACCTCAATTTAATTCAGACCCCTGCTGTTAAATTGAGACCATAATGGTCTTCATAAAAATCTTGAAATGCTTTTAAAGGGGGGGTGAAATGCTCGTTTTCACTCAATATCCTGTTAATCTTGAGTACCTATAGAGTAGTACTGCATCCTTCATAACTCCAAAAAGTTTTTAGTTTTATTATATTCATAAGAGAAAGATAGTCTGTTAGGATTTTTCCCTGAAAAACACGACCGACTGGAGGCGTGACATGTGGGCGGAGCTAAAGAATCACGAGCGCCAGTAGGCTTTTGCGCTGATAGCGTTTGGAAGCTGTGACATTACCGTGAGGAAAAAAACATCCAAAACAAATCATGGCTAACAGTCAGATTCAGCGTATATTTATGATCCAGAATCAGATCCAGAGGCTGAAATTTAACAAGAGCAGCATCAGCAACGACGTCTCTATGTGGTATGTACTGAAACTGTATATATTTGCTTAGCGGTTTTGGAAAATGACTAAGTTCCACTTTATGTCGTCTTTTTTTTTTTTTTTTTTAAGCTGTAACGTTACATGTGGAAAGTGCAGTTTGATGAAAACATCGCATGTTGTTTACTTGATGTGCTTACACGTTGATAGCTAAGTTAACAACACAGAGATATTTGAAGCAGTTTTACTCACCGCATGTGGTTCCAACACACGATCGTGACCCTTTTTCGTTGGGACTGCATTATCCTTAAGAAATAAACGATGTGCAAATCCGGCGTCAAACTGGGCCTTGTTTGTAAAACAAGCATCTTCGAAATGCAGGGAACAAACACAAACACTTGCACAACTCCGTTGATGCTCTGTAAAAATAAACTCCATCCACTGGTCCCTTAATGCTGTTTCTCTTTTGGTAATCTGTGCAGGGTTGTCTTGCCCTCGCAACCAAAAACACACTTCTTTTGTGACATTTCGCGACGCTCTCGCTCTGATCAGTGAAGTCTGTTGTGCTCTCAGTGCTCTGCTCTACGGGAACGCACGCTCTTACGGCAGAAGTGCCTCAGGACTCATATAAGGAAATTCTGCTCCATCTAACGTCACACAGAGCCATACTCGAAAAAAACTTTCCGAAACTTGTAACAAACCGGAAGGAGTATTTTTGTTCCTTCAAACGTACAACTTAATTTTTGAAACTTTGTCGATGTTTAGCATGGGAATCCAACTCTTTAACAGTGTAAAAAACTCAGTATGCATGAAATAGCATTTCACCCCCCCCCCCCCCCCTTTAAATACTGCATTTTAATAGTGCGATAAACTGTGAACTGCCTCAGGTATTCACCAAACACTATTTAGCAAATGAGATTAAGATAACTAAAGCTGAAAAAATAAGAATTAAAAATAAACACTACATATATTTTAATAATGACAATAATAAATTAATTGCTAATAAAAATATCAGAAACAAAAGAACATTTGTAAAACTTTACAAGTAAAATTAAAAAGCATAAAAAAAAACATTAATAAATCTATAATAGTATCTCACTGATACTATAACACTGATACCTAAAAAATATTCAAAAGAAGTCAGTATTTTCTTACTCACCGGTATATGGCAGGGTGGGGGGCATACATGTAATTATCCTCCAAGGCCCCACCCCTCCAGCAGAGCACATAATGAGCCATCTCCTTAGCCCTGCCCCTTCACACCTTACATAGCCAGAAGACAGGAGCTCGCTTATAAACCCAGCATCCAGCCTCCAACATTTTCTACCCTTCCCTGAACCTCCCTTTGTCCAGAACTAGCCTGTGGAGGTTTAGAAGAAATCTGACCCTCTGCTTTTGCAAGTCCCTTGTCAACTGTCATTGAAGTCTTTTAGTTGCTGTGATAGCTGATCCTACTCCAAACTTTTACAAGCTCTTTTTGTACCCATTGCGTAGTCAGAGGAACAATCCAGCTGTTCATCTGTTTTATTTTCTCTCGTTCTTTCTCGCCCCACCAGCTTCCACCTTACGCTTGCCTGTTTGTGCGTGTTTGTGGATCTGAATACATGTTCCTCTCTTATCATCTAAGCTATTTTTCTCTGGTGGATATGGTCTGTATTTCCTTTCACCACAGTTTACCCCCCCTTTTCCCCTCTTTTCAGCCCTCTCTTCCTCTCTTTGTCTTGCCTTTCGTCCCTCCCATTAGACTTAGTCAATCTCCATTTCAACATGGTACTGAATACATAGTCTCATTAACAAATTATTAATATGTATCAATCTATAAGGACAAATGCAGGCCAGAATTATGTGTTAGAATAATGGATTGTGGTTTTTCAATATCAGTGGCCATTTAAATCAAATAATGGACAGATACAGCCCTGCTGTAACAGTAATAGTTTCCTGCTCACTCTATTTAAAACCCTGAAAATCACAAGACAAGTTAATCTGCTCTCACCATGGAGACCGAATGTGTCTGGCAAAGCTCCAGGTCTATCTAGCCCCATAGCAGGAGAAGGAATGTAGTGGATGAGCCAGGTATCAAAGCCTACACGCACTTAATAACCACAGTAAACCTCAGATAAAATATCCAGACAATGTTCCTTATTGTTCGGGACTTGAAAACATTATGCCACATTAAAATGCCCGTCTAAAAGCTACAAAACTCTGTGAAACACTGCTGTTGTTGCACAATTCTTATGTTTCCAAAAGGTCAAATGCATATATTTTCAACATTGTTGTCAACATCAACATTGTTGTCTTGTGTGTGTTTTTTTTAATTAAAACATTGAAATAATTTGTTTCATATGAATCTATCATAAAACATAAATTAATTTTGCATACAGATCAAGAAACAACAATTTCCTAATGAAAAAATGTAAGAAAAATATTAAATTTAAGAATTATACAGCAAGAGCAATTTTATTTTGGAGTGAATTTAGAGTTTTTTAATTCATTGTTTTTAAGGAGGCTTTGTTGTTTTTTTTATTGGAAAACAAGATCAAATAGCTGACGCTGCCCTCTGATTTATTCTGACAGCAGACAGGAAGGAGTAGTAAGATACTATAGGCCTAAACTCAACTCTGACCCTGAGATTCCGGGTCAGTCACAGCCCTGGAAGGATACTGTGCAGCCATACCCAAGGAAAACGTATTTAGTTAGGAACTTTATCCTTATATGACTGCTTGCTACGTACCGTTCGATGGTTTGAAGCAAGCCCTTCATGTTAACATACATTTTAAAAAATGCATGAGAAAAAAAGTTCACACTACATTCATCAAGGGCATTCCTAAAAGAAAGTCTATTAAGAGTTCATTTCAAGTCAAAACAGATCATCCAGAAAACAAAGTGAGCTGGTATCTCAGTACAATCACAAAGCTCAGCACTGCCCTCCAGTGGTAAATACTCAACCGGTGATTCTTTTTGTAAACCCATCTTGTAATAGAAAGCCCATGAAATCCCTTTTCACTCATCAACTGGTTACTCACATGTGTAAAAATGAGCAAATTACATGAAGTTGTGGCTACCATCTATCATCAAAACATCTGTTTGCATTTTGAGAGCGACTACAGCCTGATGTCATACTATGATGAGGACAGGAATGAGTTTGTCTCTGTGTGTGTGTGTGTGTGTGTGTGTGTGTGTGTGTGTGTGTGTGTCTGCAGTGCCAGCTGTTCCTCTTCTAATGTGTATAATTGCTATTATTCTTCCAGTTGTCTATTTCACCAGAGGGGTTTGGGAGTGTTAACATTACACTAATTTATCTGTTAACATGCAGTGATGATGAGATATTTATGACAAATCATGAAAAATATCACCAGACCGATACTAACCTCACGGCAGCATCTGTGTCAGAATCAGGCCTGTGGGCTTGATCAGAGCAGGATCCACTACAGAATGGATTTTCTTCTACACAGACACCACTCTGGTCCTTCCTGTGCGAGTCCTGGGAGGCCACACACTCCGTGGGATCAGACACAGCAGGTGGTTGTGGGCACGTTAGAGGAGAGAAGTTCAGTTCGATGATCTGCTTGGCACTTTCACTGATCTGACTCTGGATCTCAGGAGTGAGAGTCGGAAAGTCAAAAGTGAAGACAAGTGGGCCACTAGGGGTGATGTCTTCACTATCCAAGCTGCTATAAGAGGTGCCCTTGGCACGGTGTGACTCCATAATGCTCTCAAAGTGTCTGCTGAAGGAGTCCAAGCCATCTGATGAGATCTGACAGGGGTTGGTGACAGAGATGGGAGACTTCAAAGCCGTGTGGCTGTCAGGCTGGCAATCTGGGGGACTACAAAAAGAGCATAAGTCTTAGATGTGCTCCTATGAGTGGTTTGCCTACATCATTTAAAATGGATTAAAACTATGCCACAGAACTGACACCCTTTCGATAATTCAAAATTTTCATGAATAAAGTCCAAATTAATAGTGTAAAAAAACAGTAATGTAAAATATTTAGTTTATTTTAAATTCACACTGTATTTTTCTACCCACCATAAAAAGACATAAAGAGAAACTACTGAAAATATGGGTTTCAACAGAAGAAAATAACAAATTAATCTGATGGAAGTCTTTAGTAGTGTTATAGCGTATATGTAAATGTGAATTTATTTTATCTTATGATTAAAACCATTTTAATAGTATTTAATCTATTTTAATCTGACCCCCTTGAACTCCATTGCAGCCCCCTCGGCGTCCCAAGGAAACTATATAGACCCATTCTAATTTTCCCCTAAAATCTTCAAAATGGAGCAAAACAACATGAAGCAGGCATCACAAAATCTAGTGAAGGTCTTCTGTTGCATTCACTCAACTATGTGTGTGAATTCACATATGTAACTATAGTGGATTCTATTCCACACTCACCCTCTTAGCAGTCGACTAAACACTTCATCTCCTTCAGGTGTGGCATTTTGCCTCATTTTGTCACCTTGCATCCTCACACTTGCCCAGCTCGCCACCTCTTCATCTTGCAGCTCCTCCTCACCATCTGTGTGTGGGCACAACAGTCCCTCCAGGGGGCTGCTGCTGTTAGTGCCTGAAGTGTTTAGCACACTGCGGTTACTGCCAAAAGCAGAGTCCACCTCCTCCTGTTCTGCCAGCATCGCCTCATCAAGGTCTGTCTCCCTGTAACAGCGCAGGGGCACTGCATCTATGTCGGTCTCTGAATATTTCACACTACGTCCGGCGATGCCGGTCTTATCGGAACTTTCCATTGTGGGATGATGGTTTATCAACTCCACTTCAACTTGCTGTACAATGTGGCATACAGATTTTGAAGAGCCAGTTGATTTACAGGGTCTTGAGTGTGTTGTTATTGACCTTACAGTGGTAGACAAGGGTGGAATGGATGCTGGAGACTCAATGGTACAATCACTGGAGGGTACAGTGGAGGAACCTGGAATGTGTGTTAATAAAGGAAAATCAAAGGATTGAGAGTGTCTTGTCCTAAATAAGGAAGTTTTATATATAAATTTATATATAAGGGGCCCTATTTTAACGATCTGAAACGCAAGTGTCAAAGCGCGAAGCGCAAGTAACTTTGTGGGCGGGTCTCGGCGCTGTTGCTATTTTCCCGGCGGGATAAATGGCTCTTGCGCCCGGCGCAAATCTAAAATGGGTTGGTCTGAAGTAGCTTCATTATTCATAGGTGTGGTTTGGGCGTAACGTGAAATAAACCAATCAGAGCGTCATCCAACATTCCCTTTAAAAGCAGGTGCGCAAGTTCCATTATGGATTGCTATTATTATGGCGTATTTACCAGGCGCACGCCAGGAGCGGTTCACAGCCGAGGAGACTGATGTTCTTGTAAGAGCAGTGAAAGACAGAGAAGTTGTGTTGTATGGGGATGGGAGAAACCCAACCAAAATAGCGTCGGTTAAACAGGCGTGGGAGGAAATAGCCACAATTGTTTCATCGATTTTTTTTTTCCTGGTTCTTGACGGACAAACCAATTTGTCAGATGTCCTTATACATATATGACCTCAAACAGGTCTGATCCTTAATTACTACAATTAGCCTGAATAATTTGTAAGCTAGATTTATGCCTATTTTTTCACATCTTCGTGGCACACCACAATGATTTCCGTCATCTCATGTGTTAATATTTTTTTTAAGTGTAACAATTTATAATTTGCAAAAATAACTGTTGCATCTGTGTAGATTACATGAACAAAGTGTATGCGCGTTGTGCACGCTATACATTATGGTCAAGCATGCGCCCTTAAAATAGCAGAATGAACAACGCGCAACGCGCCACTGACTTTAGACTAGGTTTTTTCTGGTCAGTGGCGCAATTGTTTAATGGAACATCAAAATAGCACCAGGGATTGTTTGCGCCGGAACACGCCTCCTTTTTTGCGCTGAACCGCCCAGGGAGCGCAAGTTCATTCACTAGTTTAGCGACGTGCTTCTGTGGAGGGAAAAGCGCGCTTTGCGCGGGTGCAAAATAGGAATGACACATGCGTCGGTGTACAAAGTCAATTGCGCTGGGTGCAAGATAGGGCCCATAGTCTCTCTAAACAGACAGAATGTTTAACCTTTCTAATTCACAGTTTCAGTAAACGGTAAATGGCTTTGGCCACATTTAATTCTATTTGCAGAAAGTTTGATCTGAATTGGCTTAAAAATAATGACGTTATTAAATTAACAATTGTATGACGTTAGGCCCTGTCACTTAACAGGTAGAGTATGGCACTATCAGTGCCAAGGTCATGAGTTTGAACCCCATGAAATTCATACACTGATAAAAAGTGTAGCCTGAAATTGTTTTGGATAAAAGTATTTACAAGCTGTATAAATGTCAAGGTAAGGTAAAAGTAATAACCACATAAAACAAGCAATTCTCAAGAATAATTCTAGTGATTCTTTCTCTTCTAAATTCTCTCTCTTTGACAGTGAATTGAAAACACCTACACACAGTAAGGAATTGAAACTCAATGAACCTAAAAATAATCTATTTGAAAACCACAAGAAATACAGATAAATTCATAATTTTATAAGAAATGTATACACAACATAAAACCACAGCTAAAATCAAGCAAAGTTGTAACATAAATCCACTAAAAGATCATTTCAGTAAAACAGAAAAAGGTTAATTCTAATGTCATGCTTTGGGGACGTGGCTTGTTACATAATTGGATTAAGCATTTATTAATAAGGCAACAGCTTGTTTACAATGAGAAAGAATGAAATGAAAGAAAATGGCATATGAAAGAAAGAAGGATGACTTTTCAGAAAACTGCATTCTGGAAGTCTGAGTTAGGGGCCGTTCACATATCGCGTCTTTTGCGCGCGCAAGTTCGTTATTTCCAATGTAGGCTCCTCTCATTTTAACCTCATCGAGTTAAAAACATCTCAACTTTTCAGAATGCCGCAAGCGCACCGCGGGTCATGTAACAAGAACTAACCATTCAGCTTCATCCTTTCCCGTAACAACGTTGAAAACTCAGCCAAGATGAAGGAACAGCTGTTCATAGCTGTATATGGATTGCCATTTTGAAATAAATTTAGTAGCAGAGTTACTGCAAGCAATTTTTAGTGCTGCAAATCCATTTATCCTTTGCTGAAATGTCCGCGTCTTCATGGAGAGAGCACGTCAAGGTTGCTTAGCAAAGGCAGATGCCTCAGGAGCGCTTCTGTCCAAGCGCTTTGGAAAGAAGGAGAAAGCAGCGCGCCTAGTGTTTCCCACGCGTTTTTAGGCGCAATATGTGAACGGCCCCTTAGACATTACTAAGAAAATCTCACTCTTTGTTTCATGTTGATCTTGTTGATCAGAGTGGGACCCAAACAGGAACTCCCATTTGGCATGAGCAATCTTCTGAGAGTGTAAGGAAGGCCTCAGCAGAAATGTTCCACTTTCAGACTACAAACAAAAAGTGAGTTATCAAACAACAAAATCAAGCAGTGAATCAAGGCATGAGATGAATCTAAAGATGTGTACCAAGATTACCTGTATTCCTGTGTTTCCAGAGTCAGGACTCTTTTGGCTGGTTTTGCTAGATATCTCAGAGGATATGCAGTCTTTCTCATGTAGAGTGCTCTCTATAAGGCTGCCTGTGACCCCACTGGAACTCTGTGATGCTGTACCACTGCACTCCTTGTTAGTCCTAGTGTCAGCTTTCATCTCATTTTTCTGCATTGAGACCCTACAATGGTTCTCTTGAGAGACTGGTGTTGTTGGACTATTCCTCCTATGACTGTCCATCTCCATTAAGTTTTCCTTTTCTCTGGCTAAGCATTCCTTTACCCCATGATTTTGCTGAGTGGTCCAGCTTGGTGTCTCTAGGTTAGGCCTTGTAAAATGTCTCCTGCTGCTATTTGGACTGTCTTTGAGACTTCTGAGTGTCCCATACTGCCTATGATCATAGCTATGTGTATGACTGTCTTTTGTGTACTGGGAAGGTAGGTGCCGATGCAAAGTTGGGCTGTCTCTCCCTACCAACTGTGTTCTCTCTATCCGTGGGTCTCGTATTGGAGAGGACGGTATTACATCTGATCGGTTCAACTTTGCTGGAGCTATTGGAGATATACTTCCAATGTGGGGAAAAAGAGGGGTTGTTTGAACAGAATGGTGACCCATTTTGACAAACCCTTGTTTACAGTTGTACTCCTGACTAGGAATGTTGCAACTAGAGTGGGTTGGTTCTCCAGAGCATTGGAAGTTAGCATAGAGCTGAGGCTCTCTTGAATGTCCCAGCTGGGGACTGTAAGACCTTACTGTGTCTGTTGAAGATGGGGTTGGAGACCTCCTGGCTTCCATAAGTATGGAAAGTTTGGTGGCTTCTTCTGCTAGTTTACAAGCCATTTCGGGACTTGTGGCTGGGGATACGCTCCTCCTTCCACTCAGTTGGTTAGCTCCTTCTTCTACATTATTTTGTGAGTTGGCCAGGTTGAAATTAACTCTGTGGGCTTGCCGTGGACTATCACTTATGGAATGGCTGATTTGTTGATTGCTTGATGGTTGATTTGCTCTTTGGTTTGAGTCCTCCTGACTGTTGGTGCTTGAGTGTGACATTGTAAAGTAAGCTCGCTTGGCATGATTAGACAGTTGGTCGGTAGCATGGCTCCGAGGAATTCTATAAAACAAACTATTCTGCTCATGGTCCATTATTGTTGCTTTGGAGGGCAGGGTCCTAGAACTGCATGGTATCACTGGTGATCCAGACCAAGACCGACAGCGATGCTGCTCTTCTCTTCTGACATCATGACCTATTTCAGGACAGTTGCCGGCCAGTTTTTGCCTTAGTTGTGGGGAACCAAATTCTTCCAATGCTTGATGTCTGGCTTCTCTGCCAATGGAGTATAGAGTTGCCCTCCTAAAGCTGGGCGTACCTATATGTGAGTTTCCCAAACCTTGACTAAGCTGTTTTGAACTACAGTTATTCATTGATTCCAAGCTACTGAACCACACTGGATCACTTAGCCTTTTCCTGAGGTGAAGAGGGGTCGCACTCTCCTCCATGGTTCTGTTGAAAGGATTCTGAGGCTCACTTTGGCATAAAGAGCTATACTGACCCTCTACTGATTTCATTTGAGCTTTTTCAATGTAACTGAAAGTGGCGACAGATCGCCTCTCTTCATTTCCTCCCTTTATCTTATTTGGGCTGCAAGCTTTACGAGTTCCACTGGGAGTAGGAGGGGCAGTAAACCGTCCTGAGAAGTGAGGTTCCTTCCCAAAGAAGGGGACACTTTCAGAAGGAGCACACACCAAGTGACATGCATTTCCAGTGGGATCTTTTTGAAAGACAGACATTAACTTATTTATCTCATCATAATGTAGACTTTTCTGCTGTTGGGTCACCGGTTGGTCTGAGTCATGTTTTGGATGTAGCTGAAAACTTACAGAGTGTCTAGATGTTGATTTACTAGAGGCCATGGTCTTGGTGCTGCTTCCACTTTTATGCAGGACTCCATGTGGGGATGTCCGGCCATGTGGTGCAATTGGGGCACCATTCTGTGATGACTGAAGAATGTCTGGTGCTGTCAACATGAGGGAGTCTGTTTTCGCCACATCTCCCAGGTCTTTTCCTTCTCCATTAGTGACAGGTTTCACCTCTACATACAGGTGGAGGATTTTACCTGACTGAGACATGACTGACCAAAATCAGCATGCAGATCTGTCCTATAGCACAACACCTGTTCTCTGCAATTGATTTATATTACTGGTCATCTTGTTTGCTCAGGAAGTATGTTGCTGTTCACATCTGAGATTTGGATGAGTTTGGATGGACTCCAATATCATCTTCAAAATCACCTATAAGAGACAACAAGAAGTATTTTAGCTTTAACTTTACATTAATATATTTTATAATAGGTTCAGCATGACATTTGTACACTGAACAGCATAACTCACTCTAACATTAAAGTGTTAGTTCACCCAAAAATGAAAATCAGGCTGTGTTTTACTCTTTACCCCCAGGCAAGTGTTTATCACGGTCTTTGAATTTTCAAGCAGTTTAATCCCACTTAGTGGGTGTTGCATGCTTCAGTCCAAAAGAAGTTAAATAAAAAGTGCAAATCCATAAAAAGAGTGTCTCACGTGGCTCAAGGGGGTAAATAAAGGCCTCCTGTAGTGAATAAATGTGTTTTTGTAAGAAAAATGTCCATATTTAAAACATAATAATCACTTTAATCTAACTTGTGTTTACTGTCATAAACAGAAGCAGTTCTGGGCGGATGACGAATGAGTTCGGCTTTGCACATGTGCTGCTCAGAATTGACGTACTCAGAAAAGCAGGGGAGAGATCAAAACAAAACAATGGTGACTAATTAGAAGTACAAAACAAAGATTTGTAAAGAAGAATGTCAAAGGATTTTGATATAAGCCTTTTGCTAAATTAAGGAAACTTTGCTTCCTTTGATCCTGTAAACAAATGTTGGTTTTCACAAGACTCACTGGCGCATACGCAACGCTGACCTCATACGTCATCAGCCCAGAGCTGCCTCCCTCTTCAACTGTTGGCACAAGCTACTTTAAAGTGATTATTAGTTTTTGAATATGGATATTTTTCTTACAAAAACCCATTGATTCACTACAGGAGGCCTTTGTTCACCCCCTGGAGCCATGTGAGACACTTTTTATGGATAGGCGCTTTTTATTTCACTTCTTTTGGACTGTAGCACTGCAATACCTGCTGACTGCAATGATAGAGCTTGGAATAGCCAGGACAATTTTTTATATAAATCTGACTGGATTCGTCTCAAAGAAGAAAGTCATATACACCTAGAATGCCTCTGGGGTGAGTAAAACACAGCCTAATTTTCATTTTGGGTGAACTAACCTTTAACATTAGCAATATGTTAAAGTTCTAGCTTTTGAACTCTCATTTAAATTCTATTAAAAAGTTAGAAATCACACAATACCTCTAAAGCAAAACATTGTGAACTAACCACCTTGGCTCCTATTGTTTATAAAATAAATTAAGTGCGTTTACTGATTGCAAGAGGATCTAAATGTGTGACATGCTAATTAAAGAACCTAAAGCAAACTCCACATACATAAGCATCTTGGCACTGCTGCTGGCAGGCCCTTTCTCCCTCCACCTTCATTTTACATACATAGTGGTAAATAAAATCTACTGAAGCTCTTTCAGTGTCACAGTGCTACTATGAGGGAGCGAGGAGACCAAAAGTACATCAACAAGGTATTTAATGATAATCAGGAAAATACAAGTAGCACAGGATGTAGACATAAACAATACAGGACACTGAACTAAATACAGAGAACACTACTTAAACACCTGGCAAGATGAGGGGAAGACGAGACACACTTGGGATTAATGAAAACAAATGGGGAACACCTGGAATTAAATCAACATAATCAGGACAGGAACATGAAACTAACCAAATATGGGCATAAACACTGGGACACAGGGAGCACATGGGGAACAAAACACAACACAAGTCTGACAATCAGAGGTATAGTAAGGTATAATATAATTACCTAAACAGAGATACTATCAATTACGTCTCTTGCATAGTCAAGTATATATAAGATAGCTTTCTGGTCATCGTTACAAAGGAAAACCTTGCAGGTTAGGTTAGCTGGGACCGGCATCCAAAAATGAACATATCTTTGTGCCAATAGAATACATAGAACTCCATATAAATCTTTCTCCTGTAATCCATTCAGAAAGCCTTTACAATCTGCATTAGACTGCAATCACCTTTACAAAACCTCATAGTCAGTTCACGTTAAATGAAATAAACCTACTGCATATCTCAATAGCTCAGAAGAGAGATGAGGCTGATCATTACAAAAAGCCTTCGAGGCTTCATTCTCTTTGATGCTTATAAGACAGTCTAACCTCTTACAAGCTAGTCTCACACCTGCTTGTGTTCTGTCAGCTCTTGTGAGAGTGGGCAAGTGTGGCTGTGATTGGACGTGTGCCAGGTTTTGCACTCTATTGAGTCGTACGCACTCGGCATCATGACCACCACTGCAGTTATGGGGGATGAGGCAGGGAAGGATAGATAATAGATTTATCTCAGAGACCACACACGTGCTTTTACATATGTATGGGAACTCTCTAGGTTTCTCTGCTCTATTTCTCTTACACACATATACACACACACACACACACACACACGCTACAAACACTTCCATTGTATTTGAAAAACATTATTCACACTGTAAGAAATGATTCTGTGGTCATGTAGATTTGAATGAATGTTTTTGATTAAAATGTATTCAATATAATTGTGTTTTTGATTTTGAGGCAAATATTTAATTAAATTTCAAATAAAAATGGTTGGAATAAAATCTACCCATTGTAGTTAAATAAAATGTAAGCATTATATTTATCTAATCCCAAATGGAGAGAATATTGAGTTAATTCAAATTAATGTAATCGGGCTAATTTTAATTGAAAAGCACTTCCTGTCGAAGTGAGCCTTTTTATTTAAAAAATGCAGCAGGCCTACAAGGCATTTGAAGAGAGTAGGCTACAGACAGTGAATGTTCGTTTTCTTCCACATTGCTCAACTTGCAAAATTTGACTGGTTGACTTAGGTAAGAAAACTTATTTTGTTATCACTGGGCTACTAAGAAAAACGCATGTAGTAGTATATTACAATATAAAATGAGTTATCACAGAAAAAGAGACTCAGCAGCAACACAAAGTTGGCTTCTGTTGGAAGGCTATGTGATGTTGTTGCGCTATAATATTGACACAGCATCATACATTTTGGAAGAATTCTTATGTATCGAAGTCAAACGTTTATTTTGAAGGATGTGGGTTACCTTTTTCTCTATCATGGTTCCTAGGTCTTTTGTGTGTTAATATCATATCCTAAGTATGTTTTGTATGAAATTGCGTAAATAAGTACATTGCGTTTAATTTTAAGGTTCCATAAAGCGCAATATTTGGGGTTTTCGCTGGATGAGGATCTTATATTTCAGACGGCACTTGACGCAGTTCCGTTGGCTTTACTTCTCGTGTGTGGAGCTCGTCTTCCAGAGGCAGGTAACTTAACTTCTCTCTTTGTTTCACTGTTTTGTAAGTTAACTTAGCTAAATCCACGTGTAGTCAGTCTATTAACAGTGTTATGTTTAAGAGCCACAATTTTATTTATTTTCATGCATAAATCTGTTAATTTTAATGTGGTAATCTTACATTGGCACAAACTCTATAATTTTACAGCTAAACCCTACACTAAAAATTGAAAAAAAATATTCATACTTTGATTAATAATTAGTCTAACACGTTTTTTTCTCCCACAAAGTTTCAATAATGTCATTAAAATCTTTAAAATTACATTAACTCTTCCTCATTTACAATTCCAGAATGATTAAATTGGAAAATATTGTGGAGGAGGACTTCAGTACTCTGACAGTGGCAAAAAGTATTGAATGTTAGACAGTTTATATGAAAGAGGTTTAAAAGGCTTAGAACTGATGTGATATCTTTGTCGCCTTTGTGTTTCAGATCAATGCAGAATTTCAAAGAACAACTACTGTACTTCAGGTACCGAAATTTATGTCTGTGTTTGACTGTCACACTCCCAAGCTACTGACGCCATTTTGTGCCAACGATGGAGCACTTGGAAGAAGACTGGAGATCATAATGGAAATGCTGCAGGTACAGTAGTTTTCTAAATTAGAAGTAGCTTTGTTCCATAAGATTTCCAAATTATATCAATAAGGACATCAAACTGAATGATAGACAATTGTCCTCCAGAGATGCTGTACTATTTTAGAAAAGGAAAAACTAATAATAGCTCATGCCTTTAAGATGCTGTTTTTTGCCTTACAAATTGATCAGAGACAAGGTTATTTTATATGTATAGCCCATTTTACAAACATTTTGTCTCAAAGGGCTTTGCATAGCATCATGACAACAGCCTCTGCCCTTAGACCCTCACACTGACCGAGGAAAAACTCCCAAGAAACCCTTTTTAATACCTTCAATTGCTCACTGTGAATCCTTCGGATAATTCCCTGTTGTATTCACACATGGGGTAATTCAGAAATGACACAGACTTTGTACTATAGAGCTGACCGGGTTAAATCCATTTAATATCAGATTCGAACATTCTCCTTCAGGTGATGTCTTTGTAATTTCAGGCTTGCAGTGCATGTGTGGAAGGGGCTAATGGATTATCATGAAATCATAAACAGTATTTTCTACTTTAAAGCATTATGAAGCTCTGCCTTATGGTCTGACGAAGCTTTATACATTAAGTAAAGCAGACATGTAAAGTATGATCAGAATTGATAGGTGTCATGTGTTTACTTTTCTAAATTACAGAAACATCCAGTTTTTTGTTTTTTTGTTTTTAGTGATTGACTTCCTCCCCAGCACTCTTCGATTGAGAGGACCAGAGAGATTGTTCCTCGGTATCTTACAAAAAATACCTTGGAGAACAAGGGGGACATCTTATCAAAGAATTCAACGTAGGTGAACTTAATATAAATTTAACTTAATTCCTCAATTTGTTGATTAATCTAGAAATGTGACCTTTACATGTAAATTAAATTAATGATTTTTTTTTTCAGAATTTCTTTGATTTGAAATTTTTTTGGTAATGCATCGTGTAGGTCTTAAGGTCTAAAATTTGACTTATTGTAACCTACATGAACACTGTACAAAAACATCAAAATAGAGAAGAAAACACAACAAATAACAATTTGACACCAAGGCCTGCAAGAAAATAATATCTACTAAAATAGATTCATAAGCTATGAAAACAATAATGAATGTATTTTCTAGTAATTTGATATGCTTGCAAAATATTTCTGACAGTTTTATACTAAGACAATGACAATTTCATGTTGCAGGACACTGAGAACTTGGAGGAACTTGAACAGCTCATAATGGCCATTAATGTGACCCCAAAGCGTGGAGCTTCTACAAGCAACTGCCCAAAGAACATTGGGATCCTCATTAAGGGCGTGGAAGTCATCACAGGACTTGGAGATATTGCAAGGGCTTGCATTGTCCTCTTTGGCTTGACCTATACGCGCTGAATCTTGATTATCCCAGACTACTGAAGTACACCTTTGAGGTGTTCCAATTTTTTTTCTTGGAACTGGATGATTCAAAGCTTTCTAACAAAGTCCAGTCCCTCAAGAACAAACTTCAGGCTTGAAATGGGACTGTATTGCAGTGCAGACTTTTGTGCTACACAATGTTCATCTTCTACAGAGCTTGGGAATTGCAATTTTAAGTTGAAGTCAGCATTTTGTCCTTTTCAAAGTTCTGAAAAAGTTTGAAATGCTTGAGCAAACTTCTGGCTTTAAAAAAGAGACAGTAGTAGTTGCAGTGTACATGATTTGCTACTCAATGTTTAGCTTCTACAGAGCTTGGGAATTACACATCTGAAAGTGTTATGTTTGTAAGTTAGCACTGATTTGGACTCTTATCCCACAAATGTCAGTGATATTTCTAGTTCAAAGTACGAAATGTTTATTGCTCTGTACAAATTACACTTTTCTGCTTTTTTTGGTACATGCACCTCTGGAGGATTTTCCTTTAAGATCATTATTGACCCAATTTAGTGGGATGTGAGATGAGAAAGCATGGAAACAGGTTTATAGACGCATCACATCATTCTTTATGTAATTTATTTTTGTTTTTACAAAATAGTTTAAAGTCAGCATTCTGTCCTTTTCAAACTTCTGGCTTGAAATGAGACTGTGGTTGCAGTGTACAATGATTTGCTACAATGTGTCTAAAGCACAAAAGTGAATTGTTAATAAAATTCTTATTTGAGTATTTAACTTCTGTACTTTCTGGGCCATATTATTCATAAGAAAGAAATATTTCGATTTAATTAATTGCATTGATTAAATTCAAATCAATGTGCAGATTGATGTAGATGATGATTACTCAATTATGATATGTAAAATCTTATTAATATTTATTAGTACTATTTACACATTAGGGAGTTTATCTTTTTCAAAACAACTCAATATTTTTATTTGGGTTATACTTAATTCTGTGCTGTTTTCTATTCAAATCTACTCATATTAAATGAATAA
Source organism: Carassius gibelio (assembly GCF_023724105.1). NCBI lineage: Eukaryota > Metazoa > Chordata > Actinopteri > Cypriniformes > Cyprinidae > Carassius > Carassius gibelio. Next base: position 14,582,376 of record NC_068383.1, on the reverse strand, counting down.
CTATTAAGGATCTCATTTAATTAATATTTACTCAATACTAAACCTTGTGAAATTTAATTAATAATATTGCTTGTAATCTGTTGCCTCATTTTTATTGAGTAGATATGGTGTATTTTTTCTTACAGTGCATCACATTCACAAACCAGAAACTAATAATGCCATGGAGTCAAACTACACAGACAGGTAGGGTGACAAATACTTGAAATAACTCTCAGCTCATAATTGCAGTCAGTCTGAATGTCAGAAGTAGAGCTTTTGGAAGCGAATAGCAGATTTTCACATTCAAAGCCCTTATTTACTGCAGTCTTTCTTAATTTCCTGAAATGTAATGACTATTTTGTATGCCTAGTAACATTATCTATTTTACATGTTCCAAGGTAATCTGTAACAACTTGAAATCGATCCCCCTTTAATAAACTTGTTTTTTGGATCAAAATCCTTAACTGAAAGAAAGTTACATTCAAGACAAAATATTGTCAGAAGTTTGTTAAGATTTTTTTTAGAACTGACTACAAATATATGTAGATGTAGAAAGACTATTATTTTGTTTCTAGTGCTACTTTAATTTATTTTAAGATAATAAAAAATAAAACTTTTTGGTAAAAGTTTACATTAAGGAACAAATATTCACTACTAACTAAAGGTTTTCCCTAAATGAACTCCTAATATGCTGCTTATTGATAGCTGTAGTAATTATGTTGAGGTACTTGGTAAGGTTAAGGGATCTTGAATATGGTCATGCAGAAAAAGCCATTAATATGTGCTGAATAAGTACCAATAAACAGCCAATATGCAGCTATAATAAGCAGCTAGTTAATAGTGAATAGACTTCCCTAATCTAAAGTGTAAAGTTGTTTTTGTTGTTGTTTATTAACCCACAGATTTTTTATGAGTACTAATTAGTTCTCACAACTAATGCACAAATCTTTGAAATTAAACCTACAATTAAAAATTTTAATTATGAAAAAAAAAAATTATAATAACTTTCCCATCTTTAATAGTCCAAAAGAGTATGAGGAGGTATATGGTGTAATTTTAAATTTTGTTCGTTTTGTTTTTTAAAATATTATAAAACATGTTTATTAATTATTTTGACTTTTTCAGCTATTTAAATCATTGGTGTACTATTTTATTTCTGAAATGTGAGAAAATGTCAAAATTAGCTAAGGAAATTGTTCAAACGAATATATTTGATATATCTTCTTTCTGTTAAGCAGGCCATTTAGACCTACTTTTCCTCTGCTGTAGTGAATAGGATTCCTTCAACCCCTCCTCCTGTCCACACTCCTGTAACTGTTACATGAACAGACACATAGAAACCATCTGCAGTCAAACCCCTCCCTTTACCTGTTAACTCCCCTCTGAACCGCTCCTTCCCATCCGCTACACTGCAGCAGTGGGAACGCAGTAAATTCCCTCCTTCAGAGTCTTCAGAAAAAGAGGCTATTCGTGTGTATGAAGTCTCTGTTCCTCCCTCTCTTCTCCACAGAAAATAAAAGCTCTGACCTGCCTCACTGCCTCACGTATACTGGATTTACACAACCCACACGACTTAGTGCGCCTTCTCCAAGGCCCCCCCACACTGAAAACCTGTCTTAGCTCAACAGGACTTCCTGTTATCACCCTGTCACTCATGTTCTTAAGACCCACCTCACTCTAGAAATAAGCCTATCAGGTGCGCCAGCTCTCAGTCTGTTGTGTGAAGTACTGCATTTTGCAGTAACACTGTGACAGACGGTAAAATGTTCAGCTCACTCTGCGGGGGGTTGGGGGCTTTGGGTGCTAGCCAGAGGGAAAGCCCCATGTAAATAGACTTGTACAGTAGCAGGAGTTAAGAAAAGGCCATTGGAATTAAAGCTATTGATCTGAACTGAAACAATCCTGAGTTTCAGCAGACACTCCCACAATAAAATTCGGTTGCCCGCATGCATTTCAGCATGAAAAAAATGTAACATTTGATTATATTGTAATTGCAATGTTTATGCGGTTTTGTTGTTATTGTTGCTCCTCTATCCCCCGCTTTTCTGAAAAGCGTCGATTTTTACAAAGCTCATCATTCTGAAAAGCGAGGTGTATGCTGATTGGCCAGCTATCCAGTGTGTTGTGATTAGCCCAAAATCTATCATTTGTGATTGGAGAAATGACAAACAACAAGCTCTAACAGTTATTTGCGTTTCAATCATCAGTGGCAAATTCTTTAAATATTAAAAACGTACAGGTTGAGTCAGAAGAGCCAGACCGTCCTTACAAAGTTGGAACTGCCCCACTTTATAGAAACAGCCTTTGAGCACAGAACCACTGTAGGCTACTGGTTCAGGAAACGGTCCTCCATAAAATGTGCTGCACCTATCTGAATATTTGGGTTGAACTGTTCTGGAACAGTGTTGTAAATACAACTTAACCACTGATTTCTAGTTGTGTCCTCTTTTCGAAGGCAAAACAAATAATTTTTCACAACGAAACACACAGCAGGCTTGAGTGAGGAATGGCCAACGGACTTGAGAATGGTGCAGCTATTGTACAACTCGGCTGACCTCCCACAAACACAGAGACACCAGGCACTTGTGTAATGCTGTCCTGCATTACCTACTGTGTTATCTGAGAGCTTTGGAAAGAATACTTTACTCAGATTGACTGCTCTTAGACATTAGCTTCTAAGGTGACTGAGAACAATAATGGACGTCTAGGGTACGGTATATGACAGATCTACGATCAAAAATTAAAGCACATGAGTTCAAATTTACATTAATAATACACTGTTTTTCTGCAACCACTAAAATAGAATTTACGATTGCAAAGTCAAAACAAGGACAAGAAGCCTAGAATCAATCCAACAGACAATACCATTTGAAGACAGTGTGCGGTAAAATTCGGAAAATAAATAACAGGTACACCACACTCTCAAGAGGCTTGCTTTACCTACTTTTTAGCATATTAGGAAAAACAGAGGGACAAGCAACCTGACATACCTGATGGGTCCAAGAAGAGGTGCAAATGCAGGAGATATTGAGACTTCATGGTTTCATTGTGCAGGTGGTGCTGAAGTGGACAGCTCCACTGTAATTAGAAAAACTTCTACAGCAGACAAAGCAGTCAGTACACTTATGCCTGTGTCTTTAGGGAGTGTCCGTATCACATTAACAGAGCACTGGCAGGAGGCCCATCTGAGCTTAAGGTGGACTACAACTTTGTAAAGAAGTGCTTTCTATCTTCTAAAGCTGGATAAACTTCTAAAGCTGGAAGCTGATTTTCAAAATAAGGACAAAACAACAAACGATGACACAATTTTCATTGTAAGGTGAACTGTCTTTTTAAAGTAAAAGTGCTAAATAGTTTACTACAATTAATTGGGTTAATTTGTCTATATATATTTCTATTTGCACAATTTTCTCACTTTTCAAGTTTAAAAAATCCAGAGAATAATGGGTTAATTTTGACAGTTAATATCCAGAAATTATAAAAAATAATTAAAGTATTAAATCCTATATTTCTCATGATAACTTCACCAAACTTAATTATATACAATTATTTAAAAAATAAAATAAAATAAATTATATAAAATATATAATAGATATACACTATAGAATAAGCTATATTTTACTTATGATACTAGAATATTTTTGTTTCATAGATTGACAGTGGCAAGAGGCTGACTGTTTTGGCCATTTATGCCAAAACTGGGATTAAAGATGGTATAAACTGGGCCAGAAAATTCAACACAGAATGAGTGGAGCAAAGCCAGTGTATCACCATCATAGATAGACATTTTGGATGGTTTTCCTTACTGCCAGTGGCTTTTTATTTGAGTTCTGATAAATGAGATATTTTCCATTACCATGATAGATGTAGCAGAATGCATTGTTAAAGTCACCGTTGCAATGCTCTGAATCCTGATCTACTGTAGCTGACCCATATGACATACCAATCAACCAATAGGGTTTCTTCCACACTGCCACCTCCCAGTAACGGGAGCCGCTGGAGAATCTCTTCTTGACCCGGACGCTGTACTGGGAGCAGACGTTTGTTTTCGGTTTCCTCTCTTGGGTTGGATTCTTACTCCAGTATACCTCCAGCTTTTCTGCTGACACCTCCAAGGTGTGCAGTTTCTGGGTCTAAACTTATTGCTCTGAGACCTGCAGGTGGAAAAAATGTGTTATTTTAAGGATATGTTTTGTATATGGATTTCAAGAGAATGCAGAAAGAATGCAGAAAGAACACACCCTAGTCCATGTTTTTTGAAATACTCTAAAAAAATGAAAAAGAAATAAGGAAAATGTACACTCCAAAAGAAACTTAAAATATGAACCTGGAGCAATACAATGTCATTCTCTTCCTCAAGCAGAGTTTGGCTTGATCTTAGGGCAGCATTAATATCTCTAACATCACCCTCCAGTGACTCACTTCTCCATCTTCTCAACATCAGTTTCTGATCCTCCTCAATGTGGGCTTTTATCTGGCTGTATTTCTCAACTATTCTGACTCTGTATGCTTCTGCATTATTCTGCAAATTACCATAAGATGACAAAAAATGTCAAAGTCTGGTAAACTTATAACTTGACAAAAAAAAATGATTTAAGTCACAGCACATTTGCATCACATACACTTTATTTATAAAAAAAAAGTATATTAATTTCAAATCATAATTATCTGAGAAGTGATGTATCAATAATTTTCATGTTTTAATTGGTTATTATATAACTCATAAAAATAAACACAGACACCTCTGAAAATAATGGCTCCAAATCTTGCATAACAGACTCAGATAAATGTGTTCTGAGTTAAGGAGTGATGTGTTGGTCTCCAACACCTTCTAAAAACAAAGGGATATGTTTCCATAAGTTCTCAATACATGGTTACTTTAATAATAATAAAAGTCTGTGTCTGAATTGAAAATCTGAGTTGATTAAATTTTTTCCAGATCTATTAATTTAATACAAAAAATAAATGAAAATCCCAAAATTACCTGAACACATCTCTTCTATTATAGACGGTTTCATCGGGCGCACGCGCCTGGACCTAAGTTAACTTCCGGTCTGTGTTGTGTATATCGGTCTGGCTGCGGTGCCTTCTACAAACGCAGTTAAAAGCAAGGTGATGAGTAGACTGAAGTTGGGCTCAGGTGGTTGTGCTGTGGGATGTGTTTCCCATACATTTATTTATTTTTGGAGACTCGCCACAATTTTAAAACTGATCTTTTTTCAAAAAGGCTTCATTGAATAAACATGAGTAACGTTGCTTACTGCACGTTTAATAATAATAATTCCTTACATTTATATGTTTAAATATCAAAACGAGGCACAGGTGTTTTTATATCGCTGTATTTCTGAAGGAAGACGTGCATGTTATATGCCTGATAAAGCAGCGTGTGAGCGTAGCTCTGCTTTGTTTACAGCTGTTACTGGGGAAACCTCTATTTCTCGCACTTTATGTCTATACTTTAAAACATCTCCTGTTGGCAAATAATGAATTTGCATTTTCATTAAGTCCGTCTGATCCACGCAGCAAACACATTTTGTTTGTTATCAAAAAATATCTACTCTAGAGGACTTGGCTGTTGTTATTGATTATATTTGGAAGTCTACCGGAAGTTAAGTTAGGTCCACAAAAGCGCTCATGCGCAGTAACGTTTGTTTATGTTGTTGCCGTTGAAACCGTCTATAAGCATTTAATTTCTGTAAATCTCTGTAAAATTATATTAATATTATATGTACATATATAAATATACTGTACATATTTATATGTTCTGTAGTTTTCACTTTGACTAACTTTTTACTTGATTTTTATACTATTTGACATTTTTAGAGTCAGAAAACACTGACTCTAAATACTTGACACCTGTGTTTTAAACTACATTTTTGTTTTATTTCTATCAACAATATTTTTAACTCAGTAAATTAACTGAAATTGAATTACCTTGAATTCTGTGCATGCATCTTGCAGCGTTACAGCTCAATGGTTTTTGTATGCAACTGCAATGCACAGACAACACACAGCGATCTGGTCCTCCCGACAGAAGAGCTTCAGCTCCTCCTCATGCTCCTTAAACTTAAAAGAAATCAAGTCTTCAGTAACTTGGATGAGAGAGTGTGCTCTTAAAGCCTCTCTCTACTGGTACAGCAGGGTGTGAGCAGAGCACAGAGAGGCATCGCAGATCTTCACAGCCACCTCAGTTTTTCCAATACACTGATCACACTTGCTAACAGAAAGTGACATTTGAGATGATTCTTCCAGCGAAGGTGCTCTTGCAAAGACATCCTGAACTTTTCTTTGAAGACCTGAGTTGATCTCTAGCTCAAGATCCGGAGGAAGAAGTACAGCGGCCCTTCTCTGGATGTTTTTGGGTCATCCATGTTCCAGACCACTTGGATGCAGGTTTGACAGAAGTTGTGCTCACATGGGTTTGTAAAGCTTTCTAAACAAACAGGACATTTTAGTTATTCTCCTATAGCGTCCATGTCAGCAAACCTTCTAGAGTATGTGTGCACTAGCTCTACATAAATATTTCAAAGATGAGGTTCACATTTCAATGCCATTCTATTATGAGTGTATTTAATTACAATAACCTGTGCATGTCTTCTAATACAACATATAAAATATTTCAAAACAACTATGACATGCAGTGATATTCAAACCCTTCATTTAACTTCAAATATTGAAGAAAACCACACCAAAAGGCACACGAATGCCTTTACTTTTAAATTATTCAAGAGTAAAATTTATATAAAATTCAATATTCTCATTCCATTCATGTTTCTTTATGAATCATTTCACATTTAGATCATTTCATATCAACATTTCTGCAACTGTAATTTCTGTATAACAATGTAAACAGTCTGTATATAAATGTGCATTTTTTTGTGGTTTGGATTACAGTAACGTTGTGTATTACATAACGTACCGTTGTTATGTATTAATGACAATCATCTGTTAGCAATTTTTGAATATACCTAGCATGTATTCTGTTGGTCTAAAGCTGTCTGAAACGCACATCATAAAACGTGCTTAACTTACCATGTGGATATTCAATGATTTTTTGTCTTGGTATCTACAAAATGAATTCCTATTACATAGAAAATGACGATATAACTGCCCGTTTTTCGTTCAAAAATTTACAACACGAGGTTAACGGAGTGTTAACAATAACGGACAGATTTGTTTTCAAACTGATTAATAATTACAAACTCGACCAGTGATCTCACTGACGCTAGGTGGCAGTGTGTGTTATAGTGATGTAAATGCAGCAGACAAAAAAAAACAACGACGAAACGTTTGCTTTCTCCTTCCTTCTATGGCGTCGTATGCGGGAATTTTCTTTTGAGATCGCAGTGTTATGTGTTTACTCTACTGAGATCCAGGAGGAGTTGTTTATGCACGAAATCTGCTCTTTTTAGTCGTATGTATGTGTCAGATATATGTGAAAATGCTGCAGCAGAATATCTGCTTCTGGACTAATTACTTTTGAGCCGAAATAGCTGTGGCTATCTTTATATGCAGCTCAAGTGATGTTATACGTTTTTAAGTTTTGAGCTGCTGTGTGACATTGGATTCTCTGAAGATAAATCATTTTTAGTAATTTTAGTCACTTACGGTCCACGATGATTAAGTCTAAATCCAGCTAATCTTCCGTAAATATTTCAGATTATTTCTGATGCATTGTTATTCATCCTCAGCTATCTATAACTATAAAAAAAACTTAGATGTAAATGTGAAAGCTGTGAAACTCCTAAATGTTATTTTTATTTTTTTATTTATTTATTTATTTTTTTTTTTAAATGTTGTAGATGGTCAGTAGAGTTAAAATATTAAGCCAAATATTTCTCCCTTTTTTGTCTCAAAGGTAAGGACTAAGGACATAAAACAGCAATTTGCACTTAAAGGGATAGTAAACAAAAAAATAATATTTTGTCATCATTTACTCACCATTATACTGTTCCAAATCTTTATGACTTTATTACCTGTAATATGAATTTTGTTTTCCAAATAATGACAGTAAATGGGGTCTGAGGATGTCATTTAAGATTTATTTAGAAATTATAAATAAAAGCCCCCCCAAACTTTTTTGTTAAATTTATTTAATATGTTTGTGATGCCCTTTAATTTGTAATTTAATGAATTTGTTTACGCAGTTACTCTGCATAGATTTATGTTATTTGATAAATATCTTCAGAACCTTCTTAATTGATTTATATTTTTGAAATTTAATAAAAAAAAAGTTAACTGTACCTTGCACGTTCAAGTTAAAAATGGCCACCTGCTCTGATGTTAAAAAAACGGCTGATGTCACACCATAACATCACCTTTATGTGTTCTCAGGTTTTACCAAAGTCACCTAAAAAAAATTGCAGCTGGAATTACAAAAGTCCCCATTTCACTGAAGATAAAGGATGAAAGTGCTCCCTGCTCTCCAATCCCTTCTGCTGGCCTAGAGACACCTGACAGTCTGAGGAGCGACAACCCTTCTGACACTTCATATGAGAACTGCTCACCTGTGTCCCGTGGCCTACTTACTAAATGTGTCAGGGGTAAACCTAGCCTGATGGCACGTAAGCTGATGCAGCCACAGAAAAACAGCAATCTAGAGCCAGAAGACACTTTTGAGCCTAAGAATGGCGTAAGTCACTCCGGCTCTGTGAAGAGGTTGTTGCACAGCTCCGAGAACATCCAGAGTGCAAAGCAGTCCAGGACCATGCAAGTTCAGAAACTTCCCGATTTTGACACAAGCTCACCAAGGGCTTCATCTTCGGGAACGTTACAGAGAGCATTCTCAAATTGTCAAAATTCTCAAAATGGAAAAACTAATGGTTTCTCAAAGGTCTCAAAAAATCCTTTCATCGGCTGAGCTTTAGTACCAGTGAGAAAGAGAATTCACTTGCTCTAAGCATGAAGCGCGAGATGGACTTTAGTACGGTTTCTGAAACAAATGACTTTGATCTTGTGATGTCATATAGTTTGTGGATACAAAGTGGATCTACTGAAGGAAAAGATACTTTTCTCAACTGTCCAGTCACTACGAAGAGACCCTTGAGTACTGCTGTTTTGCAAGTAAAAGACAAAATTGCTGATGGAGAGACTTTGCCAGCACCATTTGAAGATGATTTCACTGATCTGATAGACTATTGGTTTGATGATGGTGTGGAGCAAAAAACTGAATCTGAGGCGCCAAAACCCAAGAAGTTCAGTCACGAGTATGAATGTGTTATTCAATCTATCTATGTGCACATTAGTGTGCTTTTACTAATATTTGATAGTTTGGTGAATACTGCGCATTTATAATTTATGATTCTAACCTTTCTGTGTTCTTAATTGTTCTTGTCAAATTTTAGTGCTTAAAATAATGAAACCATATGTTGTTGTTGTTGTTTTTTTACAGGCATTTGATGGTGGATCTAAGCAGATGTTAAATGGTACCATAGTTCATGATATCTTCCAAAAAGCAGCCATGTCTTCAGATTTCTCCCCAGAGCGGATACAGACATTTGCTGCAGAGGCCCTTAGAACCCCCAGCTACCTCAGACAAATGTAAGAGCTATCTTCTAACATCAATTTCATTTATAAAATATGTTTTTATTGTTTCCTCAAATACAGATATTGTGCTAATACGTGTTTGACGACAACAGCTCTCTTTAATGTGCCTTAAAAAGGCTGTGTTTGTCTTGTACTTGCTTTAATTAGGTATAGCCTAAAGCTGACCCAGGCTGACATGAGACAGGAAGTAGAAGAATATCTGCCCTCTTTATCTGAGTGGGCAAAACACTATGTCCACACTTCACCGCTGGCTGGCCAAAAGCAGCTCACTCTCAAACTGTGAGTAAATATGTATGTATTTAAAGAAGACCGAGAGCATGGTCTTGTGGGAAATGTTTCTGACAGATTCAGTTTTCATATTATAAATCAATGTTATGGTTTGTGTGGTTATTTACTATCAGCCCTAGCAACGGGGCTCTGAGCAAGCAATATGCCTGTAGCGCGACAGTCACAGATTTTGTGGACATTGAAGAGAACATGTGGTGTCCACTTTTTGGACTGAAGGGGAAGATGGATGTCACAGCTGGAGTTAGGATTCATCGGAGAGGCAGAAAGCCCACAGAGAGGATTGTGCCAATGGAGCTGAAAACTGGCAAGGAGTCCAACTCCATTGAGCATCGCAGTCAGGTACAAAACACAACATAAACTGTAGATATTTCACATGTAAAAAAAAAAAAAAATCACTATGTTTGTCATTACTGAATATCGCTTATTATTTGACAATTTTTTCTTTTTTTTTTTGGTTATTCTGTACACGTTGATGAGCTCAGCTAGATGCTGCGATCCAGAGGCTGGCTTTCTTGTCTACTGGCAGTCTACATCCTGTTGTGGGTAACCACATGGACAGGAGAGGTTGGTTTGTTTTATTAAATATATAGTTCAATTAAAAATAAATTTTGTCATCATTTATCTTTAAAACACAAATTAAGGTTTTAATTTTAGTAGGCTGAATGTGGCCATCACTAGAGCCAAACACAAGCTCCTCATGCTGGGCTCGGCGCCCACCCTTCGCCGATACGCACCACTAGAGAAACTTCTCAGCCACCTTCAACAGGAAGATATGATCTCCTTTACAAGTGTTTACGAATGAGAATCTAATTGCAGGTACATTCAGTGACTTTTTTTTGTCACTCTGTCATTGAGATTAATAAATTAACAACTTATGGAAACCAAATTTTTTAAAATTCTCCTTAATCAAAGTCACATCTTCCAGCTGCCTGCTGCTGCCCATGAGGCACTACCCAGGGTGCACTTGTGATGAGAACAAAAACCTCTTCTGATTCATAGTGTATGTCACAAAGATAATGCTGTGAAACAGTTACTTGAAAGAAATTTGTGAAATGGTATATATAAGCTTCAGATAACTATAGACACTTTTTTGGTTTTAATGATGGATGTGAAGTTTAATAATAAATCAGTGCTGACAGGCCCTAGTACATCATTTTCACTTGTGAGTTTTTTTATTTTTACTTTACACAATTAATTCTCACTACCTCCTGTTGCATATTTTTTAAATCCATTACAGTTTTATCCATGCAAGTGTTTTGTGTATGTGCATTATATATATATATATATATATATATATATATATATATATATATATATATATATATATATATATATATATATATATATAAGAATTTTAAGAGTTTAATGTTTTTGTTTAATAAAAAATTGATGCAAATACTACATTATCTTTTACTTTTTTTTTCCCCACCGAAGACCATTGACCACTAAAGAGATAGAAATAAAAAAAAGTTTGCCGTCTGTGAATTTGTACTTTATTAAATGATACCTAACTTATAATGCACCTACACATTAATGTTAAGAGCCACAAAAATTCCCTGCACCTTTCAAGTATTTTTTAAAGCAGTATTTGAAGTTAAGATAGACTTTGACCCTATTGAAATAAAAGACTCAGATTAAAAGTACAGACTCAAGATTTCAAAATGTCTTTTTAGAGAAACTTTTTTTATACTGTCATGTTATCTGTAAAAGAGAGTGGAAAAGAAGATAATGCTGATCTATCATTTTATTTTATTATATATATATTCTACATTCCACACTAAACCAGTAGCAGTATTGTTCTTTGTTAATGGCATTTGCATTTTCACCTATTGGTATTTTCTTGTAAATACCTTTTATTGCAGACTTTATTATACAATCTAAATGAAAAGGCAGTTTGCCACCATCCATCAGAGCAGCTGCTGGGATTCCCCTGTAGGATGACCAATGCCTGATGAGGGATGTTCAGTTAACCATCATCTCTGATCTCTCGCTTCAGTTTCTCTCTGTGACTAACCATGGTTTGCTGTATCCTGGATCAGTATCAGAAGATCTAGCCTTACTCTGCCCAACAAAAAAATGTATTAATATTCTAAAATAAAATGTATAAACATCCATTCAGATTTAATTTACTAGTTTATTATTTATTCAGACAATAATTTGTATTGTATTTTGGCACACAAGTAACCACATTTGTCCATTCAGCATACGAAAAAAAATAACTGTGGATCTTTGTGAAAGAAAATAGACTTATTTCCTTAACCTATTCACTCATTCAGTGAGAAGGTTTTATAGGTTGTCTAGATTTTAAGAGTTCCCTGAAGAACGATCTGTGCCTGACCACTGATGTTGAGTCGACCATCATCTCTAACCTCCAGCCCAAGCTCTCCCCCACGACTGGAGCACTGATAGGCTGAAAAAAAACATATTGTGCATTTTATTTAAGCTTTTTGAGAATTTTTTTTAAATCAGTGAACTAATGTCTTTATGAATTTTCTTTGATTCACCAGTGCAGGAACAAAAAAAGGCCTTTACCCAGCATTTTCTTTTTCTTCAGCTTTTCAGACCAGTAGGCAGCAAGAACCGTATGCGCAGAACCTTTGAGAAATAATTATTGGTCTTTTAAAAACACAAAACAAATTAATATGAAATTATTCAAATTCATGGCTTTACATTAAAACATGGACACTTCTACAGATTTCGCCTCCTGTATTGCAGGTTGCTGCATTTTTGAGAATTATATATGATTTTTTCAGCTCACCACAGACTGGATCTTCAGGGATCCCAACCCAAGGAGCAAAGTAACGGGAATAGAAGTCATATCCAGGTTGTGCGGTTGGAGCTCCCTTCATTGTAACAATGACACCTTTAATCTTCCCAGTGGATTCATTTTTCAGCAGAGCTTCTGCTTCAGGCTTCAAAGATGTTAGTTGAGATCTGCCAACAACAAAGAGTCAACAACCTTGCTTAATGATCTAGATACTACAATACTTGAATAACTGCCATTTTGGAAAATATTACCAACATAGTATTAATTCTTGTCTTGACATAGTCTACATTTGCAATAAACTCTATTGTTTTGCTTTGAGCTAATTGTTTTCTGTTTCTCTCTTGACATTATTCATCTCATTTATATCCACAAGCACAATGCATACACAATATCATTACATTCCGCCTCTGAATGTCCAGCAGTACCTGTCACATGTGTCAGCCAAACGAATCATCAGTTTGCTTGTGGTTGGACTGTAGCACACTTCCTGAATGGGCACATCTCCTACTGCGGCCTGAAAATACACATAGAAGCTTGTTTTTTCCATATGTCCTAAAAAAAACTAAATTACTCACTGGCTAACTTACTTTCAAAAGATCCTTGATTTCATGCTGATCCTGGAAATAAAAAATACAAAACTCAATAGATTCAGACCAAGATACACTACTTTATTAATCATGAGAGACTATATGAAGAAAAGGTCAATAAGGTGTGCTGTGGTCATACCTGGGGGTTTGGTTTGTTTAAGGGAAAGTCCATTATTAGAGATTCTTCATGCTGGCGCACATTAAGCTCTCCACTCATAGTCTCAAACACCAGTACAGGGTTGACATTTTCTGTGTGATGATATAACTGTGATTTTAGAAAAGTCACATTCCATTGTCTTTGGTAAAAGATTAATTTGAGAACAAGTGTTTCTTACTTTTCAGGTAAAAGAGAACTGCTGCTGAGGCCAGTGTTGCATGTCCACACAGTGGAATCTCACTTGTGGGAGTAAACCAGCGTAATCCAAACCTTGCACCTTGCAAAATATATCATAACCAAAAACAGACGTAAACAGATGTAAATCAGTTATTTGAGAATTTCATCATGCATCTCACCAAAAGAATACCTGAGGAGAAATCCATAGAATTCAGTTTTGTGATGAAAGCAGTCTCTGATAAATTCATCTCAGCAGCAATGCTCTGATAAAGATCATCTCTCAGCTCCTGGATGTATTATAGATAAACACTTCACATTCTGATCTTCATAGCTGCCAACATGTTTAAACAATTCCTTAAGTAAAAAACATAAAACTGTCTTGTGCAGTGTAATACTTACATTCTCTATAAGACATATTGCAGCAGGATTACCTTTGAAAGGTAAGTTAGTAAAAGCATCAACAGTAAATACAGGAATCTCCATTGCTTCTGCTCTAGAGTAAAACAGCTGCAACAAGTTTAGCGTGACGCTTTAGCAAGTCATAGTCCAGTGTTCTGAGGCTTGCTGAGACTTTGACCCCAGTAGTGAAACACCCCATTTTAAAGTTACAAGCAACACAATTTCAGAATGTTTCTTGTGTTTGCTGTATTCATTTCATTAAGTGTTAAAGCTCAGATTAAATTAAAACAGTATTAAAATTTTACTTTTTATTTCTTAGATAGGACTAGGATCAGGGTCCAACTTAATAGGTGTCTGAAAATTACTTTTTTCACTAGTTATTACTTAAAGTCTTCATGTTGTATTGCAAAACACTTTTACAACTACTGAGGTGGAAAACAGGTAGGTTAAAGAAAGAGTTTAGGGGAAGGGGTATCGGGTAATTATAAATGCAATCACAAATTAATTTCATATAATTATGCCAGTGAGTTTTTTTAATTTTTTATATTAAGTAAAATGTATGTACACAATAATTGCATTAAGGATTCAATAAAAGTTTAGTACATAGTAGTTACAAGACACTTGGTGATCTTTAATCAGTTACAATATTAATATTTGCAGTTGCATTGTTGATTTTTTTCACTGTCAACACAAAAACCGTAAAAAAAGAAAGAAAAATTTTAAAATGTATTTTCTGTGCATGTTGATGAACCATTCATAACTAACAGTTATTATTTAAGGGGGAAATCAAAGTGATTTTTCCAGTTTGCTTCATGGTTTTCACAGTCTTGCCACAGCTGTATTTGTTTGTACAGAGCTGCAGGCAGTGGCAGTCTCTCGCAGTAGTACACATGGAGGTCCTATTATAAGTCTGGAGCGTTCGAATGTGCCACATTGCAGTATTATCTTGGATTAAGTACAAGCCTAGTGACTACGCTCGATGATTCTCCCGTGATTCATGCGCCACATGCGCCACACGCGCGTGACGCCCCTGCTCATACCTCAGACCGTTCGCTGCGCCTGCGACGAGGTCAATGTCCTCTGACAGGCGTTCTCGCGAGAGTTCGACTATCTGGACTACTGGACTATCGTTCAGGGTTACCTGAGAGGACGGGCGCTTGACGGTGAGAAGGTACAGTATACGCTATTCATGTGCACATTTCTTCATATTTAACTTATGTATAAGTTGATATTTTATATTCAATGGTGAATATATTCTGTTTACTTTGGATCGCGGAAGTGCTGGTATTTGTTCCAGAATATGTCAACTTGTCGGTCGTTGATTCCTGTCACGCTAATGTTTACAGTCGTTGTGCTTAAAGTTAACTTAAATCAGTTTCGGTTGCGGTTTGTTTGACATGACCGAACTGTTTTCCGAATGCTATATATAACATGTACCATGTTAGTTTGGTCTTAAGTTTAAAACACTACTGTATTTTGACCTACCGTTACCGGGTAGTGGTTGTCTAGCTAGCTAACTAACTTGAATTGACGTTTAATATAAGGTGCCAACTGATTTATACTAGTCTGGATTCCTAACTACACCGAAACATGTTGCGTTTGTGTGAAATGTTATTATTGTTTGTCTTTTTATCTCTTAAGGAAGCCTCTGACTATTGACAACATGGCTGTCTTTCAAAATATATTGTGTTGCCTAACGTTACCTAGACAGCATTTTTGGGCGTCATACGTGCGTTCTTCTGAAATGCCTCAAAATGCTTTCCAAGTAGACAACTTCCTAGGTTTGTTGCACTAGCAAGGTTCAGAAATGAAAAAAAAAAAAAAAGAGTAACACAAACTATTTTGATCGAGCCTAGGTAGGAAGCTCACTAGAGGTTTAGAGGCACGGCCCATGTGTTACATTCATTTTTATTTTCAGACACAGTCCTGACCAGGTAAACATGTCTCATAACGATGAAGGATATGTGGTCCGGATCCGTGGTCTACCTTGGTCATGCACACAAGAGGAAGTGGCCTCCTTTTTCTCTGGTATGCAAAATCTCAAACTGAAAGCATCTTTTGTTGTGGTGTATGTGAGTTTACAAAAAAAGAGCTGCAGTTGTGTCCTTTTCTTCCATTTCCAGATTGTGACATTGTAGGGAAAGTGAATGGCGTGTGTTTTACCTTCTCCAAAGAGGGAAGGCCGAGTGGAGAGGCATTTATAGAGCTGAAGACATCAGAGGACTTTAAAAAGGCTTTGGCAAAAGATCGTAAATACATGGGTCATCGTTACATCGAAGGTACCGGACATTCCTGTCCACAATGTAGAAAAGACCAGTTGGAGTTTTTATCTTCTGTTGATCACAAACGATGATATTTTGAAAAATGTTGACTTCCATAGGTATCTTTCTTTTCTATACTGGGTGAACCATCGCTTTACCATGAATGATTGGACAATTATAATTTTTTATGGAATATTGCATTATCATACATTTATTTGTGCAAATTTTTTAATGCATCTTGTAATTAGAGGTGAACCAGTGCAGAATTTCTCTTTACATTAATTTCATACTCTTTAGTTTCACTGATAACCGATTTTTCATAATGAAATATGCTGATGCTGATGCAGATAGTGTGATTTTCTTAAAAAAAATCTCTCCTAACTAATGCTGTGAATTGTACTGGGAACACTCTCATTTGCTACATTGCTGTAATAGCATATTAAAGGTTAAAATTAATAACAGAGCTATTATATTCAACTGCTATTTATTCTCAAATAATTACACTCAAATAAAAACTGAATTGTCTGTATACAACTCAGTTGCACATTACGTTTTCATAAACAACTGTCTTCATGTCAGATTTGTCAGAGAACAAACAAAAACACTCATCTTTAGTGTTTTTGTAGCTAACTAATGAACTGTGTGGAAGAGACTCGTACTCCGTGCTGTCGCTTGAACTAAAGCTGCTAAACAGTGATCCATCACGCCACATTTAAATGTGTCAACATAGCATTTATTGTTTGAATTTCATGACAGTGAATAGAATTTGAAAAATGAGACTTTGTTTCTTATCACAAGTAACAGCGCAAAGCTCTTTGTGATTATTGGATGGGAGGTGCATTGTTTGGTTTTAAGGGGAAAAACAGTGTGGATCTGGCAAACCATGGCATGAACTAGGCCTACGGGTGATTCATTGGGTCAAATAGAGCCTGCTTTAATTTAGCTCATTTGTTAAAAGGGTCATATCATTCTGCTAAAAAGAACAGTATTTGGTGTAATGCAATGTGTTTATGTGGTTTAAGGTAAAAAACAAACAAACAAAAAATTATTTTCCATATAAATTGTTTCTCCTCTATGCCCCGCCTTCTGAAACACTTAAATTTTTACAAGGCTCATCGGTCTGAAAATGTGAGATGTGCTCTGATTGGCCATATGCAGTGTGATGTGATTGGCCGAATGCCTCAAGCATGTGATGGAAATGTTACACCCCTTAACATACTATGCCGTCTCCCAGGCCAGCAGCATGAGACTCAGCCCAGCTGCTCTGCTCGTGCACATCCCATCATCGGTTCTCTTTTAGCAGAAAATACTATTGCTATCTCTTTCATTCTGATTTTAAATAGCACAAGTTAAAACACATGATACTTTTGCACATTTGTTTTTTAAAATGTATATTAATTGATTGTCTGCCTTTTGCCCCTTCCCACAGTGTTCAAGTCAAACCGTAGTGAGATGGATTGGGTGCTGAAACGCTCCGGTCCCACAGACTATGACGGCAGCAGTGGTTGTATGTTGCGTCTAAGAGGACTGCCGTTCGGCTGCAGTAAAGAAGAAATTCTACAGTTCTTTTCAGGTACATCTGTTGTTTCACTTCAACACATCCTACACTTGCAGGTATTGCCAGGTTAATCCTTTTAAAACGATTGAAAATTGTGATTTGTGGTTTTTGAATCATGTCAGTTCTTCCTTTTTATGTCTTTATATAGTCAGTCAGATCATATTGTGAAGGTTTTTCATTTTATATACCCAGCAGCTGTGCTATGATTTCTTGATTGATTTTAATTTCATGGATTTATCCTTTTTCTGGTATGCTCTTGGGTTTTTGTCTGACATAGGGAATGATGTAGGGGCTCATTTGGGGGGGATGTATTTTCTGCAGATGAGAATGTTGCGGCTCTTTAACATGTTTCCCCATGTGGGGTTATTTGTCCTTGGGTTAAAGGGTTGAAAATCGTGCCAAATGGGATAACATTGCCGATGGACTACCAGGGGAGGAGCACAGGGGAAGCCTTCGTGCAGTTTGCCTCAAAGGAGATAGCAGAAAAGGCTCTGGGGAAACACAAGGAAAGAATAGGGCACAGGTGGGGCTGGCAAGACTGGGCTGGGTGCTAATGGTCTCTCTAAATGTGGGATGTTGGGGGGAGGGGGGGGGGGGTCATGCATCTTTCTGCTTTGGAAAAAGATGGTATGATCATGTTATTACACTTGAAATGTTTAATTTTACTTAAACGTGTCATGAGGGGACAAAAGAAAAGTAGACAAATATGATTTCATAATGTGGTTGGGTAACACTGCAGAAGCAAAGGAGCCTTTTTATAACAGGCACTGTACAATACTTTTAAGATTCTGTTTCTGTCTCAAATTGGCCTTTAAATACAGTTACATTTTATGACTTGGCAGATTTTCAGACATTTGCTACTTCTCCCTCCGGTCAATAACTGACAGTAAATTGCCAGTTATTGTTATGTCATAATGAATTAAGTAAGTGGGGCCCAAATACTGTCTTCCCTAAAATCTCCCAGATTGCTGTTAAACATTCAGCAGCCTGTACGTTTAACATGTAGCATTTCAAAATAAACTCAGGTACATAGAGATATTCAAAAGCAGCCGAAATGAAATGCGTGCATACTACGAAGTACCTCGGAGGATGATGGGACAGAGGCCTAGTCCATATGACAGACCCGTGATGGGACGCGGGAGCTTCTTTGGGTCCAGTCCTGGAAGGGGAAGTGCTGCCCTGGACCAGGTGCGCAGCGGAGGTGGAGGCGGTTACAGCAGTGGTATGCTACTTTAATAGTGCTTAGTAACTTTATTAACATACCGATCTCAAACTTTTGAACAGTTCTTTCACTGACAGGAAGTGATCTTAAAGTATTGATTTGTCTCTCCATCTTAAGGATATGGTGGGTTTGACAATTACAATGGCTTTAACAACTACTGCTTTAGTAACGGCATGTTTGAAGAGCGTGTGCACGATGATAGAGGAAAAGGAAGAACGGGGGGTCATGGCTACAGCAGCGATTCGGACTCAGGCTTTCACAGCGGCCATTTTGTTCACATGAGAGGTCTACCATTCCGCGCTACAGAGACTGACATCGCACATGTGAGAAACGCCACAAGTGTTGCCACTGGACATATTCTTACAATATTTTGTTTTACAGTAAAGTGTTATCGTTTTCTTTCTTTTTCAGTTCTTTGCCCCTTTAATTCCTGTGAGGGTGCACATTGATGTAGGACCTAATGGAAAGTCTACAGGAGAGGCAGACGTTGAGTTCAGATCTCACGAAGATGCTGTGTCTGCCATGTCAAAAGACAAGAATCATATGCGTAAGTTGTCTCCATTTCCAAACCTCTGTCTTAGTCAAACTGTACCACCATCCTAACTTTTTTTCTCTCCTTCCTCCCTGCAGAGCATCGTTACATTGAGCTGTTCATGAATTCAACTTCAAGTGGGCCGTCCGAAATGGGTGAGTATGACTGTGTGGAGATTGTTGTTGTGCAATAGTTTTGTTAAAAGTGTATGTATAAGAAGGTGTGAAGACAACATTCAAATCTAAGTCTTTTGTTTTGGGGGCATAAAAACACTGCAGGCCGTGGAGGAGGTTTCTATGGCAACTCCGGCGGTATGGGCTCTCGAGGAAGTGGACTAAGGGGGATGTATTGAGGATG
Source organism: Carassius gibelio (assembly GCF_023724105.1). Classification (NCBI taxonomy): domain Eukaryota; kingdom Metazoa; phylum Chordata; class Actinopteri; order Cypriniformes; family Cyprinidae; genus Carassius; species Carassius gibelio. The sequence goes on along the minus strand of NC_068383.1, from coordinate 14,562,546 downwards.
CTTAAAATTCATGCACTTTTCAACCCAAAGTTGGAACTTCCAGTCTTTTTGTATGAATATGTTTTCACATGTTCCTATGAAATATGCCCACGATATTTTCCAGACTCGAAGAAAATTTAATCTTAATCCATATATATCTAATATATATATATTTGAGCTGTTGCATATAGATTGACCGGCTACTGTACATTTTGCTTAATGAATTTTATATGACATTGCTTTGTATGTATTTTGACTCAAAAAGGAGCGTGAATAGCTTGAAGCCCAAGTTGCGTGTGAGATTGCACTTTTGTTTTCTTTCCCAAAGCAATAACATCATTTTGGATGTTTACCCGTTTTTGCTGCTCGGTAAAATTTCTAATTGAAACCTGTGAAATTTACACATCCGTGGAATAAAACCTTTTATTGATACATTTTGTTTTTGACCTAAGAATGTTTACTGAAGACCACTGTAATGTAAGAATAAAGCGTGATATCTTGCTTTTGGTCAAAGCTAGAGGAAACATATGGCATCAGTCCATTCATATATCATGTTTTTCAAAGCACAGGAAGATTTGTGTACTAGCCTTGTGTTTGTTCATTACCATTTAAAACTTTAGGATCAGTAGGATTTAAAAAATGTTTTGGCTACATTTATTTGAGTAAAAATACTATAAAATGGTAATATTATGAAATAACAATTTAAGCATTGTTACAATTTAAATAATAAAATGGATTTATTCCTGTGATGGCAAGGCTGAATTTTCAGCAGCCATTACCTCAGTCTTCAGTTTCACACGATGCTTTAGAAATAATTGTAATATGCTTATATGCTCAAGAAACATTTCTTGTTTTTATGAATGTTAAAAACCGTTGCACTGCCTAATATTCAGTCTTCCACATGCATCCTGTCATCTGAATGATAGTGTGTGTATAAGGAGCTTAAAGGAAATCTTTACTGATTTTTATAAAGTAACCATAACATTAACTTATATATTTTTAATATTATCAATATGAACGATTACTGGACTGAAGCAACTTAGGTTTACTTTGAAGAGTTAATGCATATTTGCGGAATAAAACAACTTATTTCAAAACAATCAAACAAAACTAACTGTTCTGACCCCAAACCTTTGAACAATTGTGTGTGTACTGCGGCACCTAATTGCAAAATCCATCACATGAAAAGTGGAACCATAATCAACTTTAATGGTTTAAGGCTATGTATCGTTTCATACATAAACTTTACATTTAAGTCAACAGTTGTATTCTGAGTAATTGTCCAGACAAACGTTAGCACAGATCCTCAAAATGAGTAGTGTTCCAGTTCTGTACCAAGGTAAATCTGCAATTGTGAAACAATACCATTTCCAGACAAACCTGAACACCATATTCAGAACATTATTTCTGTGCTTTCTGATGTGAACTCCTCAGTCATTCTCCAGCAGCACTGACAATATTCTACTTACATATACATAAGGTTTTCGCCCCTTCTAGATTCAGGGAAACATTTCAAATCCTTATTTGTCAGTTTGGCTTGTTATACAGGCACATATGAATGTAAGGTTATGGATTTGAAATATAATTGCTCAAGAAATGATATCCCTTTAAGTAACTGCATTTGCTAACTTTTGAATCTTGAGGAATGAAACCTGTTCACCCTTACATATCAAAAGTATACAATGCATGGGAGTGTTGTACTAGTACTGTATAAATAATCTAAATCAGTCTACTTGCAGCCCAGATGGAGGGCACTCAGTCATTAATTCTTTGTAAACTCATTTCTTTCATTGCACACTCGGTGACAAACACTGCATTGGCCATCTGCACAAGTGCCATTAAGTCTTCTCTGAGGCAACAGGCTTTATCCTATGTCAAATGTAAACTTCAAACACAGAGAAACGGGTGCATCCATTTTGGTCACTTTCACTATGCGGGACAGCACAGTCTGATTTTGGCCCTTGTTACGATGTGCTGTCATTTCTATCTTACGTGGCATTGGAGGAGCAGCGCTGGAGGAGCAGAGCGTGGCAGGTGTCGCAGACTCTCACGGGTTTGGGTGAAGCGGGGAGTGGCAGCTCATTATCTGAGCAGGCGTTGCAGAAGATCTCCCCACAGTTCCTGCAGTGGTGCTGTTCAAACAAAGACAAAGAAAAGAGCTTTCAATTAAAGGGCCTGTTGTTTTTTGGTTTGGATTGGACTCTAAATGACTTGGTGGAATCTTCACAAATGATATTTTGGGATTCATCCAAACAGTTGCTCTGGGGAATTTCCCTTTAGTTGTTTTTCATGGGAGTTAAATATATAAATCAGAATTTTTTAGAGTAAGGTCCCATTTAAAGATAAAACAGAAGTAGTAACACATACATTTTTCCTGTAATATGACACATCCAAGTGAAATATATTATCAAAGCAGAAAGAAAGAAAAAAATGCTCGGCATGGATGCAGATATGAATATCAGCTTTCAGTTAGTTGTATGAGAAGGGGCGGGGTTTAGGCAGATTAAAGGGGACATAAGTTCAAGTTTTCTTTTCTCTTTGGAGTGTTACAAGCTCTTGGTGCATAAAGAAGATCTGTAAAGTTGCAAAGACTAAAGTCTCAAATCCAAAGAGATATTCTTTATAAAAGAAAAGAGTCAACCACGCCCCCCTAAAACGGCTCGTTCCAACACAGCACAGAGGAGAAACAATAATGTACAGTATGTGGAAAATAATGTGTTTTGAGTTATAAATCAATTTGATTACACCAAATACACAAAATAATGTTCTTTTTAGCAACATCCTATGACCCCTTTAAATCTGTGTCCCAACCGGTCCCAACTGATAGTTTTCACGTGACGTCACACACTAATAGGAACGCCCACCTAGAGAGCAAAATGAAGCTTTTCTCCACTGACCGCCAGTTATTTTTACGCAGTTTGCATTAAGTAGTAATGTAGTAAAATCCAGATATTCAAATGTGAAATTCTGTAAACATTTAATTATGTATATTTTGTACAGGCATGCATATGAACTCAGAATATAAACACAATGTGCAAAGTTTCGTGTTAAAATGGTTTCCCATAGAAAACCATTATAAGGAAAACACTGAACCAGTTCATATTCTGACCTCTTCTGCTTGCCTATATAAGACTATGCATCATTAATATTGTGATTACTGAATTTGTTCTTTTAATATTACTGTTTTAAGTGTTTTTACAATGCTTGTCGCACTGTTTAATGATTGAAATGCTTAATATGGATAGAAATTGCCGAACTTGAATTTTTCACGTACTTTTGTTTTATGCTTTTGAAAGGTTATCTAAATACTTGCGGCTGTGAAACAGATGGAAATTTGAAAGGATTGTGCTGCAGTTCTATGAATGTTTTGCCCTCCAGCTCTTGGAGCCGGTCACATGACTGAAAGGGGCTGCATCCTAAGTCCACAAAGGTTGAACTGAATGTTGTTAAATGGAAAAGTCTAGCCTACAGAAGAGTGTTCTTGTTGCCTAGCAACTATGAAGGCTGCGTTTGACGAGTGCCAGGCCCAGGACTATTATAAAAATAATATTCAACTGTCTGAAAACAAACCAGGGTTCACAACCTGTCTAATTATGTTCACCTTGGTCCACCATAAACTAAGAATAAACTACCAATAAAACCACATCTTGGTAATATATGTCAACATTTGAACTGCTTTAAAAAAAATCTTTTTATTTTACTTATTTTTTAAATTTGTTTCATTAGATATTTGAATAAGTTAACACCAAATATTAACATTTAAAAGTGTTGTAATAATCTGCCATTTTGAAAGTCCTGTCATCTGTCTAGGCAAGGCCGCATTACAACCTTCGTAGATCGGGAAAAAAAATAACTCAATTCAAGGTCATATTTGAGACTTTGAAATGGGACAGCTTTGTCTTGTTAATGCAACCTTCAAAGGATGCAGCCTCTGAATTGGAACACAACTTAAAATGTTTGGAAAGGTCTGGCATGCATCACCAGAAAGAAGGCTGTCGTTTCACTGGAGAATCAAAATGACATTTTAATTAAATATTGGGATGTCCCAAAAAGTTAAACATGCATAGATGATAGACCCTTAACAGTGATTTAGAAAACTTCATTTCATGCCGTCTCCAACAGTACAGACCACCACTTGCCAACTCAAGTCTTTTATTCAGGCTTCATCTAATCCTCATTTGGACATGTTTTCAAGTCTTAAATCCAGTACGGTCTTTGTGCCAGTGAATTTCTTTATTTAGAGCAGTTGAATTTGTGTGGATGTGTGAGATTGGACAGCAAGCTGTGAAAAAGACACCGCTGTGCATTACAATTTGATTCTGACCTTTCTCCTGGAGATTGAAAACTCCTTCTCACAAAGCTTGCAATGGGTAGCATCTTTGTCCTTCAGCCAAACCTGTCCACCCTGAAATCAATTGTTTATTAATATGATCAAGTCAAATTACTCAAGAAACTGAAAATGTTCTTACAAAAAAAAAAAAAAAAAAACACCGTGATGGTTTCAGATGGTACTTTGATATATATCATCGTTCATGTCCACAAACATGTTCCAGGCAGTTTTTTTTTTGGTTTATCTCTAACAATGTTTCAAACCTGAAGTGCTTTGTTGGCTTCTTTTATATCTTCAATTTTCAACTTTGACCTAAACGAGAAAAATGTGTCTTATCAGTAAAAGAATGACATGATTTGAAGGCTCCCAAATGGCATTTGTATATAAATCCTACATACTCGCTGAGTTTGCAGCCCAGCTCCTCCAGCGCCTGTTCCTGCTCTTCACAAATTCCCTTCAGCTGCGTATTCTCATCCTGCAACCTGTGAAACTCCTGACAAGACACAAGGACACATCAGAGCCCAAGACAGGATGTTTGGCTTTCACCACAACGAAAACATCCATGAAGAAGCATTTCAATGACACAAACACATTAGTCCTCATACAGATGTATTGTGGACTTAATGGTTATTACATTTCTCTCCCTCGCCATTGTTGAGATGAGAAATTCATCGTACTTTTTTGAGTCCGTTGATTTGCTGTGCCTCGGTAGCGAGTTGTGCGATGGTCTCTCGTTCTCTTTCTAATTCATTCTGTAACGTCTGCCGCCAGTCCCTCTCTATTTTCAAGTCTGTTTCCAGCTGCATCCTGAACAAAAAGTGCCAATTATCTTAATTTTCCACTCAAGCATTAATGGGATATTGTGATACAAATTAAAAAATTTGAATTCTCTTCCAAAGCCGTTGCAAAACTTACATTTGTTTCTCTCTCTGGGCAATCTGCTTTAGGAGACTGTCAGCTTTGTTTGTGAAGTCCTGCTTGAATTTGCGCACCCCATCTTCGGCACTGACACGTTCCCTCTCGGCATCCTGCAATCTGGTGTAATTCAAACCAACTGGGTAAAACTACGGCTCAGAATGTAATGGAATGGGCGGGAATGTATTGGAACAAATGGGAAACAAAATAAAATGATGGCCATAATTCAACAGCCACAATAGAGCGGGAACAAATACAGAGCCAGACGACAGAAATAATGCGCTGCGGGAAAAGCCAGAGAGTTGAAAAGAGTTGGCAATTTAATAAGGGTCGAGGATACTTTGATTTTCTAACGTGTTTTTTTGTCAAGTAATTCACAAAGTAAACAGTCACGAGTAGTTGAAAACATCGAATTTATTGAAGGCTGTGATAAAAGACATGTCATATTTGTGGTTTCTTTGACTGTTAAACATTACAGGTAAATATTTACGCTACAGAACCACAAGAAAGATTTTCTCACTAAATAGTATGTGGAAAAACAGTGACCATCATCAAGTAAAACTTAAAAGGGGGCTAGTGAAGAATGATCAACTCATCACTTTTAAGAACACTGCATATTGCCACACAACTAGCTCGGAGTAATAAAGAGCAAATTTATCTTAATATCAGAAGGAAATATCTTTGACAAGTTTGTATTGGTGCTCGGTGTCTGTGCTAGCGCATTTTACAAACGACATAGCAAGAGTTCTTGTCTGGCTGAGTAGGTCTTTGTCACTATTTGTTGATCGAGGAAAAACATGGAATTAGAGGAATGGAAAAGATAAGAAAAAAGAAATGAAAAGGGGAACAAAAAGGGAAAGAGGATGTAAATATCAGTGAATTTCAACTTCATCCCAAAGCTTTAAGAACTTGTTAAGCAGTGCAGTCATAAAACATCAGAAATACGATGGCGGTAAATCAACAGAAGAAAGGGAAGGATGATTCATGTGGACAGAGAAATGGACATGACAGCACTACGTCACCACAAGAAAATAACACAAATGCTAAAGGATGAGCGGTTAGATGAGAGAAAGCCATTCAATGCGCCTTCAGATCACAAGCATGCATGCACCTTTGCATGCTATCAGGTATCTGACACTTCTAGACCCTCTGAAAACTGATTCTACTGATGATTGGTTTGGACACCATCAATGCACGCTAATTTGATTTAGGCTTTAAAAGCTGATATCATATTCTGAAATGCATTTACACTAGCGTTCAAAAGTTGGGGGTAGGTAAGATTTTTCAAGTCTCTTGCATTCACTTGTTTTGCATTCACAAAAATACAGTAAAAACAGTAATATTGTGAAATATTATTACTATTAAAAATAACTTTTTCTTTTGTAATTTTAATATTTTTTTTATATTCAGCAATCATTGCTCCAGTCATCCTTCATCCTTAAGAAATCATTCCAGATTTTTTTAGTTCATAAGAGCAGCATTTACTTGAAATTTAATAATCCTTTGTAACATTATAAATGCCTCTACTGTAAATTTTTATCAAGTTAATGTGCCCTTGCTTGAAAAACAAGTTAAATGCTCAAACATTAGAATAGTAGTCTAATGTACATATGCTACTTCCTGCAGACAAAAATCTGATTTTCTCAGAATCTCAAAAAAACAAACTGGCCAAAAATATTTTTTAAGTTTTTATATACATCATATAAATAAAAGATAAAAAATCAGGCTAAACTAAATATTCTAATTAAATTCAAATAACCAATCAAACATTTGAAAACAACTGAAAACATTCTGAATGCACTTCAGTAGTATGACATGATTCTAAATAAATGAGGAACTGCTTCTCACCTTTGTTCTAGTTGTTTCATAGTCGCCGTTATCTGATTGGTCTTCTCCTCTAACCGTGCGATCATGTCGTTTTTTTGTCTCATGTTGTCATCTGAAGACTGTTTATGATTAAATAGCTTGATTACAACATCTTCTAACCACAAATTGTGAAGAACACCCAACAAAAGATGTTATACCTGCATTTTTTGGTACATCTCCACATTGATGGCTTTAACTTCATCTAATTGGTGCCGAAGTCCAATCAGAGTGTCTTGCTTTTCATGGATGTCCTTTTCTAACAGCTTCATGGCCATTTCCATCTCCTGCTTCATGCTCACCTGCACAACCAGCTCGTTCTCCACATCCTTAAGCACAAATACAAGTAAAAGCAGGTTTGACCTCCACTGAGTGCCACCGCACAATCTGAATAGCAGGTTCCTATTTTTATATGAACACACACCTGCCTGAGTTGACATTCCTCTTTGAGTTGGCGTCTTGCCTCATTGAACATTTCATCCAGGCCCTGCCTTGATTGCTTGTACGTGTCAAGCTCACAGCTCAAATCTCCTTCTGCAATCTGAATAGAGTACAGTGCTTGTACAGTATACAGCAATTATAATATATAATGAATTTTGTATTTGGCTTTCACATTGATTTATGAAATCCTTTAATTATTATCGCGTAAAACTAGGGTTCCAAAAGCAAAAGGGTGTTAGGGGAAAAAGTACAGAGAATGTTTTTTAAAATGTAAATATTTTACAGATCATATTTTCACACGTTTATAATTTTTTTTTTATTGCTTTAAACATAAATACCAACACACAAAACAAAAACACTCAATAATACCTCAAGACGCTGTTGTGCTTTCATAAGAATGACTGAATTTTCTGTTCTGAGTTGGTGGTTCTCTTCCTGTAATTTAATTATGTTGTTTTTCGCAATTGCCAACTGCAATAAAAAAAGATGACAGCAACAAGTTAGTATAGAACATAACTATTTCACAGAAGAGACTTATTCTTCTGAAATCAAACAGTACCTCTTCGATGAGTTTGGAGTTGGATTTTTCTAAGGACTCCACACGTCCCTGTAAGCCTTGAACTGAAGAACTTCGACCAAGACAACGTTTTAGATAAAATTCATAAACGCTCATATCGAAGTTTTAAAGGGCTTTGACAGATTAATCTGTTTTTAGAAGCCACAATCACTCCTAATATACCACAAAAGTTTCAGAAAAAGCATTAACTTACTTCAGCTGCCTGTTTAATTCTTCAACATAGTTCTTCTGATCCAAAATGGCAGAAATTTGTCCATTTCTATTCCAGACAGATTCAAGATATAGGTTATTCGAACGGCATAATACATCAAGGTAATTCTAATGATTTAAAGTGATCAGTTATTGTCCAAGTGTACTTTCTACCTTTCTTCACTTCTGTAGTCATCATCAATGTCATTTTTCAAGTACATGGAGAAGTCTATTACACCAACCTATAGATTCCAATACAAGGCATTAATATTTCTCAGACAGACGCTAGACAGCAGGTTATTAAAAATGGCCAATACACAATGCTCCTACTTGTGTATCGAGGTCCTCGCCCTTCACACATAAGTTGGCATCTATGACGTTCAGTCCCACCAGGAGACCGACGATGACAGCTCCCTCCTCCTCCAGCATCACTGCCGAGTTCTCATAGAACTCACTGCAAATCACACACACACACACACACACACACACACAAATGCTTTGACATTTATCAATTATTATTGGAGTAGAAGTTTATATGAATGTGTCTCTTAGGGGAACTGACTGTCTTTAGAAAAGTCTATGTGGTATTTTCTATTTATCTTGCCTCTGAAAATGCACGAGTGTTCACTAGCGCAGCTAGCGGTAACCCAGGAAACGCTATCATTGCTCTCACCTGCTGTCAAAGAGTGAATCTGCATCTCATTCAATTCATCAGATATGTTTTATGTAGTACAGTTTCCCAATAATAAAGTCAGACCATTCTTTTTTTTTTGCTTCAAATTTCGAAATTAAACAGTCTAATTTAGAATTAAAACTACTCATGCTGCATAAATGCTGCATCTTTAGTTGGATCATGATTAAAATCCAGTGGTTGTCTCTAATTTAAAATGGAAAAAGCACAGACAAAGCCTTTTAGTTTGTTTATATTAAGATATTTATTTTATTTGTGCAACTTGTTTGATTTGGGGTTTGTTTTAAAATTTCAATTAAATTTTGTTTATTTTAATTTTTACAAAGAAACATCCAGCATTAGCCTAGTAAAATGACAACTTTTCATTTACTGTATATTGTCTTCAATCTCATTTTGAATTATGAGATCAAATCAAAATTGTGAATTGAATCGAGAGTTCAGTAAATAGTTACATCCCTAGTATCATTTAAATATTTAGGGTCAATTTTATTTTATTTTTTTAATTAACACTTTTATTCCCCAAGAACTTTCTTTTCATCAAAGAAAATATTTTATGATTTCCCCAAAAATATAAAGCAGCACAAACGTTTTCAACATTGATGATAATTATAAGAAATGTTTCTTATTCCTATTATTATTTTATCTATTTATTTAAATTATTTATTCTTTATTTGGGATTTCTTTTTGCATTTATATTTATCATCTTTGGAGTTGTTTCTGTAGTTTATTTTAAGCAAAACTCAAGTCATACAATATTTTAAAGACTTGCTGTTAAAGGACTGTATTTCTGTTTCCTTTAGGAAAGCACACTGTACATTGATCATGTTATTTCTGAATAAAATTAAATAAATGTTTACTAAGAAACAAATTTTTAAAAATGTAATTCTTCACAATAATAATGTTTTTAATATTTATAAAATAAATGAAACCTTAGTGGGCATAAGAGACTTCTTTTAAAGTCCTCTGAAAAGACTTACTAGCCACAAACTTTTGACTGGTGGAGTATATTTTAAATCTCGGGCAGTAGCAGCAGAAAGACTTCTTTAGATGGCTACAAGTGATGCACACTCTCTAGACAGCACTGTTCACTGCAATCTGATGACCTGAGCAGGAAACACTAGTTTGTCTCAGACACATGTTATCACTTCTCTAATAACTAATTCTCCACCACAACTGTTGTGATGAAGGAAGAAAGTATGAATTACGGGTACTGGAGGGGAAAATACTAACCTAAGTATATCTTTCCTGGTGATGAGGAGACGTAGGTAATCTGCTAATTTCTTCTGCATCAATGCCAGCCTTAGCCATGCTCGGGCTCTGCCCAGAGGTGTCCTAACAAACACATACAGACATATTCAGGCTGATTTACAAATGATAGATAGAGAGATATACAGAGAGAAAGAAACTCAGACAGATAGTGATATGCATAATTCTGGAAATAGCCTTTACTTACAGTTGCAAGTTTCAGTTTTGTCAGGGAACTAGAACTGAAATTTGCACTTCCCTATTCTGAATGTCACATTTCTTAATGCACTGAAAAATGAATGTGAGAAAGCATGTGTATATGTATATATTAGTGGGCCTGATTGCTTTTATATTAGTGTATTTGAAAGATCTAAACAAAACTGAAGCACTTAAAGCACTGCGTGCAAAGTAATCAATGTAACAGTAAGGCCAAATATTGTGAACTGAACATACTTAAGGCCGGGAAGGTCTCGTACACTGGCTGCGATTTCGCCTGCTTCTGGGCAGAGCTTCTCAACCATCTCCAGAGGCCCCCACAATGACTTGTTGTATCCAAGAAATGATTTCTTCACTGGGAGATGGAGACAAACTTGTTTCTTAAACAACTCAGGGTCACTGTATGTAATACAGAGTATGTAAATGCCTTGATTAAACACTCAAAATAGTATTCAAATTTTGTTGCACGACTGGCTTACTGGACAAGAACTTCAGATGATCTGTCACCTGAGAATGATTAATAAAAGCATTTCCTCATTTTATTTTCCTATAAAAAGCCTAGCGTAACAGTGGCTGCTGTTTGTCTGATGCCTAAGAATAACACTAACATATGCCTATAAAAAAATATATAAAAGATATTGATAACAGATAATGTTTAACACCAAATCAGCTATTCGACCAAAAAAACGAGCATATAATTACTTTGAATGATTAAGTTTTGTATTCAGTTGTTGTTAACAGATGGTTCTCTGTGGCTGGCTGTTTGGTGATGGTTGAACATACTGTACCTTTGAGACCGTGCTTCAGGCAGTGCTCCATGACAACAAAGAACTGTTGCAGAGGCGGATAGTCAGAGTCCAGAGTTCGTCCAAAGCTCAGAGCCGACTCGATCAGGCCTTTGATGCTGAGCTTAGCCATATTAAGCAAGTTTGCTCGTTCCATTGCCATTGGATCTCGAAAGGCTAGAAGACACAAAGCCCATAGACTACTTTATCCAAAAATGATAGCATTATCGCTAGAATCAAGTTCTTACAGTAGTAGTAGATGAAAATGAATATCAAGAATCAAGCTAAACTCATCACAGCACTTTAACCTCTGGCTGTCTCCTTAGAACTAACATGTGACCACACTTTGCATGGCTAAGTTTAAATTTTAACAAACCCTTAAAGCGCTTTCACTGGTCTTGACTCTACTGTCATTCAACAGTACTTAACAGCAGCATTTCACTTCTTTGTTTTGTGTTTCTACAACAAATACTGCACAAATTATATACACTGGACCCTGTTTTCACCATCAGGCTAAAAAAGAAACGTTATGCAAATATATTCAGACAGGCTCTGTCTAGCAAGTATACTGACACTGTGGTACTCTACTTCCCACTTATATCAGTTGGTTCCAATTTGCAATTTATTTGGATATTATATGAATGAGGCCTTTTTCTATCAGACTTCTGGGGTAAATAACTTAATACATTTTGCATCTCCTTTCTTTTCAGTATTTTTCACTATTATTATTATTGAATTTACAGTAACTGTATGGATGAACTGGTGCTTTGTAGTCTTAAAACATCAAGATTTATTAGATGCACAAATGAATACAAACCAACAAGGCACACTCTTCATGACATCATACCATTATGACATCATGCAGAAAATGTTGCATGGCAAGCCATTTTAACAAATTTCTTAAAGCTAATATAACTAGTAACTATATTTTCTTACTATCATTTACTAGTAAATATTATTCAGTACATTACTAGTATATTTTTCAAGTTTACTAGTAACTATTCATTACACACCAGTACTTATTATTTAGAACTTAGAGACAATTTCATTAATGGCAAGTGATCACACTTTGCTTTTTTTGGTTGTGTTTTGTTATGATTAGTCTGAATGTATACTTTATAGTTCAATTAAAAATCTCACTAGTAAGTTACAATAGGAACAGATAACTATTTTAATAGTCAGAGGTAACTAAACAATATAGTAACAGAATTAGTAGTATCTCTAACTAGTAAAATTGCAATCGCTATTAGCAATAATTATACTACTATAGGCCTTCTAATCAAAAACATAAAGTTGATACATAACTGCACAAATCCAAACTGAATTCAATGGCAAAAAAAAGCAATTTGTTACTAGCAATAGCCGCATTTCCACTGTCGCGCCAGTGTGAGCCAGTGCTTTAAATGGGCCAGGTGGTTCTAATAGCTTTGGACCTGTAACACCAAGGCCAAAATAGCACTGGGTTTCCATCATCGGACGAGAAGCTCTGGTGCGCTTCACTAAAACCTGCCCTTTACATGCCTTTCAGGAACAACGTCATGCAACTCCATCATTTCACCAACAAAGAGAAGTTATCAGAAAATGAATAAGAAATAAGTCACTGGAACTAGCACAATCTCTAAACTCTTGAGATGAGACTTATGACAGCTAAAATATGTTACCAAATAAATACACGATTGTGATAGAGACTTATAATATGACGTCTGATTTCTTCAAGTGGTCACATTTACCATGTTTACTATGGTAACGTTAATACCTTGAGTGCAAAGTCTTTTGCATCACATAAATATTTCTGCCCTGTATGGTGATAATCCACATCGGATCAAGTTATTTGAAACTCTCGCTGCTGACTGAAAGTGAATTTTGAGCTCAACTTATTTTAAAAACTTTTTAATGCTGGTGTTATGTTAGTTTTATGAAATGATCCACGTCGCTGACGCCCTCCAGACGAGGAGAAACTCTGCTTTTGTTCAGAACCACTCCTCTAGCCCCAACTGACCGGCTTTGGCCCAAGGTTTTCGTCTGGCCAAAAAACACAGCCGTTGGCCCTGAGGAAGCACCGAGGAGGCACGATCAAGCACCGGAAGTGACCGTGAAAATGCACTAGAATGCTGCTTTTGGCCCAACAGTGGAAACGCAGCTAATAATGGCCTAGTTGCATGGCAAACTATTGGGTTACTGTCTTGTGGCAAATGGATATATAATAGTGAAAACAACTGAATGAATAGATATTATTCAGAATTCTCTCTCTATATATATAAATATTATATATATATATATATATATATATATATATATATATATATATATATATATATATATATAATAAGTACTGGAAACAAAACAGATTATAGTTAGTTTTAAGCAATAAATGTTAACATGGCTTGCCATACACGTAGGCTCTGCATCTGAACAACTGAATCCCAACCTCAACCACGGGCTTTAATGTTATACATAACCTACCCTTGGCACCCCATTCTTCGGGAAAAGGCGATGTTTTTGGCTCTGTCACTTTGGGCAAGACGTGAATGCCACCCGAGAAGGTTTCTGACGCTTTTCTGGCTAACGCGAATATGGGCGCCTGCCATCTCCCGTCTCCAGATTTCATGGCAGCGGCACTCACTTTCTCACCGGCGACCGATTTATCCTCCTGCAATCGGAGGATACCGAACATTTGCGCTCTCTCTTTGTTGCTCTCTGCTTCTGCCAACACAAGGTCCTGTTCTGCAGGTGTCGCCATCGTTAACGAAAATATCATACAGTTTAGGAAAACGCTTCACATATCAACCACGGCGGTGATGTGTTGAGCGGCATTGATAAACAGTTCACGACGTGATTCAAGCGCTTTCCTCAGTGATGGTCCTTGTCAACGCCCCAAAGGCGAAGTATGATTTCCATTCATATGATCATGGTATCTCTAGAGAACAAATGGTTAGATTGTAGATTTGTTTACACCCGAGCACTCCTGCACGATCCGTCTGCAGCAAAGGGGTGGTGTCATAACGATAAAAACACGTAATTCAATGGAAGAGTACGGATATACTACCCTCTACTGCTTGTATGAAGCATTGTCCTGGACTGTTATTTCAATAGTTTTTCTTTTAGAAATAGTCACTGGTTAACAGTCTTAACACATAATAGTTTTAGATCATAATTGTTTATTGTAATAATGGGGGCGAGAATGGGGTCATTATAAAATGACCCAATACTTCGTTCTCTCCATCATGCACTGAGTGACTTCATTCCCTTTTCAAAGACAAAACTTAGGAAAAACTCTTTGAGAGGAAAAAGTCTCTCTTTGATGTAGATTTAATAGAGGTCGGGATCGTTGCGTCACGTCGCAATGCATTGTGGGAATCGCGGTACAGAAGTAGATGTACTGTATAGTAGGCATTAGGTAACGTTGGTCATTTGGTCATTAATTTTGATTATTTTTTGGAAAATGGTTCAGTATTGCTGTATTGTAAACTGCTGTAATCGGTTTCATGATTGACAGGGCAAACGCCTCGTGAATCATATTAGTTTTCAACATTTTCCTACTTGGAAAAAAAACACAAGGTGTCTGAAATCACCAAGAGGCGTCAGATGGCTTGGGTCGCCACTGTACGGAGGGAAACCATCACCTTCGATAATATTCAGGGTGTCCGCGGGGTTTTAAAAAGTATTAAAAAGTGATAAATCAAAATGGTCAAATTTAAGGCCATTAAAAGTGTTAAATGTGGTCTCAGAGGTATTATTTTTTTCCAAATTAGGTATTATTTTTTCCAGACTATCAGGTGTCTTATTCTGATTGAAATTCTATCTGCGTTCGTGTTAGTTCGTTTATATGGGCTTTAGCATATCTGGGCACATAATCAAAGATCTTCCGTCTCCGTCTCACTCAATGTTTGATGCTGACGTCATATTCAGTGGTCGTTCGGCATCATCTCAGAACACTGCGCGCTCAACAGAAGTGGCTGGCTTACGTTTTATTTTAGACTTGCTTCAAGGCATATCTTCAACGACTGGACAACCATCGTCGTCTTCATGGACAAATGCAAGTTTTCTAATAGCTGGGTTAACGACCGGTAGTACCGAGGTCCCGTTCAAACCCGGTTCTTGACGCATACAGCGCTATGATTTCCGCGAAGCAGAAAACGAGTACGGAATCTCAAAATCCAGTCATGTAAATGAAACTTACATTTTAATATGGACAGTCATGGAATTTGTGAAAGCATAAATTAATCAAATCAAATCTCCATATGGACCAGTATCTGTAAATGTTAAGCCGCAAAAGTTGTTTGAAATATGAATCCGTGTTCTGCGCGTCTCTGTGTGAATTAATGAATGGCAGAGACGTGCAGGTTTATTTACTACATAGACTGAAGCGCATGTCGCTTGCATTAATTTCAGCATCTGTTGTCTTCTCCTGTCAAAATAATCGAGTTCATTTAGAATTATTCATATTCATTTTCGAAAAAGCAGAAGACATACCGGTTTCTCCGGTAGTGGGCGGAGCTAATGCGCAAATAGAAATTTCAAAATGACAAATATGCATTCATTAGGCCTAAAAGAAAATTTTTACATAAGGGCATTGTGCTAGAAATATTACTATTATTTAGTAAAACGTATGTGATACTGCTACCACTGTTGCAAAAAAATAAAAAAACTTTATTTAAAAAAAAATAATAAATCTCAATATTTCTCCCATGTTTTAATTTTAATAGCAAATCCCCTTTATTTACCAAACATAAAATGTGTTTAAATTTGATAAATTAAAAGACAAATTAAATTTGGGTGAAACTTGTTTACTGTTTTTCATAATTATATAACTTGTAGAAAAACTTTAAACACAATTCTAAATAAGTATAAAGAATGGCACTGGTTTTATTTTTAGTGCTAAAAAGTTATTTTTTTTTCTTTATTAGCAAATTTTTGTGTTTTGCTTTGGTACCGAAATTGGTACCGAGAACCGTGGATTTTCACTGGTATCGGTACCGAATACTTAAATATTGGTACCGTGACAACACTAACAGGCAGGCTTATTGTTCGGTCTATCCATTTTCTCCATTGCACATTTTATGGTATTTGTTTTATTTTTATTTACTAAGTGAAATAAATGTGCAATATGCTGTCAACATCAGTCTCTTAATCTATTATTTTTTGTATGTTATATATGTCAAAATCGGTGTAAATAATAGAAAGGTCGCTGATTAACACTTGCAATTCAGTGTCGTGATGGTTTTAAAAAATATTCTGAAGGTAGTGAAAAAGGTATTAAAAAGTAGTAAATTTAACTTAAGGATTGCTGTATATACCCTGATATTATAATGCATAGTTATGGTGAGACATGTTGTGTATGGTCTCTCTCTCTCTCACATACACACACACAAACTCAGACACAAACACATTACGTTTTCTCTAGTTTTTGGCCAGTAAGGGAGTCAGTTTAGTGTCTGTATTTTTTGTTTAAACATTTTCTTTTGACCCAATCCTGAACTTAATTTGCTTTTTGATATTTTTGTGCTGACTGTATTTAACAAATTTGAACAACTTGTTTAAAAAAAAATAAAAAACTGGAACGAACTTCAAAATAGGAAGTTAAGCGTCTTGTTTTGGTGAATGGTGGGTTGTGTCTGAGGTGAATGTTCGTCAATATTATACCGGATTACAGAACTACCGGAGGAAAACAGTGGATTTTTGCAAGTATGATAGGTGAGTAATTACTCCTGAAGTGTAACAAACCCGCATAGACAAGTTTCATAGCTCGCAGAATCTGATAAGTGTGTGTGTGTGTGTGTGTGTGTGTGTCACCACTGATGCTTGGTTAATGTTAACATTTCCTTAGTGAAAAAGATTGTTTTCTCCACGTTTAATTTGCAGATCCATTTATGATCTGCAGGTGAGCCTCCAGTGACTTTTTAAAAAGTCCGCCTACAACCTCTTTTTTTTTTTTTAAGTAGCGTTGTTTGGCTTCATTATTAAGTTTGTCCGTATAGGTATAGGCAACTTTTTTTGTCACGTTCTATAACTTTTTCTGGATACTGGCTATTATCTTATTACAAACCTGCTTTGCGATGCCTCTAAAATGGCCGCCGTTACCCACAATGCACCATTCCATGACGTCTACGCCCGAGCTCTATAGCGCATTCACAGTAGTCATAAACAGTAGGCGAAAAGTACCCGGATGAATATCTCTGCTAATTATGGTGTGTGCATAATATCCCATAAGGCCATAGTTAAAGAGGAGTTGTGATGGCTGTGATGCAATGCAACTGGTACTGATCCTGGTGGATGTAGTTTGTCTTAATTTTATTTATACTATATGAACAGGGCATACTTTTTTAGCAGTCAAAAAGTTTCAAACAAAGATCCCACTATTAACTTTGAGTTATTTAAATTAAATGTAACTTCTTTTTATTAAGTGCATGTGTTCATCTAACAGTTCTGACACTGAGGAATTCAAACTTGCGCTTTAAAATGAACAATAACAACATATGCTGACAGCCCCCTCACTGGTGCTGAGTCAGGATTCTTCTCCTTGTAGAGTAGGGTGTCACCATGCAAAGCTAGTTACAAAAGGCTAGGTCTGCAGTTGCAAACAACTATAACTTATATACTTTGTATAGTTTTAGTAAAATCAATTCTAGAAGCTTACCTTGACTGTAAGCTAAACGCTCCATACTTTCACTATGGGTGATGCCCCACCGGTGGAGGCTCTGAGGGGAATACATGACTGCTGCTCCACAACCCTTTCAGAGCAAAGATGAAGCTCTTGTTTCTCAGTGAGCCCTGAATACACTGAACACATAAAGACAGTAGATGGGTGGTGGTTAACATTTAAAATCACTTCCATATGTCTAACTGAACTACTAGCATACCTATTGTTATTTATTCGAAACTATTTAAAGCTGATTGTCATACTGCTGCATACAGTTGCTGACCTACATCCAGACATCCAGTCACAAACTCAACATGTTTCTGTTGTTTTCTGCTGATCAGGATCTGGCTATCATATGACTCTTATTTCCTGCACCACTGTGCCTCCTCACATGGAAGGAAATGTTGACACATTCCAACTGAACAGACTAAACACCTTAAGATTTCAGTGTAGTATAAATGTGGAGCTAAGAACAACATGAATTGAAACATCTAATGCTTTGTCATCTTATAGGCACTTTCTTCTACTTTAAAATGTAACTGAATCACTCAGTGATGCTGCAGCAACATAATAATACACACTTACCCCAGTTAAGTCTACACCCGGTGCTGGTGTTCTTCTGGTACTATTGGGCCAGGAGAGCTGATAAGGTGAGGCGCAACCATTTGCTGCATTAGCTGGTTGTGGGGAGGAGATGTCTCTCGCTGGAACAGCTAAGTGCATTGGGGCAGTTTAGCAGAGGCGGTCAAACAAAGAGGGCGGGACATGTGTGCCTACTGGTCAGCCAATAAGTGTGGAGTTGCAGACTACTCAGGAAGTGGGATTCAGAATGAGACTGCACTGCAAGAGTAACATGCATTATTATGACAGGCATAACTTTAAGTATCACGGCTAATCCTTATTGCAGCTGCATTTTGTGTGGTAGCTAATTTTATGTAAATGGATGCACGTTTCACACAAAATAATGATTATACACTACTGTTTAAAGAATATAGTACTTTAATTTAGCAAGGAAGTATTAAACTAATCAAAACTGACTGTAAGGTATTTAACATGGTTACAAAAAAAATGCAATTTCAAATAAATGCTGTTAATTTGAACTATCTATTTAAAAAATAATAATAATTCCACACAAAAAATCAAAAGCAGCAACATTAAGCTGCATAACTGTAATATTGATAACAGTAAGAAATGTTTTTTAGCACCAAACCAGCATATTTTGTAATATTAGTTTTTATTGTATTTTACGGTGTTATACTGTATTGCTCAAATGAATGCAGCCTGGGTGAGCATAATAGACAAAAAATAATAATTAAATGAAAAAAAATAAAAATTGAATAAAAATTGCTAACCCCAAACTTGTGACTGTAGTGGAGGGTATTTCCACAAGGGTAATGCCCTGTATTCAACGGTTTTTTTTTTTTTTTTTTTTTTCTGTTTTCGGTAATTTAGATTTATCAGAATGAAACTGCAAAGGGGGGAATTCTTAGGTTTGTCTTATACAAAAAAAATAAAAAAGTGAACTTGTACCTATACAAACCTGTATTCGGTATTTATTTTAATAAATAACATTAATAAAATGCCATACTTTTATTTAATGGCTTACTGAACGTCAGAGAATTATGTCTTTAACCAGAAGATGGCAGTGTCCTAAAAAAAAAAGAGTAAAAAGAGTAAAAAACAAAGAAGTATATATAAATAATCAGTTAATCTTCATCATAAAATGACTTTGATTACTTCAATTACTTCTTCAGTGTTCAATTTAAAATAATCTTCCACTTCGGACTTGAAGTTTTGATGAGTGGATTTCACATTTGTGATCCTCCTGATAGCACAAAGCTAAACACTGTTGTGAAGAGAGGACAAGTGGCAGTAAAGAGCTTTGTTCTGATTCATGGTCTACATTAATCTCCAAGCTTGTAGGACTCCATACGTGTGTAGGGTTCTTTAAATGAATTAATACATGCCTTTCATTCAAACCAACAAATCTTCAGCCTTTACATATAAAACCTATGTAAACACTAAGTGTGATATGTGACAGTAGACCTATTTAAATATGCGCACTGTCCAGTAGATATAACTAGCCCAAAATAATAGCCATAATTTGTAGTTCCATGGCACTCATTGACTATGTACAATAGTAATCTAATATGCTTTTTAATCTTGGATGGTTTCCAACAGTTCCAAAGACCTCCAGAATAAACAATCAAATAATGATTTAAAAAATTGTGCATTATCACAATTCTGCATGATTCTTAATAAACAGTTGGTTTATTTAGTTACATCAATAACATTATGCCAGGTATGCAAGGTACAGTATCACTCTTAAAAATAAAGGTTCTTTGGCCTTGATTGTTCCATGAAGAATCTTTAACAGCTTTTCCATTACACAGTGGTGGAAAAGGTTCTTTAGATTTTTCTAAATGTTCTTCAAACTAAGAAACCAATTTTCTTTTAATTTGTCTTCACTGAAAGGCTCTTTGGGGAACCAAAGATCACCTTTTGCAATCTTATCTTTATGTGTAGGAGCTTCAACACCATTCATGAGACATTAAAAGCAACAATTTACATGCCTCAAAATTTACATGTAATTGCACACTTTAGTTTTCCATCTATTTTACGCAATATAACAAACACAGAATCTACATAATGTAAAAGGAGTCCTCACAGCCATCATTATAAAGGGTTAGGAGGTTTTTCATTATCACAAACTTTCAGCGTTGGTGCCTTCCTAAGAACAATCAAAACAGGATAATTTTGCTCTTGAACAGAATCTTGTTGGATTAGGTTGCATCTTTCATGCCACTCAATAACATTAGTTCAAAGCTGTCCGGTAACTCAAAAGTTGCTGCCAGCACGGGAACAAGAATCATCAGCAATGCAGTGAATAGGAAATCACATGTGATTGAGTTTGAAGGGTTCTTCAGACATTTAACCAGGCTACAACATTTGATTAACTGCTGCCTCCTCGGCACTTCCTTCAGACGACTCTCGCTAAAGGATTTTGCTTGGTTATAAATAGCATTGATCTATCTCATCAGTATAATGAGTGCATATTTTGTCCCTTAATTTCCATAGCCTTGGGAAGTCAGTATTTGCCACTGAGAGGCACTCGACCATCACAGGGAAGCTCCTGTGAAAGTTTAAAGATGTTCTTGCTGTTTAACATTGAAAGTTTTTATACACACCTAACTTGATGGCAGGCTGATGTAACGCTTATTACCTTAGGGAAACGTGGAAGGTCAGTTTTGTACAGACATTATATTGTGTTCAAGATTTAAGACAGCACGGTGTTGATTTTTGATCTATGGGTACGGCCTGAAATTTATATCTCAAATGATTTGTGCACAGATACTGATGTTGGGAATTACTTTAATTTGTCTGCCAAAGGACGTGATAAATGAGTCCAAGAAACCCTTTTTTAGATCAGCGATGGGTGTAGACGGCAAGTCCTACAGTCCTCATCTCCTTCATTATTAACTGAGCCCAAAGAGGTAATTATGAGCTCATCTATTTAAAGAACCCGCTCAAATGAGGAAAGACTTCAGCTTATTAAATAAATAAAGACCTCCTGCTGGAGAACGTGGGCGGGCATCGTAATGCATATGTCTATTGGTCTTCAGACACTGTAATTCAAACGTTATGATCATAAAGATCCATCGCAATGACTTATTTCACGCAGGAACAAAATAAAGAAAAGTGATGAAACAAGATTTTGATGGAACATCAATGTATGGTGCTTTCTAAGGCAAAATTCTTCATTCATTATTCTTTCATTTTATCCAAACTTTAATTGAGATGATATAATAACCTCTAAATTATCTTTAATTCGGGCTCCTTTGATTTGGAACAACTTATCAACGACCTAGAACACCCTAGCAACCATTTAGAACATCTAAGCAACAGTAGCAGTGCTCTGGTAACTCCATCCTGAGAAATGTGGTTGCAGGTTATTAATGTCCAAAGTCCATTTCATTACACCATTTTCTTCAGAGATGTAAAAATCAAGTTTCAACTACAGTTTATTTTTTAAACTATCCTTAATGAGGTCAGAATAGTTTTTTCATATATGTTTCTGAAACACTGCACTCTATCGACAAATGTGGCTGATAGAGAAGTGTGTGATGCAGCTGTTCACTGACTTATGATCAATTGTTTTTAATTCATCTCATTTGTAATACTTCATTGTAATTCTTTTAAGTCTTGTACCTTTGTCTTTTTGTCAAATCATGTGCTCGGTGGATGTTATCAAGTAACATTAAGGTTAAAAAATAATAATAATAATAATAATAATAATAAATTAGGAAATTCTAAACCGTATTTATTTTATGAATTCCTTTATGCCTTCACTATATGGAGACCATGCACTCACCTACTGGGATGACACAGGACTTCATAAAAGTATATATTTTTTTATTCTTTCCCCCTCACTATAAAAGAAATATGAACGTTTGAGGCCCAGGCTGTGGTCAAGAGTTTTCCACTACCTTAGAAGCATCTTTTTACAGAAGTTTCATTCACATGCCACAGAAGCAGCTTATCAAAAGGCACTTTTCTTTTTGATGAAACGTATGCAAGTGTGACCAATTTTAACATTCCTCCTCATAATGATCAGATGATTGCATGCAACAGCAGTCCTTTTTACAAACTAAAAATCAAGAGAATTTCACATTTTATAAGGTGCAGTGTTGAGATGACTGCAAAAACCGATTTGATTTCTTCCTACTTTGACATTCAGCAACATTTATTTAAAAAAGACTTATGGTAAAACCAGTAAAGAGCTCAACTTGATTTTCTATAGCCTATTTATCAAAATGGGGAGAAATTACAGAGAAACTCAAACATACTTCATCAGAATATGTGTAACTAGTTATTAATCTTTGCCCAAAGCCACACTTTTTAAAAGATATGAAGGAAATTGAACAAACAAGTAGATAAAACACAGACTGTCACATATTTGTGAAACCAGATAATAGCAGTCCATGTTTAAAGTACAAAGTTTCTGAGTGCCGCAGTTCTCCGGCAAACACAAAAAACCAGCGTGACAGAGAACAGATAAGAACATCCACTGAAGCAGCAGAACACAGCTCTGTAAACATCATTTATTCATTCATTCAGCAGGACACTCACTGTGTTCAGGGCAATTCTCAAGCTTTAACAGTCAGGTCAATACAAAGTCAAAATAATCACATAAAGACAGCAGAGAATTCCAAAGATAGACCAAGAAAATGGAAAAAAATTAAAGAACAGAAATTGTTAAGGCTTAATATTACTATTCACTTCAACTTCTTTGTTTGCAATTATCTTTCAGTGAATAATAACATTATACGAATGCAATATGTTGTGCATTTTATATAAACTGTGGCAAACTTTAAATAAATAAGCCATTGTATGATTCTCCTGTCATTTAATGATAAGACACAAACATCTCATGTACGTGTTATAAAAACAGCTCAAATATGCAGTTTATCTGGATTGTTTTCATGTTTATAAAAAAAAAATACCATCACCCTTTGGCAAAAAAGAAGGAAAAACATTTTAAAATATATAAATATATACACAATAAGCCCCGTTTCAGGTAAAGACTCAATCTGAAGTAATAATTAAATAATTAAGAAACAAAAGTTTTACCGCAAATATGGTAAACTAAAGGATTGGATTTACACAGCTTTTAAGTGTGGTAATGTTTGTAGTCAGGATTTATTATGTTACTCATCTTAGATACGATGTACAAACAAAAGTGACAGCACTCATATTATGATCAATGTAGCTGCCGTTTTCATAGACATTTACGGTATAAGTTCACATGTGAAGAGCACGGTTCACGCTAGAAAAAAGAAAACTTGAATTTCATTACCTGAGACAATTTTCCAAACAGGTTCCCCGTTAAACAGAACTAAGCTTTGTAAAATCTAAAGGCATTCGGACTCTGTCGACACGACGGAAATGTTAGTGTTGTGCTTCAGGTCTTATTTAGTAGAAAGATCCTAAGACAGAAGGTCAGCCCTAGCATTGGTCAATTTTGACAAAAAACTACCCATTTTCAACTGACAGGTGAAATAATGAATCTTGAGAGTAACAGTGAAAACGATATTGACAGTACAAAAACAGCTTTCTTGCATTAATGAGTCTGTGGCTGATGTTACAAAAGTACAGTACAGGACAGTTGTGTTTTGCATTGCCACAAACCGTTCATTTCATCCACAGCATGTCATAGTAACTGTATATACCTTTTTTAAATCAAATTTAAGGCTTTTTAGGAGATGGCACTCAGTCAATCAAAGGCATGCATTTGCAACATTTGGCCCACTTGCTTTGGTGTTTTTTCCCCTCCGGTCCGCCGTCCAGCAGACCATCCATATAGTGTCCATACTCCTCGATGGCATCTTCCACACGGGTGATATAAAGCCAGGTAAAGATCACACCAAAAAACTAAAAAGAAAAAAAAATAATAAAACAATATATTTAAAAATATAAATATTAAAAAAATAACTTTTACTTTAGTACAATTCAATTGTATTCTGTGGGAAATGAAGATATTGGAGTGGTTTATTGTATGTATTGCAAGCACCTTGCAGCATTACAAATTGATTGAGATCTGGACTTTGATTTTGCCCTTCAATATCCCTGAACAGATGACCATTTTGCATCAATTGTGCAGCCTGTTTTTTAATAGTTGTCTGATGCACATTTTCACTAACTGTTGCCAGAGCTGCCTTCAAGTCTATAGATGGCACCCTGAGGTTCTTTGGGACTTCCTGATGCATTTACTCTTGGGGTGAATTTGGGAAAATGGTCTGGCCTGGACATATTGCCAGTGGTTTAAAACGGTTTCCATTTGTTTTGTGTACAATGGAATAGATAAAAATTTCAGATGCATATCCTTCAACAGTCCTCCTCTGAGGCTCAAGCAGCTCTTTTACTCTTGATATAATTGTATCATGTACTTCAATGCTTAGGACAAAACCGGACCAGTTTACTGAGGTTTATATATAAGGTGTGGCCAGGGTTGCCAGCTCTATATAAGAAAACTAGCCCAATGGCCAACCAAAAATAAATAAAATTAGCCTATTGAGAAATGTTAAGAAATGTCTGCGCTTGTCCATATAATGGCAATGAATAGCAACCAGCATCAAGCTTTTTAAAAAAGACGCAAAGGTATCACAGAATGATCCCATGTGACATGTGTCATATCCTTAATGTGTCCTGCAGGTACACAATAGGGTTTGGTGAAAAACAAACTGAAATGTAATGTATTTATTTTGCATCTTTTTTAAAAGCTTGTTGATATTCACTGCCATTGATAGACAAGCACAAGAGGGGCATTTCTTTACATTTCTCCTTTTGTGGTCTGAAAAATAAAGAAAGGCATACGGCATTAGAACAACACAAGTGTGAGTAAATGATGACTTAACTTTCATTTTTGTGTGAACTTTCCCTTTAACCGGCACACTTCATACTGCAGCTATACAATTTATTCAGTAATATAAATCTTATTATAAACAACTGAGATAGTTCACAGTGTGGGCAGACTGACTAATGACTTTCCCCAACTGTGAATCCCCATTTACGGAAAAACTATGAAACTAATTATAAAAGTCTTTTGATTTCAAGAATTTTATTGCAAAAAAAAAAAAAGTCTCACCACTCCTTTCCGCTCGCATTAACATATTTGCACACCGCAAACAAACAGCAGACTGAAAACCGTTCAAATGTGAACGTTGAAGTCATAGCAGGCAAATGTTATATTAATGTCTATCTCAATAATACCTGTGCTTATCCCAGATGAAGCCCTGTATCATCTGGCATCAGTTCCTGTGAAACTGCCTAAAGATAGGGACTGTCTGACCTTACAGAAACTTATTTCCGTTCCCAGAACCTCCAATGTACTGGAGCCTTTATTAGAAAGAATTTAATTACTTTTGATGTACCATATTTTTCGGACTATAAGTCGCACCTGAGTATAAGTCGCATCAGTCCAAAAATACATCATGATGAGGAAAAAAACATAAGTCGCACTGGACTATAAGTCGCATTTATTTAGAACCAAGAGAAAACATTACCGTCTCCAGCCGCGAGAGGGCGCTATATGTTCTCAGTGTAGACTTCAGGAGCACTGAGCAGCATAGAGCAGCATAGAGCAGCATAGAGCGCCCTCTCGCGGCTGGAGACGGTAATGTTTTCTCTTGATTCATGTCAAATTAATTTAGTTAAATAAGTCGCACCTGACTATAAGTCGCAGGACCAGCCAAACTATGAAAAAAAGTGTGACTTATAGTCCGGAAAATACGGTACATGTGCTTTCTGAGTATTGGTGAGTTATCAAAGATGCAGCGTTACTGAAATGACTACAAAATGGATTCAAAATCTACGTGATTATAAAAACCTACACCTGTGAGTGTGTAGTGGTGTTTTTCAGTGCATCAAAGAACCTCTTTAAGGCTTTTACAACCAAAGAAAAAAATCTTTTTTGTTTTTGGCAAGCTTATAGAATTTTTAATTGAGCATATGTGTTTTATGTAAACATCATGACATTTGATAATCAAAAAGACTTATGCAGACAATCTGAACTGAGAAGTAGGGCTGTAGTACTCGAGTCCGGTCTTGGACTCGAGTCCGGACTCGAGACATTTTTCTGTCGTCTCGGACTTGTCTCGGACTCGTTGAATTTGCACGCGGACTTGTCTCGGACTTGGCCATTGGACTCGCCAAGTCTTCTAGTTGGTCTCGACCGAGTCCAGCAAAAAAAATAAAATAAAAAATCTCTCCTTCAAAACAAAACCACATTTGCATGATGTCGCGACTGAAAACGTGTGGAAAACGCTAGGCGCGCCGCTCTCCTTATTTCCAAAGCACTCTGTAGCCTGCGCTTGCGCTCCAGTGGCGTCTGCTGTTGCTGGGCAACCATGACCCGCTCTCCATGATGACGCAGAAGTTTCAGCAAAGAATAAATGGAATTCCAGCACTTAAAATCACTTGCAGTAGCTCTGCTAATAGATTCATTTAAAAAATGGCTATCCTTGTACAACTATGATCGTCTGTTTCTCCATCTTGCCTTAGTTTTCAGTATTGTTCCGGGAAAGGATGTGCATGACCAGTGGTGCACTTACTGCGACCTGAAAAGTTTAGATGTTTCTAATTTAATTTTCTACCTGTTAGATTGTGTTTTATTTACATCTACACCTAGATAGCCTTTTTTTTTTATCAATAAACGCGTATTAATGTATAGCCTTATGCAACAATTACATATGTAAATTTTAAAAACTTTATATATGACATTACATATTTACATTTTCATGTAACAGCCAGTATTTGTATCTGTAACAATCACAAAATTTTTCCTATCTGCATTCGGATACAAGATTGTACAGTTACTTGATAAGACTGTTATGACTTTTTATATATTTTTTCGTAGTTATCACTGAACAAGTATGTCGTGTTAAACTGAAATAATTATTAATTTCTAAAATAATATTTATCATGCAAGCAGAGAGATTTCATGACAAACGTGTCATAGTGATCATTTGAACACGACTGAATCCATTCGATGCACACATTCTCATTACGCAGAACACTTTGAGCGAGTCTTAATGTTAATGAACTTCACTAAACAGATGTGAGTGTTCCGTGCAAACCAGCAAAAGGTAAATATGCAAACATGTAGGACAAGTAGACAATGTATCCGTATCGAAGCTCATTATTAGCCTACTCTTGAGAGAGAACTGATTTGGTTTTTGAGAGACTGAGATGCGCAATGCTGCTGTTTGATTGGTGAGCGCTGTGCTTATTCCATTCATTCGTATCATGGTAGCCTAAGCTTTCAATATTTGCCTTTTAAATATATACAAATAATATAACGTGTAGCTATGATGTATTATTATAGGTAAAATTACTCTTGCAACGCTCTGATTTCTGAGAGATTAACAGAGAGGCGACAACAATGCGGTGTTTGATTTGCTCTCTTTTCACTCATAAAGTTTACATTCATTCACTTCTGGCGCTGATCCCCTGGCTCACCTGTTATCTAGCAAACACCAGACTCTGTCAGCTTTAGCCGAGTATTCAGGCAGAATTATTCCTTGAGCGTTATTCGTTTTTTAAGCCATTATCCGTGCCGTATTCGGCTTCAGGCACAACCCTAATTATTACATTACATATTTAATTTTTACATGCAACATAGATAAGGTCATATAGTAACAGCTCCACGCAATATTGTAATTCTAAAATTCACGTCGTACTTGCAAACACTTTGTATGCATTATGGTTAATGCATGCTGGAGTAGTCGATTGTTTCCGACAGAGCTCGACTAGTCTATGCAAGCACTAGCACAGTATGACAAAAATGTCGCTGTATTTATGTGCGCATGTCCAGTAGAGCCAAATGTATCCATTCTAGCCTTGCTGCGCGCATTTGTCATATCCCGAGCTTTGCGTGTGTCTGTGCACTGTGCCAGTTAGGCATAGTCATATACATTTTTGACCACAGATATAATGTCAACAAAAAATAAAGTACATAAAAATTATTTGACCTTACAGTTCCAAACTTTGTTTGTTTATCCAAGTTTAGCTCCCAGGGTCGGATCTTGTTTAACGCCCCTGTTAGCTTTAACCCTAATTATACACACTTGAACCTAATCAAGCTCTTACTAGACACACTAATCTTCCAGGTGTTTTAAGGCCAGTTGGAGCTAAACTTTTCAGGACATTGGCCATCCAGGATGTAGTTTGGAGACCCCTGTCCTACAGAGTTGTTACTTTGCACATGCTTTTTGATCATTACAAATAATAATGTAAAATGATTTTCTTAGAATAGGAGATATACTTTCACTCGCATCACAAACATTATCAGTAGTTAAGTATGTGGTCTTGAAGAGGACCCTTTTTCCTTTCATTTGGACTCGGTCTTGGACTTGGACTCGAAACTTTTGGACTTGGACTTGACTTGGACTCGAACCTCTTTGGACTCGGTCTTGACTCGGTCTCGACTAGTCCTGGACTTGGACTTGACTTGGACTCGACAAAGCCGGACTTGACTACAGCTCTACTGAGAAGCATGAGTCTTACCTGAGGAACTAAGATGCCCAGAAGAAGTCCAGCCATGATTTTATAGTTGTCCATGAACCAAATGAAGACGGCATTCGTGCAACCACGGGTGTAGATCACATCTATATTTTCCAGCCTCTGCGGGCAAAGTTCAAGCAATAGAAATGAGCTGCCATCACTGCATGTCTCATTAACAATCAGTGTTACGAATTCATTCATTGAAGATGCATTGAGAGATAACTGGAGGTTGTTATAAGGCAGCTCATCATTCGTCTGAGGTGCAGTATATCCTCAGGGAGCTTCTCATTGCTGTTCTCAGATGATCAGACCTTTGACCCCTTCAAATGACCGTATTTATACCAGGAGGATCGACACAGGACACAGAACACTTTTCAAATATCAGAATGCACTTATAAGCTACTTAAAAAAAAATCTTCATGAAAGTGGATCTAAAGTAACAAAACATAGTCAGAAAGAGAGGTGATCAGTGCACATACCTCTCTCTGCAGGGCCTTGTATCCACACATTGTATTAACAACTTCAGAAGGCTGTAATACACAAGGAAATGATTGTCTTAATATTTCCATACAGGTTAAATGCATATAATAGTTAACATTTGTCTAGTATCTGTCTCATCAGCTGTGAGATTGTGTTAAAGTACAGATTTGGCAAACAACTAGCTACATAACAGGTTTCCATTATAAGTTTTGATCCTCGTTTTGTCATAAGTTACAGAGGTTTTAGTCTTCATCTAATGCAGTGCTAAGACTACTAGGCTTTTCACTTCATCTTAAAGCTGCAGTAGGTAACTTTTGACGCTCTAGCGGTTAATAAACAGAACTGCTTGCGTCTTGTGGAAGAACATTGTAGCCGGAACTACTTCTCTCTGTTTGTGTCTATGAAGAATCACAAAGGTACTGGGTTACTCCGTCGCGGTACCCCCGAAGCAATCTAAAATAGTCTGAATATAAACACTTATTATAGGTGCACCCTAGTGATTCAGGACAAGCTAAAAACACGGTTTGGAAAATGGATTCATGGTGTACTCGCTTATTATATACATTTTTCTACATTTTGAACAAAAACAAAGTTACGGACCGCAGCTTTGATTGGTTATTTCTTAACGGGAGCGATGGATTTCTGCAAATGGCAATAGGACCACTGGGAGGAGCAGATTATCTGTCTCATATTCTACGGTCAGGACATAATGACAGGTTTAACAAATATGTAAAAAATACATTTTTACAAAAGTTACCTACTGCAGCTTTAATGTCGTTCCAAATCTATAAGACTTTGGTTCATCTTTGAAAACCAGTTGAAGAAATGAAATTATTTAGATCCCTCAATTGAAAGTTCAGGAAACTTCAGTCAGTATGTATGTGCGTTGATCAATGTTTGTAATTGAATAGAAGCTTTAATTAAATCAGTGCATAATATAAAATGATGGTGTCTCTTCAGAAGATTTGGCTTGAGCTGCTTGATTCAGGAGTTAATTTCCTGATCTCTTTATAGACTTTTTGATGCATCAAGTTTTCGGTTGCATGAACTTTCATGATTAAAAGAAATCAGATTTCATTAAAACTATTATCAATTGTGATTCAAAGATGACCAAAGTCTTATGGGTTTGGAACTATATGGGGATGAGCTAATGAGGGCAGTTTTAATTTTGGGATGAATATCTCAATATCCAACAAGACAAACTGTTCAAATTACTTTCATTTGCCAAATTAAACAAAATTAGCTCAAGGGAATGTACAAATCTGGGTTACATTAGGCTAAATATTCTTTTAAACAATGTGATTTTCTAAGTTTATATGACGTTCACAAACAAAAAAGGCAGATAAGTTATCAACATCTAGTTTCATTTGCAACAAGGGTATCTAATGCGATAAGCACACATTGTTGTAACTTAGGCACCTTGAAGAAATTCAGTCAAAATGGCTGTGATGTCAAGAACTTTGCCAAAATATTCTACAATTTATTACTTCCTATACTGAGCCAGGTTAAGTGAGGTAACGTTTTATATCTTGTAATCTGGCATTAATGCAATGTCCTTAGATAAGATTCTGATATTGGATTTCTGATGTAATCTTCATATATATAGAAATCAGCATTGCTTTGTCTTAGACTGAAGCAGTGATGAGGTAATGTTTGTCCACAGGTAATCTGCACACAGCTGGATGTTAGCAAACAGGCTCTGTGTGCTTTTTCCAAAACTAATGAAAAATGAATGCCCTTTTTGACTGCAAGACCTGCTTTAGAATTGCATTTAAGAGGACACATTTGTTAACTGTCCTATGCAATTCCCCCCAAAAATTCTTTTTTTAATATTCAAGAAAATGTCATTTCAAGCTGGGCTTCATCTCTGGCTCAACGTTTCCATAAATGAACAAAAATAAAGCAAAGCAACAGGGTATTATGAAAACTGGAAATCCTGAGCAGAAAACATTGTATGCATAATTTCAAAAATATGATGTGTGGGCAAAGTTATTTTCCAATTCACTGGATGTAGTAGTGTCATTGTTTTTCCACCTGTAAAAATCTGAATGTGTCAGTCAACTGTGAAAATGAAAGCAGACACGAGGAGAGCTAAAACGGGACAAAACCAAACTAACAAAGGAATGATGAAATCTCCTTTCATGAGAGCAAACAGTAACCTCACAAAAAACTCAATCACAAAAGCAATAAATGCTATTGTTTCCTTTCAAGTGAACCAGGGCTGGTTTTCTTTTCTTAAAAAAAAACAACAACAAACAAACAAATGAACAAAAACCCCTTGTTGGTTCCAATCTTTTGAATGGTATTGTGCTTGTGATATATGACAAACTGGAGTCATATAAATGTGACTATTTTTGCAAACATAAGATAATGAGTGGTGTGTGTGTTCACATAGCAAGACAAATTAAAAAATATTCATTAGACAAACCTTGCTTATACAACAGGTGTAAGGCACTGCACACGCCAGCGGACCAGGAGCAGTGCAGTTGTGATACATGTTCACCTTCCAGTCTGAGAAGTCTGTTCCCCCACAACATTTGAACTGGAGAAACAAGAATCAAAGCATTAACAATCACTTTAAAAAAACATTTCTTAGATGAATGCCACTATTACTTGATAAAGCTGGTAGTTTTCTCATCTGGCACCGCAAAAGATGGTAGCACATAGTGGTTCGACAGTGATGTAACTACTAGAGGAATATTTGTACATCGCATTTGTAAAAATAACATTTGGGTAATGTGCAAATGGTTGGATAGAAGGTGTCATCAGCTAAATTCCACATGGTTGACAAGACATTAAACATAAGAGGTGAAAAGAGTAATCTGACCTGCTCTGTATTCATTTCTTGAGGCAAAACTTTCAGAAGACAAGCATGAATAAATAATATAATCGGTCTTCTCTCAATGAATGGCACAATTCATATTCCAGCCCCTCAGCTCATTTAAATGGCATTGAATAACATTAGAGGTAATAACTCGATTCTCTTATAAGAAACATAATTATTGTACATCAATATTAGATATATGACAATCAGTTTAAGGAAAACAAGGGGGCATAATTGTTTGATGATGTCCTACTGCAGAAGGCAGACAGAATCTAATGCAGCATGGCATGTCAGTCACAAAGCAAATAAATGAGGAATGACCTAAACCACTGGGGATGAAGCCGCTGGACACAGCAGCCAGAGAGAAACTTGCTCACTTGGAAAGTATATGTTTCCTGATACAGACTGAATACTTGTGTGAACAATGTAGAAACTACGTCTGCAATGACTTAAGGTGAATAGAATAACAGAATTACTTTTCACTGCTTATTTTAGCCAAAATTTGTGATGTATTGAGGGGGTGCAAAATGACTGTCAAGTGTCTTTCTCTCTCTAAATCTTGTCAATTGATATTCAGATGTAGACTTGATCCCCGTGATGTTTTCATTGTCCTTCAGATTGAACACACATTCCCTCTATGATCTGGAATCTTATTCATTATAATTATCCTGTGAAGCAGAAATAAATACCCACTGTGTCATGTTGAGCTTATCGGGAGACTGTTTGACAGAAAAAAAAAGTAAGGAAGGAATTTCAACCACAATGAAAGACTGCTGTGACGAGCACTGAAGGTGGTTTAACCAGAAAAATAATCCCTTTATTTTAACAATGGACCGAATGGAATGTGCTAAACTTTTGTTTCTGACCATCACAGTGTGAGGAATGATTACCTGAAACTGACTGTTCTCATAGGCACAGCTCTACTTAGTTTCTTTAAAGTCAAGTCAAAAAGGATCTTTGTAAATCAAATGAAATTGCTGTAATATTTGCGTAAATAATGGAGCACTGCTGTAACAGCTCGCTGTAATCACTCATATTAAACCGGTACATGCAGACGCTCAGGGTGAGGTTGTGCAGCCGGTGGACTGCTACAGAGTCATTCTGTTCATTCTGAATGCACTCGATGAGCTGTTCTTACCTAATTAATGGTCATAAAAATGGACATTTGAGTAATCTGAATATAGGGATTTTTTCATGGAAAACACAGACTTGAATTATCCAGTTATTAAAACAGAATTTATAAAGCAGAAAATCATGGAATTTGGAAAATAATAAGTCAGTGATGATCATGGTTTTTTCAGCATCTACTGACTATACAAGGACATCCACATGAACTTCATCTCCAGAGCTACTCTGAGATTTCATGTGATAAAAACTTCTGCAAATACATTATCTCTAAAAGGTCTTCATTATAAACTACAAAAATAAAAGTGTTGTTTAACCTGAAAAATGATGGCAGAATTCTAAAGAAAAAATACTTTTTCGCAGCCATTTATAAAAAAATAAATAAAATCATTGTTTGTTGAAAGGAACCATTCTATTTTCATTTTCTTACAATCTTTAAAAGATTGTTTAATATATATATATATATATATATATATATATATATATATTTATTTTACAAAAAAAATAGAATTTAGAATTTCATATGGCATTGTTATTGTATTTAATTAATTGATAATACATAATTTAATACATTTTAATAAATTATTAAATTCAAATGATAATGCTTTTACTGATAAAAATATAACTCTTAAAAAAAAAAAAAAGAATTTCACAGGACCTATAGGTTTCCCAGTTAACAGACATAGAGTCGCAGTTTCATTTATTTTCAGCAATGATTAAAGAAAATTTCTTTTGAAATGCAACAAATTGTAAACAAAATGGGTTCACCAATAGCAATGCAGAGTGAATGCATGCAGAGAGGTCTGGGTTTTCATAGTTTCTTAATGTGCAACTTTGTTGACAGGTCAAGCTCAAAGCCAGCATATTAAATCTGTGCCTTTCATGTGTCCATGACAAATCTCTTACCTTTATCTGAACATAGTCCATGATGTTTTTGAAATCCAGGTCATCATAGTAATTGACCATGCCTTTACGGATGTTTTTGTTGAGAAGGTCCTCTGTCTATTGGACAAAGGAATTTCTGTGTTATAACAGGATTTTTCTTTCATTTGTTTTGAAGCAGTTAGAAATAAACATGAAAAAAAAACGGTAATATCTGAGGACTAGGGCAATTCGTTTCTTAAAAAATATGATTAAAATTAAGTTCACAGTGATGGTTTTATGCTCTGGATTCAAAATTATTTTGTTAATGATTGTTGAAGTGTCAAAAAGCCAAACAAAATTCAGTAGACGCTGAAATACAACCTCACCTAATCAGAAAACGGTCATGACCCAGCAACCATGTAACAATCCTTTGGATCCCATTAGCCCAATGAAATGAATAACAAAGAAAATACCAAAAATCGCATGGCTAATGACTATAAAATACTGCAATACTGAAATCTGTACAGTATGTGTATACATTTCTTGCCATTTGGAAATTTACATTAAAAAATTGTCTTATTATCAAGAAAGGGATTTGTCAAGAAAATTTTAAATGCAACAAAAAAGGAGATAAAAATGACTGTACCTGTCTCCTAAAGATCAAAGCTAGAATCCCACTGACGAGCTCCAAAATGAGACACAGAGCCAGCATGTAAAGAAACTGCAAGGAAACAGTAAACAGTGGATCTCAAGTGAAACAGAAACACACGCACATTGCTCAGAAGCATCTGAAACAGTCACACGTCTCAATTTCTGCCCTATGTTGGCTGTGAGACCGTCTATGCGTGTACAACAACAAGTGTCCTCTTTACAAGGCAGATGGACCAGTGAATACATTTCCCATCAGCTTGTTTTCTGGCTAGTGTGTGATTGGGGAGTTGTATTAACAGAGAAATTGGAAATTAGAGGATGCTATTCATCATGAGACAATATTTCAGTATTTCAGTCTGCAAAGTTCATGTTAATTCTCCATCAGGTGAACTGATATTTGACATATCAGATTGTGTTATTCAAATAATTCCTTTACGCAAACTGATAAATGACTCATCCCTTTATAAACTAGTTGAGTGTGGTTTGTTTTCGCTACTTTTTTAGTACAAGTGATTTAAGTAAGAATGTTTTCCTCTTTCTATTGTTAACTCTCTTTCAACCTCCATCATTTTTTTGGAACGCAAAAGAAGATATTCTGAAAAACTGTTTTGTCCATATAATGATAGTCAGTGGGGAACATAACAACACTAGGCACTGACTTTCAATGTATGGACAAAAACAAAATATTTTTTGTGCCCCCTTGAAAAATGATAGTCATAAAGCTTTGGAACAACATGAAAGGGTGAATAAATAATGACAGGATTTTCTTTTTTCTTTGTCTCTTTGTGTTCATTTTATTTTATGTTAGCTTCCTTCGAAAAGCATCATTATAAAGAACAGAATATGAAGGCCACTACTGTATGCAAAAGTCTACTGGAAAAATAAAAACTTACCACTTTGAGAAGGCACAAGTTGTCTCTGAGAGATGCCAGAACGCCGATGAAGGAGACGATGAACATGATCACACCAAGCAAAATGAGGATAATGGCAGGAGCCAGGAATACTCCTTCCAGCGTTTTGTACTGTTGCCTCTCCACCTCCGCATAAATGCCGATGGCCAAAATAAAGCCCCCTATCAGCTAAAACAAATCACAAAAATCAGACCATTTGGGTTTCATGCAAAATTACAGATGGAATGAAGATCACTATTTTACTGATATTAGTACCTTTAAAAATGCACATGGGTTAAAAACAACACAAAAGATTAGATAAAATATGTAGACTCACTTTACTAAATCTAGGAATATATTCTTCAGTATGTTTTTTATATTTAAAGGTATTATGATTCAAACAAGAGTTAAGTAGAGTTATGTGAAATCTCCCGAGTTTATGTATTCTAACCTTGAATCTTAATGGCACCCGATGCGCCGAGTGTCATTTCCATTTAGATATATTCAACAGGAATATTATAGTCTACTGATCGGAGCTGTGGTTAACTAATTGAAGAATTAAAGCATGTGGTGTGAACCCCAAAGCAGCTCTGTGTCACAATGAAAAGTAGTATAAAGTAGATCTAGGAGAAGCATATTCAGATTAAGTTGTGCAAAACTGACATAGAACAGCAAATGCACTTGTGAAACTTTGCGTAACAAATACTGAGCTCTAGTGACATGGCTTAATGGCATAATCAAATAATAACCATTATAATGCTGCTCTGGTAATTGCAGTAAAACCACTCCATGTCTATTAACTCACTGCGTGTGTGTGTGTGTGTGTGTGTATACATGTCTGTGTGCATATGGGCTTTACAAGACATTTGTTGTACTAAAGCATTCCTTTCTCATTCAACATCACACGAGCATGTACTGTATTCTGTATGGATAAGTTTGTATCTTTTTCCTCAAATGAATAGTGGCATCATCGGTATATACTGTACCAGTTTTCTTTTCATAGGATGCCTACTCAAAAGCATTCAGATGAAAAAAATTATTGTCAGTGCATAAAAAAACAAAGTAAATATTGTAAACTCAAAAGCGTGTAATACTCAACTGTGACATCAGCGGGTCAAGTTTCAGAGCGAAGTAGCTAAACTGTATGAATGTGAGGGGGTGCAAACAGGTTAAACTGGCAGAAATGAATGGACTAATTAGAGTAAACGACTCCCCTATTCATTCCCCTTTTAGTCTCGTCCAAATTGAAATGAAGTAGAAACATGAAATGATCTGTGGGTGATCAGGATTTAATGAAGGTCTTTGCAGTTCGGTTAAATTAAAGGTCCACCTCCATATCTACCATCATCATTACTTTACAGAGGGTTTGTGGACTAATGGGCTAAAAAAAGAAGGTTGCTATTCATATCAGTTAACAACAGGTAGTAGTGTTTAAGATAAACAAACACGTGTTACTGTATTTTTTTATTATTATTATTAAGCAACATAAATCTATAAACATAATTAAATGTTAACTTACACTACCACATACATTTTTTGTTTTGTTTTTTGAATTAAGTCTTTTATGAACTGCATTAATTTGATCAACAATAAAACCCATAATATTGTGAAATATTATTACAATTTACAATATCTGTAAAGTATTTTAATATATTTTCAAATGTAAATTTGTTCCTGTGATGTCACAGCTGAATTTTCAGCATCATTACTAATCATTATAATAAGATGATTTGCTGCTCACTAATTTTTTTATTTTTTTATTATTATCAGTGTTGAAAACATTTTTGCTGCTTAATATTATAAATATCTTAAGTCACTTTTAAAATTAGGGCTGCACGATTAATCGCATGTGATTGTCATGTGTGTCTCGTCAGTAAAGCCGGTTCTGTGATTAGCGGTAAATATCCTTCCCCTGCTTTCAAATGGAGCAGCATTTAATAGACAGAGCCATAGTTCGCTCACAAGCTACGCAATATCGCGTTCATTACTGCATGTGATTCATCTGTGATGAAGCAAAGTCCTCTCTGCATTTCAGAAGACAACCAAACATCATAATGTTTTTATTTTATATGTTTTAATATTTTTTAGTTAAAACATACATGACAACAACTAATTCCTTTGGATATTGAAAGACTGGAAAAAAGGAAAACAGAAAAAATAAATGCCTAAGGTTCCAAAAGGCCTTTGGAAACTGAAAGTATCAACCAGAGTTATGAGCTTTGGAAGACTATAAAGACTGAAGGCACAAGTGCTGATGGAGTCCAAGACCACCACCACCTCATTTCAACAGAAATTATCTGGGGCTGAGGCTGGCTCCATCTGGGTGGTTTTAATTTATAATTCATTTATTTTCATGCACCTTTATGTCAAAACACATTGCTTAAACATAAATAAACAGCTGAATCTGACTGTTAGCCATGGTTTGTTTTGGATGATGGTTTTTTCCTCAAGGTAATGTCACAGCTTCCAAACGCTCTCAACGCAAAAGCATACTCGCGCTCGTGATTCTTTAGCTCCGCCCACACGTCACGCCTCCAGTCGGTCGTGTTTTTCCGGGAAAAATCGGTACAGACTATCTTTCTCTTATGAATATAATAAAACTAAAGACTTTTTGGAGTTATGAAGGATGCAGTACTACTCTATAGGTACTCAAGATTAACAGGATATTGAGTGAAAACGAGCATTTCACCCCCCTTTAAAAGTAGAGGAAAACAAAGAACATCATCTACAAAACCTCTAGCACGTACATCTGCAAATATAAATAAATCAAAACTATTTCCAAACATCCAAAACTGCAATTAAGCCAATCTATAAAGTTATCACAAGTCAAGCAAGGTGTAAGCAGACGGTGCACTTCAGAATGCCTTTGACCAATCAACATGAGTGCACATTAATCAACAGAGATGGTAAGAACAGACAGATGTACTCCCTTGCCTTTGTGAGCAGAAAAAATCCACTTGCATAATCCACACATAATAATTCACCCTTGCAGCCCTGTGTAAGGCACGTGCACCAGGTCTCTTGTGAACCCTGTGATGAAAGCAGCATAAAGTGTGCGCTGGGTCAGCCAGCACTGTAATACTGGTGCCAGTGGGCCACCAAGAGCCTCGGCTGGTGGCATAATGGTCTGAAATGGGGTCCTAAGGGGCCCATCATTTATGCTGTCAGTGTGATGGGCAGAACATGTGCAGACCTGCTCTTGACAGTACACAGTGAGAGAAGCACAATGGTGCAGCAAAATGAACACCTGCCCTTTACTCACAATAATCTTTTTCAAATGTCAATAATGTTATTTGCATATTTAAACAGTATGAATAATACATTAATGGCACAATTGTGAAATGTATTTAAAAGATTATTATGAGAGTTTATGCAATGATGATGTAAAATAATAAATAAAAAAAAAGGACAAATAGTCTGGTGAATAACATCAAATGAGGAGAATAGAAACAACTGAGGACAGAACATTAAAATGAATAAACATTGCATTGAAGTATAATCAGGATTTCCGTTTAGAATTTTAATCAGATCTGAGTTTGAACTGTCAAAAGAATTTAAAACGGCAAATAACAGGACTTAAATAAACCCAAATTGCTCTCTGGTTTATTTTTGGTAAGTCACAGTCTGACAACAGTAAACAAAAGTATTAGGTTACTTGAAGACTAAAAATAGAGAAATACATGCATGGAAATAATGTAGCGAGAGTGGGAGAGAGAGAGAGTTTTGCATCTATAATATTATATATTTTCTTCAATACTATATTATATATTTTCTTCAACACTATATTTAACTTTTACAAAAACTAAAAGGTCCATCTTTATCCATAAATGGTACATAATACTAATACTTTAAAAGTAAATATTAGCACATAAAGTGAACATATTGGTGACTCTGGAAAGGACACTGCTACAGTGATAGTTGGTACCATGAGTGTAGCACCATGAGTTTGATATTATAATCTTAATGTATAAAGCATACTTTTATCCTAATTTCGTTTCAGGGCCAATCAAACTATACTTGCCTCATGAATGTATTGTAATCCTGAGTTCAAAACAAGCTTGACCTTATAAATGCAGGTCTTATAAATAGCAAACAAACTTCCTGCTTAAGACAAAGAAGAAAGAATCTGTTCATGAAGATGGAGGAAATTTTTTAACACACATTAAACAATGCATGTTGCTCATCTTGAGCGAAGTAATAATGATAATGTGCAAATTAACTTTGAGTGTCGGTTTAAAAATTTTGCACAGTATGACAACATTCTGTATTTTGGTCATCTGATAATCATGCACTCAATAAAAGAAGCAAAATAACACACAAACCACTAAAAGAGTCAGTTTCAGTTTCTATCTGCTTCTTTAAAGTCAATGCTATTTATTTATTTATTGTTTTGGTACAAATGAACACATACATTTAACAAGAAAGTTGTTGCTGTTTTAAGTATTATATAGCCTACCTATAATTTACAATTTTCACTTAATATTTTCTTCAGCGACGTCTGATATTTATTAATAAATCGATGGATAAACAATTGCATAATCAGATGTTGTTATGCAACATAATAACAACATCTATTATGTTCAACAGCAAGTTACTCTACTAAGAAGATCGATAATTCAGTGAGTAACAAACCCATAATGGCACAGTACAGAATAATAACTCGAGGAGGAGGAGGGTGGGGTCAAGAGCACTTCAACGGGTAATAATGGGTGATATTATAACATATTAAAATATATTAACATACACAAATATATAAACATAAACTCAATTTTTACTGCTAGTAGAATTTTGAAATTCAACTTTATTATTTGCTTTCTCTGTTTCTTCAGACTCTTTACACCGCACTTGTGTACAGTTGCTGACTTAACATTACAGACTACAACACCGGTTTATAACATATAACAAAAACAATCAAACTCACCCAGAAAATTGTTGCATATACGATTAAGCAGAACTTGAGAAAGAGGTACGAGCACTTATCGCAATATCGGACTTCACTGGACATGTTAAAAACATATACGATACGATGATACGAAATATGTTCGCGTAAACACTTCCTGGTTTGTTTGTCTCGTCTACCTGAGTGAACGCAGCGCGCGCCTCATTATCACACAGAATGAAGCACAAAGAGTTGATTGATGGGTGGTTTGTCCAATGAGAGAGCTGGATTCACATCCCCTGTTTACTATTTATATTTCAGGAGAGTTTATGGTTTTAGAGATCAGATTTTTGAAGGACATTATTACTTTTTGATTTAACATTACAGTTAACACGAAAATGTTATATATTTGTGTTAGATATTAATGGTATATAAAGGGATGAGGATACATCAGCCAGTGTCTTTAAGGGATTGCTAGGGCTAGTTGTTGTAGCAATGTAAACTATTAAAACCAATAAAAGTCTGACTCTACAGTATTTGCACCATGCACTCCAGAAAGTACAGAGAGTGATTTATTTATTTAATTTGTTTAAAGAAGGTAATAATAGCTTTTGATATAATATTAATTATATAATTATTAATATTTCAATTAATAATTAATAATTTCAATATTTTATCTGTCATTCATGTTACTAAATCAACTGTTCGATTTAATGTTTTATTTTTATAATTTAGTTGAATAACTGAATAACCGAGCAGAATCCAATGAAAAGAAGATTCATCTGAAAAGTAGGCTAATTTACATAATAGTCTATTAAAAGAGCGAAGATATGTCATAATGGCAACACTGTGAATGCAAAATGTTATGATTTTACTTAATTAACCTATGGTTTAATGAAAAATGTCCAACAAATGGAAATAAATAGTACATAAACCCCCAATAATTACAACAAATATTTAATTTTAAAATAAAAACACTAGTAGCAACATGCAACTTGGGGTCATGTGCAGTTCTCTGTCATCTTACCCGATTTGATCTCTTTACTTCAAAATAAAAACTTTTACTTTCGCTCCACAAACCCAAAAGCATTGATTTGTCCACATATCCCTAATAAAAAAAATAAAAAAAAAATAAACACACAATAAAAGTCACAGATCACAAATTTCCAGAGACACAAAATAAAAAATAGCTAGCAATTCATCAAAAGTGTTGAGATGAAATTTTGCGCTAGTTCTGCTGGACATCAACCAGGAATAGCCTGGTGCTCGAAGTGTTCAAATAGCCTATACTGTATATCACTCTCCACTTCCTCCACCTGCTGCCCAGACACCTGTCTCACTGCTCTGACAAAATGAACGAATATCACCTCACAGCACTGGAGAAATGAGAGGTGTCTCATACATGCAGACCTCACACATGCTCTAAATTGTAACATATTTCCATTAGTGTACGCTACAGGGGGTTGGCAATTATTAATGACAGCAAGCTGTTAACGCGTCAATTGCATGCCAATTCAATATTTTCCTTATCGCCAGCTTTAAGTAGAAGGAAAGCAGGATGCTGTGCGTCACAATGCGCGCTGGCAAAAGTGTGTTTCATCCAACGTCACTGCATTAGACGCGACGAACCTCCAACACTTGGCACACATTCCTTCAGTTTTTCAGATGCCCATCATCTCTGCAGGCGCAATAACGCTCTTCAGCAGGCAGTTTGGACACAAGGCGCACTGACCACTCACAGTTTGGAAAACTAACTGCTGCAAATGTCTTAAATACACTGGTTTATCATGTCGTAGCGACATCAGAGTGAGTCACTCACTGGAATAAGCATAGCAACAGATTGATTTATCACCTTTGACAACGGACAACTACGATGGATACCACGTTGGACCCCCTTTCAACGTCTCTTCTCTACGACGAGGAAGATGGAAACGAAACCTCTACCAATCTATTTGAGCAGCCGGACTGGCAGGTGGCACTATGGGCGATTGCATACTCGTTGATCGTAATTGTGTCCTTCATTGGCAATGTCACTGTTATTTGGATCATTCTGGCACATAAACGCATGAGGACAGTGACCAACTACTTCATTGTAAACCTCGCCTTTTCTGATGCATCTATGGCATCTTTTAACACCGTCTTTAATTTCGTGTACGCTTTGCACAATGACTGGTATTTTGGTTTGGGATACTGTAAATTTCAAAACTTCTTCCCAATAACAGCAATGTTCTCAAGTATTTATTCAATGGCGGCTATTGCTGTTGACAGGTAAGCGGACAACAAAGCACTTAATTGAAAATCACTGCCTTTATTTTACTACACTAAAATGTATACATTGTAATTAATAATCTTTTTAGTTCTTTTTAACTTTACCATAACATGTTCCCACAGATTAAGATAATTAATCATCATACATGACATAACCATGTCATAAAACAGTTACAGCTTGTAAATTCCCCAAAGCATACATGATCTGTTACCCTTCCTATGGCAGCTGTTTTTTTTTTTGTTTGTTTTTAATTATTTTTGCTGGTCATGTATTAAGAACTCTAAAGAACTCTAAATACATCATCTGGCT
The DNA here is from genome assembly GCF_023724105.1 of Carassius gibelio. Lineage (NCBI taxonomy): Eukaryota > Metazoa > Chordata > Actinopteri > Cypriniformes > Cyprinidae > Carassius > Carassius gibelio. The sequence continues at coordinate 14,519,323 of NC_068383.1, read as the reverse complement.
GCATGGCCGCGGGAAGTGGGGGTGCTGGGGGTGCTGCAGCACCCCCTAGTGACGAGAGGGAGATAAAAAAAAATGTAGGCCTATTAAAATATTTGTAACGCGCTTGTAACTTTTTTTTTTTTTTTTGGCAACAAGTGTGGGATCAGCTTTGACTAGCCAAGCAATTGTAAGTAGTACACTATAGTATTTTTTTAAGGTGGTGGGGATGGAGAGTATTATTTCGTTCATGTGTTCTTTGTGTAATGGTTGTGGAGAACTGTTAAATAACGTTTAAATAGTAGGGCTGGGTATCGATTCAGATGTTCCAGATCGATTCGATTTCGATTCACAAGCTCTCAAATCGATTCTATTTCGATTCTCGATTCGATTTTCGATGTAATCGGGCCTTAAAAGATAAGCCCGACATGTCCCGAGCCGACACGTACATTTTGATTGACAGCTTTTTAAGAGCCCGAACCCATTTACAACCCGACATTATTCAAATGTATGCAGCACACAGCTCTTTTGCCTTTTGTCAGGAATGAGTCATTTATACATAGTTTAACATAATTTATACATGACTAACGTAATAGGCCACTTGGAAGTTTGAACAAATAAATAAAATAAGTCCTCTGTAACATCGTAACATCTCATCACTCTATAAATAGCCCTAAGGTATAGGCTAATTTAGCATATAAATAGGCCAACGCACCAATAAAAAATTTAATTAAGATAAATTATAAATTAAGATGGGTATTTGGCAATAACGAAATGAATTAAGATAAAGGCTCTGCCGGATTTGCTTCGCCATAGCAGCTGACATAATAAAATAATAATGCCAACATTAGCTTATATAGCCTACTCTGTCTACATTATGCATTTAAGACTCAAATAATATTTCGTTAGCCTATTATTTGAAAAAACATTTACTCACCAAGATTAGGTAAGGCCTAAGTGTTTTTGTGGAGGAAAATGATTGAATCCACTGTAGATGTCTTCAGCGCGCTCCTGCGCTCACTGATGGTGCGTCATTATTCACTCATTATTCTCATTATAAACAGGTCAAAACGTTTCCAAACCTCAGACTTTGCTTTAGTTGCTGGTGCTACCAAAACGTAATCGTCAGAAGCAAGCCTCCGTTTCAACTACTCAGCATACATTTTCGCATATTTCTCGCGCTAATCGAAACATTACATGACCGCTCATTTACCGCACAAGCCCGAGCCCGGCCCGATTGGTTCGATTGGCAATGGGATTCTTCACACTGCCTGAACATGTGCAATTGTGCTTTTGAAGACAACTGACCACGCGCACCTGTCCGCGCGGTTGTCTGCTCAGACTCGGTACACACTCTCCGATGGCGATGTTTACATCAAGCCTGCATAGCGGCCATAGCGGACTCGAGGACGCAGAAAGTATAAGAGGCTTTAAGATGCAGTCTGTAAGACGCGAACGGGAGCATGACCTGACGCACATTGCAGAAAATGGAACCACTGCTTTAAACTGAATGAATGAATGATAGGTTCGTTGGTAACATCGCACAAGGCACATAAGAGAGTGACATCTAGTGGAGAAGATTTGTAATTAGATTAACGCTAATCTTACGTTCAATGTATGCGGAAATAAATACGGGAAAAAAAATCGATTCATGGCCTTTGAGAATCGATTTTGAATCGACCACATTTTAAAAAACGATTAATCGAAAAATCTATTTTTTACCCAGCCATATTAAATAGTCGGAGATTCCTTGTGGTTTGTGTAAAAAGGTTGGAGATGGAGACAGAAAGCTTTATACTGTGCGTGTGTTCTTTGCGTAATGGATGTGGAGAACTGTTCAATAAACAAATTGCTTAAATAGTCAGAGATTATTTCCTTGTGGTCTGCGTAAAAAGATTTTGGAGTTAATAGAGTTCCGTGTGACATAAACGTGCAGTGACTCAAGCCAGCTGACCAAATCGATTGCATTGTTTTAGCGTTATTGTGAAGTTTGATTAATATTATATTTTGTTGTAATATTATTTGTTGTATCTAAATGAGTTGCATGTATGTATAGGCTATCTGAAATTGTAATGAAAGTAATTATTTCGTTTTTTTCGATTATTAAACTATTATTTAAACTATTATTTCTGATTCTGCTTCTGCTTCAGATTAATAGCGCATTGCGCATATCTGAGAACTGATGTCTGTGTGTTTCAGACCCTGGCTGGCTGTGCACTGAAGTGTATATGACAATAAAGTAGTAAATCTCAATGTATATATTTTAAAAATGTATTTTAAATAGGCCTATAGGCTCATAGGTTTTTTGTAAAGAAAATTTAAAAAAAATCACAGCACCCCCTGTTCAAAATTACTTCCCGCGGCCCTGTCTGGCTGACATATAAGCTTCTATATGTGCTCCATCTACCACAGACGGTCAAAAGTAGGCTATATTTACTATTAAAATAAATCTGAAAAGCCTATTAATTCTGGCCCCCTTTTATGATAAATAACTAATTTGTCATAGTAAGTGTCTGTAGCAATTGTCATGGTTATCTTAAAAGTGTTTTGAAAATCGTTTATTTACTCATGCAAGTTAATGCAAATTGGTGAAATGATTAGGAAACTTCAGTTTAAATGAGAACATGTGCGCATGTAGTTTGCGCGCGCGACGTCCACGAACATGTCAAATATGCAAGAGCCATTTACTGCGCGCAAATCAATTCCAGTTGACCTGGTAACTCGTGCACAAAATGTCTAGGGACACTTCACGCGGAGTCTGTATCGCTTTCCACATTTTGTGTTCTGATGATATAAGAGTCTGATTTAGTGACATTATGCATGCAGTAGTAAATTCCGTCCAAAAAGCGCTGTGATGCACTGAATGGCAATAGAAAGGAGAGTCAACAAACTTGTATTGGCAACCTTTTCCATTTTTTTTATTCATAGTAGGCTATATATCATATTTATGGTAGCCTATGATTTAAAGGTATAAGTTCATTGTCATTTTGACTATGTTGGCTGAAATCCCCAGATATATGGCTATAATCCACCCTCTGAAGCCCAGGCTCTCCTCCACTACTACTAAAGTTGTGATCGGGGTCATCTGGACTGTGGCTCTTTCACTGGCCTTTCCTCAGTGTTATTACGCCAGCACAAAGTTCTACTTCCCTCGGACTGTTTGTATGGTGGAATGGCCTGACGATTATGGAGGAAAACATCAGCTCTCGTAAGAAAAAGAGACGACAAATGTATCCTTTTCTGTATGATTCAAAGTATTTTCTCAATTTTTGCTGACAGGTAAATTGTTAATAAATTCACTTGAATAAGCAGTAATAACTATGTTTGAGAGAACATGTTAGAAAAAATATGAGGTGAAACATTGAGAGTAATTTTGCACTTATCAACGATTTTAATCCCCATCAAAGTTATTATAAAATAATTATTAGTATTATGAGAGTAGTAGATTCTTACCTAAAATGTTAATTTATGTAGATTTGATGAATTGATGCTTAATCTCACTAGGTATCAGATTGCTGTGATTGTCCTGATCTACTTGCTCCCTCTGCTGGTGATGTTGGTGACCTACAGCCTGGTGGGAAGGAGGCTGTGGGGCAGCGAGATCCCTGGAGAAGGATCAAACCACTACCAGAACCAGATGCAGGCGAAACGCAAGGTCAGTGATGCTAGTATTTACTAATATCATTTTTTTTTTATTCCAGTTTCTCCAGTCAATTAAACAAAGCCATGCACCTACATGCACATTCAGATGAAGGCAGTTTTCATGTTTCGACTCTAAATAGATACAGTCGTGGCAAAAAATATTGTCCCCCTTGGAAAATATGATCAAAGAAGGTTGTGAAAATTGATCTGCATTGTTAATCCTTTTGATCTTTTATTTTAAAAATTCACAAAAATGTTACCTTTCTTTGGATAATAAGAATTTTAAATTTGGGGAAATATCATTATGAAATAAATGTTTTTCTCTAATACACATTGGCCACAATTAATGGCACCCTTTTATTAAATACTTTTTGAAACCTCCATTTGCCAGTTTAACAGCTCTACATTTTCTCCTATAATGCCTGATGAGGTTAGAGAACACCTGACAAGAGATCAGAGACCATTCCTTCATCCAGAATCACCCCAGACCCTTTAGATTCCCAGCTCCATGTTGGTGCTTCTCCTCTTCAGTTCACTCCTCTCATTTTCTATCGGGTTCAGGTCAGAGGACTGGAATGGCTATAGCAGAAGCTTGGTTTTGTGCTCAGTGTCCCATTTCTGTGGCCCATTATAAGAGTCAGTGACTTACTGATTTTTTTATCTGTTGGTATTTGATAGAATCCATGATGTATTTGATAGGACCTATAGCAGAAATATAGGACCACAACATCAAAAACACAGCAGTATATTTCATTGTACACATGGTGTACTTTTTATCTCTGTGTTCACCAAACCTATCTTGAGTGTTTGCTGCTAAGAAGCTCATTTTTGATTTCATTGGATGAGCTAGGATAATTTTTCTTGTAACCCTCCTAAACAACATGTGGTGATGTAGGTTCTGTTTGACAATTTTTTAAAGGTTTTCTGAACCTGAGATTCAACTATTTTTTTCAATTCTCCAGCTGTGGTCCTTGGAGAGTTTTCTGTTGATTGGAAATTCTTAATCATTGCCCTGATGGTGGAAATGGGAACTTTTCTTAAAGCCACTTCACCAATTTGTGAAGCTCAATTATCTTTTGCTGCACATCAGAAATATATTATTTTTTCTCATTGTGATGGATAATTAAGGGAATTTGGGCTTTGTTTTCCCTCCTCTTTATATTTCTGTGAAACAGGTAGTCATGGCTGGATAATTTCATGTTTATAATCATGCAGGAGTGCTCAAAACTGTGAATATGAACGGGTACATACTTCAGAGATATTTTACTCATTAGAATTTCTAGGGGTGCCAATAATTGTGTCCAATGAGTATCTGAGAAAAACATTTCATAAAGGTATTCCCTTCCATTTTAAATTCTTATTATCTAATGAAAGGATACATTTTTGTTAATTTTTTTTAAATAAAAAATCAAACGGATTAACAATGCAGATGAATTTTCACAGCCTTCTTTGATCATATTTACCAAGGGGGCCAATATTTTTGGCCCAACTGTACATATCCTTGGTTGCTACATTTAGAAAAAGTGTATTGTCATGACCAAATGTAGTTAAGTTCCATAAAATCTTAAATAATTGATGGTAAAACCTTCCCTCTGGAAAAAACACTTTTTTCTGGCAGAACAGGAAATTGTTTTTGTTTTTTTCATTGCATTCACAACTTTCTTTTTTGTGTCCTTTATGATAGCAAGCCTCTCCAGAGAGATATTTCATAGGTGTCAGCAGATATTTATGGTTTTGGATTATAGTCCTTGTGTTGAAGGCAAAAAAGTTTCATGCCATTTTTACAATTAAATAAAGGTTGTGAAGATGATGATAGTGGTGGTGACGACCTTTGCGATATGTTGGCTTCCATACCACATCTACTTCATCCTGGGGAGCTTCAACAGGGACATATACAAGCAGCACTACATCCAGCAGGTCTATTTGTCCATCTTCTGGCTGGCCATGAGTTCCACTATGTACAACCCCATCATTTACTGCTGCCTAAACCAAAGGTAAATGCACACTACATCTGAAGATGGAGAAAAGAAATTAGATGTAAAGACATTAACATGGATATTGAGTACAGTATTTTCATGAATGTCAGTTAACCTAGAACAGTGGTCCCTAAAGTTTTCAATCCCAATCCCGATCCCTAATTTCAATCAGTATTTATTATTCAAGAAATCCCATTCTTAATGCACAGGAGGTTTATGTCTAGCATATGCTGTCCTTCTTTAGATTCCGTTCAGGTTTTCGCAAAGCGTTCCAGTGGTGCCCCTTCATCAAGGTTTCTGAGGAGGACAACATGGAACTGCAGCACATGAGAACCTTCCACATGAGACGCAGTTATTGCACTGGGACCACCAGCGTTGTGGTCCGTAATCATGTCAACGAACCAGAAGACCTATAATACCTCACAACAGAATTAGATTTTCCTTCCTATTGTTCTCTATTCAGTGGGCTTTATGAGTATTTATGTACTCCTATGGCATAAACACCAAGTCTTTTTTGTTTCTGTGATGCTACTTGAAGTACTAGTCCTAGTATGTATATAGATCAGTTCATTTTATATATGATGAATACACTGCTTTTCAATGGGGTCAGAAAGATTGTTTTTTTTTTAAATAAGAAATGAATACATTCAGAAACAATGCATGAACTAGATAAAAAATGACAATGAAGACATTTCTAATTTTACGAAAAAAAATTTCAAACTAATCTTTTGAACTTTCTATTCATCGAATAATCCTTAAAAATGTATCAGTTTCCATAAAAATAATAAGCAGCACAACTGTTTTCAACACTAATAATAATAAGAAATGTTACTAGAGCACCAAATCCATGCATATTAGAGTGATTTCTGAAGGACTGGAGTAATTAATACTGAAAATTCAGCTTTATTTTTACTGTATTTTATGATTAAATAAATGCAGATTAAAATATTACTGACCCTAAATTCATGCACCACCATAGAGCAATGGATGTTTAATGGTGTAAATATTGGTTACATTTCAAGTGGCATTTCTAAATGTTAAAACAACTGCAAAATCAGCATTAAACTGGTCAGAGCATCTGTACCCTAGGTCAAGAGTATGGATTGCTTGAGATATATACAGTTAAGTGTAAGCAGGACGATGACTGTTGGGTTGAATTGACAGCACTGGAAAAAGAGAGACAAAATTAGGTGGGAAATCTGTGTTGCCTAATTATCTATAGTGATCGAAGACATTATGGCCTGGTTTCACAGACAGGGCTTAGACTACGCCAGGATTAAGCCATAGTTCAGTTAGGACACTTAAGTAATTTTTGTAACTGTGCCTTAGAAAAAAAAACATTACTGGTGTGCATCTTGAGACAAAACAAAAGCAATGACATATTTTAAGATCAATCAGTGCAAGTTTCTTTCAGTTGAAACAGCTCCAATTTACATTTTAGTCTGGGACTAGGATTAAGCCTTGTCTGTAAAACAGGGGGAATGTATATAGGCAAGCTACAACATAAACACAACCAAACACTTGTAATGGAATTGTCCATAGACAAGCAAGCTTACATTTCAGTGATACTCAATGTTTACAGCATGTATTAGCTTTAATATACATCTGCATGTAATGTACACACATGTTTTAATGATTAAAGATAATTGAGTAATATTGCATAAGTTTTAGCCCTGAGATATTTCATTTCAAAGTCATTAATATCTGTTACAACATCTAACAAATTCTAAAATGCTGTATGTTTTCCATATAAAGATGATTTTGTTTGTTATCCTGTCACATATAATGGCAATGGGTGATACACATTTCATAGTTGGTGAAATGTTATATTTCTTTTGTAAGATTGTCTAGCATCTGTTTAATTGTATGAGCGTTCTGTGCTGAAATCTAAGTAAAGGCTACTGCAGTGTTTTGTCAAATACAAAAATGCTAAATGGAAAAGAGTGGTTGGGATGTACCCCAATAAAGCAACCCAGGTATGTAGAGAAAAAGAAAAGAAAAAAAAAGCCTTTTTTTAATCTTTATTTATTTGTGATTTTCTTGTGTGTGAAATGCCCTATATAGTATCTAAGTGTGTAAATAAAAATACTTCAAGAAAGTAAAAAAATGTATAGTAACCAGCATTTTCACTGTAAAAATAAGAAATATTTAGCATGTGTAGCAGATTTGCCCATTCTGTTCAGGAAAATCAACTTTCAATACATTCATTCAAGATTTATATATATATATATATATATATATATATATATATATATATATATATATATATGAATTTATTTTACTGCACAATTACCACATAGGATGTAAATACTGAACAAAAAATGCTAAGGTGCTTGGGCAACCGCAAAAGACACCACAGAACACAAATTGAGTTGATCAAAATATTTTTATGTTTTTTTCCTATAGGTTTTTCCAGGAAGAACTATTTATATTGTGCAACTATGAAATAGTACAAAATCAGTGGATGTTAGACCTCGGTTACCAAATAAGGCATGCATTCATCAAAAGATTTCTGAACCACTACACAGATTCACTCACATCAACTACACAGGATCACCCACAAATAACCAGCCAGGGCACACAGAAGGATATTTACTGGGAATCAATTCCGATAACCCAAGTATTTGCATACACACACAGCAAAAAGCTGACAAAAGCAATACGCATGATACAATTTGCTAAATTCTGCAGGAATTAGGGGGTAAGATTATTTCAGAGAAAGTGGATATGAAAGGCAATCGTTTTCCTGTCCTTGTTCATTTGTACGGCAACCAGTATAACAGGCTTGAATTTCACAGGAAGGCAGCTATGACTGCGAGACTGAACTTGCATGTCGTCGTCAATTAAACCGTGACCAATGAGGGTGCTGTTATGGTAAGCGAATGCTCCTCAAATGTTGTGCAATATTCACACCACAAACTGCCACAGACAAATGACAATATGCAGAGGTTTGGGAATTAGCTTACCATAATCGCAACTCAATTCTTCCCCTCAGGTATCCAATCCTGTTAGGTCTACCATCAAATATAAAAATAAAATAAATAATATCTCCATTTACTTGGGCAAATATCTTAACTTTAATGTTTGTTTTTGTGCTTACATTTCTTCCTTTTTTCCGATATACATCCATAAATATTTTAACAACAGTTTATTATTATTATTCTTGAACAGTTTAACATATAGTTTGGGTCGACTTAGACAGACCAACCCCTAATAACATACAAAGACATATACTGAGAAAGGCTGACAGGAACTTTTGAAGTGAAATACAGAGTGAAGGGGTTAAATCACAGAAGAATGTGCCGGATCGTGGAGGATGAGAGCAGAGTCACAGCTGCGAATGGAAATGTATACGCTCTGAGAGAGCCAGAGAAGGAGCTGAGGGCTTGTTTGGCGCAGGGTTCAGCTCTTTTGTTCTTGCTGGCGGATGCGGCACCCAACAGCAGTGATCAAGGCGGCACCTTTCCCGCTTCCATCTTCTGAGAGAAGGAAGTTGACGTTGCAGTTGGGGGCAAGCTCCTTCACAGTCTGATGCATTATTGGTGAGAAACTGAAGAGAAGAATGAGGCATAGGTCAGGTACCACATTTACGCCCATCAATTGGAAATAAGTACTGTACCTACATCACAAAAGCTATTAAAAATACATTCATTCTGCATGTACTTACTGTGGATGGAGCTTATACAGAGTGCCATCCACACCAACGGTGACATCCAGATGGTCCAGACCACGGTTCTCTCTGATTTTGTCTACAACAGCAGCCATTCCTGCTCCACAGATCTGAGCTGCCCGGTGAGAAACAGCTCCACACACTGCCTTGACAATGATGCTGTCATCACATGTGCTGTCCAGGCCCAGGTGCTGCAGAATAGACCTGACCTGCAGTAGCGCCAGACGGTCACTAGAGGGAAGATACGACAATTCAGGCCATGGCCATTAAGCAGTTTCAAATGTATCTAAACAAAATATGTTTTAGCATTTCAGTGTGTCTGGTTTTCATGATGAAATGTGGCAATGGAATCTGAGGAACCCCTGCAGTACCTCTCAATTTGTGACAGGAACTTGGTTTCGAAGATACCCCTGGTCTTCAGGGTCTCAGAGATCTGTCCTCTGAAGAGGAAGCCACGCTTTGTCAAGTCGATCAAGATGTTCCGTACAATCTCACCCAGATACATGCCACTGCACATCTTCTCATACCTAAAAGATAAAAAATAATAATAATAATAATAATAATAATTTAGATCTCAAATATGCCAAAGCATTATAAAAAATATTAATATTGTACACTTTCTTTCAAAATGTATGGGCTGATTGATTTTTTATTTATTTTAAAAGCAGTATTTTATGGAAACCATAATGATGCATCTATTTAAAAAATAAAAAATACAGAAACTATAAATAGTATTATTGTGAAATATTGCAATTTAAAAGAATATGCAGCAACACTATAAATATTTACCGCATCTGCATTTATATTCTTAAATTATGGTACAAATAGTAGACTCCTCATCGGACCAATTCTTCCAGATTAGCTTTCTTATGTTAGATCAGTTTATTTTCAAAACATGTTTTCTTTTCCTCACACTCGACCGGGTAACACTGCTCACTTTTGTTTGCCGGCATTGAGGGAGAGATCATCCACAGCATTATCATACTGAGTCCTGATGTCATCCAGGCAGCCATTATCTCCAAATGCTCCCCACTCCATGTTCACACACATCCTGCCCTCCACTCCATCGACCGTCTCAATGTTTCGCATTTCCTCCATGTAGCAGGCATTGCTACCCGTTCCTAAAAGCACACATAGCATTTCCTCTTAACTCAGATGTTTATAACACTCTTTAAAATGTAGAGTTACAATTGTATTATTTGTTGTCACATTTAATATACTGAATAATATTTGATAATACATTGTATTGTATTTACCTGCAATTAACCCAACCTCACATGTGGGTTCCTCATATGCACAGGTCATCATTGTACCCACTGTGTCATTCACTATGGCTACAACGTCCAAATCAAACTCCTGTACATAATATACCATACACACACACACACACACAAGGGAACATCACACGTGGATCAAGATTTAAAAATGTATTACTCTATCAAATCTTGTATTTGTTACAATATGCCATAACTCACCTCTCTTCTTTTGATCGCATCTCTAAGGAGGCCAACAACATCTTCTCCTTCACAGTCTGTGGCTTTAAAGCCCTTTGTCCAATTTACCAGAATTCCCTGTAGCCATCAAAGCATGAAAAGTCATCAGGATTTTATTCAATAGTTGAGCAAATGAAACTGAAAGAGCAAACAAGCAGCTCACCGCATCCAGACTAGTTTGTCTGCAGGGGAAGGAAAAGGTAAAGCCCAGAGGCAGACGGGTGTTCTTCATCCCCATATAGTCCAGGAAGTCAGATATGCAGTGCACAATGTGATCAAATAGCTGCAGGTGGTGTGGAACAGAAATTAATATCATTTAGTAATGAAATGTTGCCTTTATTTAGAGATAAAACTTATAAAATTATAAAAATTATAAAATTTGTTATAAAGCATTAAGTAGGCATTAATGAAAAAACAGCAAAATGTGAATAATGTGAAATAGCATTACAATTTAATAATAGTTTCATTAAATAAAAAATTGCAGCCATTACTCCAACTCCAACTTTATTTATAAGGCACCTAAGAAAACAACTAAGTTGACCGAAGTGCTTTATAGTAAGTTCAGTTAAAAGAATATAATAGCAAATAATAGCAAACACTAATAATATAATAATTACCGGAGTTTTGAGTGTCAGATGATACACACAACTATATAAAAGATGCTTTTTGAGTAAGTCTTGTCTTTTAATAAGGTGCAAATATGACCACGCACCTCCTCTCCGGTTCCTTGCATTACTTCAATGGGAATGGCATAGATTTTATTGTGCATCTCCACAGTTCGTTTCTTGCCACTGCGAATCTTTACCAAAAGCACCCTGAAGTTTGTACCTCCCAGATCCAGAGCCAAAAAGTCACCATTTTCTATATAAAAGAGAAAATATAGGAACACATAGAAGTCATGAATCATGCATCGTACAAAAATTTATTTAATAATGCCAAATTTATAATTTAGGATAAGAACGAGAGGACAGCATAAAGTTACGGTACCGTCGTTTCATTGTATTGCTCTATTTGTGAAGTTAGAAGGTTTTGAATTCTCAACACATTTGTCCAATATTGAAATTCATTCGATGGTGAAAACACATCTGCATGCACTTTTCTTAACTGAACTGCATATTAAAACCCTTCACCTTAAATCACAATCAGGGATAAAATACAATGTCACATGTCTGAACTGAGTAAGCCTGGGATTATACTATGATGCAATTCAACAGGGATAAAGAAAATTTAATTTACTCGTAGCAGAGGAGCAAGTGGATTTTAGACAAGATGCATGAATGCATTTTGATGTAATTATGACACTGCATGTTTTTTTTTCCTTGCAGTGAAGGAAAGGCAGATTATATCTGGGTTATCACTGCATATCTAGAATTCTTGTAATTTGCTTGCCTATTTTTAGGAAAATAAACTGTATTGCTGTAGATCTTTCACCTGTTCCATCCGGGGTGCTCCGCACATAGGTGGGCAGCATCTTGACGGTGGCTATGCTTTGGGTATTCTTGCTCAATCCATTCTGGATCTCAGTTTTCATTCTCTTTTTCACCTCCAGCAGTTGTTCTTTGGTCAGGCGGAACTCTGCCAGAGTCTCGGCAATCTGACGTGTCTGATCGGCCAATCGTGAAGCCCAGGCTGTGACCATTGCAGCTCCTTTGCCACTTCCGCTCTCAGAGAGCAAGAAGCGAACGTCAGACTCCGGCACAAGACGACGTACAGTTTTGTGCAACCGGCGGGAATACCTGGCAGAAACAGGCAGATGTGGATTTAAATGTCTGTGTGTCATGCGTGTCTTCCAGCCAGTTCTGTCAAACCTTTACAATTAATCCGGAACGCGACAGCAATATGAATTTTTATTGAACCTAAAATAATACAGGACACACATCTGTTTATCAATTTGCACTGGCTACCAATAGCTGCTTGCATTAAATTCAAGGCATTGTTGTTTGCCTACAAAACCACCACTGGCTCTACACCCCTTTACCTAATTCAGACTCATGTGCCCTCTAGAAGCTTGCGTTCTGCAAGTGAACGTCGCTTGATTGTGCCATCCCAAAGAAGCACAAGTCACTTTTAAGGACTTTTAAATTAAATGTTCCCTCCCAACTCAATCCGAGCAGCTCAGTCCTCAGCCACCTTCAAGAATCGGCTTAAAACACAACTCTTCCATCTTTATTTGACCCTCTAATCTTTAGCACTCACTATTCTGATTCTATTCTTTAAAAAAAATACATTTCTAATCTTTTTGTATTCTATTTTCTTTTTATTTATTATACAATTATAAAAAAGACCTCTAACACTAGCTTGCTCTATTATTTTTCTATTCTATGTTTTCTTTTTATTTATTATAGCCTATTGTTTAAAAGCCCTTGCTAGTACTGTGTTTAAGCTAACTGAGACTTGTTATAGCACTTATATATCATTGCTCTTTTGTTGTTTATGATTCCAATGACTAAATGTAATGTGTTGTGGCGAGTGGGGCGGGGCCGAGAGGCGTGGGAACGAGGAGTGAGGCCAGGTGTAGTGATTGGAGATGAGCTGCACCTGCGCCCCACCGCCGGTCTTGAGTCCCACGTAGGAGATGGAAGGATATAAAACTGGAGTGACGACCGTGAAGGACGAGAGAGGACCAGGCCTGGGACATTATTTTATGTTTGCTTTTTATTTGTGCGCGTCAGTCGCCGTGAGGGGCTGACGCGCTGTTTTGTTTATTTTGGATATTAAAATGATTTTGAATGTGCGCTGGTTCCCGCCTCCTTCTTCCCGATGAATATGGAGATTTGTAAATTGTTACATGTGTATTACTGGTTGTTGGGAATTTTGACCGACTCTTTCTGTAGGTTACATATTGGGTAAAATGATTCATTCAGGAACACAGCAGCAAGTGATTTTCTTTATGAGTGAGTCAATGAATCAATTCAACCGATTCGTGTTCAGGAATGAAACATTTGTGTTCCATGGATTCGGCCATTTGTGGAACGATACGCGGAGCAAATACACAGAAATAACCAACAACGTGTCTAAAACGTAAGTTACACAATGTTCATTTCTCCAGTATTTAATTACTGAAATGCCTACATAGGCCCTGAAACTGTGAAATGGTTTACTGGTTGTCAAGACGTTTATGCGTTCTGTAACTTGTTTACATTTTTAACGTGAGCGTCGCGTTTTTATGAATCTGCGGCGCGAGAGGAACGGTGAAGGAAAACAATGAAAAAGCGTTCTGTGTGAACGGCCACTTTGAACACAGAGAGTGATTAATCAGAATCGAGTATTCCAAAGCGTCATGTGATCTAATGTCAAGCAAAGCATTATTTGGAGTTTTTGTATGGCTTTTGTATAAAAAGAAGTTTAACTGATGTCCATCTTATTACCATTAATATTAAATGCAACTGAAAGACAGTGTTCTTGCGCAACATACTGTCCTTGTGTTGACGTATCTCATTTGCAGCATCTCTCAAGTTTCACTGAGTAATACTATGCCTTTCAGGTTTATTTAAAGGCTTCCTCTCTATTCATACTATTCTGACATTCAAAGAGGCATGTAAACTCTTGTGAATAAGTGACGTGAATAGCATATAATTTGATGTTTCAGTTTATTGATCTGCTTCTTTAATCTTTCAACTAATCCCTCTGTGACCTTGTAACATTTAATTTATTGTCCAGATAAGGTCAGTGAGTAGTGTGTCACAACAAATAGATGAGACAACCTACTCAGTGTTTATTAATAGAACTCGCCTTTGTCTGAAGAGCCCTCAAGAGGGTTCAGCGCTCACCCGGGGGTCACATGCACCTGCAGATGTGTTCCTTAAACCCTCTGTGATGACTTACTAAGCATGCTGGGTATATCATCATATTACTGATAAGTCCTGTTTTAGTCTGATTTGATGATCTGAATGTTATACTCACTGTGGATGCATCTTGTAGAGGGAGCCATCGATGCCCACTGTGGTGCGGAGGCGCGGGGTGTTCTTATTGTCCTTAAGACGTGTAAGGATTGCACCCAGAGTAGCAGCAATTAGATTTGCAGAGCGAAAAGAGACAATAGCGCAAACATGCTGCACAGCAATGCAGTCATCTTTAGATGGCTCTACACCCAAGCGTGTCAAAATCTCTTCGGCTTTGCTAAGTCCTTCTTTGCTCCTAAAAAAAGGGGTTGTAAGGTTAAAATGTAATGATTTTTTGCCACAAAGGACCATTTATATCACCCCCCCCCCCCCCACCCTCAAAAAAGTAAAATGTGCTTACCTTCAGACCATCCAAGATAATTTAGTTTCTTCATTAGAACAGTTTTGGAGAAATTTAGCAATACCGCACTGCTCACCGCTGTATCACCTTCAGTGAATGGGTGCCGTCAGAATGACAGTTCAAACAGCTGATAAAAACATCAAAATAATCCACAACATGTTTCTAGTCCATCAATGTCTTGTGAAGTTAAACGCTGCATGTAACAAACAAATGAAACTGTAAAAAACACCTTAATAATAGATTTGTTTTCTTTTCAAAAGCGTTAACTGATGAATTGTTAAATGATGGAGCCGTGTGGATTACTTGTGGATTACAGTGATGTTTTTATATTAGCTTTTTTGACTCTCATTCTGATGGCACCCATTCACTGCAAATGATCCATGGGTGAGGAAGTAATGTAATGCTACATTTCTCCAAATCTGTTCAGATGAAGAAACTCGTGGATGGCCTGAACTATTTGGGGGTGAACTATTTCTTTAATTTCAGCCCACTAGTGACAGTGATTCAATTTTTCAAATTAGAAATAAGTACATTTTTTAAATGAAAGTTGGATAATAATTTCTAAAAATAAATAAATAAATAAATGTTGTTTATAAACTCAACACTTAAACAGATAAAACTCAAATTACCTTGTATTTTAGAATGTTTTAAAATACCTGAAAATGCTGGAAATGACAGAATTGAACTATTTTTTTTATTATTGCATTAATAATGACTGTAATTAAACAAACGACAGCTCACTTCTCAATTGCAGAAACATGCTTGGTTTCGATTTTTCCTTTTGTAAGCAGCTCTGGGGTGATGCGGCCCTCAAACAGCAGCCCTTCCTTAGCCATCTTGACCAAAATCAGCCTCACCAGCTCACCCATGTACATCCCACTGACCATCTTCTCAAACCTGAAAACAGCCCAAACTCACCTTTACCTCTTCAAATGTTATGATAATTTAGGCTGATTGAGAGCTAATTGAGAGCTTTTAAAGTTTTTGTGACTTACAACTGCTTGCCGGGGTTGGGGGACCCGCGATCAATCTCCCTGTCAAACTCAGTTCGGATATCCTCCAATGTGCCGTCATCTCCAAATGCCCCCCATTCAGTATTGATACACATCCTCCCTTCATCTCCCTCCACCAGATCAATGTGTCTGAGCTCCTCCATGTAACAAGCATTAGTGCCGGTACCTGAGGGATCACAGCAGCATAAGCCATGGCAGATGTTCAAGAATCCAGAAACTTTAATTGAGCATATCAAGTATATTTGTGGTATTCAACATTCATTTGTACACTGAGGGAAGTTAATGTTACAATGTTGCTTTGAGGAAATTTATTTAAATGTTATTTATGTGATTCAAATGGGCATTACAGCTTTACAATTCTGATTTAAACTCATTTGATGTCCATTGACAAAATATATAAAACAAACAGATTTTTTACCAATAATAATGCCGACTTCACAGCGCTGGTCATCAAAGCCGCAGGTCATCATAGTTCCCACAGTGTCGTTGACGACAGCCATGATATCTGCATCATAGTCCTGGAAGTGAATCATTACACCTTTACTTCCTCAGTAAGAAGTCAAAAATGAATATCCACCTGTATACCATTCATAAAATAAGGGATTATTTTCTCCGACTCACCCCACGTTTTTTGATGGCTTTTTTTAGAAGCTTTACTACATCCATTCCCTCAACCCCACTGGCCTTAAAGCGTTTCGTCCATGTTAGCAGAACAGCCTGTAAAAATACAATAGTAAAAAATATTGTCAAGTTTGTATGCATAAATTGGATCTGTGACGCACAGTTTTAGAACAATATAAAATGTAAATGGCATAACTTCTTAGCAAACCACATAGAATCTACTTCACCGTTACCTCATCCAGTTTGGTGTGTGCACAAGGGAATGAGAACGTGAAACCCATGGGAACCTTCTTGTCTTTAATTTTTTGTTTCTCCATGAAGTCTCCAAGACATTCTGCAACATGGTCAAACAACTGCAAGAAATAATGAGACAATTAAGAAAGCTGTCTACATGATATTAAACACACAATGTTTGATAACATATATTGACTGTTCAGAAGACGTTGTTTAATATTCACTTATATACTTAATTCCACACATATTTTCAACAAAAACTGGTTGTTTATGATTTCAGGTGGACAGAGAAGCGGTCATGTACCCGTGTCCCGCTGCCGTGGATGATGTCCTCTGGAGTATCGTATATTTGACTTTCCATCTGCACTGTCTGTTTCTTCTCATGAGACACTTTGACCCGCAGAATACGGAAATTAGAGCCGCCCAGATCCAGGGCAATGAAATCTCCCTTCTCTGTAAGTGAATTAAAGAAATCATCAATTTTATAAGTATTTACTATCAAGTGTTCACAAGTTTACTTCAATGCATGAGGTGTGTAAATGATGACAGAATTGTCATTTTTAGGTGAGCTATCGCTTTAATGTATTTAAAATGATGTAACATTAAACTAGTTAGAGCCTTCCGCTTCTTGAAATTGCTTTGCTAAGCTACCTAAAGGACACTGCAGCTGTTATCCTTATGACAACATGGCAGAAACTTGACTGGGTATAGTGAACCATTCTTGCAATAGTGGTACTGCCCATTAACATTTATTTTGGTCGTGGCAAAGCGGGCTATATCAGGAATACTGTTTTTATCCGTAGCTGGACAAAGACATATCACCACAGGCATCAATCTTACAGTGAGAAATAGTGAATCCTTCCCAACAGATTCTTCTGAAAACGTTTGCAGTACAATGACGATTAACAACAAGTCTGTTTGTGCCACAGATTAAACAGAGAGAGAGTAATGCCAAGAGATGTTTGTGTTAGGTCAAGAATGCACTCTGTAACGGTCTTCTTTGGTTCCCGGGGCTCTTCGACGTGTCTAGATTGTCGATATTATGTGCACTGCTTGTTGCCAAGCAACACTGAAAATCAAATGCCTTTCTTTTTCTTGCTGTCTTCTGTTTCTAGGTTGGAAATGATATGTCTGGGAGTGTGAAGGTTTTTAATACTGTAAACTCAGCATCAACTTCAGGAGACTGAAAGGTCAGTTAACTGGAATTACAGGTCACTAGGTAGCAAAACTGCAACCTAAATGTATTTGAAATGTTTTATTATAACTGAATTGATCTGTAGTAGACTTAATATGTTATTTAACAACATATTAAAACCTTTGATGGAAAACTTGATCATTTAAGTGAAGATGAGTACAAATATAAAAAGTAACAAAGTAAAGTGCAATTTACACAAAAAGTGACCTTGCCAAAATGAAACGATTCTATACTCTATAACTCTAATGATCTAAAAATCACATCAAACCACAAAAAAACATCCATTTGTTGAGGGCATTTTCATGTAGTGAAGCACAGACTTGCTGTACACACTCAGGCATTTTGTCATTGGGAAGTTAATAGGTCAGAGTCTATATATAGCATTTTTTATGATCTAGTGTCCAGCACTTTAGGACCAGGGAGCTGCTCTTGACAAGCTATTTTGGATTTAATGTGTGTATATTATACTGCATATTACAGTGATGGATTATTGATGTGGACACAAAATCAATTAGATGTGTCCATGTTGTTATAATCGTTTTGAAGTTTGAATAACTTTGATGGTGCAGGAGCAATAAATCTGCCATCACTACCTAGAATGAAAATGCCTTGCAGAACACATCGTAGTAGGAAAGCTAACAAAGTGCAGTCAACTTTCACATGCCAATCTGACTGGGATTACAGCTCATATAATCTGTGATGTAACCCAATAAGTGGATGCTGCAGGACGTGTAGAAAGGCATGAGCACATGTCAGAGAAGCTTTCAATGTGTTGTGGTGTGGGCAAAATTGGTTCAATATTGTGAGCATTCAGTAGATTCACCCCATTCTGTTCTTTGGTAAAATGTGCATTGTAAATATATTTGGTGGCAGGTGAATGTTATCATTTCACAAGCCATTTAAAATAATCGAACCAGATGCCTTTAGGTTTCAGATGTAACCATTATTTAACCTTGATTCAAATTCTTGGGAAATGAATAAAACGTGCAGAACTGAATATGCATTTTAAAAATGGATTAAACAAACAAACAGTTAAAATTAAAATTCAGATTGCCAGCACTTTTTGTTATGGTAAATCTACACCTGAGGCAATACTGGTTAAACCAGTTTTCTTCTCAGTTTACAAACAGCCTTTAATAAACACCTTCTAAGGTTGTAACCTTATGAAATACAAAGGTATGTCCGAGGGCATTCATTTAAGACATTTATTCAAATTTAAGAATCTCATTTTGATTCAGAAAACAGTTTAATTATTGTTCTTTCTTTTGTCAGACCATTTAAAAGAAGTACAATGAAGAAAGCTGATATTTCTTTTTGAAACTGATTTGCCCTGATGGACAGAACTGCAGACTCATTTCTATACACAGGATATTCCTTTCTGGGATACTTCCAAAGCTAGCTCTTGTAATCATTTAAGGATTTTCATTTATACACGATTTGCAGCCATAAAAATGATAAGCTCACCTGATCCATCAGGAATGGACCTTACAAAGGTGGGCAGCATCTTGATGGTAGCTGTCGGGTTAGTGTCTCGTCCCAGTCCATTCTCCATTTCCCTTTTGAAGCGGCCCATGATGTCGCGCAGAGTCTCGTCAGAGAACCGCATGGCGTACAAGTATTTGTCAATCTACACAAATTGAGACACAATAATATACATTGTGCATTTGCCCCCATATTTCTAAAGCACACAGGTGTTTGTTAGTAATCAGTATTGATGAACATGATGAATGTGGTCAAGTCATTGCCTCAGTTGTTAGGTCAATGTGACCTTGAAATATATGGCCCACGGCCTAGACTATGCAGACATATGAGAAATCTATGGGCAAGACCGTTTAAAAACACAAATTATATTCATCTGGCAAATGGCTAGGGGAAGATGTTTCACTGAAGTCTAATGCAACAAAAGTGAATTAATACTGCAAACATAAGCACCTGCTCTTGCATATGCCGACTCATGATTTAGTCTTTATTGCGAGCACATGAGAGATTTAGGCTGGAATCTGTGTCTGATGGTTTACTTTAGCATGCAAAGTGCTGTTCTTTACCTGCTGGTGTTGGTGATAAACTTGTTGTTTTTAAGTATGATGCAAATATGCAATATACAGATTAATAAAGATATATACTAGGATATCTTTATTTATTATGCTACACAAATATATTTACATTATATTATTAATTATATATTTATTATATTCGTGAACTTTATTTTTAGTCATTTAAATGCAAATTATTTTTCAATCCGATATAGTTCTGTACATAGAATAGTCTTCCAAACTGCAGGCAAATTTTTTTTTACAAATGTCACACATGTAAAGGACAGTATATGCCAATGAATTCTCTATTTACTGTATGACCTTTCTGCATTAAGATTACTACAATATTTTTCAAGTTGCTTAATTTGGTTTGCTAAAAACACTAGGAGAGTGTGTAAAATGGGTAATTGTGTAACCAGCATGAGTAACATCCAACATCTTCATAATACATGAGAGCAGTGGTAAAGCTGCCATAACTGTCTAAATGAGGGTCTGGAGAATGATGGCTTTATCTTTAAATATGCTAAGGGCACTGATATATTCTTCTGTCTGTGTGATTTGTTTGCAAAGGCTATGTCATACATGCTATGCTTCAGCACTATTTAAACGCTTATTCACAAACTTACTGTCACATTAGCAACGAATAACTTTTATAATCAAATTATATGTATGACATCTATGGGTCATAAAACTCTTATCAGAAATGATGCAGGTGCGCAACTGAATCACACAGGATTTAATTTGCCTTACATGTTGTTATAGTAACCATGTTACACAATACAACTACTGCTTTTTACTCTGAAGGGGAATTGGGCTTCTGCACAACAGTATTGTTGTTGTTGTTAACTAAAACTATTAAAAATTGTCAATTGAAATAAAACTGAAAAACATAAAATATTAGATTAAAAAAAAACTCATTAGAAATGTTGCTTTGGCAATGAACTGAAATAAGTCTAATTACTACTTAATAAATAAAAACAAATTCAAGTTAAATGAAAATATAAAAACAAACTAATAAAAAGACTAAAACACATACAATTACCAAAACTAAAATTAAAATATACAAATAAAAGCTCATTAAAAATATAATTAAGTACTATAATAGTACATTATAATAATACTAAAATAACATTCATGTGGAAATTAATGAGACCTATAAAATGTCTGACTTGTATTCAAACCATGATGACTTCTTGATGCACATAGCCAGAGTAACTGGCACATATGCAAATTTACATTTAAAAAAAATCTGGTTAATTAATTTTGTGCAAATGTTTTCAAATTAGTACAATATAATAATTGAGCGCAATATAAGGTAATACGGATTTTAGTTCATGTATTTACTTTATTACAGATTATTAAAAAAGGGATTTTCAGTGTTAATCAAATTTCCTAAAATATTACATTTAAACCATTTATGTATCAAAATCTTAATGTGTATCAAAATCTTAATGTGGGGGAAGTCGTGGCCTAATGGTTAGAGGGTTGGACTCCCAATCGAAGGGTTGTGAGTTCTAGTCTCGGGTGGGGGTAGTGCATGAACAGCTCTCTCTCCACCTTCGATACCACGACTTAGGTGCCCTTGAGCAAGGCATCTAACCCCCAACTGTTCCCCGGGTGCCGCAGCATAAATGGTTGCCCACTGCTCCGGGTGTGTGCTCACAGTGTGTGTGTGTTCACTGCTCTGTGTGTGTGCATATCGGATGGGTTAAATGCAGAGCACAAATTCTGATTATGTGTCACCATACTTGGCTGAATGTCACTTCACTTCTTCACTTCTTTTATATTAAGAGTATTTATCAAATATTTCTTGGTACTTTGTACTGGTTAAGTTAAAACTATTGAGTAATCACATTTAAAAAGGTATTTTAAAATCAAGTTTTTTTATGGGCTAACACAGTTAAAATATGATAACACAGTTAAAATATGAAGACTGCAAATTCTCAAAGCGAGACACACAGGCATGTGCATACACGCAGTCCTGCTCTGTTTACACATCTTTTCCTCGCTCTACAGTTGAATTAAACACGGTCAAAACTCTCTGGCAAAGTCACGTTAGTCAGCTGTGGAAACCTGACACTCTTCCTGCAGGGGGAGGGGGGTGTTGGTGCTCACGACCACCTTCCCCCACTCAGAGACGTACTCTCAGATAAGCACGTTCACTCATTTAAAAAAAATCGCTCCTCTCCTCATAGCAGCTCCATGATGCCCCACATCCTGCTTTCAAGGACATTGCAGCGTGAACCCAACAAGCTATGGCGACGACATTGTGTCGTCATTTACAAGGGTATATCTCGTCCCATAGACATATAAATACCTCGTCCTCTCTATTATTATGGTCCTCTCATCCTCGTCGTCGCACATCGTGTGACGTAGAAGCTGCAGATGGAGGGACGTGAGATGATGCTAATCTAAAATGCAGGCCTGTGTCACCTGTTGTCATGGGTCTGGATAAGCTCACAAACGCTCGCAAGGCCACATTTGCAAAGCACTAATTAAAGGCAAATAATGAAACTCACCTTTTTGACCTGGTCATCCTTCAGTTCAGTGAAGAAGTAGGCCAGAAGCTGTGCCGCTATCATCCTGCTTCACCTCGTTGGTGAAAACACAACAGAAGAGAGAAGGACAAACCTTACGACCCTTTCCAGTCAGGAGGGCAAACAACTTGAGCCCAGAAGCAACGTGTGTTTACTGTAAAACGAGAAGCCAGCACGTAGGGGTGTTCCCTCTCGGCACTACCGCAATGTCTGACTTTCTTCGGCCTAGGAAGTCAAGCTGCGATGTAATGCCCTTGCATGAGATGCAGCAGAGGCTAGGATGAGGCGCGTCTAAAGCCCTGCCCACTCACTCTGCACCCATTGGCTGAGCTTGATGGGCAGGCTTATGAGGCAGAGCACAGCTGACAGCCGCCCCCCTCCTCCAGCTCTCCTTCTTGCTTCTTCTCTTCAGATCCCCCCTCCTTCTTCCATTCTATCCACTCTTGTCATTTTCAGTGTTCCTTCTTCCTCATTCTCATCCACGTTGAGGGAAAGAAAAAGGGGATTCACCTAAGAGGCACGTAGTGCACGTCCTCAATGCGTCACATACCCAGAGCCATGCCGCTTGAGTTCTTAAAAGTGGTTAGGTTGGTAGATTTGGGCGGAGAAGCAAAAATGCTGAGTAATGCAATAGCATAAAGTAGCCAAAGTCATATCAGCACAGAGATGCGTGTTTCCTTCTTCTACTGTTCAGCGACATGACCGTTATGTGTGACGCTGGAGGAAATAAGGAGACTTGTGACGTTATTTGAGGGTAGTCGGCAAAAGGTTGAAGGAAAAAATGACATCAGGGGTCAGTCTGGAAAGGCCTGGCCTAAAATGTTCAGCTGGGGAGGTTTACATTTGAAAACAAGAGAGGATGAATATATAATACACATTGATGTTATAATACACATAATGACACACAATGCAAAGGAAATGAACTCCCTGTTTACATTATCCATGTCATTATGTGATTTAATTGTCATTTAAAATGTTCGTTACAATGACTGAGGCTGTAAAATACCCATTTTACATTACATTAAATTGTTAATTTTCTGATAAGGACAGCAACACAAAGCATTAGACAAATGTTGTAATTATGTAAAAAACAAACACTTGGTACATACTATATAAATACGTAATAAATACTGATGTAATCAGTGACCAGTCTCTCCAGGGAATGTCATGGTGGGAAACATTCAGGGTAATTGGAAAATCCGTTGAAGCGAGTGAGGTGACAGTGACACAGACCAGATGATCTTACTGTGTGTCCCCTAGCGCCAAGGACCGGTTTAATATCAGACAGTATTTTCACGGACCGGGTTTTAAGGTGTGACTGATAAATACAACAAAATAAAATGATACGACTGGCATAAAACTGTGGTATATTGTAAATATAATAATAAACATGAATCCACTGAATCCATCCTCGTAACATCGCGCCAACAACATAACATGAATATATAATGAGCGAGTACATCATGAATCCGTTTTACAAACCATGTTTTTGTATTATCCTGAATCACTACGGTACACTTATAATAAGTGTTTATATTCGGACTATTGTAGTCTGGGGGAGGTCGGCAACGCTGCAGAGTAGCACAGTACCTGCGTGACTCGCCGCAGATGTAAACAGAGAGAAGTAGCTCCGGCTAATATTCTTCCGCCAGACGCGAGCACCAAAAGCTACCGCTGCACAAGTATAGGTCTCTGCACGAAAGTAATGGGAGTTACGAGATCAAGGTGTTTTTACACCATGATACTTGATTGGTTTATCTAATAGTGACGTTAGGTTTAGGGGTGGGGTTGGGTAAGGTTAATCATTTAGATTGCAAGATTCAGAAACACCCAGCAGTTTCAAAACACCCACATGGTGATATACGCCCACTTTTGCTCTGCAGAGACCTAAGTCTCCCGCTGCAGCTTTAATGTGTAAGTTATTTATTCTTTCTTGTGCGGCCAGGTACCAAATGACGCACAGACCGGGTTGGGGACCGCTGCTTTAAGGCACGCGGCCGTCCTCCCCCTCTCAGAAGCACGTGTATTGGTATTTAATGTAAGTCCTACGTATACGGAGAGTTGCTACAGTTTATTTTTAATGACAGACAGACAGAAACATTTACAGAGATGAAGACATCAAAATCCTTCATGACCATAATACTTGAAGGTGACTCAAAGTGAGATAAGGTTTCCTGGAACAGAGCTATTCATATTCTACAGGACATGCATCGTTCTGGCAAAAATGTCACCATATGGCATACACTCAAATGTCTCTCAATCCCGACAGTTTATTTACAAGGGAACAATGTCCAGCCAGTTAAGTACTTTGCATAGTAGAGCAATGACATCATTTCCTGGCGATTTACTCACAGCACTGGGAGTGTAAAGGAAATTAATTCTGTGTCTTACAATATACATGTCATTATGTTATTTAATTGTCATTTAAAATGTTCATTTACCGACTAAAGCTCTAAAATACTCATTTTGAATTACGTTTATTTGAATATTCTTCACAAATCAAAACACTTTTTTCATAGTAGAGCAGATTTACTCCGATTTACTACTTTTGTTTATTATAATGATACAAATGATCATCTGTCCTAAAATACGACACTGAAATAGGGATAGGTGTAAGACTGACTGCTGTGATTTTCTAAAATTTAAATTTAAGAATCAGCTTAAGGTGTGATGAGCTTATTTAGACTGCCCAGTGGAACTATACATTTGAGATAATTACTGGTATTTTAGTGAAAGAAAAAAAAGATATTCTAACTGTTTAACAGCTTTTTTCTAAAATGCTTTTAGGCTCCAGTAATTATACCATGTCTTCAACAGAACATCCAGAAGAACAGGAATAAACTCTGCAGAATGAGTGTCTAGTTCGAACTAGTCTTTACTGAGGCAGAGCAAAACACAACCTCTACAAGGGCTAAAAGAAATGCATACAATGCATTAGGCCTAATATAATTGTCATTAATCTGTCTGGAATTTGCACTCTGGACCTGCACACATGATTTGTCAGTTTTACTGTGTACTTCTCTCTGGCAAAAATTACAAATAAACATGATTTAACTCATGTATTACCCAATACTATACAACATAGGGCTTTTGCTGGAATTTAAAAGACCTGGGAGAACATTTCTAAGGAACTAAACACTATAAAATATCAGCCTGTTCTCTAAACACAGCTATTTGAACAGACACAGGATGCAGGAACTTTTAATTACCTTATTACTTTCCATAACTGAGGGCAGGTAGTTTACTAATATAAATATATATATATATATATATATATATATATACACACACACACACACAGCCCCGCACAGTTAACACTGGTGCTCCCCAAGGTTGTGTGCTGTCCCCCTTGTTATTCTCACTGTACACCAACGACTGCACTTCTGGAGGCCCTTCTGTCAAAACCATCAAATATGCGGACGACACCACCATAATAGGCCTCATCTCCAACAACGATGAGTCAGCCTACCGCAAAGAGGTCAGTCTCCTGGTGTCCTGGTGTGCAGTCAGTAACTTGGAGCTTAACATCAACAAAACAGTTGAGATGATAGTGGATTTCCGCAAAAAGCCCCCGACTCATCTTCCTTTAGTTATCAATAACTAATCTGTGTCTGTGGTAGAGCACTTCAAGTTCCTGGGCACAACCATCACTAACACACTCAAATGGGACAATAACATCTCCCAACTAGTGAAGAAAGGCCAGCAGCGCCTGTTCTTCCTCCGTCGCCTGAAAGGACTACGACTCAGTCCCCACATCATGGTACAATTCTACAGAGCAGTTATTGAGAGTGTGCTAACAGCCTCCCTCACGGTCTGGTTTGCTTCTGCGTCAGCCCGCGCAAAGGCCAGGCTACAAAGAGTCGCTGGGCAGCAGAGCAGATCATCGGCTGCCCCCTGCCCCCCGTTATGGACCTGTACAGCTCCAGGTCCATTAACAGAGCTGTGAAGATGACCCCTCTCATCCTGCCAATAGTCTGTTTAATCTTCTTCCCTCTGGAAAGCGGTATAGGGCCTTTTTGCCCAAAACATCACGTCACCGCCACAGTTTTTTCCCCCAAGCAATAGCCCTCCTAAATGATCCTTAAATCTTGGAATTCATGGCACTTTATTTATTATTTAACTCATCACTTTTTACATTCATATTAACGTATTGCTTATAATGTCTCTATTTGTCCTTGTATTGTGTTTCTGTACCTGTTAAAAACTGTGTCGCTTTTACTGTGTTTCCTGCATGGAGAAGACCAAATCAAATTCCTAGTATCTGTATACATGGCGAAATAAAGTTGAATTGAAATCACACACAAACACACATTTGGATAGAGAATCTTTTACATAATCCAACAATGCCACCTCATAGAGAAGGGACCTTAGGACTGTTACTGAACTTGTGCTTTTGATGTTTATTGATATGGAACAAATAACAAACAAGGCTCAATATTTTTTCCTTGTATCGGTTTAATGTACAGAGGTAAACAATATACCACAGAAAACAATTACTGAAAGCAGAGAGATGTGCGTTTCTTGTTATACTTAATTTAGCTGAGTTATCTAACTTGGCCAACCTTAGCTAAGTGTAAGTGAACGTGTTTGCATGAATGCTAGAGCACATGCAGGTAACAGTGACGTGCTGGTGAGCATGGTTACTAGCGTCAGCTACTGTTGTTTGGCAGTGAAGCTAGTTAGCATTTGCAGGAGGGATTATGATGAGTAAACCTTTCCCTTCCTGCCC
The DNA here is from genome assembly GCF_023724105.1 of Carassius gibelio. Lineage (NCBI taxonomy): Eukaryota > Metazoa > Chordata > Actinopteri > Cypriniformes > Cyprinidae > Carassius > Carassius gibelio. Next base: position 14,491,962 of record NC_068383.1, on the reverse strand, counting down.
CGTGAGGATTTGTGATCAGGAGCTGGCCTGGTTTAACTGCTTGGTTAAATCCTTTAGAAGCTTAAATTAGTGTACACAAAAGGGAAATGCTAATGGATCTATTAAATCACCATTTGAAAAGTGGCCAAAGATAATTTATATACAAATGCATACTGCACTACATTTCGAAGAATATACAGTAAAATTCGGTTTGGGGTTGATTTAGAAAAAAAAAGTCTCTTATGCTTACCCAGACTGCATTTATTTGATCGAAAAATACAGTTTAAGCATTGATGTTGTGAAATGCTAGTACAATTTAAAATAATTGTTTTATATTTTCTTATGTTCCAAAATGGAATTTATTCGTGTGATGCAAAGCTGATATTTCAGCATCCTTTCTGCAGTATTCAGTGTCACAGGATCTTTTAGAAATCATTCTAATATGCTGATTTGCTGCTCAAGAAACATTTTTTATTATCAATGTTGAAAACAGTTGTTGTACTTAATATTTTTGTGGAAACCATGAAACTTGATGAATTTAATGCACCCTTGCTGAATAAAATGATTAATTAATTTTGAACAGTAGTATACTAGTCACGCTTTTCCATAAAATGACAATGAATGTGGACTGGATCTTGTAAAAAAACATATAAAAATACCATAAAATTATCTTAAATGTGGTCTCCTCACATTCGATTTCAAATAAAATCTTAAGTCATTTTTCACAATACCGAAAACAAGCTTTGAATTTGACTCTAATCTGCCTCTACTATTTAAATAAATAAATTGCTTTTCAAGTACAGCAGTTCCTGATTTAATATGGCTGTTTGGTCTCTAAGCTTCTCAGACACCATCGTAGAGCAACATACTCTCATGACATTCCACACTGCACACAGCCACTGCCCCCTTTAGTTTAGGCTTCTGTAAGCCTTTCACTCTGACTGCCCATGCAAACCGTTCACTGAGTCGGAACAAAAAGACCCTTCAAAGTGGCAACGTACAGTGAGAGTGAACCAATGCTAAACATGATGAACATCAGTGCAGTCTCAATTGCACTAATTAATACATTTAAAACAAAAGAATAATAATAGAAAAGTAATAAATGAACACTTTTCTGCCAATGTACCTGATTTTCAGATTTTTGTATGCAAAAAAATAAAATGATATGCAAGCTGCAAAATAAGCTAGAATTTGTGAAAGTTGTCATTTGATAAATCTGTTATTACTTATACAGCAGAAACCTGAACTCTTAAAACAACACATCAGCCCTCAAAGAAACCCAGTCTGAGCATCTATTGAGGTTCTTGTTTCTCTATATTATGCTGCTGTGCTACCGCTGTGATCAGGGCCGCCCCTTTCCCACTGCCATCCTCTGATAGGATAAAATCCACCTTACAGTTGGGCGCGAGTTCTCTGACAGTGTCCTTTAAGATTGTGGAGAAGCTGTCACAAAAAGCGACACATCAAGTTTAAGATATGAATCCAACACTGATTGAATGAAAATGTTAAGTTGTTGCACTAATCTTTACTTACTGTGGATGTAACTTGTAAAGGGTGCCGTCCACTCCCACAGTAATCTCCAGATGGTCCAGACCACGGTTCTCTCTGATTTTGTCTACAATAGCAGCCATTCCTGCTCCACAGAGCTGAGCTGCTCGGCGAGAAACAGCTCCACACACTTCTTTGACAATGATGCTGTCATCACATGTGCTGTCCAGGCCCAGATGCTGCAGAATAGACCTGACCTGCAGTAGCGCCAGACGGTCACTGAGTAAATGGAAGAAGCCAAAGCATGAGTCAGAAGAAATACATAACGTTGAATTTATTCACTTAGACTTTAGAAGTAAATACATTTAAATGACTTTGAGAGTCTATTATAAAAGGTGTGCTCCGTTTTTTTTTTTCATCATTTAAAAACCTAATACTACACAAATTTATGAGCTTCATATACGAGGCTCATAAATAAGCAACTAAGTGCAACTTAAATGTGACATTCAGCTAAAGGTGAAAGCTACACAATAGGTTGAACAACATCAGCATGATATATAAGGTATTTTCCAAAATATTTAAGGAGTTGAGGTCAGGCATGTGACCAATACATTTATGTCATAAATGGCGACTGTACCTCTCAATCTGAGAGAGGAACTTGGTCTCAAAGATGCCTTTGGTCTTCAGTCTCTCTGTGATGCGACCACGAAACAGAAGACCATGCTTTGTGAGATCAATGAGGATCTGCCTTACAATCTCTCCCAAATACATTCCACTGGTCATCTTTTCAAACCTGGAAATTAGAGGATAACACATCAGAACATATCTGGAAAACCTGAGACTTTGTGTGTGTGTGTGTGCATGTGTGCATGTGTGTGTGTGTGTGTGTGTGTGTGTGTGTGTGTGTATATATATATATATATACATATATATATATATATATATATATATATATATATATATATAAATGTGAATTAATGTAAAATGTAAATGAATAAGAGTAGTAGTAGATTTTTAAGAAGCAAGGGTTTATTTGTTGCAATAACCAAAAACACATTGTATGGGTCAAAATTATCTATTCTTCTTTTATGCCAAATGCCAAAAATCATTAGGATATTAAGTAAAGATCCTGTTCCATGAAATTTCCTACTGTTAATATATCAAAAATGTATTATCATTAGTAATGTGCATTACTAAGGACTTCATTTGGACAACTTTAAAAGTGATTTCTCAATTTTTAGTTTTTTTTTGTACCCTTAGATTCCTGATTTTCAAATAGTTGTATCTCGGCCAAATATTATCATAGACAGTAAAAGAAATGGACACAGCGACCCCATTGGATTCAACGGAGAAAAATGAACACTACTAGAAGCCATAGACAGTAAAAGAAGCACGCACTTCCTAGGGGTCGGGCGTACTGCGCAGGCTCAAACTGAGCTTGATGACGTATATGTCACATGAGCAACCTGTAAGTCTTCTAATCGCTGTGCCAAGAGAAATCTGAATCACCCACTGAATCTTGCAGAGAAGGCGAGCGTGAACAGCAGCAAATTTTGGTAAGTATTCTGATTAATTATCTCCCTTGAAGTCATGGCTCCACGTTCCCCCGATAGCCACATAGACAGTAAAAGATTGCCTGCGAGCTTCTCCTCCTGTCCATTTCTCTACTGTGCGACAGGTTATGACGCAATCGTTAGCCTATTTTTTTTTTTTTTTTTTTTTTTTTTTTTTTTACAAAAACTGCTTCTACGGGACCATAACGTAAGATACAACGTAATGGAGCCTTTTATACATTTTCGTGTTTCTTTAGAAATAATTAATAGACAAATTTAGTCTTTAAACGCCTCATATGTAAAGTTATTCGCTTTCAAAGTGACGCCAAAATAAATGGGAGTCAATGGAATGCTAACAGCAGGCTGGGGTCCTAACAAACCATAGGTTACATTTATGGAAATCTCTCATGACTTTGTGGTCCAGGGTCACATATGTATTTTAAGTAAAATAAAAATCTTCCCAATAATGGCAAAGCATTTAATTACTAATTAACAGACCTTATTTTTGCTTTTTACCTATAAAAGGCTATGTGCGTTTCAACATTAGTGTAGCTAACACTGGTTTCATGCTTCCTGCATGAATTCCTGATAGTATACTGCCCCCATGTGGACTAATGCGGAAAACTCAGAACTGTTTAGAATAACCACTGGAAAATAACATTGACTAAAATGGTCATTTTTACCTTTGTTTTCCTGGATTGAGTGAGCCTCCGTCCACTTCTCTGTCATATCTGGTCCGGATATCCTCAATATTATCATTTGCCCCAAATCCTCCCCATTCAGTGTTCACACACATCTGGCCTTCATCACCCTGCACTAACTCAATATTCTTCATCTCCTCCATGTAACACACATTGCTTCCCGTTCCTGTGGATTTAAGAATAATAGACTTATCGATAAGTTGCATACTATAATCTTTGTGTGTTTTGGTTTATAATCGGTGAACATACAGCCTCACTGAAACACCACAGAAATACATTAACACATACCAGCAATAAGACCAATCTGACATTTAGGGTCCTCGTATGCACATGTCATCATTGTGCCAACTGTGTCATTCACAATAGCAACGATATCAAGGTCAAATTCCTGAAAGAACAAATTAAATCATGACCACACCAGTACAAAAAACAAGTAGCACAAAAAATAGTCTCAGAGGAGATTATAAACAACATTATAATTATTTATGAATAGTCTGAATATTCTGATAATGTGACAATGGAACATTGACATTAATGATGATAATAATGCTTATTGATGTGTGTGTCTTGCAAAAACAACTTCTTGATGAGTGTGTCATGTTTGCTTCTCCTCACATTTCTTCTTTTGATGGCCTCTCTCAGCATATCCACAACATCATACCCCTCGCAATCTGTCGCTTTGAAGCCCTTCGTCCAGCAGACCAGATCTCCCTAAACATTTGGATGGCAAGGATGATCGATCGAGAGTTGCATTTGTCTGTGTGCTTAAACAGTTGGTTTTAAGGTGTTTAAGCCTTGTTATGAGAATTATAGTGACAGCTGAAGTGACTTCTGATATCTCAAGAAAAGATTCTTGTTTACCTTATCAATACCTGTCTGGTTGCATGGGAAAGAGAAGGTGAAGCCGAGAGGCAAACGAGTGTTCTTCATCCCCATATAGTCCAAGAAATCCGAGATGCACTGAACTATGTGGTCAAACAACTGGAATAATAATAATAATAAAGCATTTCTTGTGAATGTTGTACTGATACATTTCTGACCTTATAATGACGGTAAACGTTATGCAAATGTATTCATTTGGACTAAAATAATAGTTAATTTATTGAAAGTGTTTCACCTCCTCTCCTGTGCCTTGCATGATCTCCAGTGGAATGGCGTAAATCTTGTTGTACATCCTGACTGAATTTCGCAGACCGGTACGAATCTTAACCACCAACACACGGAAATTGGTTCCACCAAGATCCAAGGCAAGGTACTTTCCTCTTTCTGTGACGGTAACATCCAGTGACGTAATATGTATGTTAATAAGTAAATTATCATAACCCTCAGACTTCACATCTATTCTTTATCCCACTAAATATACAAGTGAAATCAAAATAATGAAATAAATATAATAGCCTGCAGCAATAGGACAAGTGGTTTGGAGAATTATTATATTCTAGAATAGTATAGTGTTGACTTACAAAAAAATTGCAATAAGTAGCCAGTTTCCTTTACCTGTCCCATCTGGAGTCCTGTAAACATACGTGGGCAGCATTTTGACTGAGGCAGTGGGATGGGAGTCTTTCCTCAAGCCTCGTTCCAACTCCACGCGCATCTTCGCCTTCACTTCCTGAAGCTGTGTGGAGCTCAAGGTGAAGGCCGCCAGAGTATCATCGACCTCCTTCCTTTGGGAAGCTAACCGCTGAGCTACTGCAGTCACCATGGCGGCACCTTTTGCACTGCCACTTTCAGACAGCACGAAACGGACATGACAGTCTGACACCAGATGGCGGACCACCTTGTGGAGCCTCTTGGGGTACCTTTAAAATTTAGATACAAGTTGTAGATTTTAAATCTTCTTCAATCCAATTTCATATTAAACCTCCTTGGGTTTGACATTTGTTTCTGAAAGTGAACTGACATACTGTGGATGTGTTCTGTAAACCGTCCCATCCACTCCTACTGTGGTCCGAAGGGTTTTCAGCTTTTTGTTTTCTCGGATCCGTGTCAGAATGGCAGCCAGAGCGGCAGCAACCAGATTAGCTGACCTGAAGGAGACGATGGTACAGACATGCTGGACAGCAATGCAGTCATCTTCACTAGGATTGAGACCCAGGTCTTCCAGGATCTCCTTGGTGTTCTCCAGACCTCCTTTATACCTGGAAACATCCTCAGTTAGAATATGCACATTTAACCCCATCTAGACCAGCACTAACCACCAACAACCAGACTGAGCCAGGGTGGAAATCCATGCTGATCGGAACTAACTTATTCTGCAGGGAAAATTGTCAAATAATCACACATGAATATTTAGAATCGTAAATCCGTCATAATAGGTTTGGCATAGGATTCCTCATAGATAGAAAAACGTATTGCTTATTTCAAACCCATTTGATATCAGTTTATATTTTTGTGAGTATGTAATCTTACTGTTCAATCAAGCAGATATGTTTGGTCTGGAAAGTTCCCTTGGTTCGAAGAGCATCAGAGACTTGGCCACGAAAGAGTAGACCCTTTTTGGCCATCTTCAGCAGGATGAGTCTCACGAGCTCACCCATGTACATCCCACTCACCATCTTTTCAAAACTGGGAAGGACACAGCCAGAGTTACAAAGGTAATATATTATCTATAAAACTTGGCGAAAATAGTTTTTTGTTACATTTTGGGGGAATCTTAATTTACACGTGTTGAAACCTTTTAAAATGAAAGGCCAAAATAAAACTTGATTGAGGTTCAAATGATTGAAAACTTCATTGTGGGAATAAAGTACAGTAAATGATGAATTATATCCAAATATAATATTTAAAAGTGCTGTATGTAGGACTGTAGCATTGGTTTTCAGATAAACAAGTATGTTAACTGAGCACGTTTCTTAAATATCTGCAAACATGTAATAATATATTTTATTTTATAAATAAAATAAAAAAAATTGCATATTTTTTCCTGCTTTTGTAATATGGCATGACGGCCAAATCAGAGGTCATTACGAGCCTACTTTTGCCTAAAGACCTTGGTTTGGGTATCTCTGTGTTAAAGCAATCTGATGACCTGCCTATTAATAAGCACTTACAGCTGTTTTCCTGGATTAATTGAGGCGGCATCAATTTCACGGTCAAAGCTTGTGATGAAATCATCAAGCACACCATCGTCTCCAAATGCCCCCCATTCAGTATTAATACACATCCTCCCTTCATCTCCTTCCACCAGATCAATGTGTCTGAGCTCCTCCATGTAACAAGCATTAGTGCCGGTACCTGAAACAGATAGTGGCACAAATCAAACATTTACATTTCTCTTACTCTTGCAGGAGTCTTATGAGTTTTAAAACTCTTCTTTACGTGTCCAGTGAGGCCTTACCTATAATAACCCCCACCTCACAGTTCTGGTCATCATATCCGCAGGTCATCATGGCCCCCACTGTGTCATTGACCATAGCCAGGACATCTACGTCAACAACCTTCACACACACACACACCAAAAAATATAAATAAAAAATACCAGCTGACTATTGCTGTGACTTCTACTAGCACCAGCTGGTTTCTACTTTCCCATTTTATTCACTAAAAATGATGAATGAAGAAAATAGTATCCATACCCCAACTTTTCGAATCGCTTTCTTTAATAACTGCACCACATTGTTCCCTTGAACACCTCTAGCCTTGAAATTCTTTGACCATGACAACAAGACACCCTGTGTCAACACGAACACAATGTGTCAGTGAGATCTGCTGATATCAATGTCTCTTCTTTCATTTCACTGGTGTACTGGTAAGACAATCGACTTGAATCAATATCTTAATGACTTGAACACCTTGATTGAATTAAAGGGTTAAGATGATATTGTATATAAACATGTCTGAGTTCAACTGTACCTCATCTATTTTGGATTGCGCACAAGGGAAAGAGAAGGTGAAGCCGAGAGGTTTTCTTGTGTGATTAATGTGGTGTTTCTGGAGAAAAGACTTCAAAGACTCTGCCACATGCTCAAAAAGCTGAAGAAGAAACAATCATGTAATAAAAAACATTATTAGTTTGAATAATACGCTTCTTATTCATGTTTTTTTTTTTATCAGTGACCTAGAGTCTAAGGTCAGCTGACATTGTTTATTGAACACGAGCAACGCATGAATAAATGCATAATTGCTATAAATGTATTGGTATAATTGCCGTACGAGAACTAACAACAAAGTTTATTCAGTCTTTTCTTATTAACATCACAATCACAATACACTGAAAAAGGTTTGTAATCTGCAATAGATTACTTTTTGTTCAAACTCATATGTGAAGCGATAATCACCTCAGATCCTTTGCCATTGAGGACCTCTTCAGGGATGGGAAAGGTTTCACTCTCCATCTGGACTTTCCCCTTCCCATCTTCGGAAACCTTCACCTGTAGTACCTTAAATTTGGAACCCCCCAGATCCAGCGCCAGAAACTCACCCTTCTCTGCAGGAGAAACATATGAAAGAGAACAAATCTCATCAGATTTGAATTCTTTAATATTACTCTAATGCAGAGGTTCCGAATTTTGCTGCTGCATGTGAAAATAGTTACAGGAGGAGGCACGTAGATGTCAGTGTACCTGAGCCATCGGGTGTTGAATAAACGTGGGTCGGGAGCATCTTGACTGCAGCTGTAGCATTGCTCTCGTTTGACAGTCCTTTCTCCATCTCCTGCCGAAAGCGAGCTGATATGTCCGCCAACTGATCATCTGATAAACGCATTGCGTACAGATACCGGTCTACCTGTTGAGAAGCACAATTATTTCAAACACTACAACTTTCTTATGTTATACATTCACTGAAACAAAATACGGTGGAATAAGTGGCTTAACAACAAAAAAGGATGAATACACAAAATACTGACAAATAATAAAATGTAAAATGTTGAAGGAATGACGACAAGAAAATGACCAAATAATACTAATAATATCAGTGACGCGTACAATTACATGACATTGTGAAAGATAATGTGGGTGTGTTTCTGGAGATAAAAATTATACTGTTGTATAAAATGACATCTCTAAATGTGGAGATTCGTTTGGCTTACACTCGAGATTAGTTTTGCATACAAATTTGTCAGTGGGGTTCTTTATGAAACTAAACTTTTATTCATATATTTATATTTATTGGACTTGTATTAACAGACACAGGAACAGCAGTGGAACAAGTATCCAGCATACACAGTAACTGTTCAAAAAGAATCCCAGAATGTACCTTTGCTCCCTATATAATTCCCATATGTCCATTTGTGTTATTGTATCACTTTGGTGACTTTACTATTATTATAAAATGTGGAAAACGGTAATAATAAAGAGTGTGTAGCGGTGTCTTTAACTGATCAAGTATAACAGATTATAAGTATAACTTCATAGCTTAGATTAAATAGTTAAAAACAAGTTAAAATAGATAAATCTACAACAAAATAGTCATTATTTTAATTTTGGCTCAAAACGGTGTGAACTTTTAGGGAAATGAAAAGCATTTCAATAAATGCAAAAGAGTAGGTCAAGGTCCTCTCTCTCTCCTCATGCATGCGAGAAGAGTTAATGATTCCAGAGGCCACGGTGAAATCACATTCATCACGGACAATAGGCTGATAAAAGAAGTTACACTTACAGCATAGAAAGTCACAAAAAACAAAAACAAAAAAGAATTCTGAGACACCTCAGAAAGAGAATTGAAATATTGATACATATATAATAATAATAATAATAATTGAAGTGAAGAATAATACATACTTTATAATTGAATACGAGGCATTATTTCTTAAAAACAATCATTATAATTATCTTCTGATGGAAAGTTTGTCTAAAAAGATATTTAAACAAGTCGAGAGGTTTTAGAAACACAATTACCTTCTTGATCTGATCCTCCTGAAGCTTTGAGAAGTAAAAGGACAGCAAATGGACCGCAAACATCTTGACTTCCTGACACAGGTGGTGACTTCAGAAAAAAAACGTGATTTACTTATTGAAAGACAAAATGAGTCCTCAGGTTTAAATGTGTCCCGAAGCCTGTCCCCCTCAATCCTCAGGAGTGATTCTAATATGACTGAAAGATTTCCTCTGAGCTTGTATTTCCCTATGTGAGAGTTCAGCACTTGCTTTTCCCTCCCCTTTCACGGCTAAATAATTAATGGCTAAGCCTCGTCCGGCCTCTCTGCTCTCCAGCCTCACCTAGCAATGTGATTGGCTTCCCTCCAAACTGCAGGAACACCTTAAAACAATCTTGAGTGAAACAATAGTTCAAAAAGGATCCTCTCTGTTCAGTTCGAGTTCAATATGTAAACATCCTTAGTGGAAAAATGGAGAGAAGCGTGCTAAATGCAGAACAGCCTTATCTGTGTTCACCAGGACAGAGCTGACAAGATCAAAGAGAGGGTATGTCCACAGAGACAATTTCAGGCCTTTGCTCCTCTGGGTCTGTAACTGTGAAGTATTAAATGTAACAGAAATGTGCTGTTAAAGGCAACAAGTTCACAAAGAGCCTTATGGGCTAAAACCAAGGAAAATGTTCAAGGATTAAGATGTTTCTCAGACATTCAGCTAATACAGTTACCATAGTAATGGGCAGAGATTAACCGGGGCCTTCAGCAAACACAGAGCAGCTTGATCTACCAAACCTTTTTAACACTTCACTTCTTTGCTGAAATTTTAATCCTGAAAAAAAAGAAGTCCATTATCATGATACATGCTATTAGCTTGTCCATTTTCGTTGACTGTTGTTTAAATAAATCAATGTGTAGGCATAACTGTCCAGATCATTTTCACAAATAGAATACAAACAGGTTTCCAGTTACTTGAAATAATAAATTAATAGTAGTAGTAGTCCAATGAATAAATACATTAATCTCAAAATTGCAATTGTTGGAAAGAGGACTATTACCTATTAACATAGCATTAAATATAACTTTAAACAGGCCAAAAGTTGAAAAAAAAAAATTCTGAAGGTTATTAAGGGACATTTTTTTGTTTAAATCTATTGAAAAGAAGAAAAATTTCACTTCAATTAAATTTTTCAGTATTAGTAGAACTATAATATATGACAAGTTCTGATTTGCATTGATTTTTTTTGACTGACCCTTACACCGCCCTCATCTGTACAAGGCCGTTGACGAAATCAATCCACATATCAGCTGTAGTATTTCATTGGTCCAGTAGAGTTCCTAAAATAACATCAGATTGCATAACCATGCTAAAAATAAAAGAGGGTAAATACAAACTAGATGAAAAAGTCAGTCAAGACAAACTTTAAGATTAGATTTAGATCAGCACAGCCAGCGAAGGATTAAATGTAGATGTTTTTAATGACACGGAATGAAAACGTTTTTTGTTAGGAGTCGTGGCAGTAATGTTAGAGGCGGAGCGACTTTAACGACGTGTGATCAATCCCGCTCAATCTAAAGCAGCACTTAACTGCAGTGGAAACGCATACCGTGCCGAGCTCAGCAGTGCTGTGTCAAGCCGTGTCGCACCACACAGTGGAAAAGCGCCACTAGGGTACTCCGGGTGGTTGCTAAGGTGTTGCTATGGTACTCTGGGTGGTTGCTAGGGGTTACTAGCATGTTGTTAACATACAGTAATAGCGATCACGTTTCTAGCATGTTAAACGTTATTAGCAATTTGTTAACATGTATCTGTATAGACCTGTAACATATGACAAGTTCAGATTTGCACTGACTTTTTTTAAATGACCCTTAGACTGGCCTCATCTGTACAAGGCCGTTGCAGTGCGGTGCACACTAAATCAATCCACATATCAGCTGAGTTCCTAAAATAACTGTATAACCATGCTAAAAATAAAAGAGGGTAAATACAAATGATTGTTTTGTTTTTTTTAAAGGTTCAATGGACTGCCAAGAACATTTCAATGTTTTTGATTCTGGTTATTATCTTGTACAATAAACACATTTTTTAAACATTGGTTAGGCAAAAGGAGAGCCATTGAAAATATCAATATAATTTTATTGTCACATCTAAAAGGGGGTGTTACATGTCTCTTTTTGACACTCGGTTTTACATTTCTATGAAAGCTGTGATGTTTTATAGCAAGATAGATGTGATGTGCTCCAGAAAAGTGGTGAGGCACAACCATTACATCCAGTTCAGAACATCAGAAGCACGGTCGTACTGTTCTCTTGATCCTCTCAATGTACAGAAAAGCCCATGTTACACATTAATGTTCACTTTTTCTTTCTTTTCCCTTTATTTGCTGAATTGGAGTCGTCTCCTTGTTGGCTCTGCTCTCGAACCCATTCTCTCTGCAGCTGCTGTAACAGTTCCTTTGTCAGTAGGCCGTCCCGCACCAACCTTGAGCTCAGTGACGAGTCCGGCGCCCTGGGATCTTTTCTTTGATTCTTTGTCCCTCGTCCCCTCCTCAGTGGCGGTGTGTCTGAAACAGCAAGTCCTATGGAGGCAGTGTTTTGTGCAGAGGCGGGTTGATCCTCTGTGGCACGGATAAGCCGCGTGATGTTACGCACACCAACCTGGATGATCCCGTCCAATTCCTTTTGAATATCACGGATGAGACTAGCATCAGGGAACATGTCCATGAAGCGATAGCTGCGAGAGGGAAGCGCTACAAGAGGTTAATCATGGGAAATTAGATTGTTTGTTAATTATTGATCTCTGATTTAATGCTACAATTCAAATAAATAGTTACAGATGGTTTGTGTTCAACTTTAGGGTAAAAAATATATACCTGAGCCAAAGGTAAAGATCTAGCACATCATGGACAGCCTCGAGGTGAACCAGGTCCTTGATGTTTTTGGGAGGCACCAGAGGCCAATTCACATGTCGACACACCCAGCTGAATGTCAGAGGTTCATCTCTGCTGAACTGTCTGGCAAACTATAGAGAACAGACTTAGTTTTACAGCTTTTATTAACCAGGTTAATGTTAATTTATAAATATACTATTATACAATTACTACTAATAAGTTCTACTATTCTTAACAAACTAAACATTTAAAAAAAATCATTTCAATTAAATAATTTAAAGAAAAGCTGAAATAAAATATTACATGAAAACATTAGAAATCTTGCCTTGGCAACTAACTCATAATAATAATATATTTGAAATAAACTTACGCATTGAAATATAAAAATAAAAGCTAATTTAAAAAAAAATAATAAATAGAATATAAGTCATACTAAAATAATACTGCTACTATATTACTGTGATTGTTATAATAATAATTATATTACTATACTATATATACTATTGATAGATATTACTTTATTTAAAAGGGTACATTGGATAACTTTTTTTTTTTTGTTAATTTTTATGGCATGTCTGCCAGCTCAGAAGATCTGAAAAGAAAACACGCAGCCAGTTTGTTATGGGCTTTGAAGACCCTAAATAATCATACCAACTTGTGGAAAATGGGCATACGATGTCCCCTTTAAAAACAAATTTATAGTTGAAAATGTTATTATCATAAGTATATTTAGAAAACGGCTATACAAAAAATTGTCCAATTTTATTTCATACTAGATACTGCTTTAACTAATGTTAACAAAAATAGCCTTATTGTAAATTGTTACAACCTTATTAAATCACCTTCATTTTGATTTTCAGTTTAACAGATACAAATATACCATTATAATAATTTTTTTATAAAAAAATTGTCTGTGAAACAGCAGACATGTTAGTGACAGGGTTCAGTCTATGGACCTTCAGGTCATTTGGTTTTCTACTTTCTACTAAAAGAAATAGAAAAATGAGAAATGGAAAAAAAGAGAAATTATTTTGTTTTAAGAAACAGAAGAAAAAAAATTTGCTAGATTTTTGAGGTTATTCATAAATAGGCCTAGAATAAAACGAGTAGGCTAAAATGATGCCCACACATTCGAAAAATAAATAAAGCATAATTAAATTTTTTACCCATGAAATATGAAAAATCGGCTTGTTTTTTGTTTTCCCATTTCTTAAAATATTTTTTTTTAAATAAAAAAATAAATAAAAATAAAAAAAATATCGAACTGTTTCAAATATATCTTTATTTCTTTTTAAGTAGCGATTCAAATGACCGGAAGGTACAGCGACTTGGGATCCCACACTTTTGTTTTTATTATTATTATTAGCCATCAATTTCCCCATTTTTTTAATGTCCAGGCAAGGATTTTTTTTTTTATAATTTTATAAAACATCCAAATATAACTTTTTTTTATTATTTATTTTATTAATTTCCTTGTTTATAGGCCTGAAAAGTTTTCTAGAAATCCTGCAGTGATGATGTCTCTACAATTTTCACATACAATTTTCCACTGGCTTATAAATAATTTCTTAACCAAATCGATTCACTAAATGTTCAACATCTTCTATTAGTTCTCTGTAATTCTTTTTTTTTTTTTTCTTTGCTGTTCAGGTTTTGAGCTCCAGGTGGTTCGTTCAGAGATTATTACACACACCTTGAGAAAGGATGTGCAAACGAAGGCCTGTTTCTTGTTAATTGGGGCCGTGCAGAACACATAGCGGATCCGCAGATTCAGAGGAATATGCTGAATCATATCCGCCAGGAATTTGAAGTCATCAATGTTGCAGACAAAGTAAATTCCATCCACTTGTGCAAGACTGACAAATATATCCTGTATAAAGGAATAGAAAATAAAGTGATGGTTTAAAAGTATATGATTATTAATCAGTAAAATATTTGTGTGATCATCTTTAGACTTACAATAAGGTTTGAGAGAGTTGCTTGGGGGAGATGGTAGGCGAACATCTCTATCTGCTCTGCTGTGGGGTGCAATCCTGCTGTCTGAGATCAGGAGTGCATGAGAAATACACAAATAATAACAACATATATTCTTTTATAATAAGATCACATTATTCTTACCTCAATAGGATCAACAGGCTTCCCCAAGATCTCCTTTAAAACAGGAAGGTCGTCCCTTTGCATAGTAGTGACCTCCCCCTCTTTAAACACAGAGCTGAAGCGTCCTGCTCGGCCAGCGATCTGCAGCGCCTGTGAGGTGGAAATAGTGTCCAGCTCCCTCTCCCCCTTCTCATTCACACTGGGTTTTACCAGAGAATTAAAGATGATTCTCCTAATACTCCTGAAGGAAACAAAGAACCAGTATTTTCATCAAGATGCTGAAGAAATCAAACTCTGTTGTGCAAAATATGCTGAGATTAGTGCAATGACACAAAAGGCTATAGCAAAGCTTCCATGTAATTTTTCTCAATCAGGAGACATTGAGTCCACAAGAGGACCTCAGCAAACATCCGAGGGGGCAACTATTTAAATTAATACATTTAAATATCCTAATCTAAATTAAAATGCTACAAAACAAACAAAGACGATATCAACTGATATCTTAATTCTTTTTATTTTCTCTCTGTATTTTTATTGAAAACCCCTATTTAATATACGTATTAATACTAGTTACCTTAATATACGTATTAATACTAGTTACCTTTTTTTATGTTTATTGAACTCTGCAATACTTCCAGGATAAAATACTAGATCTTTGCCTATATGGAGGGCTTTTAACTCAAAAAGTTTGAGGACCATTAATTTAATTCTCAGGATCAAAAGTAAGGCGGGGAACTGTCATTAAAAACAGGGGGATAAGGTTTTAAGTGTCAAAATGTAAAACTAGGTTACTGTTTTATTTTATTTTAAGACATTACTCACAGGTTCAACCCCATTCCAATTGCATCTGTGGCAACAAGGATTTTGCAAGGGTCGTCTGGATCATTAAACTTTTTTGCTTGAGCCAACTTGGTGCCTGTTGGCCAATCAAAATGCTACGTTAGTATCCATGTCATCATTATTTTGATGTAATGACTGGAAGGCAGTGTGATATTAATAGAGCAAGTTCAAAAAAACAGAAAAAACCATAGATAAACCAATAAATATAAATTCAATTTCCTCACACAATTCCTCTTATGACACATTTGAACAAACCGACTCAAGGACTCTTACCAGGGGGCAAGCTGCCATAAATGACAGCACACTCCAGGCCACGAACTTCTATCTGCCGGCTGATCGAGTAGATGTCATTTTTGCTGAAGCACACGATGCAGTCGCCTGGCTTCAGGTTATCTAATGATTCCACTGCATGATTTGAGACTGAAAAAGGGGTCAGCCTTTTATAATTATGTACCTTAAAAGATAAAAAAAACACACTTGTGGCTTCAGTATCTCACACCATTAGACAAACAGTGAAATATTATTTAACTTCAAAACAAACGTACAAACAGTAAACATCAGTAGGAACTGCTGAGACTCACCTCGACCTCTTCACCAGTGGTGTACATGAGTTCAGTGACAAAGTCAACTGCTGCAGCTTCTCCACACACATGGATCTCCTCAGCACACAAACCTATTCAGAAAGAGTAACTTCATATCTGCACCTCTATATATCTTTAACATAACTAATCTATTATATTTATATGAAATCTAAATTACCCAAACAATAAAATAAAGTTATAAATAAGTGGGTCTACAAAAAAAAAATCTGAGACCATTTATGAAAATGCTACTCATTTGCATTCTTTACTAATTCAATCAATTTGTTTTCATTACAAATCAATATTCAGGTGAAAAAAATCAAAACTTTTTCTTAGTCAATTTCATAAATTTGCTTATTTGATTAATGACAGAGAAAGTTATATATAGTGGTCAACCGAAGTATTTTTCAAATATTGGCATTGGCCGATAATTTTTCTGCTTGGCTGATGTGTTCAGGGTGGGACTTTTATTTTAACAGCGCTGAGAGCTCTCGGCACAGTGCTTTAACAGTTCTGTCTTGATACGGATAAAAGTCTTTCTAATAATCAGATAGAACGGTTATACAAAGGAATTAATGTATAAATAAAGTATTATCATAATTGCGTTTATATTATTAGTAATAGAAAGCATTTTCTCTGTGTGCTGTATGTAAAATGAGTGTTACCTTGGCTTTATTTGAAAAATATGATTCCCAGTGCACACAAACTTCCCAGAATACGGAGTGCCCTGTTGGTTACAGTGTTTACTTCCTTTTTAATTATATTTCTATAAAAAATTTATGAAAAATACTTTTTCATCTAAAGTATGTTTATTTTACACATTTAAGTTTTAATCCATTGTCAAATGATTTCAAATTTCTTAAATAATTTTTTTTTTTTTTTTAAATATCGGGCTGCCCGCTTTTCAAGATATCGGCTCAGATGTCAAAAAACAAAACAAAAACAACAACAACATATTGGTCAACCACTAGTTATATATTCTTTTTTATTTTATCTTTTTTTTTAGTTCCTAAAGCTTGTTATTTTTCTTACTGAAAAACAATAATAAATAAATAAATAAAAATGTCCCAAATATTTGAACCCTACTGTATGTGTAAATAAATACTGTTTCTGGTGGCTTCCAGAAGTGAACTCACCTAGAAGAGCTCTCGTCCAAGCCCATCCTCTGGCAGGATCTTTGATCATCTGAATCTCATCAATGACAGCCACTTCATCTAAACAAAATATTCAAACAATAATAATATGTTTTAGTTACACAGTACCTTTTCACAAGCTCAAGGTAGCATTACAGTGAATAAGCAATTAAAGAACAGTCAAGTCAAATATTTTGTAATATTTACTTCTATTTCTTTGTACTTATAAATTGTGCATTTTCATTAGATTGCTAAAGATCAGCACTCAACAGGTATCGCATACAGGTTCAAAAAATCTTGTTCTCTATACTCACAAGGAGTTGTGACACTGCACATCTCTATGGTAGAGGCAATGTGGCCAGACACTCTTCCTTCTGGATCAACAAATATTCTCTCTTCTCCTGTGACCAGATCACATGGCACTCCCTAATAGGAAACCATACATAGCGGCTCTAACATTCACAGCTAATGTGTAATTACAAAAGAAACCAATACAAGCTAGTCTGAGGAGAGAAACTCACTGCCTCATTACTCTTCTCATGGATTTCATGGGCCAGCAGCTTTAGCGGTCCACAGTAAACTCCAGACTTGGCTGCTAGGAATCTCTGGATGGCATGATAGGTCTTTCCACTGTTGGTCGGTCCTGCGTGAAAAACAATCTTTCTTTGAATAGCCCTGGCCTCTGGATACCTGTAACACAAATTTATCACGTTCAAAAGATTGCATGGTAAAAAAAAAATAAAAAAAATACAAACTGTCATGACTAATTCTGAGCATTGTGTTTTATAACTTCAGTAAGTGCAGATGAGAAAGTATACATTGTTGTATTAAATCTGTGGATGAAACTTGCAGTACCAGTTTGCTGGGACCCGTAAGTCACTGATCTTGCGTAAATCATCCATACAGTCCAACATAGGGAAAATCTCTTTGGCATGTCTCATAAAGTATGGGAAAATGTCATCTATGTGACCTGGAATGAGGAAAGGAACATGATAGAGTTGGGTTTCTCTTATGGATATTGACAGTTCAGTATCTGTTGTAAATACTCACCAGCTCCACAACAGATGTCACTAAGAATGATGTGAAACTCAGCATTCAGTGAGTTCATCTCCAGCACATATTTCCGAAAACTCACAAACGCTTGATGGAAGAGACGAGCTGTTGAAGAACAAATAAACCACAATCACAAAAATGTTTTGTGTCAAGCAAAATACAGTAGTATTCTTGACATACTTCTCCGTGCATTGTTTTTAGAATGGCATGTTGTTATAACAACACAATGTGATGGGTGTGTTACATATGTAAGATCATGTAGTAATAATGGGTCCATGATTCTTACCATCAATCCCCTGGTCAGCAGCCAGTTTTTGCATTTCTTTCCTTTTGTAGAATCTATTCAGTACCTTCAGAAGTTCACCTGTTAAAACGGGTAAATACACAACGATCGGCTGTTTTTTTTTTTATAATAGTTAACTGAATCGAATATTGTCATTTTCATCTGCATGGTCAAATCTATAGTTTGGTTACATATACAGATGTTAAATGAGGTTGAGGTATATTAAAGATACATTCAGATGCTAATATGAATGTCCAGAACTACAAGTGAGTCATATAGAAATCGATTATAACACAACACTACTAAAGACTGAGTTTACTTTTGTCCAGCGGTTGCGTCAGCTCCTCGCCGACTGTCCCGTCCCCTTCATCACTTCTGACGGTGAGCGGGACAAACAGGGATGTGTCCAGGGGTCTCGAAGAACTGTTCGTAGATGAATGTCTACTTGATAACTGTTTAAATGTCCTTCTTGTTGGATGCAGTGTAGAGCTGTTTGCTACAGAAGCTGTGCCAGCACAGACCCGGGATCGGAAGTGAGAGCGCGACAATAAGTAAACACAGCGATTTACCGACATTTTCAGCTTCCGTTAATCGAGTGCAATTGTTTTAACAGAATAAAATCATTTTAATTAACTATGTTTAGCTACAGCAACAGTGCCAGCCTCTATTATGACAAGGAGGTCAAGTTCCTCTTACACGTGACAACATGCAGAAGGACCCAAGTATTTTTGGTACCCGAAGTAATGCCTGTTTCTTTTTATTTCACTAATGATTCAAATGTTAGGGAGAATATATCATATTCTATGAAGTGTATTATAGACTATGATATCAAGAGAATGCGTTCGCTATACCATTTGCAATCTTGAAGGTTAATGATTTTTGGAAAGTGGCACAAACTGCAACTACATGCGGGGTTTGACACTAATCAGATCTGTGAGGGGACAGAATTTTTAATGGTGTCCGAAACCTTAGTGGACATTATCCATAGTAAATAAATTATCAAGTGCACTCATTAAATCCCACAATGCACAGCAATAACGAGTGTACAACTGATGTTTTTATTTTTTATTCATACCAACACTTAAAAACAAGTATAACCACAACAACCTCAAAAGCAATAGATGACAAAATGTAATAATAATTGTAATTTTGAAATAATTATTTTTTTATGCCCATCAAAGATAAAACGTAAGAATTAGTCAACCAGAAAAATTGACAGTACTGCGTTCTTACCCAGAAATGTACACTTATGAATAAAAAAATTGGCAAGTATAATAAAAAGATTAACAATATAATGAATCCAACAGTTAGTTATAATAAAATAAAATCAAAAGTGTTGATACATATTCTAACATTTGTTTTATCTGAGAGATAGGTACATAACTCATTCCAAATAATTTGACAAACACAATCACAAGTGTAAAATTGATGCATGTTCAAAGGCTAGATAATACCCATAATGCCCTGAAAGAGTTAGAGTCTTTCCAGAAGGCGCCTGCAGCTGCATCATCCATCCTTTCATTTGACAAACCGCACGTTCAAGGCATAATACAACCTAATTCATTAATTACTTATTATTTCATCTCACTACTATAAGTTTCAAATTATTATTAAACAGCAAGCACAAACTATGCAAAAGTCCTTCCGGTGCACCCAGTGTCCAAGTGAACTGTATTAGTAGTCTCGAAACTAGTTAACAAGGTTTTAGAAGTCACTATGGTAGATTAATCAAGTTTTTCTATAGAAAACGTGGTTTGAAAGATGGCTTTTTAGCACCTCTCAATAATAACACTGATATTATAAAAAAGACACAGTGTAGCTCGGAGTATAAACTTGCTTTTTTATTTGACATTGGCAGATAAACAAACTATGGCTGGATATGTAAAAATCTTCAAGATGTACAAATGACTCTGTTGCCGTAGCACAACTATTCAACCAGTTCTCCAAACACTAAGGTCTTTTCCATTGGGGCACTCAATAGCTTTATACACAGACATTTCCATTAGTAATGTAGTGTGAACTTTTAAAATCAAAGCAATAGAAGAACGGAGGAAAAAAAGAGAATACATTTGTTTTAGAGTGAAATCAAAAACTGTTTCAAAATGAAAAGGTCCAAATAAACATTTAATCCACAAACCTCAAAATACGCAACAGCATATTTGCAAGAATGAAAAATTGAAACATCCCCCTTTGTTAGGAAACAGCAGGATGACATGCAAAGGATATATCAAAATTCCATTATTTATCTGAGGCGTCTAACAATTTAGACACTATGAAATGTAATTGCAACAAAGATGATATTTAGCAATCAATACCAATGATTTATTTCAGAAAATCACCTTTTCTACTAAAGCCAGTATGTTATTCAAAACTGGGCTGACGAGTTAAATACAAGTGCCCAAAATAATTACACAAACCGCCCTAGTTTCATAAAGCTTCTAGCCCAAACCTCTTTAAATATTTTATATATATAGACATACTTTTTATTTCAAGGACAGACTTCATTTGACATAAAGGGTATTTAAGAAACAAACAACAGAAAAGATGGTTAAATAAGTTAAATAGAAATGTTTTACAACATTAAGTGGATTGCAAATACAGTGTAGCCTGGCTGCCATTACATTCCTTGACCTTTTTAAACGGACCCCATTGCCTTTATTAACTGTTACTATGCACTCAGATTCTCCAGCTAGCATGCATGAGGAAGCTTGTTAAAATGTGTTTAGTTCTATGTGTTTCTGCTCTATTATGTGGAACATGGAGGATACCAGTGAGTGCACTTTTAAAAACCTTTCTTCATCTAGGGAGGCGTGCAACCTTCAGGATGTGCTATATTACTTACATTGTCTCCAGTGCTTTCTAAAAAGTGTCCTTGATATACTAACAGATTGCTTGCTGTGGACGGCAGGGAGGACAGAGCCAAATCAGGCACAGTTCATCACCAGAAGCTGTGAGGGGTGACCATGTGAACAGCGATCTGCATGTATGTTCGGTGGAAGATGTTCTCCTCTCCTGCGACTGCTCACTGAGAGGCATGTGTGTCCCTGGCTGCTTGCTTTCCAAACCCCGCTCACATTTCGGGCTGCTCGGCAGAGAGACTCGGCCGAGGCTCAGGTGATTCGTAGCGCTGATGGAAGTTCCGTTTCCGCAGTTTCTCGGGTGCCTTCCTCCACAAAACTATTTCCTACAGAAAACACAAAACGTTCTACTCGACTTGCTGAACAAAGAGACACTGAAAGTACAGTTTTTATATAATTCTTATAGATCAAAATGATTTTTATACTGTAAATTTGATGACCACTGTACCTGCTGTTTGAAGTATCTCCTATCTTCTTCATCCACAAGCACCAAGTTCAAAAAGTACCTGACGGAGAACTTCTTGTTCACATCTCTCATAGTGGCTGTAAGGTCATAACCAGCCAGGAAAAGGCGAATAGGAATGGATTCACCTAGAAATAGTTTTTAGGGGAAAAAAATAAGTTTAGGAATAATGAAATAATGAAACTGGCAGTATATAATATATATGTTATATGAAGCACTGAGCCAGTGTATCTTTAAAATAGTATTAAAAGTTTTATTTTTGGGGGAAATTTTGAATTACTTTTCAATTTGATATTTTAGCTAAAGTGTTTTGTCATTATTATTTTTTTGTTTGATTAGCTTTTAATTCATTTTTAATTTCAGTTGTAGTTATTCTATTACATCAAGTTAAACTAAATGAAAACGAGATTTTTCTTTAGCAACTAGCTGAAATAAAAAGTTCATTCTTTTTTTTATTTCATTTCAAGTAAAAACCTTTTTTTATGCTTTAGTTTATTTTACTATAATAGCCCTGATTAAACTGAATGTGATGATTCATGCATGAAAGGTTTAATGGATGGTTTACACAGAAATCTGATTCACGAATGAGGTCAATTATTTATGTTCTACCTGGCATTAGTACTCTGTGCCTTCTGTAGTAGATATTCAACTTTTTAAAAGACTCCTCTACACTCATATAATTACAAAATGATACAGAAAATGGTGTGAAGCTGCTGCTCACCTTTCACTGGTGCTCCATCCATAATCTCATATTTGGCCACAGTCTCAGTTTCAGTAGTTGTGCTCGGCCCTAAAGAAGCATGTCACATGATGCACTTCATCAATATTACATTATTCAACATCAAATGAGAAACTAATGAATTTTAAGTGATTAGGTTTTTTATGAAAAAAAGAAAGATATAACATTTCTTAAATAAAACAATAAAACAAATATTCGATTGTTCCAAAGTTTGGGGGCATTTTTTTTAAATTCAATTTTAATATTAAATGTTCTATTATGCTATTTATGATTTATATTTCAAATAATTGTTCATTTGAACTCTGTTTTAATTTTTTTATGTTGCTCTTTTGATGAACTCAATTCATCAAAGAATCCTAAAAAAAAGTTGTTTTCAACACTGATAAATTAATAATGTTTATTGAGCACTAAATCAGGATATTAGAATTATTTCTGAAGGATCATGTGACACTGGCTGCAGTAAATTCAGATTCAAATGGAAAATGTTTATGTAAAATGTAATAATACTTCACAATATTACTGTTTTCATAGTATTGTTTTACTGTATTTAATGCAGCCTTGGTGAGGAAAAATGCTTAAAATGTTGAAACACACACACACACAAAAAAAACTAAAACTCTTACCAACCCCAAACTTTTGAATGCTAGCATTTATAAAGAAATGTTATTATTTAAAATAAATAGCATGTAAAAGAAACAGGACTAAATTTTTATTTAATAATAACTTTGGTTATTGTAAAAATAAAATAAAAATAATAATAATAATAAATATATATTTTTCAAAACATATGCACATATGTATATAAAACTTAACACAAAATAACATCATACCAATTCCAGTCATTTCTTTCTTAATCAACTGAAGCTCCATGTGTTGGATTTTAATCCGTACAAGTAAGAAGTAGATTTTACCCACAATTACATCTTTGAGGTGATACCTGATAGGCAAAAAGACTTTTGTTAGCTCAAAATCATTTAGACTAATAAGTTTAAGCCAATGAATCCACACAATTACTCAGCAACTCACTTTATGTAACTAGGATTAAATCACTTACTTGCACTTAGTGCACTTACTTGGACTTATTATATTCAAACTCTATATGTAGGCAGTCTTCAATGCCCACTTCCATCTTGATAGAGTTGTTGACGTCTGGGTAGGAGGCCAACTGATGCACAATGAGGTCATACTCCTTTACCAAATCAGACAGCCTCCTCACAATTGTAACTTTAAGGAAGTACCTGCAGAGGTATGAAAAAGCACATGATCTTGTCTGACTTTTAGAAAAAGATCAAGTGTTTAAATTAAAGCCAAATTTGAAAGAAGAACTGTCTCCTAAAACAGCAGTCAAAAGGCAAATAATGTTATCTTTCTTATTAGTGTTTGGCCAAACTTAGCCATGATGAAGAAAAAAAAAAAGCCTTCACTAACCTCAATCGCACATTCGCTCCAACATAAGACTCATATGGCTTTTCCACCTGCATGAACTCAAAGTCATAACTGCGGTTCTGCGTCAGCTCGCCGGGCAGAGCGAGCTCCTTCACAAGGTTTACAAACTCATGAGTATTGCTTTTATCACTGAAGAGCTCTGCGTGATGGGAAAACACACACACACACACGTTCTTATGAAGTCTGGACAAAAAGACATTGTAAGCAGCAGTTTTGAAATCGCTGAGACAATAAGAATCACTAATGATTTCTTACAATTTCACAAACTATTACAAAATAATTGCAAGTAATAAACTGAATTAAATGTGGAATTCTGAAGTTATAAAAATATCCAATAATGTGTTTTATTTACAGTGTTGGATATTTTTTACTTTTTTGACCTTCATAATGTGTTCAACTTGGGCACAATCACCAAAAAAAAAAAAAAAAAAAAACCTTTCCATGTGACAACCACATGCTCTCCGAGGCTCTCAGCACAGTTGAACTGCAAACCTCAAGCTGGATTGCTGCATGAATGCCTTGAGAAAGAGAATAACTGAATGTGTTGCGTTAACTCACCGATTTGTCCTACAAACTCAATGCGAATTCCCTGATGTTCAAGTCTTTTGCCTGTTTGTTTCACATTGATATTTACCTTGGGGTGACATAACACAATGCATGTCAATTGTCTTTGAAATGAGACTGTAGGAAATGACTCGCACAGGAGATGTCTACTCGCTCACCTTTCCTGAAACGGATTCTCCATCATAAAACAGATAATGCTTCTCCAATTTCCCATCTTCAGTCTTCAACTCGGCTGTTTTTCTGCTTTCAGCATCGTTCAGAACGACATCGATTTCACACACAGGACCAAACAGACCTCCAAGGAAACTCTGAAAGAATTACACAACATCTTTAGATTTTTTTCAATTCACCTTGTTAACCAAGTTAAGGATTCGATTCATATTCATGTCTTTAGTCACTGCTGAGTGGTGACTTCATTTAAATCAGTTACATTCTATTCTGTGAATTTCTTTTATATTATTAAAGTCATGATGAAAAAGGAAGTAGCAACAAATATTTTCTTCCATATTGTGGCGTATAATTAAGTTAAACAGATGATAAATTTGTTTTTAAAAAATTAGGACGGGACTTTGTTCCATTCACCAGTTGTTGATAGGATGATGGCAGATCTGTATGCGATCTTAAGTATGATTGTAAGAAAGGGGCAGAGTTTAGAGTTAAAGTTTGATTAATAAATTACAAAAAAAAAAAATTTATTAACAAATTATATGCATGTATGAATAATTTACAAAAAAAAATCTATAATGCATTTAGAAAACATATGGTGAATTTTCATCTCATGTCAACTAACATGTTTCATTTCATATACTTTGTGTTCGAGTCAAAGATGAGACATCCATTTTGGGGTATGCATCAAATTAAATGTACAAAAGTGATTTTACATATATACAAAGCACATTAAATGCAAGTAGAGTGTCTACTTTAAAATAAAAATAAAATGTCAAAATATCTGTGAAATAATGTTCCATTGCATTCAGTGTAGCAGACTGTAACTTAGATGTAAAAATAAAGCAACATATTAATTCTGACCCGTACTTAAAATGTGTAAAAAGAAAAAGTGAGCATAATAAATTTGACTATATTTTAAATGATAAAAAATTGGGTTTGAAGGGGATTTCTTTAAATTTCTTTTAATCATTTCTTTTAATGTCACCAGATGTTTCTTGTTCTAAAGAGACCAGACAAAACATTTTGGCATTTGAACTATTGTTACACTGAATGGCATTTTAGTTGGTGTCTTCAGTAAATGATGGTAAAAAATGTATGATAGTCATTATGTTTTATGCAACAACAAAAAAAAGAAGCTAAATAAGCATAATTAAAAAAAAACTGTATTAAGCTTTTTTGTTTTGATGCTTGAAAATCCGTTTTTGTCTTTGACCCACTTCAAACCTTAGTTTAGACTTGATGTGAGAATATTAAAAGCTAAAAAAAAAAAATATTTAGGCATATCCCAATTTTGGTAACAGGTTGCAACATTTTGTATGAGTCCAGGCATTTGTACATAATTTGTGTAAAGTGCAGCAGTACTATAAAAATATATAGAAAAATTGTTAACAATATGACATAACTATTGGGGGTGACTAAGTAACTGGTGGTCCTACTTCACAAATAGGTGAAAACATCAGCAAACCTAAAGCTTCATCTGTTTTACACAGTACTTTAACACATTAACATATGTTAGTATTATCTTAACAGTCTCAATACGAATATAATCACATCTATGGAATAGCTAAAGCAAACGTTGACGCAGTGCGAAAACATCGATCATGTGCAGCATTGCTCAAGACCCATAGAGAGGAAGCTCTGTAGAAACATTTCACAGTGTGTGCAAAATGGTAACTGACAAACAGCTTCATTTAAGTGAAAAACAACATTAACTAGTTTGGATTCAACCTTCAGCTGTTTTTAAAGGTCCTGGTGGATTTGCGTGGATGTACGTTTTTTAAACAACTCAGAATATACATAAGCTCCATTAGAGCCCATTATTACAGTCACTAGAGTCTGTTTACTGTGTTTCCTCAGTGTTTTATCGCTGACTGATAATAAGCAGCCTCCACACCCAATCCTTCACGACTTCCATGGCCTACTTTAGACTGGAAACACTGTAAACATGTTCGACAGGATCGTGAGCTTTTGTTTTTAGAGGGAGTAAGGCAAGTGGTGTAGAAATAGCAAAAAATGTAACCATGAATTGCAGTCTGAGTTAACGCTCACCATTTCAGCTCCGTGGCTTTAGCTTGATCGCAGTCCTCCTCAGTACAGCTTCCGCTGGATCCCTGTTCCTGAACGGACTGCGACCATAGACAGTAAAAGAAATGGACACAGCGACCCCATTGGAACTCAATTGAGCTAAATGAAGCCCAGTTTTAGCGTTTTTTAGCACTTCCGTTTCTGACGCGCAGACTCAAACGAAGCTTGGCGACGTCAGCAACCTGTCTGCCAGATGTAAATCTTCTAAGTGGCTGTGCGTGAAAACTGCCATCGTTAATCTTGCAGAGACGTCGAGCTTAAGCGGGGAGTTCTTTGTCGTGAGTGAGCAGGAGTAAGTATTCTGATTAATTATTTTGTATAGTATTTTAAAATGTAACGCCAGTACGCCATATTTAGTTAATTGCCTGCGAGCTTCTTCACCTGTCTGTACGGTAATGCGACAGAGAGCCGAGTGGTTATGACGCAATCGTTAGCCTATTTTTTACAAAAACTGTTTATACGGGGCCATAATGTAACATAGAAGGTAATGGAGCACTTTATACATTGTCGTGTATCTTTAGAAATAAATAATGGACAAACAGAGTCTTTAAACGCCTCAGATGTAAAGTTATTCGCTGTCAAAGTGACGCCAAAATGAATGGGAGTCAATGGGAATGCTAACGCAAGTGAAGTTCTGCTAAAAGATGGCAGCCCCCACCCGACTTCAACTTCCGGTCGAGTTCCTTGCCCCTTGACTGCGACCGACGGAGACACCGCGAGTGAGCGCGGAAACATTAACCAGGCTGCTGAACTTCAAAATAAAAGTTTCTTTTTTAACATTGATATGTTGGTAAGGTTTTTGTTCATACTTTCTTAGTTATTAGTTTTATTTTTTATCCCATAATTAGTATAATCATTTGTAGCTGTTGGATAAAGAAAGAAATAAAAGCCCAATAGCATGCATCTAGACATTATTAGTAGTAGTATTATTAATACATTTCACACACTCCTTTACATACATTTAGTTTTTATATATTCATGTTGATGTAATAATAAAAATATATATATATTTTTTCCATGCACGTAATGTTGGTAACAGATTGGTAACAAACAAACAAAGAAAAATAAACTTTTTTATTTTTTATACTTTCAGGCATTATTCAGGCTCTTAGTCTGTTGTGATTATTTTTAATAACTGAATTAAAAAATGTATTAAGTAAAAAAAAAATCTGGTGGCCAGAATAATTTTATGATGTATTTGTGCCATTCATTAATTTTTTATGTTCTTTATAAATTTACTGTTTACATTTTACTGAAAAGCCTTTAGTAGAAAACTGAATGGCATATTCCATTGTGGTAAATATACCCCATATATTGTGATTACACACCTTACTATTGTAAAAAAAAAAAAAAAAAAAGCATAAAAAAAAAAAACATTTAAACCTGCTCTGAAAATCCTACATGTTTTCAGACTTGTGTTGCAAAGTAATATTTAAAAGCATGATTTCATTTATTTTTTCTATATATTATTTAATGAACTTTTTTCTTGAACTTCCCTTGAAGGAGTGGAACGTGTTACACAGCAGATGAAACATTACACAACACAAACTTCTTCTGACATCAGGCCAGCTATCCAAATGAAGCGATGGTCAGAGGGGAACAGAAGGCCAGCCACTACACTAATGGAGCTGCAACAAACCGGAGATACTGATCTCTTCAGCTCTTGAAAGAGTGACTGCCACTTGGTGGAGTTTGCTAGCAATGTGAAGAATAGTTTTCAGAAATTGCCCCATGAAAGTCCAGCTTTGAATCCAGATGAAAATCTCCCTTTTGCTCCTGAGAGTTACAAGTGTTGAATCTAAAAGCAAGAAAAATATTTGACTGTGTTGGTGTAACTTTGAAGGTGTAACATAAATTATATGTGGGTGTACAGTAAATGTTTTCTGAAGGCACTGTATCATCGTAACCACATGCCATTGTTTTGAATCTGCACATTTGCACCTCTTGAAAATAACTGTATAATGTTGCTCTAAATACAGAATGATTCTAAACTGTATTTCTGCACTCTAGATGCTGAGAAACAGGTCATGAGATGTGAATCCGGAAATGCACAAGATATAGCCAAAGTGTGATCAAACGTGATCTCACTTCTGGTAAAACAGGAAGCCTGAACAGCTGAGCTCATCTCATATTTAAAGCATTTGTTCAATACAGTTCATTCCTCCTTTTTATGGGGTAAAATGCTTAAAATAATAGACAAAATGCTTTATAGTATGAAAGGTTTTTTTTTTTTTTGGAAAGTTCAAAATATATTACAAATACGAAAATATACCTTTTTGCTATCCAAACATTTTATTTCAATTGCCTATTTCCATCCCAAAATTACAAATATTGTTTTAATACAGATCATGGGTCAAACTGTGGACATTAAGAGTAAATAAAATAATAAAAATATAAAGTTTCAAAGATGAAGAGCAGATAAAAATAGATCCTTACAATGGAAACTGGAATATAATAAACCTTTGCAGAGCATGCCACATTTTAAGAATATATATTAATTATTAATAATCTGTGACCAAAACAGCACCATCCCATATGGCTTATATTGTATAAAAAAGAAAAAGCACATGAGATGTAATGTAGCCCTTTATGCAATAATGTTTTCCTCTTTCAAATCCTGTTCAGAAAGCCAATCTGTTTTCCGAGTTGAATCATATTGGGATAAATAAATGTCTCCACTGGATTCGACAGCCGATCCCTCCTCTTCGTTCTTGTTGGCTTCTTGTTGGCTTCTTGTTGGCACTGGAGCGTCTCTCATCATCCGCTGATCCATGGTTCTAAACGGAGCGAAGGTGTCGGAGTTGCCTGAACCCTCTCCTGACTGCTCCTCTGTCTCAGGAGTGGCTTCCTCTGTGCTAACTGGGAATCTGTTGGAAACAAAAGCACAAAGTCACTCTAGAGCGCTCCAACATCCTCTCAGCCCTTCCTGTAATTCTGAGAACATAAAGAGCCCATTTCTTAACCATCCCACTGACTTCCCCAATCTAGACTCAAAAAACTAAATGGAATGTCTAAATAAAAAAAAGCATAGTCCTTGTGACAAGTACTGTAGAATGTTGCAGAGTACCTACTGTACTTCAGTATAGGGAAGATATTGGGAAATGTAACACTCATTTCACTCAAAAAATTAATTTCCATCCTTTATTCACACTCAAGTTGTTCACATTGGGAAAATAAAAGAAAAAAAATACTATGGCAATAAAAGGAGACTAGAAACTGTTTACCAACATTGTTGATGCCATCATTTTACCAACCAGTATCTGGTTTCCAGCATTATTCAAAATAACTTATTTTGTGTTAAATAAATAAAGAATAATAATAATAACAATAGCAATAGTAATGAAATTAAATAAATCAATCAATCAATAATCAATAATGCTGTCAAAATCTAAATTTTGTCATGTGTGGGAGAACTATCTCTTTAATTTACTGAGAAATATGTCTAATATTATAATATTTTGTTGATCTGTGAGATATAATGTTTCCCGGTTATGAAGATCATGAACATTTTGAGGAGCTACAACTGCTGTGATGTCTCTGTGATTGATTTGTGGAAGGAAGTGATTCAGCGCGAGTAAAACTATTTAAAAAACATTGGTGTTTCATTGATATCAATAAAACCATAATCACGTTGTGAAAGCACCTTATCTAACACACAACATTTGTAGTTGTAGGAATGAGAACTAAACGTATATATTTGACATAATAAAACCTTGCAGAAAAACATCATTTTTGCAAGAACTACTTTCAGCAGAAATGATCTGCACTGCCAGGAAAACAATAAAAGAGATTTGAATCATGTGGTGAAGCTTCACAATCAGTATGTCACAACGTGAGTGATTCGGGAAATGCGCCCGACTTTCAACAACTTCAGCATATATTTTTTCAAAGTTTCATTTTTTTTTTTTTTTTTACTTCTTATCTAACCTCCATTTTCTATAATACTTAATGAGGAAGCAGTCAGTACTTCCTGTAGGGAAAAAAAAATATCTTACAACTCTTTCTATTTTACAGAGTCTTTTGTCTACTTTCCTGGTTGTTATTTTAACACATCCCTGAGGGATTTCTTTAAAAGCTCTATACGAGTATGTAAAAACTCAAGCTTCCTCTGACAAGATTTTGAAATTATTAAGACTATTGCTGGATGATTAAGATGTAACCCAATATATGACATGCAGGGACAGTGGCTTTGTGTTTTTTTTTGTTGTGTTATTAAAACAAAATCTACTCAAAATGAAAGTTCATTTTTGATAGTAGCATGCATGCATCCTGTTAGCTGTGACTAATCTTAGACATAGATGCATATAAATTAATATTTATATATGAATAAACAGCCAACTTACATGTGTTTTGCAGCAGAAGGTGGAAGTCGAGAGCTTTTCCCTGATAGGGGCACCAAGGGGCCCACCTGTGTGACACAGTTTGCATTCTTAAGATCCGGGTTGCATTTCACGAACATATATCTTCCTGTGAGTGGGGCTCCTGTGTTCAGGGATAATAAAGAATGACAGATGAGGGCTTGTCAGACATTAACACCATCCTCAAATTATTTTTTAATAATGAGCATCCCAGATTACCTAAATATCTTCTGTGTTTTAATTATCTAGTCTATGTTGTCATTTGTAAGCAAGTTGTATTTATAAATCGATTCAATGCGTTTAAGTCTTTTTGTAGGCCTATATATACTACATTATGTATATATATATACTGTATTTATTGTCTGCTTGTTTGTCTATTTTTATTATGTATTATATGAATTCCGCCGAAGAATATCGTGCTATGTTACATTTTTTCTCTTTATAAAACAATTTCCTGCTACAGTTATCCAGAGGCGTAACAACACCGCTACTGAACTTATAGCGCTGTGATAGTCCGATTCCCAAACTAACAACTCTAAAGAGTCGATTCTTTTTAGTGAATCAAAACCAAGCTTCACGTTGCTGTGTATTGCGAAATCCGAACGAATGATTCTAATGACCAGGTTCGTTTGAGTGATTCAAAACCACACATCTCGACCAATAGCCCGGAGGCCCATCTCTACTGTTGAAATAAAATTATTTAATCGACAGCAGCCTGTCGAGCACAGTAGGCCTAGCCTATGTGCAATAAGATACAATAATCTAAATATTTCCTCCTAAGAAGCATTAAAAGTATTCTCTGGGAACACATATATTTGTCAAAAAAAAAAAAAAAAAAAAAAAAAAAAAAAAAAAAAAAAAAAATATATATATATATATATATATATATATATATATATATATATAGTTATATAAGCGTCTGCTAAATGTATAAATGTAGGCCTCAATGATTAGTTGACAGACCCGTTAATGAACCGGAATCGTTAACGGGTAACGTTATCGGAATAGAACAAGCAAATTAATTATGAAATCCACACTTATTAAAAACAAACAAACAAAACATGAAATCTACAAATGAATGTCAGTAGCCTAAGGGAAACGCTCGGTATAGTGAATGTGTATACGTCAATTATTTTTATTTAGGCTATTTATTTATAATTGACAAATTAAAAGCGTCATCATGTCAAGTTTAATCCTAACAGAGCTGGTTGAGGCTAGGCTACTATTTAATTTTTTTTCAGTATAACTGAGAGATTATTGATTTGACATAACTAGCCTACTGGTGTTGAAAGTTACTTCAATTTGTTTGATTTGATTTCAGTAAAATATAATTTATAATGATTTCCTTTGAACTTTGCTTGAAGACACGCAGTTTCTAAAACCTAGAAACACTTTCCGTAACAGTCCTTAAACCTTCGACTTTATCATCTTTTTTAACATCTGATCTTAAAATGCGTTAAAAAAACCTTACCCAGTCCGCTGTCCACAAAAAGGCAAATTATTGCCAGTGCCAAAGTTATTCTGTGGTAAAATCCCATTCTATTGTCCCTGTCAAGCAGAAGATGCGAAAGAAAATGTCTTCAAATGAACGTCAGACAAGAACTTTTCCCAGTTCAATAGTAGCAGACCCTGCCCCTGTGTGCGTCATTGTTTCCTGAAAGCAGCATACAGCAGAACGGTTTGGCAAAGTCTCTCAACACTCAATCCTAAAAAAACACGGAGTATTAGCCTACTAATACTCAAACGAATCCAACCGTCGTTTTAAAAATACACAACATGAATGAGCAAAACATGTCAGATTAAAACTAAACAAAAAATATGAGAAAAAATGCTATGAGAGAACTGTAATTTGATTCACAATAAAAATGTTTTTAGAACTTTTGTGTTATGAGTCCATGAACTAATAAACAGGCACTGGAAAACTGAAAGCTAGAGCCTAAAAGTGATTGACAAATGTAAGATAAGATATTTTACTAAAATTAATTTCCATTTTTTATCATCTTTAAAAAAAAGTGAAATTCAGTGATTTTGTTTTTATTTTTTTGAATCTGTACTCTATTATAAATCATTATTGTGACACTAGTGTGTCAGGCAAAGACTTGAGCAACAAATGCAGTAAATGCTGTAACATCCTGAAAGCCATTGCCCCACGGCATGGTCACCATCAGTTTCTATGAAAATCTTTTCTTGCCACCACAGTCTTTACATTTTGTTGTTGCAAGATGTCCGAGATGTTGAGCAATTTTAACCAAATGCCCACAGAGGTTAAATTCTGCAGAATCACCCATACATTTACCAAATTAGGTTACTTCCAGTTAGTGTCATTCCCGCTAGATTATTTGGAAAACATTAATGCAAAATTCTCCAGGATTGATAACACAACAACAGTATTTTTAAAAACCAAAAGAAATACTGTAATGTGTTTACTACTCAATGTCTATTACTTGTAAGACTGTCCATGTGTTGATATATGAAACATGACAATACTATATACAGTACAGACCAAAAGTTTGGACACACATTCTCATTCAAAGAGTTTTCTTTATTTTCATGACTATGAAAATTTTAGATTCACACTGAAGGCATCAAGGGCTATTTGACCAAGAAGGAGAGTGATGGGGTGCTGCGCCAGATGACCTGGCCTCCACAGTCACCGGACCTGAACCCAATCGAGATGGTTTAGGGGTGAGCTGGACCGCAGACAGAAGGCAAAAGGGCCAACAAGTGCTAAGCATCTCTCTGGGAAATCCTTCAAGACTGTTGGAAGACCATTTCAGGTGACTACCTCTTGAAGCTCATCAAGAGAATGCCAAGATTGTGCAAAGCAGTAATCAAAGCAAAAGGTGGCTACTTTGAAGAACCTACAATATGACATATTTTCAGTTGTTTCACACTTTTTTGTTATGTATATAATTCCACATGTGTTAATTCATAGTTTGGATGCCTTCAGTGTGAATCTACAATTTTCATAGTCATGAAAATAAAGAAAACTCTTTGAATGAGAAGGTGAGTCCAAACTTTTGGTCTGTACTGTACATAAAATATTTTTGTCTTTTGAAATGAGATGGATATGCAATATGTTACTATAAATATAAGCATATGAATAAATTTTTTTAATATATGTGAAACGATAAACTATAGTGGAGCAGTGTTGTGCACAGTATGTAACAGTGTCAACACAGTTGATACAAAGCTGTCATGGCTTGCAGGAAGTGGGTTTTGCACACTCAGGAAATGACAAGGGTTTCTCCTTTTACCACACAGCATGGTTTATCACACAGAGGTGTTTTTCACTATATGCATAAGCAAAAGGAAAGTTTGGGAAATTCAGTCGAGTAGATTATTAAGTATTGTGTTGTGAAAGTTGTGATGTCTGCTGGGGAGTTTCTGTTTCTGATAACACTGTTAATTGGGCCACACTGTAGCAGCCGGACTAATCACTTTCTGATCAGTTTTCAAGTATGATTACTTTG
This sequence comes from Carassius gibelio, assembly GCF_023724105.1. Lineage (NCBI taxonomy): Eukaryota > Metazoa > Chordata > Actinopteri > Cypriniformes > Cyprinidae > Carassius > Carassius gibelio. Next base: position 14,457,397 of record NC_068383.1, on the reverse strand, counting down.
ATGACACAAATTAAGACTGGACTTAATGTACAGCATTAAATATAACGTAGGCCTATGGAAATGATCGACAACTGATTCCGATAATAAGGAGACCTAAAACTCAAAGACGCAGTTGTGCATGAAGAAGTTTCTAAGCAATCTTCATGTTTTAAATGGCACTGAGATGGAATGTACATTGAGTTTGGTGTCTGTCAAACTGTATACTTAACTCTTGGCTAAGTTCGGCATCTGAAGATTGTTTATTCCTCAGACTGAAGATGACCGAGAGAAAGAGTCCCAAACACACAGACACAGGACATTTACTCATATTTCAAGCATAATGATCAGATATCTCAAGAACAGAGCATGTCATTTCGGTTTGGTAGAGTTTCCTCTGAGCAAGACATATTGTTCCTTGCAGAGAGTTGACTAAAACACATAATGCTATAACCTTTTTGGAAAAAACCCTGCATTCTCTGGATCTCTTCTTTATGGTTACTCAGTTAAAGCTATGACAACATTCAGTGCATTTCTCTCTTTGTGACTATAACAACCACACAAGAGCTTTCTTTAGTTTAACCTCACCTAAAACGGAAAGGATTATTACAGACACAAAACCACTGAGGTTTACTGGATATTAATGCATGAAAATGTGAGTAAAAATGTATTTAATAAACCATTTTAAACTGCAGCAAGTCTCTTATCTCACTTTTTTTTTTTGTGATAACACGGCATACAACCATATCTATCCTGGTAATTATTTGAAATGAGTTGTTTATCACATATAGCATAACAATAAAGAGAAGCACCAGAATGGTATTACCAAAATATTTAGAGAAGGAAATGCAATAAGTTTAGGTTATACTTTGCGGGTCAACCGTCTGTTGAAAACAGCCGTTAGTTGCACAGTTCTCTCTGTGAAATCAGCTCACATTATAAATGCTGTTCTTTTCCATTCAACCACTAGAAATTCTAAGTATTTTTGCTACATGAACTCAATTAAATGGCACAAGCAATGTAGTCTCTGGTACTTTCCTCTTTGCATTCAGGCGCATAATCTGCCAGCTATAATGGCTGTGGCTGCACAATGATGGCTGCTAAACTAAGCCATGTGTGTATGTAAATGGAAAAGTACAATTAAAGGAATAGTTTACACAAACTTTAAAACGTTTTTAACTTGAGTCGTCTATCCATAATATTGCTTTATCCAGTCAAAAGTACTCTTGTCTGAATCAGGAGAGAAATATGCACAGATCAAACACCGTTTACTTGTGAAAACAGTCCAAAACATTTCTAAACAAACATGTTGGTGGATTTCGATCCACCAACAGCAGATGGGACAGCAGATGGACATTTTCACTGAAGCAAGCATTGGATTATGGATGACTTAAAAGTTAAAATGCCTTAATGATAAATTTATTTCTTACTAACATGCAGCTTTTTACAGCAAAAAAGTTTAATTTATGAACTGGAGTAAGATACTATGGATTCTTGTGATGTTTTTAATCGCTGTTTGGACTGTCATTCTGATGGCACCTACAGTATTTACTGCAGATGAAATGACGTAGTGCTACGTTTCTCTAAATCTGTTAAGAAACAAACTTGTCCACATCTTGGATGGCCTGATGGTGAGTACTTTTTAAGCAAATTTTGATTTCAGGGTAAACCATTCCTTTAAAATTCTATGAATAAGCTGAATTTTGACTGAATAAGACAAAACAATGATTTTTTTTCTTTTTATTATCTATATTTATTGGCATAAAATTCTTTAATATACAGCTATATGTTAAATCTTGGGCCAGCTAAACATACCAATCATAATATTTGAAACAAACATTTTACTGCATTAAATACAACTGTACATTGCACAATGAAAATAAATTAGTTACGGTAAATCATGCAGTTACATCAGTCCACAAGAGATTGTGATAAATGGTCCTCCAGTTGAAGGAGTTTCTTACAAGGTGGTCCTAGGAAGGCTCATTAGATCTGGCAATGAACAACGGGTAGTCTATGTTTGTCAGGTGTTTGTATTTATACGACAGGACAACAATGAACGGTTTTCAACAGCCTGTTAGTTGCAGGAGGCCATTTTGGATCGAATTCTGTTGATCTTAAGAGGAAGCAGGGAGACCATCTCATTACTCAACTCTAGCTCGGTTTCAACAGCCTTCTTGGCTTCTGGGTTCTCCTCACAGTATTGCACTATGAAACTGTATGACTCCAGGGAGTGGTTGAGATTCTCCAGTTGGGCGGCCAGGTTACTGGAAATAAGCTTGGACTGTAATCTGGCGACACGGAATTTGGCCACCAGCGCCGGCCTTAACAGGTCATCCTCGAGCTTTTCAGGAAACTTCCCCTCTGGTGAGCGGATGGAGTCGAGGAACATCTGATAATACTTCATTGAGGAGGAACACAAGTGGTTAAACTTCTTTATGGTGTGCACATCTGGCTCATCCTGCTTGTCGGCCACAGCCAACTTCAGGTCCATCATCTCGTAACAGGTTTCTGCAAGTTCAAACTGCAGCTGTCGGCAGATTAACAGATAGTACCGAGCATTTAAATCCTTGCAGACTGGCTCCAGCAGGTCGACGCGACGTTTGTGCATTTTACAGCGGCGTTCTAGATCCTGTTCAAAGAAGGCCAGGACCTTCAAGAGAGCGCTATGGTCCTGCAAGATCTCAATGTGATCTGTCACGTGACCGTCCATTGCGAAATACTCTTCGGCCTGGGCTACGTAGCTTTGACCAACCAGAAAAATGCTACGGGCTTCTTCAAAGTCTAGTGGAAGCATGCTGCTTACTTTCTCTTCCAGGCTGCAAATGGAGTCAAAGGTATCACTTGAACCAAAAAGGATGGCACTTTTTCTTCCCTTCTCTTTATCTTCTTCTTCATTCTGACGTGCCCTCTTCAATTCTTCCTGCCGATCTAAGTCGAGTTCTCCGACATTATCCTATGAAGCAATGGAAAATGTTTAGATAGGTCAAAGTAATAAGTCAAAGCTCTTGAAATGTTAAAGGAAAATGCATTGCTACCTCAAGAAGTTTTTTAGCATCTTGCATCAGATTAAGGCAATATTTAATCCAGCATCTGGCAATTTCAGATCGCTTCTGCAGGAGCTCTTCACGTTTTTCACATTCAGCATCACCTTTTGGAACATTCATAACAATTTACTGTAATTTATATAATTTCAAACCTACATGTATTTATTTTAAATAACGTGCTATGAAGATAAAAGGAAAGCTGGAAAAGCCTTTATTTTGGGACATTAGGATTTATTATGCTTTTTTTTTAATTTTAACATATTTAACAAAAGTGTAAGAAACAAAGTGTAATTTATTTCTGTGATGTCAAAGCTGAATTTTCAGCAGCCATTACTCTAGTTTTCAGTCACACAATCCTTCAGAAATCATTCTAATATAATAATTTGTTGTTTCATCAATGCTGAAATATTAGTAAAGTTGTGCTGCTTAATATTGTTTTTAGGATAATTCTTTAGAAATTTTGCAAAAGAACAGGATTTATTCAAAATAGAAATATTTTGTACCATTATAAATCTCTGTACTGTCATTGTTAATCAATTTAACGCATCTTTTCTCAATAAAATTATTAATTAAAAAATATACTGTCTATATGTCATAAAAATCACACTGACTTGGTAGTTGAATGGTAGTTTATATACACTACATTGACTCTGCATTTGTAAACATCATTAGACCCATGCTTCAAATGCAGCATTGTAACACTATTCTAGATCTTTCAAAGATGTTCAGTAGGTTTATCTTTTTTGTACTTCATGGAGTCTCTGGACATAACTAGCTTAAATATTATCTCTGTATGTTTGAGGTTCTGTATTGTTGGCCAAAGTTGTACAAACCACAATTTGTTGGTTTGTACAACCTCAGGGTCTGATGAAATGTAAAACAACCAACAAGCTTGGGTGTTACAATAACAGACAGAGTTTTGTTAAATGCCATTGTTTCAGTACTATTATAATCAAATACAGTATTATCACATTTTCATTATGAGTAAAACTAATGCCAGATGTGAAAGGGCTCAAATTAGGGAGTTTGGTTTTCATGTAGCAACCATCACATGGCATTCAGTAAAGCAATTAAAATTTTGTGAAATACACAACATCCAACAATATAAAAAGAATGAACAGCACACAGGAACCCACTTTCTTTGGCAGCTGCTTCTGAGGGGATTTCTCCTGCAAGAGAAGCAATGACACTCGCCGCAGCCAAACAGTGACGAGCCTCCATGTACCGTGTCTGTGATACAACGACAACAGAGGCAAAGTTAATAACTATGACCTTGACTACAGAGTCATGGAGGTCATTATTAGGGATGTCCCAAGCCAATCTCAAGGATTGGGATCAGGGCCGATTAAGAATTTTATAACTATGCACCTTCCAGTAGGTTTACCAATAACAGAAAAGAAAAAGCTGCTCAGGTGTGTGTGTGTGTGTCTGTGTGTCTGTGTGATACGCAAGGAACAATGAGGTCTGTTTTAGTGCCTTACAGACACATTCGAGATTCCACTTCATTTGAAAGTAATTTATTTATCGTTTATTTTTATCTGCCTTCTGACTTTGGGTTGCATCTTGCTTCAAGACTTGACTAACATTCTGACATTCGCTAGCTTCATACTTTCTAACCTTATTTCCACTTTTTCCCCTTTATGTTTAATTTATTCTGCTTACTGTACATATACCATATTAGTATACCAGTAGTACTATACAAGTAGTATCATATTTATGATTTGACCACTGTTTACAATGTCTACCATTCATTTACCAATGTATGCGTGCCTGTAGATATATATATATATATATATATATATATATATATATATATATATATACATATATTATGAGTGATTTTTTTTCACGACAAGATTCTTTTACTTTTTAAAATAAATCCTCACTGTTGAAATATATAGGCAAAATAGTCTTATTCAAATGCAAAACACAAAATGCTAAAAATGTAGGTGCATTTTGAAATCATCTTGTACTTTATAAATTTAAACTTCTGTTTTAATGAATTATATGCAGCAGTAAACAACTTGTAAACTAAAGCTGCATGATTTTGGATAAATTGATAATCATGTTCGTATTTATATAGAATCTGACGGAAAAAAAAGATTCGAAAACTAAACAAAATAATGTATATACTATTGGTTCTGACAAAATGTTCATTGCTTAAGTCTTTTTAAAAAAATATATTCATTTAACAAATAAGTATAAAAAAAATCAATGAAGGAGTCTGTGTCTGGTTCAATGACAAAAATTGTTTTTTAAATGGGCAGTTGTCGCCACCTCCTGGAGGAAGATGTATATGTATGTATATGTATATGTATATGTATATGTATATGTATATATATATATATATATATATATATATATATATATATGTGCGTGTGTGTGTGTGTGTGTATATATATATATATATATATATATATATATATATATATATATATATATACACACACACACACATATACATACATATATACGTATGTGCATATATATATATATATATATATATATATATATATATATATATATATACATACACGTATACATATACATACATATATACATATACATATATAAACACACACACACACACATATATATATATGTATATATATATATTGAATCAGAGGCCCAAAAAACATGATCAGGACATCTCTAGTCATGATACATAAACATATTACTTAGCACACAATGGAAAAAGGCAGTTTGCATGAGCATTTTCCAAAACTAAATGAACACACACTACATGCATCATACCTTGGCGATGTAGTACTGTGACAGTGTGGCTGCATTAATGGCCCACTCAAGCGGCACAAACTGCTTGTACTCCAGCTGTCTCTGTAGTGTACTGTGACAGTACTGTCCAGATCTCTCATACTGCTGCAGATTCTTGTACACTTGAGCCAGATAATACAGTGTGTGTGTATATGCCATTTCAAACCTGCTGACACGTCACATACAGGGGAAAAGTAGGGTTAAAAAATTTTTTGGAGTACAATAATAAAGAGGGGTTCATGGGGAGGGAGATAATACCTTCTTATCTTCTCTTGTTGGGATAATTCTTCTCCCTCCAACACAAAATAGTCTTGAAGATCCAGTGGTGGTTGACCATCCTGATATGCACAAAGGGAACAATTGTCAGCACCTAATTGGGGTGTCTAGCTGGGCCTGTCACCTATCGCATTGAGAAACATCTTATGAAACCGGTCCAATTTGCTTTATTAGAAGTCGTCATACCATCAGAGTTTTTAAGCTCATAAAAACTAAAGGTGAAATGTTGCACACTTCACACACAAATATAATCATATAAAATCAATAAATTAGAATACTTCGTACAAGTGTGTCATTTGAGGTTATGATTATCAGATTACGCTCAACTATTGAGGAGACGTCACAGCGACGTCATTCGGAACTCGTAACACAATACTGTTGCAGTTTAGGTAACGTTAGGTAAGTTACTTCACTAGGTTTTGAGACAAAATGTGCCCCCCATACCTCTTTCATGTACAGCAAATACATAGATTCGACTGCGGTCAAGCCAGCCGCACTTCAGAAAAACACCGTCAAGCCAGCCGCGAGTGAAATTTATATGCGCGTGTATTACTATAATTACGGCAATAGCAGGAACAACAGAGAGGGAACGCGCTTTCAGAGCGCTTTTCATCTATACGTTCAGATTTGATCTATGACGACCTTTTTCGCCCATCTGCTCTAATATTCGTGTAACTTATTGTTTTCCTTGACTGCTCTGTATTACTATAATTTTCAGCCTTTCAAAGCATTACAATTATTAGTAGAAAACGAGATATGGGACATTCATTGATTTAGAAGACACTTTTTTATGATGAGAAAGAAGCAATTAAAGGTCAGTTCTTAAAGAAGACATCCCATACTATATCCATACCTCACATAAAACCATTTTACTGGAGCCTTTTAGAGATATAGGATAATATTACACTTTACAAGTCTTTTAAGATCCCATTTCTAACAAGTAGAAAAAAACAATGGCTTTTTCGATTTCATCTCTTCCCGCCCACAAAATGCCGAGCTGATTCTGCCAAAAAACAAAATACGTTAAGTTATCATCACACACCAAAGCTCAGAAGTCAACCACCAAACTGTACATTTATTAACCTATATGAAGTTTTGGAGAGCTGTGTATATTTACCCGGGCCTGTATGAATAACGAGACGTTCTCCCGTGTTGTTGTGCACCTGTCGATGAGTTTCAGGCAGTTGATCAGATGCTGCTCTCCAGCGGACAGCTCCTCGGTCTCTATGTGGTTCAGGCCGAGACAGTACTGCACCACCGCGAGCCTGGCCGCTCGCAGACCGGCGGGAGAGTCTCCGGTACACGCTTTCCCACATTCACTCCCCGGTTCTCCATCCACCATCTGCCTGGACTCACCGTCTGCTTCATTGTCAGCCTCGCCCTCCTCGAAATGAATTTTTTTCAGTGAACAAAGGATTTCCTTCAACAGGTCTCTAGCTGTGTATTTCGACCGGAAAGGGTTGTTCTCAGGGTCTTTTCTCGACTCTACCTCGGAGAGTTCCTGGGCCAGGCGAAATTTCTCGCATACGGTCCTCCACTCTGTGCTCTGGGGGGCAGCCATGATTTCTAAGAGCTGTGACAAGCGTTCACCAGCAGAGGTCAGTCAACAACGCTTTTAATAAACGAATATTTAAAATGTTTATTTAATATCATAATTATGCTGTAATCACAATTATGTTGCTAGCTATCTTATTTTATTTACTAGCTTCTGATATGGCTGCACTGTCTCTTTCTCCCTTCCAGATATTCTGGCGCCATCTCCAGGTCCAGCAGTGAGTGTGTTTCACAGACAGAGCTGGCGGATATAACAGGTGAATCATTTTTTTCACACCTTACCTTGGGCCTGTTCCAACACCCTCATTTGTGGTCTCTGAACTTGACCACTTGTCTACTTACATGACATATTTCGAGTATTTGGCCCATATGTTCAACTGTCTAGACACACTCAGAACATACAGTAGTGTTTAAAAATGAAAAAAAAAAACTTTGATTTTCAGTACTTTTACTCTTTAAAATAAACCTGTTCCCTGTAGTCACTGTTGTAAAATACAACACAAGTTAATTGTGGGGCTTCTAATTAAATGATAAAAAGCTGTTGCACTTTTTATAACAGGCTACACATTCGTATCTCTACACCAATAAGATGTGCAACAACACAGTATGTTTTACTGCCAAATTATATGTAGAGTTTTACAATAATACATTAACACAGTGCTATATCCCTACTGGCTGGTTTAAGGTAAGACTTACAAATGTTTAACTAGTAGATATTACCACGCTTTCTATGTCACTCACAATTGATAAACCACAATACATTAAAGCCAAATTTATACCGAATCCTCAACTGCTCCCAGGGAGCCCAACAAAAAGTGGTGTGTTTATGGGGTGTGTGTGTGTGTGCACACTACTCACTGCTGTGTGTGTACGTATACTTGGATGGGTGAAATGCAGAGCACAATTTCCGAGTATGGGTCACCATACTTGGCCACACGTCCTTTCCTTTCCTTTCCTTTCCTTTCCTTTCCTTTCCTTTCCTTTCCTTTCCTTTCCTTTCCTTTCCTTTCCTTTCCTTTCCTTTTTATAGAAACTGCAAAGTTTGGTGTATGTGTGTAAATGCTTCTGAAGTGAAGATCTCCACAAACTGTCAAAACGAGAGGTGTGTGGGGTGTTACAGTGTTTTCAAAGGATGGTTTAGTAACCACAAAGTTAGATTATAAGTTGATAAAGATTTGTTTACATAGTATCTTGGATCTTGGCACTGAATAACACTAACAAAAAAAAAATACAAGACAAAGTTAATAAAAGGTCAGCAATTCTGTCTTCTGCCTATCCGGTTGAACCTTTTTGAACATTTGCCTTGTTAGCCAACAAACACCAGATTGCAGCAGTCATTGGGTTTGTGATTGTCATCTTTGATGACATGGGGCTTAGTGAATTATCAGGAAATTTAGTATTCTGGAAGTGAACTGATTCTTTAATTTAAATGTCCCCTGTCCCTTTAAGAAAGTCCTTTCCATGCTGTCTCTTTTCTAACACCCACAGCATGTTTCTTGTTTTACATCACTAACTTAAGAAGAAGTTCATGATTGTTCTCTTGAGCGTGCAACTGAGCAGAGAATAAAACGTCTCATGGGATCAATGACATTCGCAAGGGTTTCTGTTCATGTATCAAAAATTATAGAAATGATGTCTGTAGTCACAGAAATCATCATAGTAAAGTTGCCTATATTGCCTTTCATATTTACAGTATGACATGTGTGTCCTAATTTATCTCAACCTTATTCTCACAATCAATGTTTGTTTCACTTCAGCGTTTTGCTTTAACCTGACTCAAATGTACAGTACCTGAAGCACTGCAATGTTTTAGTTCCTCTTTTTAGTTAATAGTGGGTTGAATAATGTCATGAATAGCAAGGTTTTAAATAGGAACTTTACAGGGTTTTTTAAAAACTTTTTTTTTTACCTTGTTTCTGTATTTGCCCATACAGAGTTAAATAATTAAAAAGCCGGTTATAAAAGCTGTATACTCCCACTGTCATTAACAGCTAGCAAGCTGTTCATAGTTTTTATGGCTTTAAAATCATCTAGTGAAATAATAATCTAAAACAGGGGGTTTAAACTGCATTGTAAAAAAAAGAACGTATGCTGGTAAACACCATAATAACAGAGGTGGTTAAGAAAAAGCCACATGATTAGTCAAAGTTCACCACAGTTGAAGTTAATACTAATATATATGTAGAAAGTGCAAGATGTTACCAAACACCATCATTGTAACGCCCACAGTAATGCAATTAGAATAAACAATATTACACAAAACCCTTATGTTCAGAACTGATAAGAAAAGTCCAGTTATTTCAGTGAAAAAACATCAAATGTCTCAGAATTCTGGTAATGTCAGCTATAAGGTGACTTTACTGTAAAATTACATCAAATGATCTATTAGCTCTATTACGGGTTTTCACTGTATTGAGTAAGGAAACCTACTGTTAACCAATTTACAGCTTTTGATTGTAGATTGTAGCATTTTTACAATATTTTACAGTCTAATTATTATTATTATTTATTTATTATTATTGTTATTTGTTTTTTTGTTTTTTTACAGTTTTGGGTCCATGAAACATTTTAGACAGATAAAAAAAAAAAAGAACAGAAAGATACAGAAAATACTATGCCTTTTATAGTGTTCTGGCTGTTTTAAATACAAGCTACATTATAGTTTTAGTTAACTTCTGTTTTTAACTTTTCTGGGAAATGATCTTTCTGTTTTACAGAGTCACAGCAGCCTACAGCAGCTCTGGCTATGTGAGTTTAAGCAGTTGCTGTGTATTTTAGGAAGTGACGCCACCACCCACCATCAGGAAATGGACTGTTTCTTTTAGTAGATGTAAGTCATGAGCTGAAGGCAAATCGGTATTGAACCGCAGTCACATACGTGGTGTATTTTGAATTAGAAGCTATAGACTTGAGAACGGAGGTAAACAGAAACCACTGTGGGAAAGTGCAGTCACTATACACTATATATTACAACCTGGCAGTCTTATCTACAGCAAGAAACAAGGTGAGGCATTTTTTGAATAAAGATATCATTTATTGCCATTAAAATGTTATGCCTGAATGAACAAAATATTCTTGGTTTGGTCTTTTGGTTAAGAATTGTAGTTTTGAATTCTTTTTAGAATTCAAATAAATTACTGACAGAAGTTTTTTTGGTCTTTTATTTTGTTATTTGAAAATTATAGAGATGACGTGATGCAAAACAATAATTTTGGTGAAAACAATAAGGAAGTTGAAAAAAAGTCTTTCAGTATATTTGCTTTAACATTCATTGACTTTGTGGGGAAGAAAAATAATAATAAAAAAGATAATTCTGCACCTCCTTTTAGAGAATGAGTTTCTGTGTATATCTGCATGAATTGTGTGCTCGAACTCAATACAAAGTCAAAAGTTTTAGATGGATACTATTGGCGTACTGTGGAAAACCTGAAGTAGTTTAAGGAAAAAGTGAATTCTCTTGACAGGTTACATGAAACAGGGTTTGCACTGAAACCATATTTGATCACTTCTGTTGTGTTGATGTGGGTTGTATAGTGGATGTTATTTCATGGTTTAGCAAGACTGATTCATAAAATTCCATTGGTAAATTCTTCATTCATATCATGTGTTTAACCAGTTTTATTTGTACACAGACACTATGTCAGAGTGCCATATATAGAGCATTTTAGGAGACAAAAGATGACTAATTACTAACTTATTTCTCTATCATCCTAATACAAAAAGTGTCTGGCCTAATAGTAGCCTGCAACATGGCTAGCATTCAGTTCTTCACTGATTCACTAATCAGCAACTAAAAAAGCTTTTTGGAATATACTTTGGTTATATTTGAATAAAAACACAGTTCATTTAAATTGCGGTTTTGCAGAAGAAAATGACGAATTTGAATTTCCTTTACATTTACATAAACTGTAAAAATTATATTGGAGTACATATGTTTTTTAAGAAAATTTCAGTCTTTCTACTTCTTGCCTTTTCTTTGTAAATATGTAAAAAAAATAAAAAAAATAATAATAATAAAAAAATAGCTTTGCGGAAATATCTGAGTAAAAATTGTTTCAATGACAGAGTAAATTTTAATTGTTATAGAAGAATATGGAGAATTAAAAATAATTTCTTGGTTCATCAATTTATTATCCATTGTTTTGCAGTATAATCTGGATACTCCATAATGTGCGAGGTGTTAATTGTCCATACCAGTGAGGCCAGGGAATGGGCTGAGTATCTGCAGCAAATATTGGTAGCATCAAGTAAGTTTCTGGAGGGCTCCCTCATTCTGTATGATGTGAATGAAGAGATTTGGATGAAAAACCATGAGCTGTTTGGCTCCAGTAAGTGCATCATGCTTTTGCTGTCTACTGCATTCTTGGACATGCAGCAAGACCCGGAAGTGCAGGATAATTTCCGGGATCTTCTTCATCCTCCTTGCAAAGTTGTTGCCTTTTTGTGTGGTGTATCAGAAAGCCAAGTGTCAACGGACTATTTTGAACACTGGGAGTATTGGAGAAAGCTCAATTCAGAAGACGAACCATCAGCATATGTCTCTGCTGTCCTTGAGTGCATTAATATTGGTGTGTATTCCTTATACTTTATACATAGTATACGTCTCATTCAGCAAAAGAACATATTATTTACTTGCACTATTGTTCACCTTTAATAACAAAAACAATAATAAAAATACAACAATGTCCTTAAAAGATATAAGACATTAACATAACCACTGCAAAAGAGTGCATATGAATACCATTTTAAGAAATATGTGTTGTATTCAACTGTTTTTTTTATGTGAGATTTGTATTATTCTTATTATTATTATTTTTTTTGCTTTTTTTTTTATGTACCATAAATAGTTCTGCTGAGTTAGTTTTACTAAATGCTAAATACATAATCTTACAGCTGGCCAGAAGTAATTATAGTCTGTCCAGTCTATTTTATTTTATTATTTTATTTAGAATAAATATGTTTGCACAGTGGGTCATAATTAATCTTACTAAACATGAAGAGGTCAGCCTGAAGTAAAGTTTAATATATTATTTTTCATTCTAGGATCTGTTAGTGGACATTGTCAGAATCCATATGAAATTGAACTAGAAGAACAAACGAATGAGTTCACATTATCAGAGATTCCTGAGACATCACCTGATGAGACGGAACAAATTCAGGTGATTGGGGAAGATGTTCGTCATACTGAGCAAACCATGGGGCCACTAGATGATCAAACTTGCCTCACCATCCAACCAGACAGAATACTATGTGGGGTAGGTGCATTACACACAACGCAAGCAAAACATAAATAGAAACGTTTCAAAGAATATGTAGTTGTTAATGTCAGCAAGAAGCTCACATGGTCAAGATCACACTTTTTGTGCCTTTCAAATTAGACGGGAAGTCATTGCATGGCCCATCTGTGATGCTTTTTTTAGATCATATAAGCCATTCTTAATTCGGTGACATGTTAAAAGAAGGATGATTTAGCAGCGTTGTGTGATAAAACGAAAACAAAAATATCACAGCTGCCCATGTTGTACTTTTTAAGTAACTCACTATTGAAGTAGTCATCTTTATAGACTACGTTTGCTCCTGCTCATAGGGTGTTTTTATTAATCGCTTAAATACTCAACCATCTAGCTTTAAATCAATCGATTTGATTATTTGAGAATGTTATAAATCAAATTATGCCTTTTTTAATTGAATGGTTGAAGAAACATTTTATACAGTATGTCTCGTGGTCTGGACATTTCAATATTTTAAGGTACATATGGCTTAATGTCAGTGTTGTTCATATTTTTTATTTTTTTTAACTATGCATCGTCTTTTTGGAAAAGTACTGTTATTTTTGAATTATAACTGAATAACTTGTAAAGTTTACACTGTAACAAACTATAGTGTCAGCATTTAATTCAAAAGCATTTGCTGACATTTGCGGAATCAACATCAATCGTCTTAATGTTACTCTATGTCAGTTACTGACGGTCTCATGATCTTCTCACCATTTTTTTGTTCCCATAAAGAATCGTGTGAATATTTATATAATCATGGTAAAGAAAATTGTGGATGAGGGCAGACTGGAGGTGGAGTTTCACTCTCAGTACTCGACACCTCAGCGGATCGCTGGGACTCTTCTAAACGAGTACATTGTTACTGTGCAGTCACCTGGTAAGAGAAACACACAGAAAGAGGAACTTTTCATATCAGTTCCTCCATGCTTTTTCACTTTCAACTGAATTTACATATTGTTTCCTGTTAATGTGCTCATTTATTAAAAGAGCAGCTTTGTCTTTGTCTAATTTGAGTTTGGCTTTGTAAGTGTTGTTTTCTAAACAATATATTTTTTTCTCTTAGATATGCCAGCTGGGAAAGTCTCATTGACACTTTATAAAAATGAATCTATGGTCTGTTCAACAACTGTGACATATTACACAGAAATGGAAGAGATTTGCAGGTATCTAAAGAAAGCAATGGATCCTGTGCAGTTCATGTGTCAGGTAATAATGAAACTGAATCGAAACAACTGGATGAAACAATCGATTAAAACCGAATCACATAAACTGAAATGACTTGTTAACGAATGCGATAATGGAGTAAAGTCATGTGATGTTTATTTGCATAGCGCTTTTTTCAAAGTAGCTTCACATTATAATGGAAAAACTTTAATGTCCCATAATTAATAAATAATTAATATAATTAAAATATATATATAACTTCACACATTAAATTATATAATATATAGTAATTTTGTCGAATATATGTGACAGTGTATCAGCCCAAAAGGTGGTCTGATCTCGTACTGATCAGCAGTGGAAGATGCTTTATGTAAATTGTTGTTTAGTCAGTAACAATAATAATGATAACAAAAAACAAACAAACATAAAAAGTCAATTTTTAGACATTTTAAAGGAGTTTATGAAAGGCAGGAGCAGATGTAAACATTTCATTATCATTCATTAAATGTTAATATGCAGACCATAATGTTTGCCCTTTTAAAAAGTAGTTACAGAATAGGACCTTTCATTTAAAGACTAAAATTGAGCCCATTTTTATTTTTATTTTATTATACTCAATTTTCAGGCATTTGATATCACATCAAAGGTGCCCGAGTCATTGGATAATTTGCTTGCAGACTCTCTGGAAGAACGGATGCCTCTAAAGGGATTAGAAGTATTTGGAATTAGTCAAATTGCAGATAACACATCCACGAGTAAGTGATTTAATTCATAAAAATTTGCTTATGTTATAGTTTATAGAAGTCTAGCTTAAGATGAATATCTTTTATGGAGGTAGATAACGTAACACCAAGTTAAGGAAATGGTTAAAGGATGGTTAACAAGGGATAGTTCACCCAGAAATGAAAATGTGATGTTTATCTGCTTACCCCCAAGGGCATCCAAGATGTAGGTGATTTTGTTTCTTCAGCAGAACACAAAGGGAGATTTTTAACTCAAACCGTTGCAGTCTGTTAGTCATATAATGTAAGTGGATGGGAATCACGGCTTTGAGAGTCATCAAGCATACACAAACAATACCAAATTAAACCCTGTGGCTCGTGACAATGCATTGATGTGTAAAGACACAAAACGATCGATCTGTTCAAGAAGCTGGACAGTATTTATTTAATTTTTTACCTCTGATTTTCTCTGCAATGTCTAAACTGTCCTCAGTGCTTTCTTCTTATTTAGCCTGCGGCTGAGGTGTATTCTTCTTCTTCTTGCTTTACGGCAGATCACAGACTAATAAGTGCATTACTGCCACCTATCTCTTACATGGACCATTGACACTCTATCTATAATCTCAATTAGGCCAGTTCAGATATTGCGGTGAAAATTAGATGTAAAAAATGATATAAATACTGTTCAGCTTTTTGCACAGACTGATCGTTTTGTGTCTTTTCACATCAGTGTATCGTCACGAGCCACTTACATTATATGACTAACAGACTGCAACGGTTTGAGTTAAAAAATCTCTGTTTGTGTTCTACTGAAGAAACAGTCACCCACATCTTGGATGCCCCCCGGGGTCAGCAGATAAACATCAAATTAAAATTTTTGGGTGAATTATCCCTTTAATTTTATTGAACAACAATGAAAAGAGATTTCTTTGTTTTCAGATCACAGTAATGTGGAACTTCCAACACTGCTTCACTTCTCGGCCAAGTATGGCTTAAAAAAGTTAACGTCTTCGTTAATGCGGTGCCCCGGAGCCATGCAGGCCTACAGTGTAATGAACAAAGATGGGGATTACCCTAACAAACTGGCTGAGAAGAGTGGCTTCTCTGATTTAAGACAGTTTATGGACGAATATGTTGTGAGTTAATTACGTAAATGTTCTTAATGACTTCTGTAACTGACAACAAATTGTAGAAAACTGAGTCAACCAATTTCATTGCACATAACATTGGTAACAGAATGCAATGATGTAATTATGTAATATAGGTCTGTTATTAATCTGCATACATTTATATAGCAGTATTTCTATGTGTCTTCATTTCAGTATAGCATAGATGATGCCAGTTATTTATGTATCTTTCTTTTCTTTTTTCATAAAACAAAACAGGAGACAGTAGATTTAGTGAAGACCCACATTGAGGAATCTCAGAACACCTCAGGCAACGAGGATATCTATGAGGACATGTTGATGGCTTCCCAAAATTTCATCAGTAATTTCGATAATGAGGACGTTTACGAGTGTATGATGAAACTAAATCCTGAGATGGGTTTGTGTATGAAATTTACTTTCGAAACTCTAGTGTATATTTTCTTGCACAGTAACAATAGTCACTATTGCATAAAGTTAAAGCATTTCGAGGCATATTTTGTTATGAATATTTAATGTGATAATATAATGCAAGCATTATAAGACTGTTTTATAGGCCTACTGTCAGATGTTTAAGCTATATACTGTAAACCATGTATACAAAATTGATTAAACAATGTTTCTACAGATGATGATGACATACAAAGGGCTCTGGATGACTCCAACTCTGAGTCAATCCTGAGAAAGTTTTTTGAAGGTACATCAATGAGAAATGACGGTCATGACACAGCAGTTCTTTGTGTGACTATGTGACTCTGTCACTTTTTTTCCCCTGTGTGATGACACTTTTCATCTTGTCTTCCTTTAAACTTATATACTTCTTTGAAAACTCTCTTTAGCCTATTACTTAGAATTATTACCAAGTGTACAACAATTTTGTAAAGGCTTACAATATTATCCTCATGTTTGTAATGTAACACACCTGGAAATAGTTCAATTAGCTTAGCCAACTTAGCTTACTCTGCTAGTATGTATTTAAACCGCTCTGCCACAGGATGTACATTAGCTTGTTTACATAGTGCATAGTTGCTAATATATGGTTTTTATAAAGAAGTACACTGGTACACAAATGTTGTACATTTTGGAGTTGTCAAATAACATGAATTGTTTTCATTTAGCACAACCTGACAGGAGTTTACAGTCCTTGGAACATACTTCAATCAATGGTGGATTACCTGAAATGGATGATGATGAATACCGTGACATGGGCCTTAATGCGGAAATCTATGGGGAAATAGAAGAGGAGGACCCGTATAACCCATGCTGCCCTGATCAAATTTATGACATAGTGGAACCACAATCCACCCCTGAAATAATCAACCGTCCACCTGCACCGATTCCACGGCCCGCCAACCTGCCGGAGCCAGAAGAGAACACAACCTACATTTCCAAAGGTGCAAACCAAAAGTTCATGATGCAGACACAGAGGCTCTAATATTAGTGTAGCATCATTTCCTCTCTCTTATATTATTCTAAGCCTGCATGACTTTTTTTATTTTTCTTCTGTGAAATGCAAGAGAAGTTATTTTGAAGAGTGCTGGTAAATAAACAGTCCCGGTAAAAGTCCACATGGTTATCAACATTCTTCAATTTTGTAATTTTATGTTGTATTTTACAAATTTGGTACAATATGAGGAGTAAATTATGACAGAATTGTAATTTTTGGGTGAACTATTTTTTAATGTAAATCTTAATTCTGAAACAGTCCCCTTATAGTAATGACAGTTAACTTTGAATTGTTTTACAGTATTTTGTCTCAAGGAACCTTTATACTCACTCAGTCAACGGCCAGAGAGTGATTCCTCTTTAGGTAGTGTATAAATGTTTCTTGAGCCTAATTGTGAGCCATATGTGTATATGAGCAGACTTTCGGATTATTAAATTGAAACTACACCTACATTTCCATGCTTAATGATCCTTTCTTGCAGCACCTGTACGGCTGGTGAGAGACAGAAACATGAGCAGTGACCATGACCCTTATGCAGGCATGAAGACCCCGGGACAGAGGCAGCTCATCTCTCTACAGGAGAGGGTGAAGGTGGGTGAGCTGACTGTGGAGGACGCAGTTCAGGAGTTCAAGGCTTGGCAGTTTGATCAAGATAAAAGATGGCGCTCTCTCCGCTTCCAGCAGGTATGTACCTCCAGGTGAGATTTTTGCATATGTGTTGCATGTAAATCAATGAGATCTTTAGAACAGTATAGTGGACTACTTACATAAAATGCATAAATGTTGTCACTCTGTATTTCCCAATAATATGTTTTATTAAGATTATATTTAAATGCTTAGTTTTACAATCAAAGCTCTGTAGTTTTTATTATGGGATGCAAAACATATTCAATAATACAATGATGACTGAGAGAGAAAAATAAATGTTCTGATGTGTCATATTTGATCTATTTTAACATTATTTCTCTAAAAAGTTGCTTCAGTCCAGTAGGTTTTCATCTTGAAATATTACTAACAAAATAAAATTAATCTTACATTTAATTTATGAAAATCATTAAAGATGAAAAAAAAGGACTATTTTAAAATTATACTTAAAGACCTTTTAATTGCTAAAAAAAATTATCAATCTGAAGTAAATTGTGTACAACTGTTTTTTTTCAGCAATGTTTTGATCATGTGGATAATTTAGAGACCTTGCATATCAAATTCCATGTTAACCCTACATAGGCTTAACAAATAAAATGAGTATCTCTGATGTTTCTGTAACGGTCTCTCCATTTTCTTCAAGGAAAATTTACAGAAATTAAGAGACAGCATCACTCGACGCAATAAAGGCAAAGGACCGAATGGTAAGGAAATGCAGGACACATTTCATCATACAACATAACGTGGTGTGCTATTAGAATGTACACGAAAAGTTTACATATTACTCTTAGGGCTCAACAAAAAGTATGAACTAATGGAAGTTTAGACTAAAAGAAGTTTAGAAAGAATTTTAGACCCTAGTCCATTTAAAATGATGAATTTATTGCTGTCATGGAATTACTTAACTGTATAGTTTTTAATTGTGTTTATTTTAAATATTAAAATAAAATAAATATTTAAATATTAAATATTTTTGTTTCTGGCACATAAAAATAAACATGATTTTTTTTTGTGGTGGTGCCAAACTAAATTTATTGACACATTTTGTGACATTTAGCATTTAGAATCAAACAAAACAGAATATTTTATGTCTGTCTTCAAGAGTCTTTTTGTTTTTCGAATAGAGCTCATGATTACAGCACCAATACAAACAAACAGTCAGTGGGGCGCTCAAATGAATGTGAATTGCTCAGTGTACGAACCCGCACCTCGGTTGATTGCCCAACCTCCTCCTGTTAGTCGACCGCTGCAGAGAGGAAGCTGGCAGACAGGAAGCACCTCCAGCAGTTCTAGTATGTAATAAATAACTTCTTTAACCTCTCAAAATAACATCTGATATTACTGTGAACAGAACCATGTTTACAAGTATGGTGTGTTTCTACAATGTAATTGTGAAGGTCTGACCTGTGCAGGTAGTAGCAGTCACAGATTGAGCATTCAGAGCACCGTCAGCAACAGCAGTGGGATGGAAGGTGAATGTGAGGTCAGTTTTTTTCCTTTAATCATCATCAAATATTCCTGAAAAGAAGTATCATGATTTCTACAAAAAGATTAAGCAGCACAACTGTTTTCAGCATTGATAATTATAAGAAATGTTTTTTTGCGCAGCAAATCAGCATATCAGAATGATTTTTGAAGAATCATGTGACACTGAGGCTGGAATACGGGCAGCTTTGCACCATAGGAATATTATATTTTCAAATATATTTAAACAGAAAACTTATATATATTTCATAATATTATTGCATTTTTGACCAAATAAATATAGCCTTAGTGCCTTCTTCCAAAAACATTTAAAAAATCATAATACTCGCAAAACTATAATACATTATACATTATTTGGAATATTAAAATATACTGGCATAAAGTATTTTACCTTAGATTGTTATAGTAGAAATTTAGATTTTACATCAAAATATTTTCCTTAATAGCAAATATTAAAACATCCAAGAATTTTTTACACCTTTTTATTTATTTTGTTCTTTTTAAATGATCATATCATTTTTACATGAATGGTTTAAGGAGCCTCCGGACATTCCTCTTCCTCCACTGCCTCTCCGGCCCGCTGTGGATACTCCACCAGTACTCCCTCCACCCAGGGTCCCACGACGTGTAATAGAGAGGTATGTGTTCAAAATCACTAACACAATATCAGGTGAAACAGAACACGTTTTCTGTCACATTTTTTCTCTATTATGAAGTATATAAGTAAAAGATAAATGTACTCAGGAGTTATTTTACCCAGTGAGTCTTTATGTTAAAGGTTGTAGAGAGCGAACACATACATAAATCTATACATGGAGAGTTGTGGCTTTGTCTAGTTTTATTTTCGAAAGGTTTCACTGCGAGAATGCACCAGATGACTGGATAAAACTTTAGTGGAGCAAAGGTGGTTATGTGTGAAACTCATACACCTCTCCATTTGACAAACCACAGCATCCATCACTAAACTCTTTTAACCCCAATGCCAGAGTTTGTGAAAGCTTAACTTTACATCAGTTACTTGATCATATATAGAAGCATCGACCTTTAAATCTTATAAAGATGGAGAGTGGGTTCAGAATGCACTACTTCTTCATCAGCTAATATACACAAACACAGACATCAGAGGATTGGCATCGTGTCAGAGAGGGGTCTGATGTGGGTGCCACTTATCCTCTGCTAATTCTTGCCTAGCTGATGGGAGCTATGATACATTTAGAGAAGTTTTAGAAAGGTGTGCAATCTGTGCCCATCCAACCCAGGTTCAGAACTGTGCCTTCTAAGGGGGCTATAGATGGTTATAGTAATGCAAAGAAGACAAAGCCAATCACAGTTCAGTATGCAAATCAGTGAAAGTCGAAGGGAGATTTTCAAACTTAACTTTCTTTGTAAAAAATAAAATATAGGTTTTTATAAACATATAGCTAACATATTCTACTCTTAAAAGATTTAAAAAAAATAAAAAATTAAATAAAAATAAAAACAAATACTATGTAGAATAAAAGAAAATAATACAATTAAATTGTGTTCTTTTGTACTTTATTCATTAAGAATCATAAAAGTAAAGTATGTACTGTATCACAGTTTCCACAAAAATACTAAGCAGTGCAACTGTTTTCAAAGTTATAATATTAAAGCTGCAGTAGGTAACTTTTGTAAAAATATATTTTTTACATATTTGTTAAACCTGTCATTATGTCCTGACAGTAGAATATGAGACAGATAATCTGCTCCTCCCAGTGGTCCTATTGCCATTTGCAGAAAATACATCGCTCCTGTTAAGAAACAACCAATCAGAGCTGTGGTCCGTAACTTTGTTTGTGTTCAAAATGTAGAAAAATTTATATAATAAGCGAGTACACCATGAATCCATTTTCCAAACCGTGTTTTTAACTTGTCCTGAATCACTAGGGTGCACCTATAATAAGTGTTTATATTCAGACTATTTTAGATTGCTTCAGGGGTACCGCGGCGGAGTAACCCAGTACCTTTGTGATTCTTCATAGACATAAACAGAGAGAAGTAGCTCCGGCTACAATGTTCTTCCGCAAGACGCAAGCAGTTCTCTTTATTAACCGCTAGAGCGTCATAAGTTACCTACCGCAGCTTTAAGAAATAATCTCTGAAGAATGCTGCGTCTCTGAAGACTGGAATAATGGATGCTGAAAATTCAGCTTTGCAACCACAGAAATATTAATGACATTTACAAATATTTTCAAATAGAAAACAGTTATTTGAAATTGTAATAATATTCAGTATAACTGTTTTACTATATTTGTGATCAAATAAATGCAGCCTTGATGAGGATTTTTTTTTTTTAGAAACATAAAAACTCTTACAGAATCCAAAGTTTCGAATAGTATTTTTAGGTTAAACAATTCAGACAGAAATAACGGTTTAATTTTTGTGGATAGCAGTCCAGAAAACAAAAAACAAAACTCAATATATATTGATATTTGTTTATTAGGTTATATAAGTTTATTATTTGTCTCTGGTTTGTCTGGAGCTCAGTTTGTATATTCCTCATTTTAAATTGAACCTGCTCTGTCTCTTAGGAATACAGAGATAAATGAGCGATATGTATCGACTCCATCCCGTCCTGTTCATCAGACGCCTGCGCAACGGCCCATGCCACCTCCACCAATACCGAGACGCACATGGTGATGGCCTGCTTCAGCACGGCTGGCTTTCGTTTTGTTTGACTCTGCACTTTTCTTGTTGAGCCTGTGAGATATGTGAGTCTCTTCAAGGAGGAACAGAAACTATTGGCTGTGTCCGAAACTGAAGACAGCTCCTTTGCTGCCCTATCAGTCAGTGACCTTACAGAGGTTTTGTATGAAGGTGACTCTTAAGGAAACTGGTTTGCCATTTATATTCTTTTTACCAACTGCCATCTATTGTAGGTAGAAAACAGGATATTATGCAAACGTCAGATTCAGAAGTCTTGAAGCTATCTTATTTTTCATATGCTGCCTGTGGTTTCAGACACAGTCAGTGGATCAGTATCCAGTGTTCAACTGTTTTAATCTAGACTCCACTTGCAATGCAAACAATCACCTTAGTTTATAGGTATTAAATTATAAATCTTCAGCTGAAGATATGCAATATGTTTAAGTTTTTTTTTTCATAAAGTCACTTGTTTGCTATAAAGCCATTTGTTTTGTGCTCTCTGAGTGTCTTTAGTAGCAAATAACAAACTCAAGATTTTGCCTACATTTTTTTTTAATCAGAACAATACTTTGTGTTGGCTGTGATCGGTCATGAGATGATGAGATTTATTGTTCAAGAGTTTTCTGCGTTTTAAAAATATTTATTGATGTATTCACATATTATTGCTGGCTGTAATATATCCCCGAAAGAGAAGCAGGGAAACAGTGTATTTAACAGCAGAAAAAGTGTGAATGCAGTGTGAAGAAGGAAGATGTGTGTTATGTATGTATTTGTTTGTCTGCGTGTTCATGTTTGTTAGTCCATAAAGACAAAACTAATTAAAGTGATTAAGTAAAGTGATTAAGTAAGTAGTCTTTTCTTCCATCCTGTATTTGTCTTCGTTATATATATATCTGCTAGGCTCTGTTTATAAATTCTAGCCTGAGTATAGCGGAGGTGTTTGACAAGTGCATATATTTAGCCTACCCAATGCACATGAAACATGTTTTATCTTTTGGCTTAGATAATATGGTAAAAATTCCATCTGCAAAATGATTCAATAATCAGTTAGCTATATATTTGCTTCTTGCTTAATAAATCGCATGTCAATCTTAAAAATGAGTTTTTCAGCAAATACTATGAATGTTTTTATGCGTATCATAATGAATTATATTAAACTTATTTTCTTTTGGTTCTTTTAAAAAAAATCTATATTTACTTTCATTTTTTTTTAACCTCAACTATAAACTTTAGTGCTCTGGAACCACTAGAGGGCCTCAGCAAACTTCCAAGGGGGGCGTAAGACGACTTAAATATTTTAAATAACCTACATTAAAATAGTCTGAATTATTACCCCAAAATATTAAAAAATTATATTTCCAACATGTAAGCTAAACTAGCATAATTTTTTTTATTGTGATAAACTAGGAATTTATTAACTAAATGTAATATGTAGCCTATTATTAAAATGTATATTTGTTATTGTTATTGTTTGCTGAAACATACGTTTTATTAAATTTCTGTGCCTCTATGGAACGCCCCTCTCCTCCCGCTCCAGTGATATTGTGATGAGAGCGTGAGAGGCTCCACGCTCGGGCGAGCGCGTGCAGTGACCGTCACTGAATTGTGCAGCGTGCAGCAAGCAGTGTTATCAATACGGAAACCTGGACTGCTTCCTTAGAAAGGTGAGTATTACTTAACGCATGCTTCATTCTCAGCCAGATTCCCAGTATTTGAATATCTCATTGATATTTCACAACAAACTGAAACGGAAAGTTCACGTGTTTTCTTCGTTTGGGCACTATTATTTGGCCTAGGCTTATTATAATAAACCGCAGCGGCCATCCATTGCAGACAAAATGTGCAGAGCAGAAGTGCGGCAGCGTGGCTTATAATGTTTCAGTTACTTCAGCACTAAAGTTAGTGATATTATTATTTTATGATAACGTGTTGGCTATATTTACGGATGTAAATGGCGAAACTATAAATGGCATTGCTTATTGAAAGCACAATATGATTTGTCCGATAAATGAGATGGGATAGAGATGGTTCGAATTCTGCAGGAAAGGAGATCTGACTTCGGCTGCACTTGATATCCAAATAAGGAATAGGATTGACTGAATATGCGGAGGGAGCAGGACAGTGAAGCGATCTTCACGAACTATCGCATTGCATATGGCTTGAAAAATAAAAAATATATAAAAAAATTGTACACATAAAAAAATATACAGATCTTAGTGGTATAACTGCCTGTATTCACGAAGATGAATGTTAGTTGTAATGCAGTGCGGTGTATGCGGCAGTAGTAGCAGGGTAGATGAACTGTGCAGAAATGGGACAGTTTTTTGGTAGATTCGTGATGGAGCACAGATAATAGTTTTTTTGAGGCTTTAACCCTACATTTAAATATATAAATTAATTTATTCAGTTTCTAAACAGTTTCTGTGTTATCTTTTTTTTTTTTTAATCTTTTAACTTTTATAAAGTCTAACAGCTCCGGTGGTCTACCAACTTGCTTTATCATGGTCCCATAATAAACTGTCCACCCCAAAGGCAATAGATTAACCAAAATTCTAAATCCCTGGGAAGAAGTAAGAAATTCTAATTATTTAAATGAAAGACTTAAATATTCTCAATATTCCTAAATTTAGAATTCTTACATTTTAAAATCAAGGGTTATTCTTGTTCTTTTATAAGATTATTTAAACTGGTTAAATTAATTTATAGGAATTATTTTTAGAGATTTGGTTGTAAACCAGAACAATCTGAAAACTAGGTATATAAACTCAATAACATACTTTTCCTTCTTTAAAAATAGTTAAGTGGCATTAGAGACTAAAGTGAAATAGGTTTCTGTACTGCTTACCGCTTAGTATTTATAAATGAAAAAAAAACTGCATTGTTCATCAGCAGGTTTTCCTACAACAATTAACACGAGGCAAAATGTTCTAACTATAAGTTCTGTTATGTTCCTCATTATTATAATGTAGTTGTAATGCAATCGAAGAACACTGACAAGGGGATTGTACAATGGCAAAGAAAAGAAAGAACATCTCACACCTTAAAAATCTCACCCGGTGAAGATGTTCAGCTCAACAACTGTACCAGACCCACAGGATGTTATCATTATTTTCTGGAACAGGAGATATGTAGTATTTCAAGAGGAAGTGAACAACATAAAAATCTGAAGTAGGTGAGAAACTACAACATCTGTGAGAAGTTTCTGCCAGCGTCTTTAGTCGCCATCTCCTTACAAAGATAATGAATAATTTGTGATGGCTGCTTAATATTTTATAAGCTTTCTGTAGGATCATATTACTGTCTAGTGTGGTGAACAGGCACCAAAAAAAAAAAAAAAAAGGATTGGTGGTAAAACACTGTCTAAATGAGTTTTCCTGTGAAAGATTTGATAAAATATTAAGTTTGAGATTGGTGATTTTATAGGATCATAAATTTATTACATAAAGAGAGGCCATTATGATTTTAAGTATTTTTTACAGCTCTGTAAGCACGGATTATGGTATAAAAGTTTTTACACCGGTTTGTCAAATTAGTAAAATGGGGTCATATTATGTTGCTAAAAAATAACATAATTTTGTGTATTTGGTGTAATGAAATGTGTTTATGCTGTTTAAGGTGTAAAAAAAAAAAAAACTGTACATTTCTGCAAGTTACAAGTTGTTTCATTCATTCAGTCTCGTTTCATTCAGGAATGAAAAAAGTCATTGAAAAATTGATTAAGAAATAGTTACTGTATATGGACACGATATGCACTAAATACACAAAGTAACTGGCATTATTGTGTCTAAAATGTATGTAATATTAACTTATTGTTTATTTAACTGTTGTACAAAAGCAATATCATGCTCGTAATCATGCAGTTGGTCCAAATATGAATATGTTTTTGGTTACCTGCAGCCTCAGACAATGATTGAGGCGGCCTTGACAGATCATACATCACATCCACTCCAATCCAGACCATTTCAATGTTACACCATGTTGCTTAGCAACCCTCATCTAACCCCATACTTTCCTTCTACCAATTGACTGCAGCGTGGCTTTGAGTGGCACTTGAAGTGAGCACGAGTCTGTATGTTTTGTTAGCGCTACAAATTTCAAGGTCTGTGTGCACAAAGCAGCACGCTAATGCAAACAAGAGGTTGAACAGACCGTCTCTGCTTCAGATTGTGTTGTGCTGACAGATTTTTCTTTTCACCTCTTGTTGCTTTTACAGATTGTGGACCAGCTGGCTCGAAGTCAGTGTTTGGATGATGTTTGCCCAATGAGAGTTCATAGTTTGAGTACAGATCATATTTAGACAGTACATGATGATGATATGTCAGGGCTTAAACGTTATGCATTTAATGTATTTGCCATGTAACACATAGCTGGGACACTCAACATGATGGACCTTCAAATAATGTCTTTTTCAGATCACTGTGAACTATTCAACTTTCAAGAGAGTGTGAAGTCCAAGTGTGTGTGTGAATGTGTATAGCTTGGCTTGCTTTGTAAAGGCTGTGCCTGGTTTTGTTGCTCAACACTGAGATCTGGGGTCCTCCATCATTAGGGAAGCACTTGAAATGTCTGGATTATCATATAGCCGTTTTTAGGTGTGGTTGAATAGTCTACATCCCCTGATAAAATTATCAGGCACCAGTCACATAACTGAGAGGTCTGAAACAGTTGTCTCTGTGTGCATTGCAAGTGGGATGCCTACAATCTCTGTTGGTTAGAATAATTTTGACGAATTGTTGGTTGGTGAGATTTTCAGGGCTAAATACAGAAACAATCCATAGAAAAACAGGTAATTTCTTGTCAGAAAATGACCAATACCTTTAAGATTAAGAGCATGGACATTTCCTTCAACCATAAAACGCAACATAATTCAAAGTGACTCAAAATATAGGTAAAACACCTATGAAAATTCAATATAGAAAATTCCTTTAAATTAACACTTTGGGACGTATTTTTACAGATTTTGGCTTTGTTTTTGCATTGTACACTTTTATACATTGGGTGTATAACACAGAGCAACTAATATAGTTATATGATTAGTATATATACATGAATTTAAAAGCCCCGTGATGTGGCATTTTTTTCTTTTGTGCTATCCATTTATTTATTCAAAAACAATATATATATATATATATATATATATATATATATATATATATATATATATATATATATATATATATATATATATATACACACACACACACACACACACACACACACACACACATAGAATAACCTGAATACTCGTTTTGGTGTATAAATCCCAAATGTCCACGTGACACAACTGTTTAAAACAATTCTAATTAAAAATAAAACCTTATTTCTTTCTAATAAATTCTTATAATCTTTTGTTAGTATTTTTTTCATGCAAAACAACTTAACTTCACAGAACTTGGAACATTATTTTCTTTTCTTTTTTTATTATTATTTCTTAAGTCAGGGATACTCTTATATATCATTAAATCTAATGGATCACATCCTGAGCTGTTCAATATCCAAAATTCAGTATTCCAGATCTCAGTCTGGTCCATTATTTTTATAGCCTACAAAATAAGTCCCTGCATGCCTTACGAGCTTTGTCAGTCATTCGATATCAAAAGCCACCCCGTTATGCACTGCTTTGAATCCCAAGTGTGAAACTCATTATCATTGCCCCATCTGTCCTTCTAGAACATCCATGCTGCACACAAAGGCTTTTTTCTGGCATGTGCTGTGGTAAATGCTGTCGTGCCCCTCCCTCTGTGGCTGCCTGTTGTCTGGTCAGCAAATGCCGAGGCCCATGAGGGCCAGACCCAGAGGCTTTGACTCATCTTTACACAGCTGTGCACTAGAAAATCTGTCAGACATAATGGGCTTCTGTATTCCATGATGTAATGATGTTATTTTAGATGTCACTCTATTTCAGATGACATCGACATGATGGCATTTTACTGGCTGAGGATAGCTCTCAGTAGCCGTGCTAATAGTGTGTTATCAATGCTCGGTAGTGGTATGGAAATATTTAATTAGTAATAAAGCCAGGTGATTGTGAGCGGAATCTTTAATGGTTGTACATTTTTGTAAACTTTGCTACAAAGATTAGGCAAAATTTGTTAATCACAGAGAATACAGACTATTAGTATTATATTAATTATACTGGTTTATGATTACTTTTACTAGCATTATAATAAATATTTTTATTATGATTTTATAGTCATAGAATACGTTTTAAATGATTACATTATAAATGATTATTTTTCCGTTGAGGTGTTTGTGATCTTAAAAGGATAGACCCAAAAATGAAAATTCTGTAAGCCTTTACTCACATTCAGGTTGTTCCAAAATTGATTTGATTTTGATTTTAAATTAAGCAACACACGTGGCAGAACCTTCAAAATAGCTACCAGGTAAGCAGATCTCTGCATATTGTTCCAGTTAAAAGTTACAAAGTCTCTTGTAAGAACATTTTCAGGACAAATTGATTATCATTACTGAAACTGGTAGTTTTCCACATTTAGAAAAATATTAGATTAAACATTTTCTATGAAAATATACTTCATTAATGTCTGATTATATACATTCAGTAAAAGAATTTGCAAAATCATCATGGCTTTTCTGTTGTTAGCAAAACATGCTAAGACACCCTATCTTCCGCAACACCATTCTCACTTACCGCAACAATTTAAGGCCAGTTGAGGTAGAGAGAACTTCTTTTTCGGTAATGATAATTTAATCACACAGACTATTTTTAAATGTATACAGTATAATGAGTTATTTAAATAAACATTTTTATATATATATATATATATATATATATATATATATATATATATATATATATATATATATATATATATATATATATATATATATATATATATATATATATATATATAAAAGCTGAAAACGTTTATATCAACCCACCATCTCCCAGGATGGAGACACACATTATGGGTTAGAGCAGGGGAGGCCTTTTCAGCATGACGTGGCATTTAAAATTTTTCTGGTTAACCACTGTGGCAACAAAACCTGTGTCCACATACACCGGTTTGTTTCACTATATTAGTGAGAATACTCATAGGCTTCCACTGTTTTATGTCAGGTTTATGATATTTTCTATGTCTTAACCTGATCCTTAACCCTCACAGAAAACTGTACACATCATCATATTTAAATGGATAGTTCACCCAAAAATTAAAATTCTGTCATTAATTACTCACCTTCATGTAGTTCCAAACCCATAAGACCTATATTTATCTGCAAAACACAAATTCCAATATTTTTGATGAAATCTGACAGCTCTCTGACCCTCCATAGACAGCAACACAACTGCAATGTCCCCAGGTCCAGAAACATAGCAAGGACACCAGTAAAATAGTCCATGTGACACCAGTGGTTCAACCGTTTATTACATTTTAGGGTACTCTCCAAAATGGTGGAAAACGGTAACTCAGGGAGAAGAATTGTTGAATAAATTATGTTGTTATTATTACGTGGACTGTTTTACCGATGCCCTCTCTACATTTCTGAATCTGGGAACATTGCAGTTGTGTTGCTGTCTTTCGAGGGTCAGAGAGCTTTCAGATTTTATCAAAAATATCTTAATTCAACTCGATTTCATGAAAGTGCACATAAAAAGTACATCAAATAAGAATGAAAACTCGTGGTATTGATATGCAAAATTTGACTTTTGCGTGTATTGGCTATGCGATGGGTTGGATTAGGGTTGTGTGGTTGATGCGTATCATATGTACACAAAAACTGCGTATCATATGCATGCCAACAAATTTCATATCTTATGCATGCGAAAACTGTGTGTTATATGCACGCCAAACAGGTGGTTAGCATATACACACCAAAGTCAATTTTTGCGTATCAATACCACAAGATTTCATTTTTATTTGGTGTACTATTTATATGCATTTTCATGAGACCAGGCTCCTTAATTTTTGTTTCTGAAGATGAACGTCTTATGGGTTTGGAATGACTTGAAGGTGAATAATTAATGACAGAATGTTCATTTTTGGGTGAACTAACCCTTGAAATATAAACATTTTTACAAACATTTTTAACTAATGAGGACATAAAATGGCGGGTTTATATAAACGTTTTTTAGTGAATGTATATAATCAGACATTAATGAAGTATATTTTCATAGAAAATGTTTAATCTAATATTTTTCTAAATGTGGAAGACTACCAGTTTCAGTTATGATAATCAATTTGTCGTGTACTTGTTCTTTCAAGAGATTTTGTAACTTTTAACTGGAACAATATGAAGAGATCTGCTTACCTGGTAGCTATTTTGAAGGTTCTGCCACGTGTGTTGCTTAATTTAAATCAAGATATAGATATATATATATATATATATATATATATATATATATATATATATATATATATATATATATATATATATATAGTGTGTTTAAATGGCCCTCAAATTTTTTTTTAAAGTCAAGTAATTTATAAGAGTACTAGAAACAGAAGGCATAGCAGTTTGTATTGTCTGAATATAAATATCAGACGCTTTTACAGGATAAAGAAATTGACAGTTAGAGGAGACTGACTGTGATTAAAGTGCACGCGATGCATGCTCCTGCAGATCATGAATGTGATTTTATTCGTCTTAATTAACTTTATTATTATTTATTATTATTATTAAATTCACTATATAGCTTACAGTGATTAACACATTTCTGTAAAGTTTTTAACCAATTTTGTAAGGTTTGTGCCACTGCTGCTCATTACTATCAGTATTGGTAATTACAAATTGGTAATTTTTAGCTTTCTGTATTGGTTAGTCCTCCAATATGCTTAAGGTCTTTAGTTACAGTAGGATATTTCTGTTGCTATACTATAATTAAAAGTGTTATCTATGAAAGAAAGGAAGAAAAAAAGTGCTTTATGTTTTTTATTCAGATACACAATTAGTCAAAAAGTACAAAGCTGTGAGCGGTTATCAAAGGAAAAGGAGGCCATTTTTTGTTATTATGTGTACAAATACCATTTAGTTGTTTCGGTTTGTTATTTTTCCAATAAATGATTAACATCTTTAGGTTTAAATTTTTTAAATATGTGCTTTTTCCATTATGTCAGGTGGTCTAATAAATTGTTAAGCACTGTATGTTTTCATAGCATTCAGTCGGCACATTTGTTTGAAGGACATTGGGCAGAATGTGGAATAGTGTGTTTTATGTCAATCAAATTAAAATAAAGAATATTGTGTTTTAAAAAAAATCGGATTAATTGAATAAAATAATAGGCCAACTAATCGATTATCAAAATAACCGTCAGTTGCAGCCCTAGTAAAGTGAACTCATTGTCATGTTGAAGAAACCAGTCTGAGATGATTTGAGCTTTGTGATATGGTATGGTCTTCTGCTACTGTAGCCCATCTTCTGCAGGGTTCAACATGTTGTACGTTCAGAGATGGTATTCCTCACACCTTGGTTTTAACGAGTGGTAATTTGAGTTACTGTTGCCTTTCTATCATCTCTAACCAGTCTGCCCATTCTCCTCTCACCTCTGACATCAACAAGGCATTTTTGTCCACACAACTGCCGTTCACTGGATATTTTCTCTTTTTCGCACAATTCTCTGTAAACCCTAGAGATGCTTGTTTGTGAAAATCCCAGTGGATCAGCAGTTTTTAAAATACTCAGCCCAGCCCATCTGGCACCAACAACCATCCCACGTTCAGTCAGTTAAATCCCCTTTCTTCCCCATTCTGATGCTCGGTTTGAACTTCAGCAAGTCGTCTTCACCACATCTAGATGCCTAATAGCCTAAATGCAAGTTGCTGCCATGTGATTGGCTGATTAGAAATTTGTGTTACCAAGCAATTGAACAGGTGCACCTAATAAAGTGGCCGGTGAGTGTATATTATATACTTTGATAGATTGCATATGTTCAAGATTAAAGATAACCTAAAAATAACTGAATTCAAAGCTCCCCTTGTTTATTCCATTTTAAATAATGTTAAGTGTTTTCTTTAAATTAATGTACATCATGGAGAGTAATGTCCTTGTTATCTTAGACTATTGAAAAATAAAAAAAATGTAATTACTCATTACATACAAACACTTAATGAACTAACTAATCCAACTAATCATCTTAATAGAGGAATAAACTCTCAATGTTGCAAGAGAGCAAGTTACTGATAATAGGAGCAGAATCGATGTAATTAAACCTAGCAAACGGTCAAGCAAGGCAACTATAATTATTCATATCTCCATGCATGCTGGGAAAAGGACAAATGGGAGTAAACCACAAAACTACTTTTCTGTGTACAGGCCTATTTGAAATGCTATGCTTGATGGTTCAGCTTTTGAGTTCAGAATAGTGAGTAAAACAAAATAAGTGCACAAATATTTGGATATTCAACATTATTATTATCTACACCTGTATTTGTTCTGTTGGAGTTATTAGTTCCCTTTTGAGTTGTTCACCATCGTTCCTGTTATTTCAGAAAATAGCTGAGAGGTTTCTCTCAGATAGATGTCATGCTCTGTAAAAAGATGTGTGTAGATGAACGGTGGCTGAGGCAAATACCACAGTTGAATACATTTCCTTTTATGATGCCGTTGTTAAAATGTGTTGAGAGTATATCAGTCTAGGCCTCCATCCAGTGCATCTGCTGAAGATGTTTATGGTTACGGACAGGCTATTCTCAATTAAAAACCCATGGTTGTTCTTCTACAGTGCTACTCTCGAGCCATGTTTGGAGCTGTTTGCTGTGATCCTGGTGAGCTTTACTCTCTCTCTGCCCCCCTTGTTGACAAAGCACACATCAAACTGTGTTATGTAAGAGCCAACCCCCTCGCTCCAGTTCCTGCAGGCCCCTTGTAGATCTCCTTTGTGTAATAAAGCTGGACTCTTTAAAATCTGTCATGGAAATAGAATGAAGCGATCCTCAGAGATTCTATGGTGGACTATTATGGTACTTTTCCTTGTGTCACCCCCTTTATTATGGTAATAAGCCTGGCATAATGTAATGGAAAACAGTGAGGGATGTCCAGTACATGATGACCTTCAACTGTGCTTTGGATCTAATGCTGTGACTTATTAACTTTTGGTTGAAGAGTTCTCACAGATTTTATTACATCATTAGTTCTGCCATCAAAATCCATTGGCTGTATTTCACAGGGTTTCCCAAGTTCCTAAAAGGCGTTCAGCAGCATTATTGATATACAGGACATTTTAGACGTTGACAAAACAGAGGCATTGCTCATAGAAATGAGCAAGTGGAAGGGAGGGAAGTCACCAAACAAAAATGTGCATTTAGATTTTTTTAACGTTTGCAAGCAATGTTAAACATATATATTTAATAATATATCATTTAACATCAACATAAAACAAACTTCAAATAGCTAACACCTGTTTACAGTGTATTATTGATAATATTCTGAATGAAAAATGGGGTGAGTAGAGCTAGTATGCTATGTCATTATTGCAATTTAGAAGAAAAGCTTGTTAGCATGTGTTAAATGTGTGTTAGCAGGATGAGGTATTTTATTTCATGATTATTTTATCTGTGGTTGCCAGGTGATAAGATGTAACATAAAATCCCAATGTACATAACTGATAACAAAAAAAGTCAAATTATGGCTTTTCATTGTAAATTATAAAATTACTTGTTCCTTTTCACTTTTTGTATTAGACTTTCAGTGAGCTAAAATGTTCAGAAATGTTACGACTTGATTTGGTTTATTGAGCTACTAAGTGCCCCTGGATTACACCCCTTTTCTTACCAATAGCTACATGAGCCAAAGCTGTGGACCTGAGAGTTACAGCTTGGCCTTAAGTAAGATTTGGGCCACTGTTTTGGTTCTGAAACTAAGGGCCCTATTTCCATGATCTAGACGTAAAGTGTAAAGTGCACGGTGCAGGTGCACTCAGGGCGTATCCAAATCCAGTTTTGCTATGTTAACGACGGAAAAACGGTCCGTGTGCTGGGGCGCATTTTTGGAATGGATTGTCCCTATTCTCTTAATGAGTAATGGGCGTAACGTTCAATACACCAATCAAGGTGTCATCTCCCATTCCCTTTAAGAGTGAGATGCATTCGCGCCAGGACAGATCACTATTAAATAGTGGAATTTGTTGACGGAAAATCTGAACGCTTCTCAAGCGAAGAAACCGATCTGCTCGTGCGTGAAGTTAAAGTGTGCGAGCAGATCATCTATGGGACAAGCAGGAATCCACCAAAGCTCTGCGCGATAAGTCAGTTAATATATATATATATATATATATATATATATATATATATATATATATATATATATATATATATATATATATATATATATATATATATATATATATATATATATGTGTGTGTGTGTGTGTGTGTGTGTGTGTGTGTGTGTGTATTGGCACGATTGTTCAATTAATTCACCAATTTCATTCATCATTATAAGTAGTAATAGTCTGAATTGCAAATAGGTAGCCTAATACATGCAGTGACTATCCATCATTACATTTTTATATTTATGTAGCCTACACAATAATATTTTACACTTTAATCCTTTTGTTTTTAATATTTGGCATGTTTTTGTGATGCGAATCCCTGTGTGTAATAAGCAAAGTCAACATGCACTGTGGACCCGCCAAGAGGCGCATTTTCTACCAATGCGCTCTTTAAATAACAAAAAAAATATTGCACCATTGACTTTAGACTTTAGACCAGGTTTGAGTTGGTCTATGGCGCAGTTTATTTTCAGCTCCTTAAAATAGCAATGTGCCAGCAATGCGCCTAAACACACCTCTCTTTTTAGACCAGCATGCCCATGGGTGCACAAATGGGTGCAAATGCAAATGCAATTAAACGACGTGGTGCTGGATGGGAAAATGCGAACGGCGCCGGACTGAAACTAGCAAACACAATGTTGTTAATGCACTAGAGTGGCAAAACTGTCAGTGTTCATGCCTTTGACCTAGATATGACCACTGAGATCATTGTTTACTGTGAGAAAGATGTGCTAGTCCAACTTGGCCCTTGCCCAATTCTGATACTCCTCAAATCAAACAGTCAACAGCCCATATCTTATTAGTACAACAAACATCCAGATTTAAAAAACATTTAGTCTTACATAGCCTCATGAGGTGCTTGGCATGCCAGACAGGGATGGAGAGGTGGATGGATAGCAGGATGCTGTAATTTGTTCATGACATGCTAAGTAGGTGCCACATTTCCAGGTGGCAGGTGCTTACAGGTCCATCTTGGTAGTTTAAAGAGGCAAAGCATTGTTAAGTTCCAGTTCTTTGAAGTGAACAGAAAATGATAGTAAGGATTTTTAAGACAGGCCACGAAAAAGGAGATTTAAAAAGGCTCCCTCTATGTTTGGGTGCTTGTTAGGTCTTTAAACCAGGTTAAGCTCAGCTGAAGTTCTCTGAAGGTGAAGGTCCTTACAGGTAAGGTGAGTCGGCATAATATTAACAAGATTAATGTGCAGAAATAAATCTTTTTCATATGATAATTGACTATTATGGTTTTGGATTTAGAAACTAAAATTTAGGATTAATAGCATATCTTCAACAAAGGTATCATGTGGAGCAATTCAGAGTATTAAGGATACTCAGACCATGTGACTCTTTATTGATTGATTGATGCATGCAGCTGTTATAGTTGGATCTGTTTTAAGTTTATAGTGGAAAATGATTCCCTCTTATCTAATTCAGTATGCTATATAAACAGAATATTTTTGTATTATTGTATTACCAAATGGCGGTAACACTTTAGAATAAGGTTCCATTAGTTAATGTTAGTTAACTACTTTCGTTAACATGAACTAAGCAAGAACAATCCTTCTACAGCATTTATAAGTCTTAGTTCATGTTAATTTCAACATTTACTAATGCATTATTTAAATCAAAAGTTGTGCTTGTTAACATTAGTTAATGCACTGTGAATTACCATGAACTAACAATGAATAACTGTATTTTCATTAACTAACATTAACGAAGATGAATAAATACAGTAATAAATGTATTATTCATTGTTTGTTCATGTTAATTAATACATTAACTAACATTAAATAATGGAACCTTATTCTAAAGTGTTACCCCAAATGGCTATAACGTAACTGTTCAACAACTCCAAATTTAGGATGATATCCATTTTCAGGTGGGTAAATCCAGTGTTGACAGCCTTTTCTGTAAACATCTGAAAGATTATATATATAAGATTTTCATTAAGATGTGGGCTCTATTACATTATCTAAGTTAAATTATTTGGCTAATTAACTGGTTTTGATTTCCTATAGACAGTAACTGTAAGCTAAGTCAGGGAGACAGAATACGTCTGATAGATACAGATGGCTAATATTTACATTTTGATCCATTAGAAATGTTACAGGAATATATGCAATTATCCAGGACCTGTGTAATATCTTCTTTGTCTAAAGAAAGCTCTCGTTTGGCAAATAGTAATTAGTATCTAAAATACTAATCATTATTTGTTTAGGCAGACACTTTTAACCAAAGCAACTTACTAATTTGTTACAGGGCAGAAACATCTGTGCTAGAGGGATATCCTTTGTGAGCAACTGAAACATATAAATTTTCATTGACCCAGATTTTCTTACTCAGCCAATGTTCTGTAATAGGTCACTTTGTATCTTGTTTCAGTGTGAACCACAGCCATGACACATCAGTTTAGAGGGATTGTCAGTCTCGTCATGCCTCAGCTCCCTCACGCTTATCATATTAGCAGGATTGTTTGTAACGTTATTCCGGTCGGAATTTCACAATCGAGCCAATCAGATTGTTTTCAGATTTTAAATATTTACAGTGGTATAGAAAATAATCACCCCCTTTAAAGTTGCTTTGTAGGCTGAAACGAAGACGGACATTGTTTGTTTTATCCAGCTTTATTACTTGCAATTTATAACATCCAACAACAAAAAAATACCCACTGTATATTCAAAGCCATTGAAATCAGGCCTAAATATACCAAGCAAGTCAAGCAAGCAATTTACAAAATTGGCCAGGTTATTTTTTTTATTTTTTTTTGTGTTCAATGCTTAATTTTCATCCTTTTTCTAGGGCTGGGCACTAGGACGGTATATTGTGATAACTCGTTTCAAATTGTGAAATAAGATTTTGGTTAACCACCCACCCCTACTTTTTGCACCAGCTTTTTTGCGATTGTGAAAGCATGCTAAGGAACATATATTTGAGGTGTTGTTGTTGAGTTGCCGAAATCTTGATTGCCAACCACCCAATACTCTATGTTCTCTTTCCTGATGACTTGCTGACCAACACTGTTCCCTGTCTCAGCATCTCCTTTCATCTCTCCTTTCACCCATTTTCATTTGCAGGGCTCTCCAGCAGAGGGCACAGGGAAATTTGATGCAGCCCCTGGTAAGCGTGCCACATTTTCAGTATCTCCATCTAGTTTCTTGAGGTTACACCAGCGTGGCTGGCCTTTAGTTACAATTATATGGGCATGAATGAAACATGCTAAACAAAACAATTGCAACACAGATATATAAAACAACAGAAATATATGATAATGTATGATATTGTTTAAGTCTTTTTTACACAATTGAAGCTGTTACACCGTACTAAGTAATGCATAAAAGACAGTAGTCTAATGTCTTGATACAGGAGGCTCATGAGTAAGCAATCACAAACAGACTCTCTCTGTCTTCCTCTCTGGCTTGAGTCATTGTTGAATCAGTATTCTCACTGCCAGGGCCCCTATTTCCTTCCGTTCATCAATCTTTCCTTGATATTTGTGCCAGCCATCAGAGAACACTGTGATTACAATCTTCCTAGAACTTAAAAAGCCTTAACAATAACTCCATAAAACTAGCTCAGTGGTTCTCAACAAGTGGCTCACAAAATGATGTGACATTCAGCCAAGTATGGTGACCCATACTCAGAATTTGTGATCTGCATTTAACCCATCCGAAGTGCACACACACAGAGCAGTGAACACACACACACACACTGTGAACACACACCCGGAGCAGTGGGCAGCCCGGGGAACAGTTGGGGGTTCGATGCCTTGCTCAAGGGCACCTAAGTCGTGGTATTGAAGGTGGAGAGAGAACTGTACATGCACTCCCCCCCACCCACAATTCCTGCTGGCCCGCGACTCGAACTCACAACCTTTCGATTGGGAGTCTGACTCTCTAACCATTAGGCCATGACTTCCTCTCTAACCATTAGGCCATGAGGAGGTTAAAAACAATGATAAATGCAATTATAGTAGCTCTACTTAGTTTCTTTTTTGGTTGTCCACATCTCATTTATGAATGTATGTGTCTTGTAGCATGTCCACCCTGTCGGCGCACTGTATCTGCTGTGCGAGTAACACCTTTGAGGATCATGAAGAGTTCCCCTGATCTCATGCCCACTGGTAAGAGCAACATTTGTAGTATTTGGGGGACTAACATTATGAGTAACATCAAATGAGTAATATAAAACTTTATTTAGTTCTTTGAAATAATTTCTTTGCTCGATGTTTTTGCAGAGCTGGACCCTACCCGTGTTTGCAAGGGAATGGGTGCTGTTACTTTGAGGGCCACACTAGTGCATATCGATGATGAGGACGGCACAAGCCAAGAGCTAACCAAGAACACTGCCAAAAGTAAGTTGGAAATGCAGGATTTGTCAATAGGAGAGTGCTCTGTAAATATTGCACAAAGCAGAACAGCGCCAGGCTAATTGTTGTGTGCTGTCATAATGTTACTTATGATATGTATGCAGATATTGTTCACTAAATGTGCTTTTATTTTTTTCTGTACTCCCATTAACTGGAAAGTTCTTTGTTTACAGGAACTGTGCTTTCCTGAGTTTCCAATTTTCCTATTAATGAAAAGGTCCATGTTATGTTATTTTGACAGTCAATGGATTTGTTGTGTTTACTTGCTGAATTACACAGTAAATTTGATTTGTACAGATTTGTATGTTTTGTCACCTTTTTTACCCATGATGAGTTTGCATCCCTGACCTAAGCAAGTCAAAGGTGCAAGTGGCAAAGAACCAAAACTCCATCGGCAACAGAAATGGAGAAAAAACCTTAGGAGAAACCAGGCTCAGTTGGAGGGCAGTTCTCCTCTGGCTAGACAAAACCAGCAAGGTGTGGTTTAATTCTAGGCTGCAACACAGGTCAAATTCTGCAGAGGACTTGTCTGGTTCCCACGGTCTTGTCCCAATGGCCGTCTAGTTGGCGAGGTATTTGCAGGGGATCTGTCTCTGGGGCTCATCTAGTTGACATGGTCTCTGCTGACATTCAAGGCTGTAGAGGTCATGAAGGTGCTGATTCACCATCTGGTGTGGGTCTGGACTGGACCTCGGTGGCTATGGTGACCTTGGAACAAGAATGAAATAGACTAATATTGGTGTAGAGGCCATTCTTCTTACAATTTAACGAGTATTGGGTGTTATGGGAAGTGTTCCCGGTTCCGGTTGACTTATTTAATGCAGCCTAATTATCTTTTAATGGATTAGAATTATAGAAAATGAAGTTTCTACAATATTTAGTAGTAGCTTATCAGTGGTGACTGTCAGTTTATGTGCATATGGCAGAAATTCAACTTAGTCAAACAGACAATGAACACTATTAACAGCAATTATTAAATGATGCAATCAAACTTGTTGCAAAATTTGGTAGTTCTGTATATTGTTTCAGGTTGTTTCTGCATCATCTAAGGTCTGAGATATCTGAGATATCTTCCTGGTTCTAGTAAAAACGCAAGCTGCTGCATTTTGTACCAGCTAGAATTTGTTTACTAAGTGCGCAGAGCAACCACCCAATAAATCATTACTATAATCTAACATTGAGGTCATGAACACATTAATTATCTTTACTGCATTTGACACTGAGAACATAGATCATAAATTAGATACATTTTTAAGATGGAAAAATGCGGTTTTACAAATGCTAGAAACATGGTTCTCAAAGGAAAGACTGGTGTCAAACAGCACACCTAGGTTTCTAACTGATGATGAAGAACTGACAGAGCAGATATCAGTTGTTAGACAGTGTTATGGATTATTACATTTGAAGGTTTTTCAGAATTTAACAGTAGGAAATTGCTAGTCATCCATTTTTTTTATACATCAAGTGTGCATTCTGCAAAATGGTATGTTTCATCAGGCCGCGAAGAAATATACAGCTTAGTATCATCATCATAACACCATGTTTTCTGATGATGTTTCCCAAGGGAAACATGTAAGCCATGAAAAGCCTTGGTCCTACTGCTGAGCCTTGTGGTATTCCATACTGTACTTGTGATTGATATGATACCTCTTCATCCACTGTTGTAAATTGATGACGGTCCGATAAGTAAGATTTGAACCATGGCAATGCGATTCCACTAATGCCAACCTAAATTTGTAGTCCACTCAAAAGAATGTTGTGGTCGATAGTGTCAAACACAGCACTAAGATCCAGTAACACTAATAGAGAAATACAACCACGATCAGATGATAAGAGCAGGTCATTTGTAACCCTAATGAGAGCAGTCTCAGTACTATGATACGGTCTAAATCCTGACTGGATATCCCTTACAGATACCATTTCTCTCTAAGAAGGAACAAAGCTGAGAGATACTGCCTTTTCTAATATTTTTTTTTTTAAAGAAAAGGGAGATTTGAGATCATTCTGTAATTAACTAATTATCTACGATCAAGGTATGTTTTTTTTTTAATGAGAGTCTTAATAACAGCCAGTTTTAAGAATTTTGGGACATATCCCTAATGGCATTGATGAATTAATAATATCCAGAAGAGGATATATGACTTCTGAAAGCACCTCTTTTAGTATCTTAGCTGGAAAAGGGTCCAACATACATGTTGTAGGTTTTAATGATTTGACAAGTTTATAGAATGCTTCCTCTTCTATATCAGATAATGAGTGGAATTGTTCCTTGGGGCATCTATTCCACTGTCTGATGTGATACTATAGCTGACAGCTGCATGGTTAGAATTTTATCTCTAATAGTATCGATCTTGGAAGTAAAGAAGTTGATAAAGTCATTACTTCTGTGCTGCTAGGAAATTTCTGCACCTGTTGATGCTTTATTTTTTTGTTATTTTAGCTACTGTATTGATTAAATGCCTGGGGTTGTTTTTGTTTTCTTCTAAAAGAGATGAAAAGTAAGCAGATCTAGCATTTTTTTTAGCTTTTCTATAAGTAGAAGTACTTTCCTTCCATGCAATACGAAATACTTTTAATTTAGTTTTTTTCCATCTGCTCTCCATTTTCCCTGTTGTAAATGTGCTCATTATGCCATGGCATCAGACTTTTTCCGTTAATATTCTTTAAACATAAAGGAGCCACCGTATCTAAAGAAAAGAAAGAATCCATAGATTCTGTTACAACATCAAGTTTTTCTATACAACTCCAGAGTGAAGAAAGGGGCAGGTAACATCATCAAAAACTCCTCTCACTCGGGGCCACAACCTGTTTGCACTCTCCCCACAGATAAATGTTACAGATCTCTGTGCTCTAGAACATCTAGGCATGAACACAGCCCCCCCCATGCCATCTCCAGCTTACAAAAAAAAATACAACTTGTCTTCTGTAATTCATTTCTTAATCAGTAATTATTGCCTCTCTCTCAAGTTTTATGTACATGCACATATTTTTTATTTTTATGGCTGTATATACAGTAAATAATGTACAACTCTGTACATAAATATTCTGTTCCAGATGTATACCACATTATTATTATTATTATTATTATTATTTTCCTTAGTCTTACTTATTTTCTGTTATCAGTGTCATATGTGTATGTATGTAGGTTTTTACCAAGAACAAGAAAACACAACGAATTCCTTATAAAGCAAATAAAACTCATTCTGATTCTGATTCTGCTTGGACAACTTTTAGTGAACGTTCATATTTGCAGGGGATCTTCAAAGACATCTTTTGTTCACACCCACGTTGAGCTGTGGAAACGGGAACCTTCAGCGTG
Organism: Carassius gibelio; assembly: GCF_023724105.1. Taxonomy (NCBI): domain Eukaryota; kingdom Metazoa; phylum Chordata; class Actinopteri; order Cypriniformes; family Cyprinidae; genus Carassius; species Carassius gibelio. The sequence continues at coordinate 14,415,309 of NC_068383.1, read as the reverse complement.
GATGGTTTCACATTTCACAATTGTTGTTATGCCTGAATAAAAAGGCCATTGGAATAAACACTTCTTACAGTGGGTTCAATGGTCTCCTTGTTCTTCTGTCAAAGTTCAGAGAATCTTTTTTTTTTCTCAGTAAATTAGCTTCTATGTGGATGAAGACTTTCTGTGGGGTTCAGTTCTGACAGATTCTGGCTGGTGATTCATTTATTGGAGATTTAAGGATTTTTTTTGTGGCATAAATTGTGGTTAGCGCTGAAAACAAATAGGTTCACTGCCAAGTAGAGGCAGCTTTATTTCATGTTCATGCCTTTTTAGGTTTTATAAAGTTCTTTGGAGATTTTCTGATCCTTTAAGAATCCAAACTGTTTGGATTTGTTACAGGTGGATGGCTTGGTGCGGTCAATGGAGATCCCATAGAAACAAGTCTGACTAAGAGAAGTGTAAACAACACTGGAGCTGATTTAAATTCAACTCCAGTCAATGAGACACCTAGAAAGGTGAGTCACCATGTCTGAACCTCGTTCCTTTTTAGCAATGCTTTGCTTTCTTGCAAAAATGCCAGAGATTGAAATGAATGCTAATTAAACTGCTTGATCCCAAGATCTCTGGAGACATTGATGAACTCCTTAATCTTAAAATAATTTAAATGAGTGCAGAGACTGAATCCTGTCAATATTTTAGAAGAGAGATGACATTTCTGGTATTTTTTTTTAAATGCATTATCATCTATAATGGTATAGATCCAAAGTATTCAATTATGTATTCCTGAAGTTACATTAGGGAATTAGTGGAGAAGTTACATGAAAAATGAATGCAATTTCTGACTATTAATAATTTGTTTAAGCAAGTGTTGTTATTGTTTACTAAAAACTTTACTGTTTTAATAATAAAATTGTTATTGGAAATAACTCTGAAAAAAAAATATTACATTAAAAATGTAGAAAACTGAAAAAGTTGAATGTTTTTATTACTTATATGAATAAAACTTAAAAATAAATTAAAGGGATATTTCACCTAAAATTTAAAATATGGTTATCATTTGCTCACCTTCATGCTGTTCTGTATGATTTTTCTTCTTCTGTTGATCAAAAAATAAGATACTTTGAAGAATGCTGGTAACCAAACAGCTGACTTTGACTTACATTGGTGAACTATATCCCTTTAAAATTTAAACTGAAAATATAAAATATATTAATATTATTCATTTAATGTAAATTATATAAATACGTACTATAATATTATAAATACACTACTGGCTAAGCATTAAATAAATCTTAATAAAAGTTGTGTACTCCTGCTGTTGATGACCTCCTCAAGACAGAAGACAATTAATTAACCAAAAAGTGCGATTCTATGTTATTTGTCATTGTCTTCAGCAGCATTGCAGAAGAATATTTGCACCAATCATTTGTTTGAAAGAGAAGTTTAGTGAAGCAAATTTCCTCCATATGGAATCCTGGGAAACTCAAAGTTGTCTGTATGTGACACTAGAGTGTCTGCTTTTGTGTTCTCCTCAGGTGGACTCACCTGTAAGTGATGGTCAGTCTCTGCTCACATCCTGCCTTGATCAACCGAGTGCTGTTACCTCATCAGCCAAAGTGTCCTCTTCATATCCCCCCACCAGCAGCATCCACCAAACAATCGTCTTGCTGAAGCACAGCAGAGGTAAATAACAGCCTCTCAGTTCTTCAGGTGGGGTTAAAAGTTAAAAGTGCTAAATGCTTTCGTGATATATGAGAAACAATATTGAATGTTCTTTCCCTTGTGATTAGTTTTCAATGTTATATTTGAGTTAAAGGGAAACATGTTTGATTCCGAAAGGATTAAAATCACAAAGTACATCTGTCAAATGCAAATATGTCTGTCCTTCTTAGGAAAAAAAAGTTGCCATTCAAATAGGGCTGTAGCCATGATTAATTCGTTTAAACATTAAACATTTAAGTGTGGTAAAAAAAAAAATTCACTTCAGTGTCTATAACTTTTAATATTTTTGAGCATTATCAAATCTGGTTGATAAAAAGTAAAGCCCACAGTGTCTTCTTTCCAAAAACACAAAAATTATTTTTTAAACACACTGAAGTAGGAAACTGTTACAATTATAAGTTTGGTAAAGCACTTTCAGCTGTGAGTCCCATTATGGGGGGTGCTGGCTAACAGGTTAAGTGATCCTTTTAAAGATTTTGTCCTAGATAAATATCAGCTGAAAGTACCAGGCCAGTGTGTATTTTATCTTGTGTTCTGGATGTTTATGATCTGAGTGTGTGTATCAGAAGCTATGGCGGAGCAGGGCAGAGGCACTAATCGGAGCCCTACCGTCAGCCAGAATAAATCTTCCTCTGAGACTCCTGCAGACATGGAAGGGAAGAGAAGGAGACTGTCTGAACATTCAGCTGTCCCAGCTCCCAGAGTCCCAGTTCGGGTAACAAACTGCCATTTCTAGTTCTCAAGACACACCTGTGCAGAGTTTGACGACATAACTATATCCAGATTCATATATAAATAAAACACCATCTGTACAATTTTCTCTTTTAGAACACAGAGCTGTCAAAGGACTGGTACAGAAACATGTTCAAACAGATTCACAAAGTCTCAGGTAAAGATGCACCTTAGGAATCACATTTGATCAACACTTTTATTTCATCTTTTTGTGTCCATATCCGAATATGTCCAGGTCACAGTTCAGTCATGTATCTATGTGTGTATTCATCTTTGTCAGTGTGTTTTGTCTTTCACTCACCTTACTCAGAGCCTGTCGAAGAAAATCCATATCGTCCCACCTACATATTTCCAGAGAGCAATGACAAGCCACTGAAAACCAGAGGTACCTTAGTAATAGTTATAATCTGATATTTATTAACATTCATCCATGTCACTCTTTTCTGTCTGTCATTTAGCAACAGATTTATTTCTGTGTATATATATCAGGGTAATTTTATATACAGTTCATGAAAACCAAAATAAAAAGGAAATACACTGCCGTTTTGAAAGTTTGGATAAGATTTTAATTTTTTTTGTAATGTTCAGTACAAAAATACAGTAAAAACAATAATATTGTGAAATATTATTATAATTACCAATAACCATTTTCTATTTAAATATATTTTAAAATGTAATGTAGCCATTACTTCAGTCTTAAGTGTCACATGATCCTCAGAAATCATTCCAATATGCTGATTTACTGCTCAAGAAAATGTTGAAAACAGTAGTACTGCTTAATATTATTGTGGATATTATTGCCTTCTCAGGTGTAGAAATTAATAAAAAAAACAGCATTTATTTGACTTATTTTAACTTAATAAATATCTTCACTGTCACTTGATCAATTTAGTGCATGCTCTCTGACCCCTAATAAGATGTTAAATGCGCCACGTGCTTGGCTCCATCCTATGTCCATTCTTTCACAAATCTCAACCTGCAATAGATGCTGATTTATATGCACACAGTGTCAACAAATTGATCGTCCTAAAGAGGCATCATAGCACTCAAGGTGAGCTGTGGAAATAGAGCTATTTTCAACACACTGAGAAAACCATATCATCATGTATTTAAAACTCGTAGATTGATTACCTCCATTATAAGAGCTTTCATACATCTGTGATGTGTTTTGTGGCTGTGCTTTTAGAGAACCATTCTGCTGAATTATTAAAGCAGTCACAACACACCTAATGGGATTTTATTCTTTAGAATACACAGTTAGCAAAGCCATTCCAATGCTGGTCTCAAGTATCTGTTAAAAATCATCATCTTAATGCCTCCTTTCAGTAGACTGCGGTGAAAATGGCTTATTTGTACTGTAACTTCCCAGCTAATGGAATATTCCAGCATCAGAAAAACACACTGCTGTGGTTATAGTGCCATCCACTGGTTGGATCAGTCTGTGGGAATAAAGCGGCCTTGTTTTGGAGCTGCCAATTAGTTTATAATGGACTACTATATATGTCACACTTATCCCTGTAATTTTCACCTAGTATATATTAGATGTTTAGAGCACAGGCTATACTAAGTAGAACACAATAAGAGACCATACTACATTTGGAATACATTTGAAATGTGAAATAAATATAATATATTGTAAGTTGTATTATTTCAGCTGTATTGCTCCATCGCTCAGTATTAAGTTTTTATTTGTGCCTAATAAGTATTTTCCGACTCTTTCAGATGAAAGGCCGTCATATGCTGGTGAGGATGGTAAGTGTTTTTGTTTTAATCCTGTGAGAGAAAATATAAACTACACTATGCATTCTTGTTTAAAGGAAAGCTGTGTTTCAGTGCGGGCAGTCCCTCGTTCCAAGAGTGCTGTAGACATGGGGAGCTCCAGAGGACAGCTGCCTGTGCCAACACACAACACATCTTCCCTAAAACCTCAGAGGTGAGCCGTGACACATTGAAACAAATATAATGGTTTATGTGAGAGATTCTAGCACATTTATTGACGGATGTCCTGAAACTTCTGTATTATGGTGTGAATTCTTGCACCCTGCTAGCGTTGCTCAACATAGAGATGATATCATTTCTTCACAAACTCTTAATATGTGCAGCATTGTATTTTAGCATTTGTCATCCTGCCTTAACAAGCATGTGTTGGCTTAGGAGATGTTGCTTTTTGCTGTTTAAATTCATAATAGACACCCCTTTCTTTCAGTCATCAGTTTCCGCTGGTTGAAAAGTAATTAACATAAAGTGTCTTTAACTTGAATCTTCGTAGATTACTTTTGGTTTTATACATAAATTTAAATATATGAATTCAAAATCTAAATTAAAACTGGGAAACTTCTGAAATGTTTTATTTTTTACATTTGGATTTTCACTTAAATTAAAAACAAAACCTGATACTTTTTCAGGATTTCAGGATGAATAGAAAGTCAGAAATAACAGCATTTATTATTTTGTACTTTTATTACTGTCTTTAATGGATTAAATTGATCAAAATAAAAAAGGATAGATGCTGATCCCAAACTTTTGAATGGCAGTGCACTATAATGTTAAATAATTATTATATTATGAATATTTTAAAAATGTTCACTTGAATTATTGTAATGGTAATGTCATTTGGAGAAAACTTACAAAATGGTTAAATTCATTAACACTAATTAGGCATAGTGAACTTACATTAAACTGTGCTTTTAAATTTTTTATTTTCCAGGTTAATGTTTATTTCTTCTAATTTCTTCTTAAAGTTAAGTTTATTATGTACAAACATGAATTAATAGTATAAACAGTAGCACATATTTATATACCTTTAAATAAACTGTTGCTATACTAGTGTTATACAATATTATTGGTTCAATATTTGTATAAATTTATATAATCCATTTAAATGTATTTATATAAATGAACAGTTCTCAATGCAGATTAATAAATTGTTAAACATTTTTTATTGATTGTTAGTTCATGGTTCCTAGTACATAACTAAAGTCTGAAAGATCTGAGATGTATTGTAAAGAACTGCAGTGCTCGTATAATATAAGAGATGTATGATGTGTTTTTAAAACATAAACTGCATGTATGGAAACGTGTAGCCAAAACTTGCCCTTGCTCGTTGCCATGGCGTCTCTCCACCTCCCTTGCTTTATCACTCCATCTCTCCCCCCATGCATCCCTGCAGAAATGAGTGGGAGCCCCCTGACAAGAAAGTAGACACCAGGAAGTACCGCGCCGAGCCCAAGAGCATATTTGAGTACGAGCCAGGAAAGTCTTCAGTGCTGAAGCTGGAGAGACCGGTATGAAGCTCTTAACACATGCATGTTTGTTTACTGGTGATGGTTGTGCAGACCTGTGCATGCCTTTTGAAGCTGCAAGAGCTGTATTCTGCTTGTTTCACTTAACAACGACAGCACACTCGCAGCTGTACGTCTTGGTAGTCTTAAGTGATCTCGGTTGGTGACTTGTTCTGGTCATCCTTTTCATGTTGTGATACATACTGTAGCATATATATCTTGTGTGTTGATGCACACACAGTGTCTTACAGTAACGTTAGGAAGTAGGAGGACCCTTTACTCAGCTATGAAAAGATCATCAATGTAGTGTCCAGACTCAGTTAAGAATAGAGGCTCTTGCAGGGGCTTGTATGTGCCTGCAGTCTGGCCATCATTCAATGATTCAATCTTGTTAGCATGAGTCATTCTGGGAGCTGCTACTATTACATAATGTCTTTCTGATGACATACCGCTGTAATAGGTTTTTAAAGAGAATTTATTCCTGCATTGACATTACTCCTGTCTTCAGTGTCACATGATGCTTGACATGATCCTTTTTCCTTTAAAAGGTATAAAGGTTTCAATAGAAATCTTTTGTAACATCATAAATGTCTTTACCGTCACTATCGATCAATTGAATATGTATTTGCTGAATAATAATAAAATGTAAAAAAAAAAAACGTTTGAACGATAGTGTAATGTTAAATTTAGCTATTTTTTTAAGTAGAGAAAATATTTATTTTACAATCATCAATGCAAAAATAATGATATTCATAGCAGAAGAATGCAATTATTTATTTAATATTTCTGAATATGTGTTTATTCCCCTTATTGCCCTTATTCTCTCTTGCTCTAATGGATCCCTTTCCTTATCAGGACTTTGCCTTTTATGAGATATTTATTTCCTATTTCATGTTCCTTCGACTGCTGAGATCAACCAGATGTTCTTGAATTATAAGTCATCAAGCCGTAAACAAATCCAATCATGTTTCCTCCACTCTCTCAGCCTGGAGCCTTTCTTACCGTCTAAGATCATGACATTAAGAGATAATTCATGTAACATCATCATTCAGTCTCACTGTATATCTCATTCATATTCTGAATCTTCCTCTCTCTCTTTCTCTCTCTCTCTGTCTTTTTGTCCTCCTTTCCTTGTTGCCATATTTCTGTAGACTCAGAACATAAGTGCAGAAGATGTAGATTTAGAGAATGAGCCTTGGTATAGGTTCTTTTCTGAGATGGAGTTTGGCAAAGCGGTAAGTTGGCAGTATTAAAGTGACCCATTTATATATATAGAAAAATGCATGTCATCCCTAAATATTTTTGTCTGTCTGTTAGAACCATTCTTATGTCACTTCCTGTCTGCACTGATCATCCATATGTATGTTCCTTATCCAGCCCATTCTAGTTGATTGCATAGCAATAAAAAAACAATACAAAAGTAGAAATGGAAGAGTTCCTCTGAACGTGCTTCAGAAGCTGCATCAGAGATGCTGAAAGAAATGATAAACGGTGCTGTCAAACATGGCAGACACCACCTCTCAGTTTGCCAGTATGATTTCTGATCATATTCTAAATCCATGATCTGTCTGAACCTTTTTTCACCATCTTTTACATTACATTTTTGTCTTTTCTGACTAATTGAATCTCAGTATTTTATCTTTTGCGGTGTGATATAACATTAAACTGGCATCGGATTTGCAGGGTTCGTTCGACAAAAATTCTGGTAGTAATTCTGGTGTTGGCACAGATGACTTCGAGTAGGCTTTCCGTTTTATGGAGTGCCAGGACTGGAAACAGACAGCAGCTTGTTAAAGACGACAGACTCTACATTAGCCAAACTCTTTCCCCTGTGCTTAACCCTTTTGCCTGTTTTCAGTAGCGTTGCCTGCGAAAATTGACTGAAAAGTTGGCCTCTGCATCATCCACTTATTGGTTGTCAGATTTGCTACATCCACCTTAACTAATGTAGAACTACATAACATCCTGCCGGAAACTATCTGCTCATGGAGATTATATTTTTGAAGTGTACATTTTTTGTCTGACCTTGATGCAGCAAGTAAAGCACTGTAAATTACCACCAGTGTGTTGTCACTGGGATAGGAAGGCCGTCGCTACGCTCTCAGTGGCTCAGAGCCTGTGCAGCATTGTCATCAACTCAACACCTGGCAGTAAATAGCTTGGAGATAATTCAATTAAAATTAAAGCTTTTATTCAGAATGGACATGATCTTTTTATGGTAGGATTCCCATAAAAAAATCAGCTGTAAAAATAAAATTAATCACATTTCTAAAGCATTGTAAACACTCTGAAATATGTTAGTATTAGAAATATTAACAACAGCATCCATCATATATAGCAGCTTAAGTCTTAAAGCTCTGAGTCTGTGGTCACAGAAAATCCCAGGAATAAACTTGTTGAGCTTACAAAAAAATAAATAAAAATGAAGGGTCTATAATTTTTATGGTAAGTTTACTTTAAAGAGCAGGTCATATGGTTTTTTGAAAAATTCTCTAATTTGCAGTTTATAATGTAGCTATCCTTAAATGAAATCAATCTGCGAAGTTGTTAATCAAAAAAAGTGCATGATAAAAAAGATCTTGTCTCGCAAAAGAGAGAGTCGACTCAGAGTCGTCATATTTTCAAATCTTTTGCCTGTTACTGGTGTACTTCACTGGGCACACATTTGCATAATCCCTGTCTTGCTGCGAAATACGAATAGAGTGCGACCTGCCCACAAACACTTCTGCTATAAGGGTTTACATTGTGTTGAGAAGCACTGTGTTCAAGGAAACCACAGAAATAGAATTAGAACCTTTTGTTGTGTGCATGTCATTTTATCAAAGACTGCTTCTCTAATCTTGGCTTTTATTTTCATTGGTTTCTAATCTTAATGTGGACTAACAAGCTCTCCGAACAATAACCCGTACGATTGACACATTATGTGTACGGTTTCAACTGAGTGCTCAAAATAGAATTCTTTTTTAGTTGTTTTACTCCTTCAATAAAAAAAAATAATAATAAAAAATAAAAAATCTAGTTTTTGTGCAAATTTGTGATGTATACCTAGTGCAGCTTTAGATTTCCAGGTAAAGCATATTACTGTCTTACTGAAGTAGTTCTGATAATTCGATGTGAACCCACTATTTCCTAAAAATGTGTCGATTAATGTACAGTAGACTGACGTTGTTCTGATTACTTAGTTTAATAATAAAGACTGTTGCACACAGACTTCATAATCATTGTGAAATTGCTGTTTATTTTGCTGCACCGGCCGTTGCAGGGTTAATGCCGGAGAGACGAGCGAGTTATCAGGCTGGTGCTCTTGTGATGCAGCTGTTCTGATTAAAAGTTAAGACAGAGCGTCTTTTGTCTGTCGTTATTCAAACATTACAGTAGACATATTTTGGATTACAAACTGTATTGTTTTATCAGTTAGTTACGTTAAAATACAGAAACACTTATGCAAGCTGAAGTTTAGCTGCTAAACTTTGAACACTTAAAAACAATAATTGGTGGGTTGTTTGTTTCCAAAAATACAAGCTATGATGTTGAGAAAGGTAGCATTGCCTGGCAACATTGAGAGATCAGGCCCATACACAGTCTAATGCCCCAATACATTCTTATAATAATGACATAAAATACAAATGCAACAAGGTTAAGCACAGGGGAAAGAGTTTGGCTCATGTTGAGTCTATCGTCTTTACCAATCTAGTTGCATCATCTACCTTTCTCATTATCATTCTTACCACATGAGGCAAGATCTTACACAAAGCTCCAGACCAAGGCTGAAATTTCTTCCATTTCTGAATAATTGCACCAGCAGTTGTCTCCTTCTCACCAAACTTCTTGCTGATGGTCTTGTTGCCCATTCCAGCCTCGTGCAGATCTACAATCTTGTCTTTGACATCCTTTGACAGCTCTTTGGTCTTGACCATGGTGGTGGGAGATGTTGGAATGGAAGAAACAGATCGTCTGGACAGGTGTCTTAAACACCTAACAAGCTGACATTAGGAGTAATTCTTAAAGTGGCAGGACTAATCTGTGCTCCACATGGACACATAACAAACCTGTGGCAGCCAGAATTCAAATACCCAATCAAATACATATTTCACTTTATTTTCAATGTAAATAAATTCAATTTTCTGTGTGTTTTGGTTGGTATTCTGTCTCCATCCATTAAAATAAACCTACTATAAAAATTACTGACCCTTCATTTCTTTGTAAGTGGGCAAATTTACAAAATCAGCAGGGGATCAAATAAATATTTCCCCACTGTAACTGGGGATAACTTTAAGTAAAGTGCATGTGTGCGGTCTTTAAGTTGGTCATTGGAGACTGCATGTGACCCGACCACGCCAAAGTCTAGTGACAAACACAGTCAGTCTGTCACCTACTGATCCTTTGTTTACCATCATGTGGAATGACAAATATGAACTGCACCAGGAGTCCATATCCATTACATACTTGTTCAATTAGAGACAACATTCCTGTGTAGAAGATATGCTTTGATAATAGCAGTGTATCAAAGAATGCAAGGAAACGGTTGTGTATAAAGTTATACTTTAATGAACACATAAGCCCCATTTGTTCCTTTGGTTAAGTTGCACGGCTCCGCACTCACATTGTATGCTATTTATACAACAGAAAAGTTGTAAATTTTCTTGAGTCATCTCCTGCACCTGTTTGGAAACTAGCACATGAAAATGAACAAACATACACTGTTCCACTAAACTAGCCCTAACAATCAGGGGAAAGGGATTAACATCCTAGGAAATACTGTGGTAAACATCTGCTGATCTTTATTATAACCTCTTTTTGAAAAGCAGCTAGGATCATGAGGCACATAAGCTAGAAAAACAAATACCATAAAAATACCATATGATTTAATTTAAAAATAGGTATATAAACATTGTTGAAAAAAAGAAGAAAACAACTTTAAGTTGCAGCTTTCAACACCTTGTGGCATTGTGGCACATCACCAAAAAAGTAAAATTCTGTCATCATATACTCACCCAAACCTGTATGATTTTATTTTATTTTATTTTGTTTTTTGTCAGAATTTTAATTTCTGGTTGAATTATGCCTTAAGCATAGATTCATTGTACATAATGGCCTACATCCTGAAATTTGAACCTGTGTATCCCTTATGTGACAAATGGGACATGTACTTCCAGATAAGACGATGGGAAATTCTCAATGAATACTATTTTAGCATTATTACTTCCTGAGATATAATTTTCTTTAAAGTGAAACACCTTATAAAAGAAATGCTATTTCAGTTGGCATTTCAAAAAACATAAGGCTTTGAAACAATATCCTCAGTGACATAGTGTCCACGCCACTTTCACCCACCATCTCCGTGGGTCATGTCAAGAATGTCAAGTGCTCAGGTTAAATCTCACTTCTCACAGTTCGGACTCTACTGCGGTGTTTGTTTGTGAGTCTGTTTCCTGTAAACTCAAGGGCCATTTACTAGTCATCCTCACAGTTAAGTATAAACAGAATCATATTATTAGTATGTCTACATGTTTTTTGTTTTTTATACCATACTACTGTAAGAATACTTCTTTTTGTGCTGTCAGATACACTATACAAGGCTTCCTGTACTCTATAATGCCAGAAACAGTGTTAATATGATACTTAATTGCATAATTTCACTTTCTTATCATGTCATCTCAACAGCTGCATCACACTAAGGTATTGTACTGGCTGTCACAAGTATTTAGATTAAGATGCGTGCCACTTCAGATAAGGCTTTCATGCATGCTTCCCGTTTGCTTATTCTTCGCATCTGTGCCAAGTCTTGTGCAAAAGCCTCTTGGGATGCTGAGCCGGCTGTTTTTTAGAGAGAAGCAAAGAATGGGTTGCTTTGCACACGTAATAGTGGGTTGTTATGTCACTGGGTGTTCCTCAGGAAACAAAACTTCTAGAACATGATGTTGCATAAATAGAGCAATATTTTCACACAAAGCCTGTATTTATTCGCAAAGGTTATTCGTGATCCTCTTTACCCCAGCAACCAATGGGATGAATAGCTGCGGTCAAGTGTTGAACTTTTCTACTGTCAGTCACAAGAGGGGGTCGTGGGGTGCTGGCACGCATGTGGCATGCCTCTAAAGGGACAGTGGTAGACTGGGATTGTGCAATCGTATTTGCAAACACCACTTGCCTTTTTTTCTTCGGAGGTGTGCTGTCACAGTATTTTTACCATCTGTGACGTTCACTTGGGCTATAGGCTGCCCCAGCAAATGGCTCTCTCTTATCTGGCGTCAGGAGTTGCTGCCCGGCAATAACAGCTGCAATCCTTATTGGCTTGACACACACAGTGCTGGGTAGATTACTTATAAATTGTAGTCTGTTACTGATTACAAATTACCTGATGGAGATTGTTGTCAGCAGTGTAAATCCATTATGTTACACATTTTAGATAATATAATACTACTTTTAATTTCTTTTTAGATTACTTTTGACCGAACTTGTTGATTACATAGATTTGAATAGAATCATTGTGTACCACATTATTTGTGGTGAAGTGCATTTAACTTGGAGTTGTGAATTTATGAAAAGCTAATTCATTAAATCATAAAAATGTAAACTTAAAAGAAAAACACATGTGTACATGCAAATGTGTTGTTAGATTATAATATTAAGATAAAATGAATTCTCGCAGGAGATTCGAGTAAATATTTTAGCTTAAAATAATATATGAATATGTAATCATTACAAGAAGTAATTGTAATCTGATTATAAGGATTTTAAGAAGTATATTATCGAATTACAAGTACTGAATTTTTGGAATCTGATTCTGTAATGAGATTACATGTAATAATTTACTACCCAGCCCTGGATGCCTGTTATGTGAACTTCCTGTGATGTATCGCCCTGTGATTTTGTACAGCATGTTCGATCCAACACTCGTGATATTTTTAAGTACGTATGTAAATCTATTTGTGTGTGTGTGTCTGCCCATGTAATTTGGCCTGCTTCCCACACCAGCTGGTTAATTGTCTCTGTGTCTGGCCGGCCAGTAATGATAGTGACTCCATAGAAGACAAAAGAGAGCTTCAGTGAGAGACAGCAGCTGATTGGTGGAATACCTGACAGCCCCCTCCCAAAATGGGCGCCCTTGCTAATCCCACCCCTCGCTCCCAGTCGCTTGTTTTCCCCCCTAACTTGCATGCAGGCCAAAATACTTGCTTGCTTCTCCCCACTCGGCTTCGTCCGGAGGACCTAAGAGTTTCAGAGCTTTGGACACGGCAGACATTCACAAGCCCGACTGACTAATGCGCCTTCTCCCTTTCCAGCTGCCAGAGAGTCAAGCCTTTGGAGCTATCAATGACTTCTTTGTTTGGTTTGTTGCAGAGTGCCCCCTCTTTCAGCCCCTTGGAAACATCTTCTGACCTACAGCAATAGTAAGTCAATGTTTATTTTTTCCTCTCACAAATGTTCCTCTCCCCCATTTTTTCACACCCTTATTGTATGTGGGTGTGTTTGTGTGTCTGTCTTGCTCTCCAGTCATCTATTCTCAGGCAGAGCTCTCACGGGGCTCTGGACATTTCCATTGTTTTCTTTTTCTTTTTCCTGAATGACCATTGGCAACACAGGCTGTATGTGTGATGTATATTTGTGTACATGTGTGCGTGCGTTCATGGAGAGAGCTTGTTGGAGGAGAGGCCATAGATAGTGTGATGATTTGTTTTGTGCTGAAACTAGTGTCTGAAAATAAAACCTGGCTTTCTTTTTAAGAGAGATAACCTTGTACATCCGCCCATTCAGTTAGAAGAAATCCCCCAATTCTTAATGTGCTGTCTGTGAAAGTGAAGTGTCATTTTAAAAATTTTACGTTATATTACCTTCACAACAGCAAAATTATGTCTTTAAATTATATATTTGAACAAGATTTTAAAATGTTATTAATAACAAATTTAATCATACAGTTTATGAATTATTTTAAAATAAAATACAATATAATTTAAAAAGAAAACATTTAATGATTTACATTTATTAATTTAGCAGTGTTATCCAAAGTGACTTACTAATGAGTAATACAAAAAAACGATTGATCTTAAGGAATTAAAATATTGTAGAATATGACAAGCTAGAACAAGGAGGTATGTAAAAAAAAAAGCTTGAACATGGAATAAGAATTATTATTTTATTTTGTTTATTTTGCTTATTTATTTCTTATTTCTTTATTAATTTTCTTTCTTTTATTTATATTTTTTTAAAGGTTAAAGTTACAAAATTCTAAAAAAAATGTTGATGTGCCTCTAGGTAGAACATTTTATTCTTAACGTGAATATGTGTTGGAAAAACATCTGAAGCATCATCTAAAGCATGCCCCCCCCCCCCCCTCCCAAAAATAAATAAATCAATTTAATGTCATTTAAGCTTTCTTTAAAAAACATTCTTTAAAAATAATTTGAACAGTAAATACATTATATTCATTATTAGTTAAAACAGTTTATATTTTTTCTTTGCTTACTTTGACAAAACTGTAACAGTAAAACATACAAATGAATGAATGAATTTTGTGGTCCTTTCATTTCTTTTAAGAATCTCTGGCACACGGTTTTAGCCAAACAGTCTTCTCTTTGGTGTGTGGATCTTTTTGATGTTTGGATGTGGAGTTTATTGTTTTATCAAAAGCCACATGGTTCAGTTAGAAACCAGGAGGCCAACTAGTGTTCAGCCAAAACACTTAAACTGAAAATATGCTCTCATGACTTGAAGACAGAGACAAACCCTGTGTAAGTGTAACCCTGAGAGAAACATAGTTCTGCTTTATGTATAACAGATCCTTGACAAGGAGCCGAAAAGCATGAAAATACTATACTCCGCTTTATTAATGGTCAGATAAATCTGGTAAGACCATCTCTGCTCCAGCAGTTGTCTGGCAGCTGCTCAGGTTCCTGAGTTTGGAGCCAGTGGCGTCTGGAATGACGTGGGTTCACCTCACACTTCTGCAGCGGAAAGCACCCCATACATCCCTGGAGTGATGTCATTTATTGAGACTCTATTATATGTACAGTATGATGGAATATTTCATAAAGCGGGAGTCACAACAACAGTATCTTGTTCGCACACTTCATTTTTGTTGAATAATGGGTATTTTACTGTTTCCAACTATGAAGTAGGAAAGTATGCTAGGGCACTTAGGGGATTTTATTGTCATGTTGAGTAGTAACTGTTAATATGAGTGTCTCCAAAACAGAGCTGCCGATGTGTAAGACCATTGTCTGTGTATTTAAAATCCTTGTCATGGTTAAAATTCCCTCCCAAATCACTTAGCTGTGTCCCGTGTTAGTCTGTTGTGTTAACCTTGCTGAAAAAAAAAGGCTGTCAGGCTGGTCTGGTTTAGAGTTTTGAGCACTTGTGAGATGATCCGACTTTTAAACCAAATAAGACAATTACACACTTTTGTTTCCAACAGAGAATAGTGTTAATAAGGCCATTTTATTACTTTATTGCGTATATCCAAGTGCCATATTTGATAAGTAAGCACGATATACTTACATTTTCCCTATTCAAACATGTCAAAATTATACAGAGTGACTACAGCTCATTATGGGAAAGCCGGACACAAGACAAGTTATTAAAGGTGCGCACCTAAAAACTTTTGTATGGTTTATTGTAAGCACATACTGAAAGTTTAAATGCTGAGGTTCTAACTGCTACATGTGGAACGCTTCAAGGATGTTTTTTAAAGGATGCCACACAGGCCTCTGAGGAATGTTGTGATAAGGGCCAGAGCAGCTGGTGCTGTCTCATCTATATCAAAGAGCAAACACAGGCTGACTAAAACGTTCTCGGACTGTTTCAAATGGTTTGGCCTACATTACAAGTAAATCAAATATTTATATTTTACATTTTTTTAATATATGAACAGGTTAGTAAGTGTGCTGAAATAAATCCTCAATGTACAGTGTACTATATAATACATGGCAAAAATTTGTTTTATGTTTTATAGTATTTTTATTTCTGTTTTTCATATTTTTTATGTCTGCTTTTAATACCAAGCATTTTCTTGTCATATACAGTAAACGTGGCACTAGCATTCTGTTCTATTCAGATGTGTCACATGAAGATGATGATTTATGTGAGTCGCAGCTTTATATCTCTATTTGTGCCCAGCTCAGCCTGTAAAGCAGGCAACGGTGAAGTGGAGAAGAAGGACAGCTTGTCTGCCAGTGGGCAGGCAGCTCCGGAATGTGACCGTCACATTTACAAGAGTGTCCTGGAGGGCGGCGACATCCCACTGCAGGGCCTGAGAGCGCTTAACAAGCGTCACCCCAGTACTTCTTCTAAAGGTAGGCTTCAAAGTTATTTTGTGTACGTTTATTGAGATTCAAAGGTTATTCAGGTTTGTAATGATTTTAATTTAAGGATTTATAATCAGAATCACACCACGTTATTGTAAAGCCGATCTATTTGTAGCCACTTTTCATTAGCATTTTCCACATTCCTGCCTTCACAATACCACACAAATAACAGCTCATTTGTCTTTCAGTGTATTCTTAAAGCTGGCCATTTTTCACAGTTGAAACATAACAGATGTCCAGTTTGACCTTTAGTCATTCTTTCCACACCGGTCTGTTAGACAGAATGAGCTCATGAGATCCGGCTCAGTTGGGTGTCCAATACTTTAGAAGTGGGCCATATTGTGGAGCGCGAGGAAAGGGGATGGACTTAGAGATTAATAGGTGGATCTGATGATTGACACTCGCCCTGGAGAGGAGATCGACTTGCAGCATGTTCAGGGGTGGTCTAGTACGAGGGGTCAGCTGTCAGAGTGAGGTCATGAATGGAATGCTAGCACATTTGACCCGAGGAAGGGCTGCTTGGGTCGGCAGGGGGGCGGAAAGGTAGAAGATGATGACTGTATCCATTAATAGTTAACATGACCCACATGTTTAGACAGGGGCTAAGATCTTTTTTTAACTCGTTTCTGTCTGCCTGAATTTTTAAGACAACATGTTTTGAATACAGAACATACAATGCTGTCGTATATTTTGTCGATGAGTCAAGTGTGACACTTTGTAAAAAAGTATATAGAGTATAAAGAAATTATTAAAGACAAAAAATGAATTACCCATTGAAACTATTAAGCTGTGGTGAGTTGTGAAGTTTGAATCTGGCTTGTAACATTTCCCTGTTCCCTCCTGCTCTTAAGTAATCATTACTATCAATTCTTCTCTGTTCCTGCTGGATTTTTGGCAATGTGCAGTAAATATCTATTAAAATTCTGCATTGTAATTCCTGTGGATAGCAGTTTGTAACTACACAGCACACTTGAGGTTTCTTTGGTGAGAAATCCCAAGACTTGTGGAGCACTCTTGTAGCGTTTACATGAGTTTTTGACCACATTAGGAGTAAGTGCCTGTCTTGGAGCGGTTTGGGGGATCCTGTGATATGTTAAAGAGAAAATCATATTGGCACATTTGGACAAACCTTGACAAAAGGAAATAAATGATGCATTTGATTGGACTGAATAACTTAATGGAAGTCAGTGCAGGAATAGAGTAAATGCTTGATACATTTTAGATACCCTGTCTTTCATTGTATATGTCTCTAAAACAGTTTTTAAACATAAAAGTGTTATTGTGCCAGTCACATGCATCATGTATTTCCAAGGGAGTCACATACTGTACACGCTGCAAGACATGTTTCCAGTTGGCAGTTGTGTGGTATTTCAATTCATTGGCAATTGTAAGCTAACAGAAATAGTAAACTTCATCATGCAGTAACCTGTCATGATACATACTTCATGGTTTTAGAGTTTAGAAAAATCACGGATGAATCAAATTTTGACAGTAATGCTTTTATCTATCAAGATGTCCTACCATATGGTAGGTTAGGTGTTAGTATTTGTTTCAGTGTTGCATGGACAGTCAGCCCTGTTATTGACATGACTGTTGAAATCTTTAGAATCAGCTATGGGACAGGGTTTGCAATTTACCGGTTTGGGGAAAAAATCATAATTATATTCAGAGTAGAACCTCCTTGAATGCTCTAGACTGGTTGTACTGACAAAATATTGTTTATTTGTTTATTTAGAAATTAATGTGGCATTTCTTTCATTATTTGCCAGTTGTGTGATACTATTGTGTCTTTGCTTATTGCCAGTTGAATCTAATTCACTGTTTGTTCTGTTACCCTGCATGCCTGCCAGTGGATTATAAAAGTGGGAATGGCTGTATGATTTCATCCTGCTCTTCTGTAAATACTCACTCAGTTCATGCCACTAATTCACTAGCTTTTCAGTATAAGGCTAAAAAGTCCTTGTCCGCTGCCAAAGCCTGCATCCCTCAAATCCTTCCCTCTAAGTTTAAGCCCAAGCTATCGCCCTCTACTAATGAGAGCCTGGAAAGACGAACCGAGTCGACACAACAGCGGCCTAAGGCACACAGCTGTGAAGATCTGCATCAGGAGGCTTGTGGCTCATGCAATGGAGATACGACAGATGCCGATCACAGGTTAAATTCAGCTTGCAAGGGCAATGGTTCACCAGAGAGCAGGAACCTGCATAAAAATGGACCTGTTGTGGGATCTGTGAGGAGCACAGCCGAGTTCTCCACCCTCTATAGGAACATGCACAACATTCAGAGGCCGAGCTCCCTGGGCTCCAGCCCCCAAGGTAGTGTCCGTTGCCTGGCTTCCTTTTTTGAGAAGCCAGGGGACGACATTACCCTGGAGAGGACTGAGATCATCCCCCGGGATGCTGTCACGTTTCGGGTGATGGAGTTTGAGCGTATCATTCAGTGTTCGAACTCTGTGCCCACTCGTTCTGCCTCAATGCCCATACTCCCTAGTAACCCAAGTCCTTCCCACAGCCCTGGACCGACCTGCTACCTCCAGTCTGCTCTATCAGCTGAGACTCTACTCTTGCCAGGGCCTGCAAACACTGGGGACTGTCCAGCCATGAATACAGAGTCCCAGACCCCCAAAGAGGAAGCTTCTGTATTGTATGAGTGCCCAAACACCTCAAGAACTGACTTCCCTTTGGATCTCAATGAGGGCAAATCAGAAGAGAAAAACGGTTGCATTCATGCCAAAGAGACGCCCTCCGGCAGTACCTCAAAACCCACAGGTCACCATCACCACGAACACTTCCCCTTCCACACCAAACAAAGCAAGTGTAAAGGCACCTGCCCGGCTTCTTACACACGTTTCACTACAATTCTCAAGCACGAGCGCCAACAGGCCAACACCCAGCAGCTGGAGAAGAAGTGCACCCCCCCTAGGAACTTGCTTCTGATGGGACCAGCCCCTTTCTCTTTAAGGAGGTCCCTACACAGTCAACACGCCAAAAAGACTTGTGCACTCTCTGCCATGAAGCCCATGACCGGAGATCTCATCTCACCCAAGCTGAAGCCTTCGATTCCCCAGCGCCTGTCCTCTTTGGAGGTGCTGGAGAGGCTCAGTAATGGAGAGAGCTCTCCCTGTGAGGGGTGCAACTCGGATGACCTCATGGATATGGATGGCTCAGAAGCCAGTAAAGATCACTCTGAAGGTGGCTATAATGAGAGTGTCATGAGTGTCAGATTGTCCACACTCATGTTCAGGCATTACTATGTCTGTGATCACTCATCTTCCTCCAGGCTTTCTTTGTCCCGTCTGCTCCTCTGTCATCACCGAGTGACTTTACTTTTTCCATTTCTGCTGTGTGCCGATTTTGTGTGGTTTGTAACCAGATTGCCGTTATATCCATTTCTGTTGTGAAGTGTAAAAGTGTGTCATGTCATTTAAAAAAAAAAAGTTTTAGTTTTTTAAAACTAAACTTGAGTCTGTTTTTACTCTGTTTCAACATCTGGACCATTTATTTTTTATTTATTTTTTTAATTACATCTTTGTGTCTTAAGTTTTGATTGTCAAAACTGCATCATACATATTACACTATTCATTTTTGAAAAGAATGTCTGAATGTTGTGTATTTTTACCATCTTTTTTTTTTCTTGATGCATGCATCCTTTTATTTTGACAGACCATGGCTTATGCTTATCCTGCAGATTTCAAAATATGTAGATGAATAAACTATTGCAATTTTAAACTGTAAGATGTGTAAGCCATTGAATGTTCATGCAATTTAGATATGTATTTTATTGACCTTTTTCTTGTGTTCTCTCCAGAGTGTCTGTATCATCCCCATTGACTCTTTCAAAGCTCTGTATAAATGAACATTTTAAAGATATGAAGTGTTGTGTAATGCTTGAACCAAGACGGATTCAAATTATGGCACTTACTCTTTCTTTGTGTAATTTTGTTTATCATGGCGACACAAAGTAAATCCTGTGCTTTTTCAAACAGAATCTGATTCCTCACATCCATTAAGCCAAGGAGATCATGGAGAAAACTCAGACGAGGCAGTCAAGAAACGCTATGGAGATAAAGAGGTGCAATTTGTCTCGACAATATCTGCCCACCACAAACAAATCATTTTCTTAATCCGTATCTTTGTTGGTTTCCATGAACAGCGTGTTAACATCCTTAAAATAAGATTATTTTGTTTATGAAGAAAAATGTATAGGATGACTTGTTTTCAAAGAGTGTATCTTGAATTAAGTAGAATTCTCTGCCCCACTGACAAAATTAAATTAGGTTTGATCATAAAACAGTAAAAAGAAACTGATTCAGAATATGTTCTATATTCTATATAATATATACAGTATATATATATATATATTTTACACAGTTTTATATTTTAGGGTTGTGTCATGGGTGATATTTTTACCTGGAAAATATGATAAAAATTAATTGTAAAATTTTAGTTTTAAGCTTTTATCTGTTTTGTCAGTGTTTAGGAATACATACTTCTGTATAAATATTGATAATGATGGATTTAAAGGACGCTTTATAGAGACCTGTTTTGCTGTTATATTATGTGGTAAATCTGTAATAGGCAAAAAGCCCTCTAAATGTGAATTAAATGCCTGTTTCTGTTTAAAGAAAATTCTGGAAGAGCAGAGACGGTTAAGGCGAGAGCAGGAAGAGGCAGACACAGCTGCTCGGAGACATGCTGGGCTGGTTGTGACTCACCAACAGTTCATAACTAATGACCGCTTTGGCGACCTGCTGGTTATTAATGAGAAAGAGAAGAGAAAAACCATAGAGGTGACATATCTTCTATTTGATCCTATAAAGGATCTTGTTTGATGCTTCCTGTCTTTATATGTCACAAAGAGAGTTGCTGTGATTGAATCGATGTAGTAATGTGATATAATGCTAATGGTCTCTTATTGTCTATAGAGGATTCCTGCTCTGGCACAATTTGACTTCAGGGCAGAAAGTTTAAAGTACGTGTCTTACTTTTCAGATCTATGGATGTTAATAAGATCATGAAGTGTTTGTTAATAACAGCATGTCAAATTTAGAATACGACATCAAAAATCACACCACGTTTTGCTTCACCTTTATTAGGGAACTACCATTTCAAAAGGGAGATGTTGTATACATCTACCGGCAGGTCGATCAGAACTGGTTTGAGGGAGAGCATCATGGGAGAGTTGGGATTTTTCCACGCAGCTACGTTGAGGTACATTTTCTTTATCCTTTAGTCTTATGTTTTTTTTATTTTATACAGTTTTCAAGTGTGCCATAACCTCTCTTTTGTTATGCTGTTTCTCCAGCTCTTGCCCCCTACAGAAAAGGCTCAGCCCAAAAGGAGCTCTCCTGTCCAGGTGTTGGAATATGGAGAGGCTATTGCTCGATTCAATTTCACTGGTGACACTGCTGTTGAAATGTCTTTCAGAAAGGTATTGTTTCAGCAATTTTAATGAAGCTTACGCTTTAGTCTAAAGGCCGGCAACCTTAGCAAGAAGATCTAGAGAGATTAGTATAATATGTATGTTTTATTTAGTTGTTTTGTTTAGAAAACTACCTTGTGGAGTAATCCTTCAATGTCATGCATTCTGTTATTATTTACTGAATGTGAAGCCATAGATAATTGATTTTTTTTTTTTCAAAAACGTATTGTTTTTTATACTGAAATTAAGCCAGACATTCACAACAGATTTGTCACCAGCCAGCTGAATAAAATGCGCTGTACAGAGACTGCAGTGAATAGAAGCAATTCAGCAACAAGATAATTATATTTGAATGTTGGGTCACACATCTAGACATACAGTATGCATGCCTACAGCAGACTTTATTACAGGTAAATTAGTAATGTCAGAAAATGACTACTGAAATGCCAAAGAACACACTGCACTCACACCATTTCAAGTGTGTGTGTGTGTGTGTGTGTGTGTGTGTGTTAATTGATGATGGTTTATATACATATACTCTTACCTTTCAGAAGTTTGGGGTCGGTAAGATTTAAAAAAATGTTTCTGAAAGAAGTGCTTAAGAAAAATGTCTTATTGTTTAAACAGTTGTGCTGCTTAATATTTTTGTGAGGAAACTGTGATACATTATTTTCCCAATTTTTTGATAAATAGAAAGTTCAAACGAACAGCATTTATTTGAAATATAAATCTTCTGTAAAACCATGCATGTCTTAACTGTCAATTTTGATCAAGTTTATGCATTAATAAATAAATATGTGTGTGTTGCCTATGTGATCTCCTCAGGAACTAATTCAAAATCTTTTGTCTGCCTGTAGGGGGAGCGTATCACACTGATTCGCAGAGTAGATGAGAACTGGTATGAAGGCAAAGTTTCTGGCACTAACCGGCAGGGTATCTTCCCTGTCACCTACATAGAGGTGCACAAGAGACCCCGAGTGAAACATGGAGTAGACTACCCCGATCCCCCTCTCAGCCAGTCACCCCATCGGAGCAATAATGCCTCTCCACAGGTAAAGACCTGACAAAATCCTTGGCCCCTCATTTTCTTTAAACTCGTGTGAATTATTTTCATTTCCCATTCGTTTTTTTATTTATTATCTCATACAGTTGTTCTCACTGTTTCACCTCTCCATTTCCTCCTTCCTCTTTATTGTTTCCTCTCATTTCTCCTGACACCCGGCCTTGCCCTCCTAAAAGCCTATTCGTAATCGGCTCACCACCTCCCCTCTCCCTCTCCCGCGGTCTCCCCGCCGCTCCATCTCTCCTGAAGTCCACGCCATCTCCAATGAGTGGATTTCTCTCACTGTGGGTGGAGTCAGCAGCAGCCCCCCCACCGCACCCACTCCACCCCTCCCACCTCTGCCTAGCACTTCATACCGCTTGGGCGAATATCTGTCCCCTTCCATGTCAGCCAGTCCCGTGCCTCCCATCAATGGCAGCCCCTACTGCATCTCCCCCATGGCTTCTCCCTCCACATCCCCTTTACCCCCACCCTATCTGCCCCGCCCCTACTCGGCCACCCCGTTCCTCACCTTCACTCCGCCTCAAGGCGAGGACTTCCTTCTTTCTCCACCCTCTCCCCGCCTGTCCCGCAGCCTGAGTCCCTGTGGGGGTGCAGGGCTTGAGGGTTGGCTTACTGGGGGCAACAGGCTGGATCAGGAATTTCAGGAAAGGGATGGGGATGAAATAGACAGGGCTGGCAGCCTCCGCAATGCTCCTTACAGCAGGAACAATAGCCCAGCAGAGGTATCTTCTGCATGGTGTGGTGTGTTTGTTAAAGTTGTCCATTATACGGTGCCTGAGCTCATGGGAGGTCACTTTTCCATTGGCACAAGTTGTAGATCTAACTTGTTGAAACAGGAAATTATATCTGACCCATCTGGTTATGCTAGTGAGGTTCAATCACACTTCTAAGGCTTCCACGCCACGAAAAAACACAGACGAAAAGGGACTATTGCATGAACCTCTAACATAATTAGCATGAAGCTCGGATGTTGATATTTTTTTGTTTGTTGCCTATTATGAAATCATGCATGTCTATTTCATTACTTATTTGGAGGCCTTTTTAAGCAAATACTGATATATGTGATGAATTGTGATTGATTTGATTAAGCATATAATGTAGTTAATCAGACAAAAAAATATTGATCGACAGCCCTGATTTATATTAATAATAGTTGGTTAATTTTGTGCAATTGTTTGAAGAATTCTTGCATTTTGTATCTGTGTTCAAATGACAAATACTCTGCGGTACAGTTTGTGGGCATGACGATTTTTTTAATAAGCGTATACTTTTATTAAGCAAGGAGGTATTAAATTGATTTAAATTGCCAAGAAACTTTTAAATTGTTACAAAAGATTTCCATTTGAAATAAATGCTGCTTTGCCATTACAGGAATAAATACCATTTTAAAAGATAAGAAAATAGATAAAGATATTTTAAATTGTAATATATTTAACAGTTATTACCATTTTACAGTATTTATGATCATATTAATGCAGCCTTGGTGACTTAGTGACTAAAAAACTAAAAAGTCTTACCGATTTGTAAATGTTAGTGTGTGAGCTACATACTTTAGAAATATAAGCTATTCTAAAGACTTTTTTCACTAGAGGGAGCACTCCAGCTTGATGTAATGCTGTTTCAATGTTTGATTGAAGTTTTATAGGAAATGTGTTGAGTCCTACTAAGTCACAGTTGTTTCCAGTCCCTTATGTGTTTAATGTACTGTAAGGTTGCACTGCAGTCCTCTGCAAATAATAAGGGACTGATCAAGCAGCAACCATACTGCTTTTTGTGCTAATTTCAAATTTGAATCCAAACCTGATGGATGAACATGAACCATTGTGCACATACACACACACACACACACACACACACACACACACACACACACACATGCATATGTTTAAAAAATGAAAATCATTTGAATCATTCTTTTTTTTTTCACAGCCATTTAGAAATGATGTAGAATATTATGGGCGATCTTCAAGAAGTCCTGTCATGCTGTTTGACATCCAAGACAGCAACATGAATGCCGATTCATTCACGGTAAATAAACTTTCATGAAGTTTTAATTACTTTTTAGATGCACATACAGCTCTACTTCTTTCTTGATGTTATCTATATTAATTCAATATGAATGATGAATGTTAATGTTTCATGTTCTGTTTTGATCGATCCTTATGAAACATCACAGTCAATCACAAGACTCATTTGAATGTTTTATTTGATTCGATATCTAATCCTGAAACTCACCCCTATAATGCACGACAAATCTCTGTACCCTGCAAGTAAGCCTGTCCTATATGATTGTGGCATATGTTTCGCTCCTTCCTCATGCACTCACTCTGTTGTCTTACTCTTCCATGCTTATCCTCTGGGACACTACCATCCTTTCTGGCTTTCCTGTTATTAATGGACGTTCCCTTCTTTCTGCCCTGTTACCGTCTTCTCTAACCACACCGCCCCTTCCTCAAACTCATTTTTCCATCTGAATGACTGACCCCACTTCCTGGTTTGTGGCCACCTCTTGGGCCGACCCTCTTCCACCAATAGGAGGCAGTGTGTAATGAGATCATGAATATTGCAGAGACCTCAGTGAGGTACTGCAGCACTTTGTCACGGCCTATAGACTCCGCCCACCGACTCCTGCCTCCTCCCAGTAAACACTCTCTCATCATTTCCCAGCAACCCCTGTCCCAGAGCAGCAGTCCTGAGCCTGGACGCATGAGCTGTGGGGTGTAAGTATGATCTACCTCAGTGTGTTTCTGTGTAGATGCACCTTTAGTTTAAACTGACCTGCACCTTAAAAATGGGATAACCTTCAGGAATTCTCAAGACCACTGTTGGACCATATTTACAGATGGGTTATTATTGTTTTGAATTATGCTAAATATTAAAATATAGTGTTCAAGTCATACTTTTTGATCATGAAATGTATTTTATTTTATTTTTATTTTATTACTCCAATTTAAAGCAATAATAAAAGTATTAGTAGTAACCGCTTTCAAATAAAAACTAAATGATGAACCAAAGTGATTTATTTTATAAACAACAAAGTTGTTTAATTTAAGAAATGAAGTAAGTTAAATTATATATAGTAGCCGTTCCAAAGTCTGGGGTCAGTAAAATCTTTTAAAAGAAGTCTCTTATGTAGAAAAGCCCCCAAGGGGCACAGAATAATAAAATCCAATAATAATAAAATAGGAGAAAAAAGCGTTCTCCTGTAAAATTACTGTGTTCCCCTGAGAAACTTTTCCTTCACTCACTAAAGCACTGAAATATAGTGTTTCCTTTTACCTCATATTATTTCTATCACAAGTTTTGCAAATTAACTGAAAATTTCCCAAGAGAATACAAAAGGTTTTTTGAGAGAATGCAAAAGCATAGAAATATAATTTTGCTCACCAAGGGTCCATTTATTTGTTAAAAAAAAAATCAGCATTGAACAGTAATATTGTGAAATATTATTACAATTTAATTCTAATAGTTTTAATATATATTCATATGTTATTTACTCCTGTGATGGCAAAACTGAATTTTTAGCATCATTCCTCCTGTCTTCAGTGTCACTTGATCCTTCAGAAATCCTTCTAATATGCTGATTTGATGCTCAAAAACTATTTATTTTTATCAGTGTTGAAAACAATTGTGCTGCTTATTATTTTTGTGAAAAAAGTGATCAATTTTTTCAAGATTCATTGATGGTGAAAGTTCAAAAGAACACGATTTATTTAAAATAGAAGTCTTTTGTAATATTATAAATACTTTGAACAAAAGAGCTAATGACGACAAATTTATTTAGGCTTGTTTTAGGTAGATATCTGTTAAGCATTCATACAGTACACATAATTGTATTTCATATAACTGTGGAATGTCCTTTTTATGAGCTGTCTGAAGGCACATTGAACTGAAGTGTGCCATGTGACATATTATTATATATATATATATATATATATATGTGTTAGACAGACAAATCTATGTGCAGTGTTTTTAATGTAAGCCCATCGGCTATTTCTTTTTCAACTAAACTGAAAGGCTAAACAAGCCTTAATATTTGGTCAATAGAGTGATTTGTGCAGTAGTTTCCTATACCCTCTCTTTTCTTGTGTAATGGTGTGTTGTGTTCTGATGTAGATTCCAGGCTCTGTACAATTACAAGCCTCAGAATGATGATGAGTTGGAGCTGCAGGAAGGAGACCTGGTCAGTGTCATGGAGAGATGTGATGATGGCTGGTTTGTGGGTATGTGTCACTGATCATTGATCATTTGGCTCTCCGTAAAGTCATCTCTCCTGAATAAATCAAGTGTAACCAATATTATAGAGCTCTGTTGTTCTGGAGTTGTATGTTTTTTATTTATTTTTTTGTACCAGGCTCTTACATATTGGGTTCTCTGTGCAGGTACATCCAAGAGGACAAAACAGTTCGGCACTTTCCCAGGAAATTATGTGAAGGCTGTTAATTTGTGACATGATGCATTTGAAGAAATGATGGTTTGTATGAAGTGATTCTAACTATGCTTAAGCAGCTTGATCTGTTTGGGACACTCTACCTGTTGACGTCAAATTAAGACTTTTTCTCCTCTCCAAAATGTGGTCTTTCCCAGATGAATGTCCAGGTATGTGATCGGTAAGGTGTACGGCATGTCAGCAAAGAACATGCAGTTCAACTGTACTACAGTGGCAGCACTTGTTGAAGGATTTAGAGGAATACATTGTTTTTCAGACTCAGCTAAAAGCCATTAATGTAAAATATATCAGACTTGGAAAAGGTGTTTAAGTTTACAGCTGCGAATTGTACTGGAGTACAACTTCATCACATACCTGACATTACTGAAAAACATGAAATTCTATAATTAATTTTTTGCTGTGAATGTTGAAGGACTTTGAGTGTTACCGTTAGAGATGACAGTGTATTGAAAGCACCTGAAGGTGTCCGTATTAAGGGTTACAGGTCAGAGAAGCTGTAAAAGGACTGTAGAAGTTAGGTTTAGCCATTTTAAAAAGTGTTTGAATTTCAGTTTACACTCCCATTGTGTAAAAAAAAAATGCATATTCATGGAGCATATTCTTTTTTTATTTTTTATCATATCTCATAAAGAGTATGATGTAAATTTCTATTGTGATGAGGGCTCAGTGGATGAGACGACAACATTAGTATTTGCAAATCCAAGCAAAGCCATTTGTAGACATCAAAATGATGTAAATCCATGTTGGCCATGTTAAGGAGGAAAACATCACAGCACTTACTGTACTGTCAGATTTTATTGATATACAAAATTACAGTAACACTTTACAGTAAGGTCTGATTTGTTAACATTTGTTAATTGGATGAGATGTTAAACCAATGTCCTGTCTCTTTGTGGTCATAAAAAGTCCCAGGATGTCCCTCAAAAACAGTAGGGCTGTAACTGGGTGCTTTAGTGAAAAGCGCTATATAAAATACATTTTATTTTTAATGCATTAATTAACATGAACTAACTGTGAGGAACTATTGTTAACAAATGTAATTTTATTGTAAAATATTACCAAATTTCAGTTCATAAAGATGACGATGAAGTGACCAACACTTAGTTGGTAACAAAAAAGACTCATGCTTTAAGCGCTATGTAATGTAGTGAGGTGAAGGGCTACAACTAAACCCCACTTAACAGATCTGAATATTTAGACGCTTTGCCTCGAAACCTACAACTAATATTTATTTTCCTAAGTAATGCATATTTTGCTCTTTCAGTCATCCATTTTTGAATTGGTTGTTCTGAAGAGTGTATTACGAGTCTGAGGCGCACTATTTACCTCTGTTAACAAGCCTTGATAACATCTTAACCAGGTACCATTTGACAGTGACATTTATATAGTGTTATGACTGGAAATATGGTTGCATGTTGGGGATCGATGATCCATATAAGATTGCTGTACCTCATTTTCAAAGTGCCATTCACAGTAGAGGATGCTACATGTGGACCGTTGTGTTCATTTAGTTTGGTAGTCTCCACTGATTAGCTTGTGGTCTTCCTTAACTGAATGTAGTTCACATCTTCTCCAGGTTGTAGATTTGCATTTGCTTACTTTTAAGAGGTAGAATTGCAAATTTGAAGATACATGTTTGGATTTTCTTCAGATGAAATTGTGTCTTTTTGAATTTGCCCTTTAGTTTAAATGGTCCATTCCATATAATGCTGGAGAACGTGCTGCTAGAGAGCATGAGGGTCGTCTGAGACTCTTACGCTCACCAGCCTTGCGTCCAATTCAAAACAAGAATTAGGAAAAGTTCGTAAAAATTAGTAATTTAAAGTATCTAGATGATATATTTTTCACTTTTTTAAACCAGTGGTTGTTGCTAAAACCTTTGTCACAAAGTAATCACACAGAAGATCAACAAGAAATTAAATATGTATATGTGATCTTGAAAATGCGTTTCAAGATCGTTATACGATAGCAAAGCATATCTGAATGAAGTGCTCTGAGAAACTTTTAACTTGGATGTGAACATAGTTGAATTTCTCAATTTTCCTATTCTGTCAGAGTTGTAAATATGTAAAGTAAAATGAATGACAGTGATCGAAGTTACAGCAACCTCTATGAATATTACAGTTTATATTAAATGAAGAATATTAAGAAAGCACATAGATTTGCTTAACCCAGACCGTCTCATATGACTGAAGGAGTGATTCTGACACTGTGTTGGGATTTAAATGCCTTTCTGTCTCATTGCTTCATTGAACTGTGCCTCGTTTTATTTTATTTAGTTTTTATTATTATTATTGCCTTGAGGTAAACACGTTACTTTTTAAGGACTTTTAAAGTAAGTTTAAGTGTGTCACAGGAGACAATTATCAAGTTCGTTGCTGCAATCACATGAGTTATTCAAGAGTGTGTGATGACACCTGAGATGTTTACTGTGTAATTATTACTTTGTGGTCTGTATGCAGAGGCGAATTTTGCATTTTTTGTTTGTTTGTTGTTTATTTGCAGTGGTGTTACAATTACATTGAATTTAAAACACTAGTTACTGCTGTGATTTCCTCATTATGCAATATTTAATAAACAATATTACAGCTTTTGACTGACTTATGTTTGTTGTGGTGATGTGCATGGCCTGTGCAATTTTTTTTTTTTCTAGTTTTTTAAGACTCTTAAGTGAGTGGTATTCACTGACTAGTACACGTGCATTTGTTGCTGTCATTTGCATCTGTTTTTGTGCCCACTCACTTACACTCCCATAACAGATGTTTGTGGGGAGCATGAAAAAAAATGCATTTTCTGTTTAATAAGTCTGAAAAAATTTTTTTCAAAGGAAACAAAAACAAGTCACATGCTATTGCATTGTAGCAAAACAAAAACTTTAGATGGTTTTGGATCCCAGGGCATATTCCAGATCAACAAATTATAACTTGCCCCACACCCCTACCTAATTTAATACAGCCATTGCAATACCACGTAATACCACTAGGGAGCAGCACAGACAAAGGCAAATCCTCCTCCTGCGTTCAAAACAATCTCATCTGACCGCCTCTGTCATGAAGTTGAAACAACGAAACATAAGGAGCACCATGATCCCAGTGAAGCATAAACACATGGTAAGTGTGATGTTGTCAGTCCCACATATTTGCAATTAACGTATGTACACTTGAAAAGGTAAATCGAAACGAGACGGAAACCCCTCAGTAGGACGCTGATTATGTGACAAGGAAACACTAGCGTCTAATTTTCCCCAGCCACAGGGGGTAAAATCTGTTTGTTTAATTTGGCCATTTAACGCCAAATTGTGTTTATATTTGTTCACTGAGTATTCTGTTGAAGCCTTAGGGGACAACCTGTATAAATGTAATGTAGCCTATAAACTGACTAAATGCAAATGTTTAACAGCATTCACTAACAGTAGTCAAATATTACTTTTCTATTTTTGCTCATTTGCAAGAAAGAAGGAAAAAGAACAAAAAAGAAATTCTAGATTCTGCAGAAGCCTGTGGTGTTTTTAGAAAGGACAATATTTTAAGTGGGGTTTTATGCCCTATTCATAGTCAACATTTTATTAAAAATAATAATTAAAAGTAATAAAAATAATATCTTATGCTTACATGAAGCTTAATCAGGTCTCGGTTTAACAGAGCAGCTTGGAATGTTTCAGCAGCTCAGCAAAATGTTGATTTAAGTTTTTAACAAGGAATCCCAAATACTGACCTACTTGAGCTCTGCTCCAGTCGGAATTGTTCATTTAAAGCTCAGGGGGTTGCTCTCTGCATAATGTTGATCTTTTTCAGTTGAGGAAGCACACTTGTTTCATGGTGCTGGGTAGATGTTGTAATGTCGGATCTCCAGACTTTGATCTAACAGCAGTGCACTGATCAAATACACTAATGGCATCCAGGCTAATAATCTTTACTTAATAATTTATTTATTTTCTTTTGTAGTCTGGGTGATTGATCAAACATGCCAAAATGTTAATTGCTAGAGGTGCTGCGCTCAGCAGGGGTTCAGGAATCACTATGGAATAATCAGCTCACTCTGCAGGAAAAAGTGGAGATAATTTTTTTTGCCTTTTTGGAGAGGCAGAAAACTCGCAGAGTCCTCCACGTCTTTGCTCTGATGCATG
The DNA here is from genome assembly GCF_023724105.1 of Carassius gibelio. Lineage (NCBI taxonomy): Eukaryota > Metazoa > Chordata > Actinopteri > Cypriniformes > Cyprinidae > Carassius > Carassius gibelio. The sequence continues at coordinate 14,384,228 of NC_068383.1, read as the reverse complement.
GTTTCAACTACAATGGGTTTTACTGTTTTATAATGCAGAAGAAATATTACAAGGGCACACAAATCTTAGAATCTATTGACAATTTTTAATTGTGAAAAGTGTGTGAACTTAATCTGTATAGCATATTTGTCTTCATATATATATATATATATTAGTATACAATATTAGTATATATTAGTATACAAGCTGTCCTTAATTTGAAACTAAATTAAATAAATAAATAAATGGGAAGAGGGCACCTAAGTAGACACTAACAAGGAGCAGTTGCAAAAACTTTTCTTTTCCTAATGAAGAATTAAACTTTCAGAATGTAATTATTTATCCATCTGTTCCCATGGCTGGAATATTTCCACAGCGTTCCCTCATTACCATTTAACAATATCATCACTGCTCTATTCACAAACAAAAGAGAAGCTAACAAAAATTTGAGGGTATTTTTCACAAACCAGCAGGAACATTGTGATCTTTTTGAAGAAAGATAAATATAATAATTTTATCCTCCAGATCCACCATGTAACTTTCACATATAAACCTGAATGGAAGCGACTGGAGACATGAAGGGGTTTGATTAATTTTTAATGAAGTTGATTTCCACAGATGTAGTGAAGACAGCTGTATGTGGTTAAATTTTGGTTAAAGTTGATTTTTGCCATCTTACAGTATTTTTCTGTTATATCTTCCTATACTGAAGGCTATGTATTGAGACGTCATTTGTAAATTTCATATTAATGATACAATTAACTAATGCTAATTAGTTAAATCTTCTCATTATACATTAATTGTGGTTAAAGCTTATCAGAACAATGAGAAACACTTGACACCATATTTATTCTATTGTTTTTTCACTGCATAAATGTATGTACTGTATGTACACTAGCGAAATGTCACTAAAAAAAAAAAAATGTCCAGGTCACACAGTGAACAATATATGTTATTATGGTTTTCTCATTTCATCAGTCTTAGTATTACAATCTTAGTAGTCCAACATAGAAAACATCAGCCAAGGAACAAGACAAAGACTGCAACAAAATTTTATTATTAATTTTTTTAATAGCACATTTCTATTTTTAATATTTGCATTGTAAGTATGCTTTTTTCCTCTATGAAAATACTGTTTAGCAAAAATGTAGTGTCTAATTTAGTTCTTTTTCATCCTTCTCTTTGTGTCCTGTTCCTTGTTTTTCAGTTCAGTGAATTCATTTTCTTGCTTTAACTGGGGACTCTTTGGCCTAATAAATCTAATAAATCTTTAAATGCTCATCATATTTATTATTATTAAAAGGTATGGTTATGAGTGCCTATGGTCCCAATAACTTGCACTGTTATTAAAAATTAACAATCGAAATTAATTGATCACACTGATCAAGTAAACAAATGTTAAACAAATAGTTGAGACCCTAACGGCAAGCGCAATAATTGATAAAATAATGAAGCGGTTGCGCTTGCAGTATCATTACCGCAGAATAGCAAAGCAAACAATAGCCTGCTGACCCTTCACACTCTTTTCTCAGACAAACACACACCTCTTTATCATCTGCCTGCTGTGGCAGCACATCCAATCCTTCCTGCATCTTTCACAAACACCAATTAAAATGATTGGCAACAGCAGCATTCTGTTTTTGTGCGGTTTGACATTCATTCTGCTTGGTTCTAAAAAATATGATAATAATAGCAACATGTGGGTGATGGTAAAGGGGTACAGATGATCGAAACCTTGCAAGCAAAAACAATATGAACACAAATTGCATAAGAGTAAAAATGGAAGACACATAGCAGGATGGAAAAAAACAAATGGGTGATAAGAATGTTTCATTCAAAATATACTGAAATATATAATGTACTCTTATATAGCCATGATTGTACAGTTGTCTTTTTTATGTAATTCATCTAACTGCACTTTGAAAAGTAAGTATTATATTTATTGTAAGAATTTTAATTGACATCAGTATGATGTGCTACACTCCACCCGTCTCACTTCAGGACAAAGTAGTTAGGACAAGGACCTAAAATATAAATGTTAACCTAAAAATCTATAGAATGCTATGCATCAAATAATCAATTTCTCTTATGCTCACCAGGGCTGCAATTATTTATTCAACAAGAGTGTAAATCTATATTATTGTGAAATATTATTATTTAAATTTTATAGAATAAAGTTTTCTATTCTAATATATTTAAAAATTCCATTTGTCGCTGTGATGGCAAAGCTGTATTGTCTGCATCTTTACACCACTCTTCAGTTCCACTCTTCAAATGATTCTTATTATCAGTTGAACACAGTTGTTCTGCTTCATATTTTTTATGCTAAACATGACACATTTAGGATTCATATGAATATACAGTAAAAAAAAAAAAAAATTGATCCAGAAAACCAAACTTTTGAAAGATAAATATTTTATTTACAATTTTCCATTAAAAAAGGATTAGGCAAAAAATGTATTAATTAAATATGGACACTTTTGTACCCCTTTAATATTAATGAGTGTGCATGCACACTCGCACACTCATCAGGATTAGTGTAAAAGTCTCATACCTTGCTCCATATGAAAAAGGATTAATCTGGCTAAGGTGACTTTGAGAATAGACTCTCCGTGACCAGTATAGGAGACCGCTCCACTTCTATTGTCTGCATATCCACCAGATCCACCAGATCCACCAGCAGCATTGACACAGTCAGACGTTAATGTGTGTAACCTCGGGAGAAAACACTCTGACAATTGAGTATTGATCAGAGCTGACACCTTCAAACTGAAACGGCTCATTCAAGCGAGGCACTGCATCAAAATTAATATTGGTGTGACACTGAGATTATCTCTGTCCTCTATCTCTGATCCGACTCACCTAGGACAATCTCCGACTCACCATTTTGTTTCTGAGTCCTCCAGTGGATGTTGCGAACGCCACATTACCCAGAGGGTCCAGATCCTCTGCTCCAACGGTATCATGGCCCCATAATTATAAAAAAAAATGTTCTAGAACTTTGAATAATAAAGATTAGTTCTGAGATTTTTACCCCTTCAGATCTATACTTTTATGGTCTCAGACATGGTATTTTCAAAAGGTACTTTGAAGAGACAGCATTATTATTCATCACACTCAGAGATGTGCCTCTAGCTTAGTTCCTCTTCATCAGACAGACTTTTGTCCCGGAATTCAACTTAATATGCTGCATCCATAATCTACTAGATAAAAGTCTCAAACTCCCTTCCAAGTATGGCCTCTGTGCAATTACTTTTGTTTCCTGTGTGATTTTCATTTAAAGGCATCATGCTAATGACAACCTCATAGATGCTTTTAACAGTGCCAGCACACCCAAAATTGGCTGCCTGTCAACAAAGGAAGAGAGCCAGAATAAGTGCCCTTTGCCACTCCGAATCACAGCCGCTATTCTGGCAAAGTACACTCAGAGAGATTGCAAAGAAAGTGTTGTATCAGTTGTGATATCTCTGTAGACACATGAAAAAGTATGGATTGTTTTTAAAAAAAAAACAAAAAACACAATTCTTGTGATGTGCACATCACTCTTCCCTGCCAGTTCACCTGAAAGGAAATAGAATAGAAAGTGGAATCTTGGCTGAACAGACAGAGGCCCTATTTCAGAGGCTTCATATCCCATGAAACTCTGATTAAGGCAGCAGTGCTGTGGGAAACAAGCGTGTGTTATGAGTTTGAAACCTCGTGGAGGTCAGTGGTTCAAGGTGAAATGAAAGAAGACCGCCTCCATGTTGTTCTCCCAAAAATAGAAGCGCAAACATGGTCCTCGTGGAGAATATTTGTATGAAGCAGCTGGCGAAGAATCGCTTGTCAGGTTCCAGATTTAAGGCATCAATCATTTTTGGCAGGCGCTTGATTGCTCTTTTAGATCACCGGCGATGCCTGTGCCTCATCGGTTTAGGTAAAAACAGCTTTTAAAAGTAGCTTGACAGTGGACTGTATTTCACACTTCAAAGTGTTCACAGAATTTTGCAGTAAATCTTGACACATCCATGAACAGCCTAATGAAGTGTGCAGATTTTGAAGTTTAGAGTTCTCATTAAGAAGAACAGGTGGTTGTCTTGAGTTTTTGTTGTACATTTAGTTTCTATACTAATCACTTAAAGGTACAATTTGTAAGATAATTGCAGTAAAATATACAAAAACCACTAGGCTAGTGTTATATATTTTGTCCAGCTGATTACTAACAATATCTCTAATGTTTTCAACTACTTATAAATCATGAGAAAATTCTGATTCTAAACAGTGACACGGGGCAGTGCAGTCACCTGTCGATGATGTCACTTACCCTTTGTTACCGCCTTTACTGACGTAGAAACCACATGACAACAGCATCGTGGACAAATGCGGAAGTAGCTTCGCGACAAACTTCAACTACAAAGAGATGCTAATCTCGCTTGTGTCTTACTCGACAGGTGAGTTGTTTTGATTCATATGAAATGGAAAAAGTGAATGTAATTGAAATTATTTAAACGCTTACCATTGCTCTCTATTCTATGCTTTTCTCCATACATACTTTTTTCAAATCGTATTTTGATCCTGAATAGTAGTACCCTTATTACATGACTGAGATTTATCCAATACTTTAATCTGGTGGAATCAGTATGCTGTGAATAGGAAGTACTGGCACATGGGTGACTGTTGTATTATAAAAGCATGGTCAAACTAGAAAGGCCGAGGTAGGCTGCATAATAACCAGGTGGAGGGTAATTGAATTCTAGGGCCTGTTTTAAAAAGCCCAGTGATGGAGGTACAGGGCGAGCAGAGGGAGGCTATGAATAATGAAGCCACAGTGGGGTGGGATGAAAGGCAGTAGCTCAGCCAACTGTCACTTAGCACTTCCAGAGCACTATTTTTACAGACTCCCTTGGGGGCTGAGGTTACACCCCACCATGGCCTTGACTCCACTACTACTCAACACTCAGCCTGGGGAAGTGGAGGTGGCAGGCAAGGCTGCTTTGCTGGAGCCCACACAGCTCTAACTGCACTGCCTGAAGGCCTCAGGGAATGACCTGAGTTCTGTGCAGGCCAGCATGCCAATATGCTGCCTTTCTCAGCTCATGGCCTCAATGCCAAGTAGAACCACTGCAAAAAAACATGTATTTTATATAATTATACTTTTAAAACTCTGTTTTAATTATGTGTTTATGTACAAACATTGTGAAAGTGACGTGACATTCAGCCAAGTATGGTGACCCATACTCAGAATTTGTGCTCTGCATTTAACCCATCCGAAGTGCACACACACAGAGCAGTGAACACACACACACACACACACACACACTGTGAACACACACCCAGAGCAGTGGGTAGCCATTTATGCTGCGGCGCCCGGGGAGCAGTTGGGGGTTCTATGCCTTGCTCAAGGGCACCTAAGTCGTGGTATTGAGGGTGGAGAGAGAACTGTACATGCACTCCCCCCACCCACAATTCCTGCCGGCCCGGGACTCGAACTCACAACCTTTCGATTGCGAGTCCAACTCTCTAACCATTAGGCCATGACTTCCCACGACTTGTATTAAAATCAGCATCATAAAACAGATTGTAAAGGCTAAATGACGATTTATCAAAGTATATGGATGAAAAGAGGAAAGAGAGAACACACGGATGAAAAGAGGAAAGAGAGAACACACGGATGAAAAGAGGAAAGAGAGAACACACGGATGAAAAGAGGAAAGAGAGAACACACAGATGGAAAGAGGAAAGAGAGAACACACGGATGGAAAGAGAATTTTTGATAAATTTTTTCATGAGGAATTATTAAAGTAAAACCAAATGCATTCAAAAGATGTTGTTGACAATTTACTTTACCTGTATCAAAATCATCGTCTGAAATGAAGTGCATATCAATAATCAGGAACTATTAAAAACATCTAATAGTACAAAACTACCCACCATAGTGTGTTCAAAAACTTTTTGACTCTGTCAGGATAGATGTTGCTTTGTCTTTCTGTTGCAGCTCAGTCACCGAATCATTAGCTACTGGAATATCAATGTGCTCCGCAAACATGCTGGCTCCTCTATCTGTCAACATGCCATCATCTGTCTAAGTAAAACCACAAAAAGGGTTTAAGGAGATGATTAGTAAATGTTTACTTTATCCAGCCTGGTTGTTGTCCAATTTCACGTGTCACTGTTTCCAGGTCAAACGCTCCTTCAGATCCCAAAAGAATATTACAAATGGTGCTAATATGCACTCATAGTGTGCTGTACTACTACTTAAAAAAATCATGATCCTAACCTTCATACTGAAATCTCAGTAGGACAGACAGTGATTTATTTTTTATCAGTTGTTAAAATATTGGTGTCTTGGATGCCATGAGCCCAGAGACTGTAGTGTACAGCTGTTGAGATTCTCACTTGAAACAGAGTAGAGGGTTGAACTCGTATTTATTAAATAGTATTTAATTTAATTTAATAATTTATTTTTACATCGTGACTTAGCAAGCAGATTACATACTAGCTTGTTTCAAGCTGTGGTTTTCCTAAAATTTCATGTTTGAAGTATGACTGTGTATCATTTATGAAAGCTTACAGAAAAGAACTTTAATCATAAAAAAAAGTATGTATACTCTTTCACTTTTTCACATCTCCATATGAAGCTAGTGTTATTTATTGAGACAATACCCTGCTGTCTCTAATAATACAATTTTATTTCTCTGTGTAACTTTCTGTACAACATCACAATGGATTAAACCATAACTCTGGCTTAGGAAACTTTTAAATATTAACACGGTTATCAATGTCATATTTCTTTGTCAAAAACTGTGCATTTTAGATTAAAAAGCTTAGCTTGATCGCAGCATTGATCTAGACATGATTAATTTTTTTAACTGGCTATTAAAGAGCTGCCAATCAACTGTAAGGCCAAGGTCTTTTGGGGCAGTCAAGACAGGTGTTTTGAGGCAGCCATATCACCCTGGAGCCCAAGACCGGATGCACACTGAAGCTAAGCAGGGCTGAGTCTGGTCAGGACCTGGATGGGAGACCTCCTGAGAAAACTAGGTTGCTGCTGGAAGAGGTGCTAGTGAGGCCAGCAGGGGGTGCTCACCCTGTGTTCTGTGTGGGTCCTAGCGCCCCAGTGAAGGGGACACTATACTGTCAACGAGCACCATCCTTCGGATGAGACGTTAAACCGAGGTCCTGACTCCCAGGATGTCTTTCGAAAAGAGAAGAGGTGTGACCTCGTCACCCTGGCTAGATTCGCCCATTGGCCTCTGACCATCATGGCCTCCTAACAATCCCCATATCTGCTGATTGGCTTCATCACTCCGTCTCCTCTCCACCAGTAAGCTGGTGTGTGGTGGGTGTTCTGGTGCAATATGGCTGCCGTCGCATCATCCAGGTGGATGCTGCACACTGGTGGTGGATGATGAGATACCCCCTGAATATGTTAAGTGCTTTGAGTGCCTAGAAAAGCGCTATATAAATGTAATGAATTATTATTATTAATCAATTATCATGTATTCTTTTGTTTTGTTTCCTCCATGTCCAATAGCTCATAAGGTGAACTTTGGTGAAAATGAAAATGTTAAAGGGTTACTCCACCCCAAAGTAAATGTTTTGGCATCAATCACTTAACCCCGTAAAAGCTTTGTTCATCTTCAGGACACAATTTAAGATATTTTGGATATAAACCAGGAGGCTTGTGACTGACCCATAGACTGCCAAGTAAATATATATATATATATATATATATATACATGCATACATGTATTGACCTACAATTTTAGGGTTGGAACAAACCATAAATGGAAAAGTAAACTAATTTGGCTGGAACAAATCGGAGTTTTTTTTTTTTTAGTTGGTCCGAAGTATCTTTTTTTTTTTCAGTGTATATAGAAGGATGGACAGACAGATATTGTAGGTAGGTTCTTGAGTATTACAACATTATCTCATTCTCAAACACATACTGTATATCATTCTTATCTCTATCATGACACCCTGACATACTCCAGACTGCGGTCCACTCTAATGTCTACCTCTTAACACTCTAAACAGGATTGCATTAGTCATCTATTGATCAGTCTGTGCCTCTGGCTTACCCCAGTGTATAAAATGATCTCGATGACCCACTGAATGTGCTCTGATATTAGGAGGATTAGCCATTTCACTTATGGTGGCAGTTAGCCATCACAAATGAGATTGACACCGACATGCCGGGTGTTAATGAAGTGTCTTGTTTTACCCTGCTTTCTTCCTTGTAATCTGATAATTATTTGAGAAACTCTCACCTTATTCTCAAGATGGTCATTAACAAAGTATCTAGGGTGTGTGCTGAAATACTGTCCCTCTCAGAGCCTGGATGAAGTCTCTGACAGCTTCTGAATTTGCACTTCCTCAGCTTAAAGTCTCTACAGTATATAATGTTATACCTGCATCATATGTTGGGTCATATTCCAAATACCTCACACTGTCAAGAGGGAGGACATTACTGAGAGCTTGCACATTTTAATATATTGCCCTTGGACTGTACTGAGCTGTGTAATTTATTCAGATGAACACTGCTAGAGTGGCTAAATGTAACTTTCACAGCTCATCTCAGTGAGAAGTGCATCTGGGTTGTTTACAGGAAGCAGGTTTTCAGGCTCCTGTCATGTTTACTCAAGCTCTATTAAAGTGAGGGCTTGAGAGATGAAAGGAGCAATTCCATTTGGTTTACCTGAAACAATTTTCATGTTTTACTAACCTGAAGCATGCCGTGTCTAAATGAAGACCACTACAATAATGCACCATGGTAACCAAGGTCTTGACCAAGATGCCACTGTTTTCATAGTTTCTAAAATAATTATTAAAAATAAAAGTAAAAATGCATCAAGATTCTGAATGTTGTACTTCTAAAGTTGAAGGAAATTCCGTTTTCACTTACAATTATAGTAGCTACTATAATACACTTGGACAGTGCTGGGTAATTGATTCTATGTTATCTAGATTACATGGATTTAAAATGCCTTTTTAAAAAATACTCATAATCAGACTACAGTTACTTTTTTAATGATTAAATGATTATTAAATATTTACATAATGGCAGTAAATTATTCATAATTCATGAATTCTTCCTGATTCTTTTTTTTTTTATCTTTTGAAGTTAATTTTCTAAAAGATCTATTACTTGTGTTTGGAAAGAGGTGGGCTAGAAACCCACCAAATATTGCAATGTTTTACTGTGCTCTTTGACATTTGTATGGAAAATGCTGGCAGTAAGTCACAAGATATCCCTTAAAAAAAAAAAAACTGGTTTTACTACAAAAAAACAAAACAAAAACATAGTTACTGTAGTTTAACCATGGTAACCACACGTGGTTTTGCTACACTAACGTAATTTAACCATTGTATTTTTGTAAAATTGGTTATACAAATGCTAATCAATATGCTAAAAAAAACATGGTTACTACACTTAGCCTACTATGATAAAACCATGGTCCTGATTTCATACCTGTATAATGGAGACGCCTTTTTGACATCTGCATTTACATCTGCAAGACGTTGTTTTTATGAGTATTTGCTCATTTGCAATATGTATAGAACATTTCCTGTCAGACGTAAAATAGATACTGTCTTAGAAAATGTCTTATGTCTGACATTATTATAAGATGTTTGTATACAGTAGATGCTTTTCAGATGAAGCAATCTTTAATAAACATCTTGCAGATCAATGCATGCTATATGGGAGTTAATTTTCGTAAGGGATAGGGGTCAGTGTGATTTTTGTTATGTGTTTTGTCGTCATGGTAAATACCGTAGTCGCTCTATGGTTGCCAACTCAAAATTTGGCATGAGGCAGGCTCTGTCTAATGCTCTCACGCTGCCCATGTAAATCTCACGCCAAATATTTTATATTTTAATTCAGTAATATTAATTAAATATTTTCTGGAGTTTTTTTGGTACTAAATACTATTTGTACAATAATTATGGTCTATTAATAACTTACTAAAAAAATTATAGTATTTATTTTTTATAGTATTTAAGGATAGAATTGAGAAGAGAAGTTATTTGGATTTGATAAAATATATAGTTAAGGTTCATTTTTAGTAATTTTATTAAATAGAGTGAACTTTTTTTTACAATACTAAATACACCATAATTTAGTGATCTGTTAACTAATTTAAAAATTCTTCAAGAATCAAAGATTATGTTTGTGTGATAACAAATGTAGGTTACTGAGTTGAACAGATGTGTTCATTACAAGCAGTAGCATGAGGAAAACTAAAAGATTATTATGATCTATGTTTCACGTCTGGAATTGAATCATCTGGCAATTCACGTCTGTTAGACTGAGATCGACAGATTTCTTTAGTGAATAAAAAAGAAAAGAAAATGTGTTTTAGAGCCAAAGGGCACGTACTAACCCAATCTCATCGGGTTAATGATTAGTTAGCGCTTCATATTTCTCCTAGTGGGCCTTACATATTGATCTGAGCATTGCTTATGCATTTAAGAAGACAACTGGGAGATCAAACACTTAAGCTGTGGATTCTTTATTTAGATGTGGTTTGCAACTAATGAGTAGGGAAATACTATCTGTTGTTTGTCCCTGAGAATGTTAGCAAGCTCATTTCCTTTTCTGCCATACTGCAAAACTAATGCTAAACACTCCCAATGACTTACACTATGATGTATGGGGATGCACATACAGTGTGAGGCATTTTAGAACCATTTGTTTCTTAACCCTCTCAGGCTCAAATTAAGTTTTAGTAACTTAGTAAATTTAGTAACCTATAGTAAAGTTTTTAGTACTCCAGATTGATAAAATATGTATCTGGAGTAATAAGGTTTTTAGATACTTTACTGTTGCAAATCTGCAACGCCTGCCTTGAGAGGGTTAAAATCAGTGCCACATATTTCTGCTAACATTTTGTATGTTGTACATTTTTGGGAATTACATGTATTAGATTTCCCCCAACACAAGTGAAAAAGAAAAATGGTTGGCTGTACCACTGAAGGAGTACACTAACTCCACTGGGTTAAGGTGCTGTGATTTACATTGTAAATGTACATTTTGAAATTTACGAATACCATTTTTTTTGTTACATTATAAATGTTGTTACTGGTTTGAATAAATGCTGTTCTTCTTTTGAATTCTGAAATTCTGAAAAAAAGTATCATGTTTCCCCAAAAATGTAAAGCAGCACAACTGTTTTCAACATTGGTAATAATGTTTCTTAAGCTGCAAATCAGAATATTAGATTGATTTCTGAAGGATCACGTGACACTGAAGACTGGAGTAATGATGCTCAAAGCTTTACCATCACAGCAATAAATTACATTTTAAAATATATCCAAATAGAGAACAGTTATTTTAAATTTTAATATTTCACAGCATTACTGTTTTACTGTTTTTTGAGCAAATACATTTTCCATGACAGGTGATTAGGTCCCTTTGAAAACAGATTGTTTAATACAAAGCAAACCCTCAGCTGTTAGAGTACTATTTTTCTTTTTGTCAGTGGTGGTCCTCGAAAGACAAGACATGTCCAGCATTGTTTACAAGTAGCCCGAGGAGCAATAAAATGAGTTCATCTTAATTGATCATGGCGAGCTCCCTCAGTAGAATAGGCCAACTGTAATAACTGCTGATATTAGGATGCCCTGTGGGTCAAAAAAGCTATTTCAATTACTAATGTAAGGTCTTTTATAGGTCTTTTTGCCCAGAGGCTCTTATTAAACTTTCTTTTACAAGGGAGCTCACAGTGGAAATTATTGTTGATGACAAAGGGTTTGGGATTGTCAGGGTACTGCAGACTCACTATTTAACCCCTGGCTGCGGGGACTCTTATGGCCAGGGGCTGTGGCAGTCATTATCTGCTCTGGCCTTCACCATCATAAGCCTAATTTAGATGTCTGTCCTTACATTGCATTAACACATTTTTCCTTAATGCTGACCTTTATGAATCATAATCTTTTAATGAACATGAAAAGCTGTGTGCCCACCACTCACACATTCTACCGCTCGATATAGGCTTACTGTATATTCTAAAGTAATTATATGCAAAGCAGCTGGGCCTCTGACTACCACAGCCTTTGACCTGGAAGTCCTGAAAACAAGGTTTTGTTAAAGTAGAATGGAAATGTATAGATGTGTTGCTCATTTGTTCCGGTGTTATTCGATTATTCATAGATGATGCCAGAACAGTGTTCTAAATTGTGACCAAAAATATATTTAACTTGTGTGTAACTGAATTTTAGTTAGATTGTCATGATATCGAACATTTTATAATGAATAAAAATATGATTGTATGAATGTGTTTGACAGCATTATCTCTCATTAAGATTACTTTATGTCTCCTGACCTATGTCTGTCATTTTCATTGGCAACATAATTTTGTATGTACTTCAGACTAAGACAGGCGGTAGTGTTTATAGCATCATCTCAATAGCTCTCTCTAGTCTCTACCTGTCAGGGCAGAATGGATTGCTTTGTGTGAAGCAGAGAGCTTGTAAAAATAAATAAATACATAAATCTCCAGTGAAGAAGCAGGAGGTTGATGTGACACAAGTGCCTGAGATGTCATGTGAACCCTTAGTCCTCAAATTGAGCCAAACTTAATATCCCATTACCCCATTTCCTCCCCTCTCCTGATTTCTCTCTCAATAGTGCTGCTTAATAATTCACACTGTGGGCTATTGCATTTCCACAATCGGAGACTCTGCTAAAATACCAAAGCTATTGTCCCTATGCTTATTACATTCGCTCAAAGTTTTTGATACACACACACAAAAGCCTTCATTAAAGCGCAGCTCAGGATTTTGAAAATGTTGCATACTACTAAACATTATTAGTGTTTAATAGTTGTATGGGAGATTTATCTGAGGTGTAAACTCAATGCACTTTAGCTCTACTTATTTTGACTATGTAATAAAGATTGATTATTCATAACACATAATGTTGTTACAGCCTTGCAATTCATCATGTATTTTCCTTGCATTTAAAAAAAAAAAAAGTCAAATTACCCTTCAATGATTGGTGTGCCATAAATCCAGAATGAATGTCTTGATCTACTGAAAGGTTTAATTTTTTTTTTTTTTTTTTTTTGCCAGAAAAACAGATTTGATGTTTGACAGTTAAATTTTGAATGTAGAGGACTTTCTTTCTTTTTGAGGTTTTCATGACAGATGTTTTTTTTTTTATGTTCTTTTAAAACAAATGCATCACTTTTCCAATTAAACACTGTCCAATTTTGTGTTAATGTGACAGCAGGAAACAAAAACAATTACAAATTTGTGAAAGCCAGAATTTGTTTTGTGCTTTGAATTATTGGCTGCCCACAGAATGAAACCAATTAATTTTTAAGCGACAATTAAAAATCAAAATGATCAGTTTCCTATTCAGATTTAAGAAATTGCAAATTGTGAGTTGCTGCCCATTTAATGTAAAAAAACAACAACATTGGGACCTGTATTGTTATTTTTGGCCACTAGAGTGCTGCAGAAAGCCATTCTTACTAGTTTAATACATGATGTAAAAAGAATAAATTATGCCAAACTGTTAAGTGTACTGGCTGCTCTAGTCTTTTTTTTTTTCTTGACCAGATGCCTCAGAAATTCAATATAGTGGCATTTATTTATTTCTACAGTGGCTGAATACTAATATGGTAAAGGAACTGATTGATAGTGTGGTGTTGGATAGCTGTGTATATCATAATATCACCATAAATGGTTATCCCCTGATGTTTTCTCTCACCAATATGAAAATAAAGACTTATGTAACAAACAGGCAGTTTTTTTGTAAAAATGAGAGAACAAAAGCAACAAATTAGCTTAAGCGAGATACTTTTGATGAATTACAAGCTTTTGATGAAGCAGTAAAAAATTGTATACAGTTGATATACAAAAGAATATATCATAGCAACTGATAGCTTTTGCCATTCAGAAGGATTTCATTATGTTGAGTGGTGAGTTACGTACAGTATAGAAGGTGTTGATCCTCCCCAAACCCTATTTATTTTTCCTTAATCCCTACCTATTCACCACCCTCTGAAATCAATATAGAAACTCCAACTCCATTTGATAATCCTATTTCCAAACTGATTCGGACTAGAGTGTTAAAGCGTAAAATACAACATGAACCTGTCAGCTGTACCTGAATTGGAAGTCACACAGAAAATTAAAGTGTTCTAAAGTGAGAACTGAAATACATCTATAGGTTTTTTTTGTTTTTGTTTTTTTTTGTCATTTTAATTTAAAGTGATGGTTAAAAATTTACTAAAATTAGTGTAACTTGTCAGATACAAAAGATGTGATTCAATATTTTAATAGTATGGCCTTTTTTATTTGTATAATTTGTTTAAACATGTAATGAAAAGAGTAATGCAAACAATTTTTATATGGTCTGCATGGCTTGTGTAACATATTCCACTATATTAATTTTTTCATACTGATAAAAATGTTTTATCTAATGCAATAGCATGCTTTCTATTTTTGTATGCTTTTATTTTCATAACCCCCTTTTTATATTTTGTAATATTCTGGATAAAATAGGACTCACATGACACTTTTTGATGTTTTACATTTTTATTACTTGTGCCAAATGGTTTTCCATATGTAGCATTATCATGCAACACTCGCCTGTTTGGACCAGTGTTCTGTAATTATGTTCATAGTTCACAGGCAGACAGTAAATATGACACTTGGGGTACAGATGTTTGCCAACAGCACTGTAAACCATTCAGTTATTAATTAGACAAGCTGGTCCTGTCCCTCTTTCTCCTTTCACTGCCTCTGCCTCTCTCGCTCTCTCTCTCTCTCTCTGTCTTCTCTCCCCTTCTCCTCTGTGGCTAACTTTCCTTCCCCCTAATATGTGCTTAGCTGCTTGGCTAAGTGTTAGTGTTTGCACTATCTGTGACTGTCTGTCACAACAGCTTAATCCATCTTGGCAAACTAAGGGAAAAGTGAAATCCACTGATTAGTATTCATGGCCTTCAACAAAATTACCTTCCAACTCTACTGTCTGCAATGTAAAACTTTCAATGTTTGTTCTGAATATCTGTCATTGTGCCTTTCCAATTAACTTTTTTTTTTTAAATATAATGTATACTACATTTACACTGTTGTTTTCAGCTATCCATAATATTGCTTTCTCAAGTAAAAAGCCACCTCGTCTGAATCAGGAGAGAAATATGCGCAGAAAAAAACTGTTCAAAATAGTTCTAGTCAAATACTATGTTGGAATATTTTGATCTGAGAGGAACACAGGATGGAATTTTTCACTAAGGCAATGCAATTATGGATTATGGATTCGTATTTTGGTCAGAAGCAATTGTGTAAAGTTAAAGCTCCACAATGATGGATCTGTTTATTACAAACACATAACTTTTCTCTTCACAAGACATTAACTGATGGGCTGAGTCATGTGGATTATTGTGTTGTTTTTATCTGCAGTTTGAACACTCATTCTGACGGCACCCATTCACTGCAGAGGATCTATGGGTGAGCAAGTGAAGTAATGCTACATTTCTCCAAATCTATTCAAATGATAATATATATATATATATATATATATATATATATATATATATATATATATATATATATATATATATTAATCAACATCTTGGATGACCTGAATGTGATTTAAATGGTGATTTAAATTTTCATATAATTTGGATTAACTATTCCTTTAAAGCATATGACGAATGACCCATACAATTATTTCATGTTTAATTCGGTATCCAATTGTACTTGCTTAATAATACTGTTACAACAATGCATTTGTTGTCTGATGTCTTTTCCAAAACAAATATGTAAATGAAATTCAAATTTACTTGTAGGAGAGTACAAAACAATAGATTTGGAATGAAGATTATGTGTTCAGAACCATGGACAGGGGTTATAGATCAGCAGTGGGATCTCAGAATGTCCCCTGTTCAATCCTATAGTCAATATCTGATATTTGCATGCAGTTTGCTCTCTGCCATGACCAATCCAGATATAGATGGGCGGAGTAAGATAACAGATTCGGAGTCTGAGGTGGGAGGTTTCACTTGAGAGACTCGAGGACATGGGTACAATGCATTGATATTTTCCACGTTGTGCGCGAAAAACACACGATCCCTCCCCGGTATTACGCAGTCTATTTAAAAGCACCATCCACACACCCCTTCCATTTCTCTCCACTTTGGTCGTCTTACCTGCACTCGTGGTGTTCAGGAGAGGAATCCAGTGATGGATCAGGAAAAGTACCTGCCAGAGCTCATTGCCGAGAAGGACAGCTTGGACCCGTCGTTCGTGCACGCGATGCGCCTTCTCGCTGAAGGTAAACTATGTTTTCTTCTGCCATCATATTCAGGCTCCTGTCTGTTTGGTGTGGCGTCGCTGAGGTACGCTTGTGTGGTTATCTCGTATGCAATATTCTTTAATCATGTTTGATTCAGATAAATGGATATCTGTTCTTGAAGCGTGCATGCGTATCAGGCGTTTTTAATTGATTATGTTTTCAGGTGATCACGAAAATGAGGGAATTGTGCACAGGCGGGTTTGGTCTTTATAAATAATTTTTGGATGCAAGGTTGTCTTTTCCAGTGATTGGGACTGTGATCAACTTGTAACCAGTGACCGGAATTTAAAAAAGAAATTAGAAGCAGCATAAACGACAATGAAATATTAGGGGGCTCTCCTTGAATACGTCCGAAAAAGTTAGCGTGCTTCAACGACGTCGCTTACCATAATCACAGAATTTATTTCGAACTACTTAATCGGGCAATACGTCATTCATATAGTGAAACCTAATATAACGTGTTTGTAATACTCATTTATTAATGTATTTAATCTAATAAATTCAATTTATAGGAATACATTTATCTCTCATTCGGTTTCATTTAATAAGCAATATGTTCATTATACCATAACTTTAAGGTATCAAATACCATAACTTTTTTAAATATAAAAGTAATTTCGTAGCATAATCTGTCGATGTTCTTCTCGCTAACTCATTAATTTAGAATTGTATAGGCTACTTAGCTAGACGTCACTTATCTAAAGAGAACACTAGTTATTGTGATAGGCCCTATAGGTTATTTACAAGTCATGCATAACAGCAGAACTTGAACAGCAATGGAATCTTATCTTATCGTGATGGAAAACTGGCTAGCAGCCTTCTGTTGTTATGGTTACCTACTTTGACTTGCTATTACTAATTTTAATCAAACTTTGATAACTAAAAAGCACGTTTTGCCATATGAACTTAAATAGAAAATAATTACTTACAATTTTTAGGTTATATATGCTGCTTTACGCTGTTAAAAATAAAGCTGCTTCAAAAGGTTCTTCACAGCAATGCAATAGAAGAACCATTTAGTAAAAGTTTCTTTAAAGAAGCATCTCTTTCTTACCTTTTTATAATCTGAAGACAATTCTTTTACAAAGAACCTTTTGTGAAAAATGCTAAAGGTTCTTAATGGAAGCATTTATACAAAACGGTTCTTCTATGGCATTGTGAAACACCTTTATTTTTAAAGATGTACCTCTACTGATTTAATGTTCAGCACAGAGAGCCTCAATATTTCATTGCCTACCCCAGTGTTCATCTGTGTGAGGTTATAAGGACATGGTAGCATTGCATTTGATTGATATTATAGTTGGGATAAGATAAAAGCAGTCCTTGACAATTGATCAGATAGTAAGCAGAGTAATTAAGAGGCGATTACAGCTATTACAAAGTACTCACACTGGCTCAGATTATCTCAAGTGCAGGGGAGCAAAGTGGGGTATGTGCTGTTGAATAAGCATGTATATAATTAAATGACAACAGTTTTAACTAGTCCAGGTTATAAGGAAATAGTAAATAACAGTAGGCTAAACATATTTTTAATTTTAAATAATGTGCAACATTAATTTACATAAAAAATTAATCGCTATTAATGCTAATTAGTCATAATCTTAAAAGCAATCAAGATAGCACGACTCTCCACAAAAGGGATAATAAGTCATTTGTATGCTGTCTTTCAAATGAACTAAATTGGCCATGGTTATGAAAGTGTGCATATACTTTACGTCACCACTATTCAGTCTAAATATTTTGCTTCTGGACAAAAAAGGCTTATTGAACTGGAATTAATGGTAGTTAGTGGCAGTCTAGCAAAGCTTTGCTGTGGGTCATACTTATAAGTAGACACCTACTGTCTTAAAAGGCTAAATTTGTAGTGCTTCCCCCAAGACATGTAAAAAAAGTGTTGTCTTTGTGTTTATTTGAATCTGATTATCTTTGTAATATTTAGCTCTTGTCATGTTTCATTGTTATAATTAGCCTACGCCTAGAAATAATGAAATGAATAAAAATGAAAAACTTGATTATCTCTCACCTTGGTAGCACATTATGAAGGATGTACCAATAGTGGCAAGAATAATAAAAAAAAAAAAGCAAAAGCAAACCTTGTGGTTTTGTTAAATTTCATGCTGAGCCACTGTTACCCTGCAGTGTTTATTTACCCAAGCACATATTTTATTTATTTCTGAATGTCGTATGATAGTCAGGCCTCTTGCATGTACCTTTAGGGCCAGTGAACAGTACAGATACAGAACAGTATCCAGACTTAAATCTGGATAGGAAATGACTCTGGCCCATGCTCAGGGAACGCTTTGATATGTGTTTTTTTGTTTAAGATTTAAATCTCTACACTTTTGTTTGCTGTACATTTTGGGATATTAAGGGAATTTAAATCAAATGCTTTCACTCTCAAAGTTTCTGGGCTTAAGGAGAGTTCAGGCAAGGAGTCTCCCACAGCTTAGTTATTTTGGTACAGATTTTGTCACACTTTAAGAGGGAAGTGATTAATATTACAACGGCGATCAATACAAGTGTAACTTATCCTAAACACCAGGCGGCCTGGAAACAACTGACGACTAAGCACTTTAGTTAATGGCCCGTGTCTGCGTAACTGTGATACTTACATATTTTAGTGCAGTAAAGCAACTGCTAGAAGATCATTTACATTCAAACCAAAATTTATTCAGACACCTTCAACATTTCACACATTATCAAAGTTCGCTATAGTTTAGAAAATGGTAATAAAATATGACAAGAACTGTGTCAGAACAAATTCATCTTGATAATGTTAGATAACAATAAAGCAAAACTTGGTCAGGTCAAAGTGTCTGAATAGTTTTTGGTCCCAAATTTTCATCAACTTTACTGGAAGTCTACTGTATGAAGAATTTTTGAGTATTATATGTCACAGTTTACTTTATTTTTACTATGCTTGCTTACATAAATGAACTACAGTGTCCTGCACCAACTAGTAAAAAAAATATAAAAAATTATATCTGGAGCCTGATTAATTTTTGGTTTGACTGTATCTTAATTTGCACAGCTCATCAAATAATATGAGTTAAATTCATCAAATATTATGACATACAAGTGATCTTATATGCAAATGTAATTTCCATGTATTACATACATTGTCATAAAAAAGCAAAAATATATATTAGAAATTGGAACAATTTAATATATTAACATTTATATCTACCCCATACAAATATGTTTGTTTATGTATAAGTAAAACATTTTTAGACATGTATGTCATACATATGTATATCCATCTTAAACCCATCACTATATGTTGATATCATATATTGTATTTTGTATATATTGTAATTTTGTTTTATAAATTTCCATATACATGTAAAATATATACTGAAGATACATATATAGTTTTATATATTTTATGAACTTATATCTTCTTCTGCTCAGAGAATGTATATATGTGAAAATCATATATTGCCTTATTGCCTTATTGCCTTACTTTATATGGCAATATCACTCTTGATATAAGGTAATATCTCATATACTACATTTTGATATTGGATATAAGCAAAATGAGTTGACATGTTTGTCTCAGAAAAGATAGGGTATCTATGGCTGAAGGAGACTGTTTAAAGTTTATTCATCTTCTCCATCCAGAGGTTTTCGATTTTCAGGTGAGACAGTCCACTCCAGAGAACCACCGACTGGAATAAGCTGTTCCTCATAAGGGAACAAAGAGGATGCTTCAAATTCCATTCTGTCATTTTGATCTTGTAAAGTGTATTGCTGAATTGCTTTTATAGAGGTGACTTGATGCAAACTACTAAGAAAAGGACAGACTGCTACTGCATCCACTTTAGAGTCCCTTTTTCTAAAATGTGGCTTCTTTTTCTCATAGAGACAAAAAGTAAGATAGCAAAAAATTGCTAAGTAACAAACAATTTTGGAATGGATATTACAAGGTGGTGTTAAAGATGAGGCAGGATTTTGCTGAAATATTTTCTCCCTGATGAAATTAAATTAAAATTAAGCATTTAAATCAAAGTGCTCTTATATTATTAAAACAGCTGGTCATTCATTGCTGGACATTTATTTGTGGTTGACGGTGACTCAAATGAAAAGCAGCACACAAAGCATTTTTTTTTTCCAAATTGGAGAATGTTGAAATATATTTATATATTTTATGCTTTTACAGCCACAGCTGTAGTGATTAAATTTTGTTTTAAACAACAGTAATATGACTCTCAAGAATTGCTGTGCCTGATGGGAAAATTCTACCACAACACACTTAATTATATAGAACAGCATGAGTGTCATACAGTATTTCAGTAATTAATCACCATTCACTATAATAACATTCAATATTCCCATTCAACTCAATGGCAGTTGCTCGGCTGACGCAACACCTAGTGGTAGTAATAGATTTGGAGGTTGTTGCTCATGGCTCATTTTTAAGAATGCCTTTTAAGAGCCTTTAAAAAGTATCTACTTATAGAATACACTTGTTTTTTTTTTCTTCATTTTTTTTTAGTGTAATAAAAATACTTTTTATTATAGGATAGTGCAGTTACAACATTTCCTAGCAGGGGTTAATGGGACCTTGCTAAGCAGCAGTTTGTAAACCATTTCTTTAAATTACACAGTGTTTACTAAATGTTTGCAGTCCAAGTTAACCAGGATTAGCAAGTCAATCTAGTTATATTTGTGGTTTAATACACACATCTTTCAGATTCTACACAGTTCATACGCTTCCAGAAGTCTTAAATTAGTGCTTATGGATGCAGTTGATCAAAAGTGGGATCTAGCAGTAACCTTGTCCTGACAAAACAAAATCATTAGGCCAATGTCTCAAGATAGAATGAATGTTTAATGATATGTCTCAATTTTCATAAGCAGTTTTTTTACTTGATTTAGTTCTCCTGCAGTATAAATTTGAACAAGATTGCAGTCACACACTTTGTTAGACCAGCTACTGCAATCCTCCAGACATTAGTATGTAGAGAGTGAGCTATTAAAAATGGGTATGTTGATAGGATCAGCTGTTCCTAACAGCTTCCCATTTGAAAACTTATCAAGCCACAGCTCTCTATCACAGTGTAATCATGTGCAGGCTAATAGGTTAATGCCAGCTACATTAATATTTTGATAAATATGTTGATGTTGTTCCACAGCTGAAATTGATAGATGGCTTGATACCCTGTTCTAATGATACGGGATGTGCCGGGTCATTTTTATATTTTGTAGCAATTGGAGACTACAAGAAGACCTTGTTTAGCTGTGAGTTCCTAGAAGTGTGACTGTAGAAGTTAGAAGAATTTTTTTCTATTTTTTTTATTATTATTTTTTCATATTCTTCTCTTAGGCTTACTGATGGAACTAATTATTGTGTGCCAGTCACCTCTCTGTATATTTGGCCCTCTGCTTCATGATTCTTTTGCATGTTGCCTTCCTCTAGTTAATGGCTGTGAAAACTATGCCTTCTTAGTTAGTGTATATGGATGTAGGAAGGCATCAATTGCATTTATCCGAGTTGGATTTTGAAGCAGTGTAGACGTATATCCTTTGCTTCCTTTAATATCCCACAATCCTGTGAGGTTTACGGTTGGTGGAAAGAAATAAAAGAGTGGCTGGAAATATTGATTGAATGGATTAATTTCTATACTACAATTACACACTTTTTCATTATTAGCTATAAAGCTCATTAAATGCTACTTATGACAGGTTTTGCATTTATATATTCCACCAGGATATTTTTGTTTTTGGCACAGGTCACTTGTGTTTGCTCGAGCAGTGAACTGCACTGCATATATTATTCCTGAAACTCCAGCTGGAACAAAGAGATCCCAAGTGTCTTTGTTCCTCAGGCTGGATGGCAGATTCATTTTCTTCTTGCTGTTACAGCAACACCTTCTAAAAATGGGATGCCCATACACTTGCTGTGAGAGGTAGCGAGTAGCACTCTTTTGCAAGCATGTTTGGTGACTTGATGAAATATCACTCTTCATGGAGAATGTGGTATGGCTGACAGCAACAGCAACTGAACAGGCTTGTCCTTGAGATCCTGGAATAATTTGCCTCAATATTAAGTATGTGGCAGATGTTAGTGTCCATTTTGGCTAAAGAACAAAATTGGATACTGAATTAAGTGTGTGATTTCATTTTTGTGTATGCTTCAGACAGGTGAAGCAAATGTGTGGGATCTAAAAACTATTTCTCTTTCCCTTTGCTCTTCTCAATAATCATCTCCAGCCCCGTCTGAATGGAGACTGTGCAAAGCTGGAGCAGAAATCATATCGTCCTTTTAATGCATGACAGCCACACTCTCAGCTCCTTATTCATGCATAATATGAGCCCCCCGGCAAAAGTTCAATTAAGGAATCTTCTTATGATTTAAAATTTAATGGAGAAAATAGATTTGCTAAAAAGCATGTCACAATGATTTAAGGCATTTTTGTATTTTTGGTCTTCATTTTACTGTTAGTGAGCTGTCAGTAACTGAATGAATACAGCAAAAAGGGCATTCAGTAATTTGTGCACACATATATGTTTAATAAACAGGTTTGGGGATTTTTGTTTTTGAAAGTGATATTAATGAAATGTATAATGTTATGAAATACTTCTATTTAAGATGCTGTTTTGAAACTTTCTTTTCATTAATAAATTCTTAAAAACATGGTCTCCAAAACACACATTTATAATAGAAATATTTGTTTCTTGAGCACCAAATTTGTATATTAGAATGATTTCTAAAGGATTATGCAACACTGAAAAATTTTGTTTTACCATAACAAGAATAAATAATATTTTAAAATGTATTAAAACTAGAGGTGTCAAATCGATTATTCATGATTAATCGCATCCAAAATAAAAGTTGTGTTAACATTATACGTATGTGTGTATAAAAAGCATAGAATAGTTATTTTAAAAACAAAAACAAAAAATATTAACATTGGTAATTCATGTCAGCTCATGTCCATTAAATAATATAAACGGATACAATTACATGGTAACACTTTACAATAAGGTTCCATTAGTGTATTAGCGTAGAGGAACGAACCAGGAACCACACATTTTTTACAGTATTTATTAAACTTTGTTAATGTTAATGAAAATACAGAGTTCATCGTTAGTTCATATTAATTCACAGGGCATTAACTATTGTTAACAATCACAACTTTGTTTTTAACAATGCATTAGTAAATGCTGAAATTAACATTAACTGATATTAATAAATGCTGTAGAAGTATTGTTCATTCTTAGTGCATGTTAACTAAAGTAGTTAACTAATGTAAACTAATGAACTTATTGTAAAGTATTTCAAATTACATTAACTACACACACACACAAACACACACACACACACACACACGTGAGTAATGCAGCACACGTCAGGCTCAATTTTATTCTGTTTAGGAAGCAAGACAATATATTCTTTACGTTGGAGGTTAAACATTAGCATTCAATGTCTTTTCCTGCCCATTAAGAAACATCCAGGAAAAATCATTATCATTCACCCTGAATTGTTGTTCAACGATTAAAACACATTTCACTGGAATATGAATGCTTTATGTCAGTGTTAATGTTAGTGTATTTGAGTGTAGAAGATAAGTGTCTTGAGATGCACAATGTGAAAATATCACCTGTGACTAAACTATAAAAAAATATCTACATTCCCGCTGGGCCACTAAGGTTAATTAAGTAATGTAAATTAGAGCGATGCACAATGCAGGGTGTTGTATGATGGGGAAGGAAATGAAAAGAGAAGAGGTTTCTAATAGTAAAGACTTTTAATATTTGTTGAGATCTACAGAAGATGGAACTATATTAATATTCAGAAACTGAAATGAGTTTCCCATACTCATCTGAGACTAATATTATGAAGCCAATTGAAAAATCATGGTGTTGGGAATAGACATGTTCCAACAAATAAAAGTATAACGTTTCGAAAATAACAATATCTCACTTTGAATATGATGTGTTTAATGGATATTGTATGTGTGTTTTGACCTCAGTTTCTCATTGATTGCATTTTCATGCACAAGAATGTTGACATTAATCAGAACGGTGTCATAATTTGACCATTTATATGTAAATGAACAATGTGTATTCTTTCTCCATGTTGCATGGATCCAGTTTATTTGTCAGCTACAGTCAGATGAATGATGCATAACTTACCTTTTGGGCAAATGGGAACACCATAGCCCTTTTTCTTGATTTTCTTTAGTCACATAGCACCAGTTATTTAAAAATGGCCTTTCTACTACATAGACACAGGACTGAATCACCCCTGACCTTTAAGTGTCATGATTTCTTAACAAGATTAAACTGGAAGTCTGATTTCTAGACATCGAAGCAAGAATTATAATAACAATTTAACCAAAATATTAACTTAATCTAAAACTGATAAAGGTGGTCTTTGTTTGCTGAAGTAGTATGAATGAGTAGCATATAAAAAAGTAGTCTGAAAGTTTCCCTCGGGTGACATGCAGGGCAACAATTCACAAGCTGACGTAGTTAAAATGCTGCCAAGAAGTTAGTATTAACTCCTTTATATGTGTTCCATAGATTGAAAATGTCCAAAAAAATGGGTTTTATTATAGATCAAGCGTATCCTTCAGTGTGGGATTTATGTTATTAAATAGGAAAATACAATCACGGAGGGCCTTTTGGAGCTGAGATTGCCTCAGCTCTCTGCTAATTTGTGTTCTGGTTGATTACTATAAAGCTACTATTCCTGCAGAGTTGACTTTTCTGAATGGGAAGGGGACTGTGATTATTACCCATGGTTCTTTCTTTAGAGACATTGCTGAGGCAGAAACACAATTCGGGTTCGAGAAATTTACAATTAGCCCAGACTAATTTACATCTCTCACTTTTGACAGCTGCCTCCTCCAGATCCTGTGACAGAGTCACTGTCACACCCCTTGAATCATTCTGTGTGTTTTTCTCCTAGTCTCATTGTGTCCTTGATCTCAGGTGTTACCTCATTAGTTACAGGTGTTTCTCATTATTCCCATAATTAGTCCCGTTACTTAAGCCCTGTGTCATTCCATGTTTCTTTGTCTGGTATTGAATGTTGTCTTCCATGCTACTGTACGTGTGTTCCTGTCTGCTCTGTCTGCTCTGTCTGCTCTGTCTACCCTGTTTTGGATGGATTAAAGCATGTGTTTACTGTGAATTCTCCTTCGTTTCCTTGTTCTGCACTCCTCACCGAGGTGTATTGTACATTGATCATCTTTAGATGAATTATTTAATCATTTTTAAACCTACACCTCTGTAACTTTATATGTGTGTATGAGTGTGTCAGGAGAATGCAAAGCAATTATTGCACTGATTAGGTTACAAATTACAGAGAAATGGTAAACACACAGTGAGGAGTACAAAAATAAAAAATGTAACAAATGAAGAATGAGTATATTTGACATTCTATGATTTTTTTATGCTTATTGTAATGTCAAGAGGATTCAATTTCAAAATGATCAAATAGTGCAGTGAACATATTTTAATGACTTTTTGATAGATCAGTTTATATATTTATTTTAGGATTTAAATATTTGAATGATTTTTTTAAATACTTTGAATGACCAATCAATTGTCCATGCATCAGTAACTGTATAGGGCACTTCTTAAACAAGTTGGGCTACAGTGTTTTATGCAAAGATGTCTGAAAAAACAACAACAGATGTCTGAAAAAACACCCAGGGCCAGAATTTAAGCATGGATCTTTCCTTTTATGCTGCGATACTTATTCCACAGAGCCACTCACCCTTGAAATTGTTATATGTATCAACTAAAAGCCCATTTTGTGGACTTTTTGGTCTTTTACTCTCTCAATAAGTTCAGATCAGCAGTTCCTAAATAGCACCCAGAGACTTTTGTTAGTTAGCGTTGTCAGGCGTGCATAGCATACTCAAGAGATGTTTTCGTTGTGTTTAGGGGAATCAAAAACCAATGAAATCCGAAAACAAAGAGGTTTTACAGCACTCTTTTTTTATGTAGAATTTGTTTGTTTTTGCAGTTTGTATTTTGCAAAAAGTCTAAGGAAAAACAGCTGCTGTGATCAAATCTTTTCTGGGCAAATAAAATAGAATTAGAAATGCATAACAGAAGAGTCTGTTCCAAGTGGATTACAATACTGAGAAGTATTTTCAATATTTCAAATGAGTTTACATGTAATCATAAGCAAGAGGACAAAGTGATTATACTTTCCTTAAATTCCTATGTTACAGTTTTTGCAGAAACAAATCTTAATTCAGGATGTATGTAGCCATTCTCCGTTAAATACATTGTCATGCCTAATTGTTAGATCTTCTTTTGCAGATGTGTCTTATTTTCAGCCTGGTTTGGTTTCTTTCATACCCTTCAGCCAAAGGGCAAAGACGAAAGGAAGAAAAGCATCCCTAGTACAAAAAAAATATAAAAAAATGTATCAGGTGATTTTTACATAAACCATGTCATTGCTTACTTTTTTTGATATAATTTTTTTTTAAAAAATTTTTTCAAGTGAAATAGGTTTGTTAGGTTTAAAGCAGTGGCTTATTAGATTCATATTTTATTATTATTATTTAATAATAAAAGGCTAAAATGAAACATAAAATCCATCTGTAAACTGAGATCATACTGTATTTTTTTTCCCAATACCTGTTTTTTTAAAAAAAATAAGATCTACAGATTTGAACTGACTTCATACATCCTCTAAAAATCACCTTCAGACCAGCTGGATCAAAATAACTGCAGAAATAACTGCAAAAGTTCCATTTTAAATACATAAGGTGCCATAAAACAGCAGACGACCTATGTTGTATTCACTAAGACCACCACATTAAGCTATTGTTAAAACAATCATTCTTTTGGGTCTAGAACTTGAAAAGATACTGGAATGAAATCCAAACTGCTCCTTCCTACATACAGTATAGAAGTTAATATGAGACAGTATGGTATTCTGCAGGTCTGAGCAGGTGAGAGTCTTACCAGAGGAGAGTTGAAAAATAATGGTCTACCTTCACCTGCTGACTTCCCTGGCCTTCTTTTCCTGCTCCATGTTTTACACGAGTTGCACAGGTTCATAATTCTCAATTCTGCTGAGCATTAATTTAGCAATGACAGAAGAGGATCCCTGGAGGAGTCCAGGTGACAGCTTCATTTCAAGCCCCTTTAATGTTGTGTGGCTGCTAAGTCTCCGGCTCAATTCTCAAAAGCACCATAAAATTCCTCAAGCACAAAATATTACAGTTTTGCGCAGCAGCTTTTCAATTTGTTTTTGTCATGCGAATAAGGGCTTAGCAGGCTTACGCCGACAAGATACTTTCTACGTGGAGTATTTATTTAATTGCTGTTAATAAACCTGCCACCGGAAGCTGAAAAGATCTAAAAGCATTTTGAGTTTTTCCTAATATTCAGGGCTGGATTTTGTGACATTATTTGACCTGAGCTATTATTTTTTCTTTCTTTCATTCAGAGATTGGAAAGTTTGAAGGAGACGAGTTGAGAAAAGACGGCGAGGTGAAGAAATACTTGGATATCATCAGCAACAAAAACATCAAACTGTCAGAGCGCGTGCTGATCCCGGTGCAGCAGTATCCTAAGGTAAGGCCTCAGTGCTCCATACAACATACAGTGGTGATGACGTGCCGGCCAAATCAACATTATAGTCATGTGGAGATCAGAGAGAATCAAAAGCAATTCATCAGTTTTATGGGATTGCTGGGCTCGTGGCAATGACTTCATATGTTTTGTATCTGGCAGGAGCAAACTAGATGGAGTCAGACTCTGATTTGTGCTGCACTGCAGATCTGCTGTTATTTACACCTTATATTTCTGTCCTTGCTGAAAAGGTTCCTGCCTCTCTTAGGGTAGCAGGCACGCCACATCTGTTTCTACCTGTTTTAACATTATTCTGACTCATTTTGGAATCAGGAAATTAATATCTTATATTTGTCCATCCTCTTTTTTGCATTTTACCAGCTGGCCTCTCATGGATCTGTCTCAGCACCAATAGATGCATAAAACCATTTTATTTAGCAACACATATCATTTTATTGTCTGTTGGTTGATTAATCTTTCTGCGGGGCTTATTTGTTATGTTGATCAGTTTTATTCACAGATAATTAAAGTCTTTAAAAGTGGCATAAAAACGAGCGTACTTGGTGCTGAGTGCTTAGCTTTGATTCCTGCTGATAGTTTGATTATAGTGATTCAATCATTACAGAGCCAGAACGTCCCAGTTTGATTCAACTGAAAACAATATCATGTTAAACAATATCACACTTCATGTTTTTGTCAGTCACAGTGCTTTATTTTAGAAGCTTGTTCTGATGCAGTGTTTTTATTTCAGGTGACTGGTTATTTATTTCAGACTACTCTGTCGTTATCACGTTTGGTGCATGCAGCACTCTTTTATTCAGCATTGTGCTGCTTTAAAATGATGCTTTGAAAATGAGTGGGAAAAAAAGCCCATGAGAATCACACAAACGGATCCATAAAGCTTCTGGGCTTCTCATATGCTCCCTCATTTTTTACTGTTTCTGCCTTAGGAAATGAATCCCTGGAGTACTAAAATGTGCAGACTGTTTGATGGGTTTAGTAGATTTGTGCTGTTGAAAAGGAGTACAAAGAACACGCCTTAGGTTTAGATTTTACATGTCTCGTTCGAGTTGTAACAATGGATTTTTGTTTTCCCAAATCCCTCTTTCCTCAGGATCTTTGCTGCTTTCTAGTTATGGTAACTCCATGGCAAAGTTCTCTTGTGATATTCCTGGAATTTGACAAATATCTGTATAATGTCATTGGATTGAATAATATTAAGTGTAAATTATGTAATTTCCAGATATTTAATTTGACATATTGTTTTAGTACTAGGATGTAAGAGGGTATCAGGGTACCCCCCCCCCCCCACCAAAAAAAAAAATCATATTAAATGTGCTTTTATGAAAAGTTATATTTTTCAGGTGCAAGAAATAGCTTTGTTTCAAAGCTTGACTGCACAAAATAGAGTCAATGGGACTCGTTCATGAAACAGAACAGAACAATGTTTTGTAAATCATTTGGGAAGTTGTTCTGACATACTGTAGATTTTTGGATACATAAAAAATGTTAGGTCAGTGCAAAAGAAATGTACACCTGCACCCTACCACGTGTAAATGGTGACTAAAACATTCAAACATTCTGTATTCTTTTAGAGAAATTGATGACAAATTTGATACACTATTGATTAAAATGATATTTAACGAGTTAATTTGCCTAGTCTTTGTTTAATTTTTTACTTTTTAACGTTGGGTAAAACGCAGAGCTCAACACTGTCCCTTAGCTATCCAATCACATGCGAGGAGGGGCATTACAAAAATTACATTGGCCAACCATCACTTGTACAAGACATCGGTAGAGAAATCAATATTACTGGTTACTGCATTTTTATATTCATTATTATTCTTCAAAATAAGATACTCGTAACATGTTACTTTCCTGAAAGGATTCCACACCATTCCTAGATACGTAATTTGTGTAGCTGTAATTCATAGGCAGGGAATATGCAAATTGCGAATGAGCATGCACGCGCGGCTTATTTACAAATGATTGGAATTCCTTAATATACACACATTTAACAAAATTACATTTAATTAAATCAAATCTGACCCTTACGAAGTATTTGTGAATCCAGAGGAGAGTTTTTGGAGAGGTCCGTATTCAAGTAATTACTCCGAGTTTACTCATATACTGCATTTACGAATGTTTCATGAATGAGGGGCCAATGCATGCAAGTTATTTTAGCATCTCAGGTTATTATAGATCTGAGACAAGACTAGCGATTGTAAGAGCCTTATGGAGGACTGTGGGACTCCTGGCTTTTCTTTCTGTACCTGCAGCATGAAGCAGGTTTTGGGGTGAAGAGTCTGGCTGAGTGAGGATAAATGCATTTTAAAATAAAAAAATAAATAATGATGCACATAATATTGGTACCATATTGATTATTAGCATCGGTATTGGTTGAAATGTCTGTATTTGACTTTTCATACATATTTCTCATAATTTACATTTTAGATTAGCTTTGCAGTCATTTAATTTACTTAAAGTTCTTCATAAAAAGCATTAATAGTTAAAAAACGTATATCAAATGTAATCTCGAGCTAGTTATGTTATGCAGTATTTTATACTGTTGTTGTGATGCTAAATCAATTTGTAGCAGGTAATTAAGACAAATGGCTTTATTTTTTTTGGGGGGGGGGGGGGTTATAATGAATGAATGAATTAATGTTAGCTTAACGCCTATAAACTCTATACCTTAACATCAGCTGATCAATGAACTTGTGGATGAGTACAGATAGTAGATTACAGAGTCTAGACTTTGTTATGCTTTCTGTTACAAATCCCCAGGATTTAACTATGTGAAGTTAATTAATCTGTGTGTGATGACAGCGCTGTCTCAGAGTTTTGACTAATCATGCTTGAGGAGACTGTTTCTAAGGAAGAGCTTCTCGGCTGTAGCTCAGAATAATTGAGCCAGAGTTGATATTGGTTTCTTTGATCCTTTCATTAAACTAGGCTAACTTTAGTTTATCTATTTATAATAAGGCAAAGGCCTTTGTGGACTTTTAATGGTAGTTTGTTATGTATCTTTTGACTGTCTATTCGAAAATATATATTGACCTTGACATAGTTCTGAATGTTTCAAATTGAGACTTTTAATGCATTGCCCCATTTCTTAGAATATCTTTGTTCCCTGTCAAGGGAACTTCAAACTGTGTCCTCTTAGGGGACACTATGGGGTATACCTCGTCGTGACCCGTGTCTGAAGCATACTTAGAAAAACGCCAACATGTTTGCCAGCGACAGCCTCTGATGTCACTACCGGCGCGACTATAAATACGCGCCCGTAGGACCTGTCACTTATCTTCTTCGTCTTCATTGACTGTTTTGTTTGAAGCGTGCATCTGAGAAATGACCAAAACGGTAAGAGCGATCTATCATTGATATCATGGCATCCACTAGCAAGGCGTTTAAACAGTGTGTGCATCCATGTCAGCGTTATTTGACACCTGATGACACACACAGTCTTTGCGCCTTTTGTTTGGGCGAAGAGCATGCACGCGATGTCCTTGAGGGGGCAATCTGCGCGCACTGCGAGCGTTTTTCTGTGGAAAAGCTCCGCTCTCGTTTGTCTCTCTTTTTGGGGAAAGAGGGACAGCCATCTGGATCCCGCGGCTCAGGACCCGCCGTTGCTGAGGCACGGAAGAGAATGAGCTCGTGGGGATCACAGGTGGATCTCGTTGAGGAGTGTAGAAAGGGACTTTTCTTTTCACACTCTCTGGCGGCAATTGAGAGTGAACTTCAGGAGGAAGATGCGTTGTCATTAACCCATTCTGATACTGAAGTTAGTGCCCTGCTGGGTTCTACCCAGAAAGAGCAGGAGATGTCTGTGAGGTTGAGCCTTCTCAATCCTCCTGCCCTGTGTATGGGGAGCTGTTAGTGGTTATGGATCGTGCCATGGCAAAATGAAATCTAAGCCCTTCAGGATACATCCCGCTTAAATGGTAAATCATACACAGCAGCAGGTCAGGCTGTGGTTTCATTGCACAAGATTGGCAGTGCTTCAGGCTTACCAGGCTGACCTGCTGAAGGACCTGGATACAGGTGAGGGCCTTTCAGCTGACCAGGTAGCCGAGCTGTGCCACACCACGGACCTCTCTCTCCGGGCTATTAAGCAGGCCGCCTTCTGGGTAGGCCGCCTCCTCCATGGGTAGGTCTATGGCCATGGTGGTAACGGAGAGACATCTGTGGGTGAACCTGGCAGACATCGGGAGGGAAGAAAGGGGGTTTCTTCTGGATGCTCTGGTCTCACCTTCTGAGCTTTTCGGTACCTCCGTGGCGATAGTGGTCGAAAAGTTCAGGGACACAATGGCGCGCTCAGCTGCCTTTAAATCCTTCATTCCACGAAGGTCCAGGTCCGAGCCCGAACAACAATGGGGTCATGGCCCATCTCGATCTGAGGATCAGAGACGGGCGCAGAAGGCTAGTGTTGCAGCTCGCGCTCCTCCCCGGCTAAGGGCAGGGGGCAAGAGGAATCGCGGGTCACGAAGAGGTAAGCAGGGTCTGAGGGATGTGATTCAGACGAGGCAGCGTTCTCGTCCGAATCGGAGCGATACCTAGTAGTTACTCACTTCCTTTAAATGTTTTTAACTTCTGTTTTTATCCTCCCCTGCCTAATTCCCCTTTAGCCACCAGCTCTCCACCTGATCGAGGTTAGATGGAAAGTTTCTCACATAACAGTCTCCTATCCTGGACCTATGATGTTTTTGGTTGGTCCTATATTTATAGTAACCACCTTACTGACGCTCCGGGCCAAAAGGGGGCGCCCTGTAAGCGGGACTCCAGTACAGGAGGGTGGGTGAGTTACCCTTTGTAACCCTTTCTTTATCTGCTTATGGGTGTTATGTTGCTGGTGGTTATATGTCTACTAACAAACTCTGTGAGTTTCCTTTACAGTGCTCAGTTCCGGCCTCGTGCTCTGGTATTAGGTGGCCAAGATCACAGGCTTTCGGCAGGCGGCCGCGGTGTGAGACCTGCGTATGGGAGGGAAGTGCTTTGCGTTGTCCATCCCACACCCCCTCCCAAGGAGCCTGGCTGATTGTCAGAACTGGCACAGCACAGGGAATTTCATGGATATCCGGTCAGGTCACCCTGAGGTGCCGCCTGGCCGCTTGGCGCATCCGGCAGGATGTCCGGCCAGGTCACCTTGAGGGGTCTCCTGGCCACTTAGTTACATGAAATGGGAATAGTTTAGCAGCGCTCCCCTTTTCCAAAAGGAAAAGGGTTGCCTATGAGCATGCTACTCTGAGCTCGGAGTCCTCCTCTCATAGGAGACTGAATTCTCAATTTTTTCAACAGAGCGCTTCAGTACTACATACTGTTTTTGAGACGTACTGTGAGAGCAGACATCTTGCTGAGGCAGGGGCTGATGCTCGGGAATGGCGCCTTTGCACCAAGGTGATGAAGCAGAGTTGGAGAGGTTGGCCAGACTTGGGTGGATAGGTTTTGCGGCTCAAAAGAGCATCGCACTATCCCCTCTGGCTTCCTCTGACTCATCCCGCTCCACTGGGGCTGGACACCATGGTACAGGCGTGGCCGAGGCTTCGTCTGTACATTTCTTCCTCCAATTTCTCTGCTCACGGGCCATTCCATCTACGAGCTGCTCTATCAGAGTGCTACGAGAGCCCCTCCTTAGAACAGTATTTGTAAATCCATGCTATGGTAAGTGTGCATGTGAAGTCTTTGTGCACTTTCTGAAATCCACACTGTGGTAAGTTCGCACGCTAGTACTCTGCGTTCTTTCTAAAATCCTATATGGTTAGGGCTTCGTGTGGCTGCTTCGTGCCCTTTCTTGAGTCGGTTAGAGCCCCATTCATCTTGGGGGCCACTCCACCCAGGTATCCACTGATACCTATCTAGAACAGGGCATTGCTACTAGAGAGCTGTTGGGACAGCTCTTTCGGCAAGTTTTTTGCGAAAGCTAGCGGTAGCCCCTGTGTGACAGGCAAGACTTGGTAAAGAACATGCTAGGTTCTTAGTCATATCCCTTTAAAGGAATCTTTCGTGATTCCAAGCCTTCAACTCTACCTGTAGGAGTGAGGCCCCAGGTAAGTTGGGTATGTAGCTTAGGCCTTTGGCCATAAGGGTTAATGTCATGGACAGCCATCTAACCATCCCAGGGGCGACTCCCGGTAAAATGGTAGAGTTGGTACTTAGTGTTTACCATGATTCTGGCCTGCACTCCCCTCAGCATGGCGGCGTGGGTATACTGTTCCCCATAGTGTCCCCTAAGAACACACAGTTCGAATTTCCCTTGACAGGGAACGTCTCAGGTTACGAATGTAACAATGGTTCCCTGAGAGGGAACGAGATACTGCGTCCTCTAGCTCCCTGCCATGCTTCGGACACGAGCTTCACGAAGAAGATAAGTGACGGGTCCTACGGGCGCGTATTTATAGTCGCGCCGGTAGTGACGTCAGAGGCTGTCACCGGCCAACACGTAGGCATTTTTCAAATTATGCTTTAGACACGGGTCACGACGAGGTGTTCCCCATAGTGTCCCCTAAGAGGACGCAGTGTCTCGTTCCCTCTCAGGGAACCATGGTTACATTCGTAACCTGAGACGTTTTTCATGACAAGATATTAATTGCACATCAATGTTGTCCTATGCATGTGCTCAGTATACATTCATGGTGTGTTTATTTTCTATTCAAATCTTTTGAAATGAAATATGAAAAGTTAAATGCATTTACAGTGGCACTGACAGCAGATTCTGTTTAAATTAATTTATTCAGTGAATATTAGGTTCAATGGCTCCTCTGTGCTGAGGCTCCTTCTGTGTTACAGAAGACAGGGGAACAAAGACTTCATTAATTTTAAGAAAGCTGTTTCTTTTCTGTGTTTTTGAGTTGCAGCCTATTAGTGTAACAATCCTCTTTATGAACTTATGAATTTATGACATAAATCAGAGCCACAATAACAACTTGTACAGCTTGGCTCCGTCAAGATTATTTATTTATTTATTTTGCATCTTTTGTGTTATCACTCTTCACCACAATGGTAACACCCGGAAAACTACAACATAATGGAAACCCCTACAAATAACAGCATAACAGAACATTTACCACTAACACATTAATACATTAACACTCTCCTTTTATTAATTTTTTTTTTTTAAACACACAAAAAGACACTTCATTTTAACATTTATTCTCCTCATAGTCTGACACAAAGCATTCTGGGAATAAGACTTTTGTTGCTTAATGTAAACAGTTATTAAATTCATGTAACTTTTTATATTAATTACGATGAACATTCTGTAATGTTGATGTGACATAAATCATTTGACTTTTCAGTTTTACAGTGTAAAATTTACAAATTCACAACATGAACCTTTTTTTCCTCAGTTAGAGAGAACTTTACTGATCATATAAAGTGTCATCCCTCATCATTGAGGACGTTTAGTTTGTTAAATTGCCCCTGGTCTCCCCTACATCTCGTTGGGAATCCAGTTTCTGATACTGTATTGAAAAACTCAGCATATATGCCTAGTTGATGTGTTTTGGACAGTCTCCACCAAATATTGAATCACCGGATATTTTAAACCTGGCTTGCATTTCCTCTGCAACTCTACTTCCTTAGATCTCATTGCACAGATCTGTATATATTTCATTGTGAAATCACAAAAATGCACTGTGTTTTCATTTTTTTTCATCAGTTTCTCTTATCTGTTTGCAAATAAATGGTTTGATTTACCATAACTTAAAGTGAAGCATAGTCAGTGGTTTGAAATAAAATATAGTCCCTGCTGACACAGACCTCAGATACCTGTGAGAACTGATAGAAATCAAGAGAGCATCACACACATATAGACCAAAAGGAAGGCCAAGAGATGAATGGAGTACCTGCATCACCATCTAGTAAATTCAAAGATATGGTCGCCATGGAAACAGTGTGTTTAGATTTAAGAGATGGATTTGGGCAATCTATCAAAGGCCATTTCTGCACATGCTGCAAATTTGTTTTATGATGGTCAGTGGGTTTTTTTCAGATAGGGGATGGTGTTATTTTACTCAAACAGTATTCAAAAAAGGGATATGTCGGTAAACATCTGGGATATTTTGCTTTAAACTGTAGTGTAATTCACTAGTTTGCATGGGTTTACAATATAGCCAGAGCGCCTTGGCGTCTGATTTGTCAGAGGATTCTAATTAAGACTTAGCAAATGTCCTATGGGTACATCTGTTTGTGCAGAGACTCATTAGAGGCATAGTAAACGCTAAGCTTGTTTTGGTGCAACGCACACTGATGAATCAAAATGATGTGAAGTACATGCTATCATTCACCTGACTCCAATGGGCTGAACATTTAATTGCCAAACACATGTCCAGCAGCACATGCCAGTGGTGCAAAAAAAACTTGCATTATCAGCACCTGGATCGAGCCGGTAGCTGAACTGCCTATATTTTCAGTCCATTTCTGATTGTTATGACCCGTGTCAAATCAAGATATAAAGAAATCTTTGAAGGCAGACATTTTGTTGATCGTAGATGAATGGAACAACAACGCAAATATATTTAATAACTTTTATAAAATATAAATAGTAAAATATCAATATCAATGATAGATCATATACATTTAATATAATAATATTTTAAATATAATTTATTATTTCTCTTCAGATTTATATGAAGAATTTATACTTTTTTTAATCATATCTCCTAATAATCATATATATAAGGACATCTAATGTAGCATATATATTTATAATAATGTATAATTGTTGTTATTATTATTATTATTATTATTATTATTATTATTATGAATGATAAATTAGATTTGTTGTGTTAAACGATTTAAAAGGTTTCAAGGGTTTAACATTAAAATTTTCATTACCTAAATTGCTTATCATTTAAAGTGTTGTAAAGAAAGTCAGGCATACAAGAAATTAAAGCATGGGAACATATTTTTAAGCATTAGACTGCAAGAATTGCATTTGTGTTTAGCCATAGAATCTATGTAATAGATATTAATAAAACCATTGTAGTGTAGCATTCAGAATTCACGGTGCAGTTTTATTGTAGTAAGCATCCAGCTTTACCTAAACCTTTTTTAGTAAAAACAACAACAAGAAAAGAGTCAAACAGATCTACCACAAGGTTTGCCTTTTTAATAAAAAATAACAACAACTAATCTGTTGAATAGTAACCCTGGTGGTTGTTGTCCCCATAGATTGTGGCTCATCTGTCTCCAGTTATATGACCTTTACATGGGGATGTAGGCAAACTCTGCGCACAAAGATAAACCAGTAGTTCTCTTGTTAAAGAATTCCCTAGTTCCAAAGGCCGACCAACCTTGTCAAAGGTGTTTAGCATAGATAAGCTCCTGAACAGTTTCAGAATCTATCTGTACACAGTAGGGGGAAAAAAAAATAAAAATATAACAATAGTGAGGAAGTTGTATCTTCTTAACAAATTAAAAACCTGCTGAGACACCTTTTATTTGTTTTGAGGAAGGTTATTTATAAAATTGTAAACATGAGCTCAGATAATGTGGTTTTCTTGTGGTGCACAGTTGTTGGTCCAAGATTTGGAGAGACAGAAAGTCATGGAAAGAAACACTGAGCCTATGGGAATAAAGCTTCTTTCCTAATCGGTTTATAAGGCTTATCCCAGTATGTTTCAAATGACCAACACCCCCATGGTATAACACACTCACTATGCAGCCTGCAGAAAGACATTCATTTGTGATGTTGGTGCCATAATCTTTAGCATAGTAAGCAAACAAATGTTTTTGAACTTTGTAAACTTGTAAATGTGTGACTTTCCAGTTTTTTAACCTTTCCAGGATTGCATTTCGTTTTAAGAGCTGACACCAAAGTAACATGGGAAATGTAGTCTGGGGAAGAGAGTGGATGCCTTTCATCCATATGGGTAAGCAGTCTTTTAACCTGTCAGCCTCCTGACTCTGAGATGGTCTTAATGCGCTGTTTGTTTACCCTGCATCTGTGCTGTCAGCCCCAGAGTTTTCAGAGCTCAATATGGGTTCTGTAAAGCAGGGGATCCATCATCAACTTTTCCTCAGGCTGTTACCTTTTCTAGAGCTGCACTGAACAAAATGTTCAGAATGTTGGAACATCTGTTTTTATTCTGATAACATGTTTGTTATGCGTTCTATTTATGTGCATCTCATTTTCTAATTTTACACATTTCAACAACAAATATTCTTAAATATTCAAATTATAAGAACAATAATAACATTATTGTTGATGTTGTTGTTTTTACAATTAAAACATATTATTATTTTAGTATTATAGATATCTATAAATATCAATGTTGTTAAATGAGATGTTAAAAGTTTCAAGGCTTTAAAGGGATAGTTCATCAAAAAATAAAAATTTGATGTTAACTGCTTACCCCCGGCACCCAATGTAGGCGACGCGCTCATTTTTTCCAGGCGCGTCCGCAACGCATCCAGTTAAAAACATCTCAACTTTTCAGAGAGCCACAAGCGCACCACCGGTCGTGACAAGAACCAACCAATCAGCTTCATCCTTTCCTGTAACAACATTGAAAGCTCAGCCAAGATGAAGGAATTTTGAAATAAATTTAGTAGCAGCGCCACTCCAAGCAGTTTTTTAGTGCTGCGAATTCATTTATCCTTTGCTGAAATTTCCACGTCTTCATGGAGAGAGCAGGTCATGGTTGCTTAGCAACAGCAGATGCATCAGGAGCACAACTGCCCGAGCGCTTTGGAAAGGAGAAAGCGGCGCGCCTAGCGTTTTCCACACGTTTTTAGTCGCAACATGTGAACGGCCCCTTATAAGTGCATTACCGCCACCTATCTCTCAAATGGACCATTGACACTCTATCTACAATCTTAATTAGGAGTGTCAATGGTTCATTTGAGAGATAGGTGGTGGTAATGCACTCATAAGTCTGCAATCCACCATAAAGCGAGAAAAAAGACGACGACGCCTCATGTGCCTGCTTGAGAACGCGCTCAGGAGAGTACGACCAGTTCGCACATTGCATGAATCAGAGGTAAAAAATGATATAAATACTGTTCAGTTTCTTGCATAGACTGATCATTTTGCGTCTTTACACATCAATATATTGTTACAAGCCACAGGGTCAAATTTTGTTTTGTTTGTGGAAGGTATTTTTTTTTATTTTTTTTTGCATGTTTAGCCATGATTCACATCCACTTACATTATAAGACTGACATTTTAATGGTTTCAGTTAAAAATCTGTGATTTAACTGTTTGTGTTCTACTGAAGAAACCTACATCTTGGATGCTCTGGGGGTAAGCAGATAAACATCACATCTTCATTTTTGGGTGAACTATCCCTTTAACATTACAGTTTTATATTAATGTCATTTTATATTTTTGCTCAATTTAAACTATTGTAAAGAAAGCCAGGCATATATAAAGTCAAACAAATATTCTGTTTCTTTTTAGCAAGAACAAATAAAATTGATCAAATGTAACAGGGAGGACTTTTATAGTGTTAAAAAAAATCATTTTCTAAATAATGTTGTTGTTGTTTTTTTCTCAAAAGAATCCTGAAAAAAAAAATGTATCACAGTTTGTACAAAAATATTAAGCAGCACAAATGTTATCAGCATAAATCACACTGGAAAATATATAAATAGAAAACTGTTATAGTGTAATAATATTTCATAATATTAGTGTTTTTGTTTTTGATCAAATAAATACAACCAATGGTAAGCATAAGACTTCTTTCCAAATAATGAATGAATTAATGAATTAAAATCACATAAAAGATTGTACTCTAAACATTTGAACAGTATAGTTAGTGTATGTACCGTATGGCTTATTTTGATGTTAAAGCTATAATATATGGTGAATGCTGGCCAGTATCAAAGCTCTCTCTTATTAGCCTCCACTAACTGCCAGCACTGGCCCTTGACTCCCATCTCTATTTAACACCACAGTGTGCTGCTACTGTTTAAACCGTTCTCTGTTAATACCCATGTCTATTGACTGCAACCAAGCCATCTCTCACAGTCCTAGTTCCCAGCAATAATCCTGCTATCAGCCAGTGCTAGGCCTCACTAGCAGCACATCTAGCTACACTGGCAGTAGAAATCTAACCTCATTGTGCGGATCTTATCTGGTTTTACAGCTTATGGCAAGAGTGCTATGTTTCAACCTCCAACTCAAACAGAGGCAAACAGCCTAACTCCACTAATGGTTATGTTAAATGTTCCCTTTGCCAACTGTGGCTGGCAGCACATTCTGTTGTGAAGCCTGAGGAGTTTTGTGCTATTTTTGCTGAAACAGCCTTGAGGATATTTAGAAGTTTATTGGCCCTTAGACAATATAGTCATTTACATGCTGTGGAGCTGTTGTAACTATTTCTTCAGAGAAGGGTTGTCTTTCATATGACTGTTATTGTGGCCATAAGAATTCATGATTATGGATATATAGTGATATCTATAGAAACCTTGAGAGGATAAAGATATCAGTCAAATAGTTTTTCTTTTTACCCAACAAACATAAGGGTACTGATAAACACAGAGCACAATACTGTACTCTGGCTTTCTCCATCTTCTTTGAAGCTCCTATGAAATAACAAGATTGACAATACTGTCAAGTTCAACAGTATGATGAATAAATATTAATGGTAACACTTTACAATAAGATGCCATTGGTTAACATAAATGTATTTACTAACATGGATGAACAATGAACAATATATTTATCATACAATTTATTAATCTTTGTTAATGTTAATAAAAATAGTCATTCATTGTTCATGTTAGTTCACAGTGCATTAATGTTTACAAACACAACTTATGATTTTAATAATGCATTAGTAAATGCTGAAATTAATATGAACTAAGATTAATAAATGCTGTGGAAATATTGTTCATTATTAATGTTATTTATATATGTTAATTAATTAAATTAACTAATGTTAACTAACAACACTTACTGGAGAATGACCGCATATGAGGCATTAAGTGCATGGCACTGCGACCAATTTAACATTTTACAAGTTTAATATAGCAATGTGGTCACTCATTTTTTCAAGATCAGTTTTAATCCTGTAACTGTTTATAGATCTAAACATATAGAGTGTTACTACGCACAGGCCATCACGATATTGATAATTGTTACTTTGAATATCATGGTTATCGTCAATTCTGGTATATTGCGACACTCCTACTTCAGAGTATATAATTCCAGGGAGCCCAAATTTGTAAATAACTCAAGTTAACATGTGTCTTGTGCTTAATATCTCTTTAGCTAAACGTGTAGAGGATATTCAGTCATTATAAACTGGCAGCAGATTGAAATTGTGCTTGTGTCCCTCAAGATCTCCTGTTCCAGTTTCTTGATGATGTTATAAGATGCACCAAAAATAGATTAGTATGTTGTTCTTTCATGGATGATAAGAACATGCACCTTTAACTCCCTGGGGTCGAAGCCCGCACTAGTGCGGTCTGTCTTGTAATTTCTTTAGGACCATACAGATACTGTAAGAATAAGGTATCGGTCATTATAAGGTAATGCAGAATGAAAAACAAAATAGTCAAAGGCTAAGATAAGTATAGAGGAGCAATTTGCATCAAATCTGTCAAGATTGGGACAGCAGAAGAGATATGTTATAGAACAGCACTCTTTGTGCACCACAAAATGAGTACAGTACAAGTACAGAATTCATCAAAGAGTATGAGACTCTTTTAAAGTCTAAAGACTCTTTCTGAGGAGGTTTAAATGAACAAGTAAAGCTGGCCTTAGAGCAGGAATTCTCAACCTTATTTGGTCTTTTGTCCATTTTTAAGTTCCAAAATTCTTGAAATCACACCTCAAAGAATTCCGCTCGACACGTTATGATCATGTAGGGAATGGTCTGTGATACCTGGAGAGAGTTATGCAGTGACATTCACATTCATGTTCAAGAAAAGGTATCATATCAATGATCATGTTTTAATTAATTTAGTTTTGTAGTGCAGCTTCTTATTAATGTATTGTTGTACATTGCTATATTGATTTAATTGTTATAGTTTTATTTATTATCTTCATTAGACACCATTTTTGATGGCAAATTGTATTCGGTCATAAAACACAGAATCTAGAAAAGAAAAGAAAAAAGTTAATAAATATTACTATATATGAAGTAAGGCTTAGTGTTCTGAGGGACTTAAATGAATTCAGAATAGATTTTGACAGAGAAATCAATATAATGCACATGAAAAAGAGCCGAGCGCAGGTGAAGGTCCCTGTCAAAGGGACTCATGTGTGAAAAGTCATTTGTTCAGCCAGCCACACACACACACACAGTCTGAACTCCCTGCGGGCTCCAAAAATAAGTGATTCTGCATGACAGCACAGTGAATAGCCATCCGAGCTTCTTTAGATTATCAATAAACACTACAGCACATAATTTCCCCTGATTTTGGCAGTGTTTTCAGATGTATCCAGGCTCTAGAAGTGTGAGTTAGTGATCTAGCCTCCATCACAACAGCACTCCATGCGCACTTTCTTAGAAGTCTCATTTTCTCATAATGAGCTAATGCGGTTTGACACTTGTGCCTCCGGTTGTCAGGTTTATCATCCTCAGCCTGTCAGTGCTGCATAATGCCCATCATTCTGTGGCCTGCCTCTGCCGGGGACTGCGAGGGACAGCTTGCAGCGCTTCAAACCTCATCCAGCACTGAACTGTGCCCCTAATAAAGCCTAAATTGCCCACCTTGGTGCAGGAGAGTGCCTCCAGACATTCATTAGCTTAATGAAAACAGGCCACTCCACTGCAGCCGCCCAGTGAGCATCTTCACACTGTAGCTGAGGCAACCATCTGCTCCGAGGTACCCAGCCAGCTGTAGAGTATCCCTGTCATAGACACACCATCAGAGGGGATGCAAAAGGCGCACCTCCAGCTCAGCCGCTCCAAGAGTTGGTCATGATGCTTTGGCGCTGTGCTGCAGTGTTGCTAAATATACTGCCCTACCCACACCTCACCATTTCACCTGAAACGGTTTGTGTTTGCTTTGTGGCTCTGGCCAAATTCAATGACAGTTCTTCTGCGTTTCATCAGCTAGAGTTCCCTAGAGCTGCTTCTACAGCCTGACTGGGAAGAGCATGTGTTGAGGCGTTTCCAGCCATGTGCAATGCAGGGTATGTGAACGTGTTATAGCAAACTGTTTTGTTCTGGCCTGCACATACTAGTTAACCTTTGCAGGTCTGGCTCACTGGACTGGACATATACAAATACTGTAGTAAGCAGCCTTATTGCTAAAATTATGCAACATCAGACTGTACAAATGCGTGCTTTATTTGTGTTACAGTTGGACTATCACAGATGGTGGACTAGTCAAACACAACCAATATTTGTGTATTAATTTATTTATTTGGGCCTCCTAGTCTTAAGACTGTTTT
Source organism: Carassius gibelio (assembly GCF_023724105.1). Lineage (NCBI taxonomy): Eukaryota > Metazoa > Chordata > Actinopteri > Cypriniformes > Cyprinidae > Carassius > Carassius gibelio. Next base: position 14,341,065 of record NC_068383.1, on the reverse strand, counting down.
TAAGGAGTAAAGTTTTTTTTCCCCTGCTTGGACAGTAAAATTAGTTTTACAGTTCAAAAATTAGTTTTACAGTCCAAAAATTAGTTTTACAGTTCACACAGTAAAGCTCTCTTAAAAATGTATTTTAAATTCATCCCCAATTTAACATCAATATATATGTATAATATATTTTTTTTATGTCTTTTGCCATTAGCACTGTGTTTTTAAGATGTGTTTTGAGAAGTTAAAACGTGAAAAATTGTGAAAGAAACTGTGTGTGTCAGTTTAGATGCATTCTCAACATCTGTTTCATTGTCCTGTGGTAAGATATACAAAAATAAAAGGTTTCTCAAAAACATATTACATCTAAAGAGAATTTAGAGAGGCTACTGGCTAAAGGGATTGTGGTAATGCATTAGACAAAACTGATGAACACTGAACATGAGCAGACAGTGATGAAGTATAATAGAGGGAATCTGATGCACCGTTTTATACAAGCACACGTTTTCTTATAGTGGCAGCATTTATTGACTGTTTAAGATTTGTTGTTATCATGGGCATTAAACAGTCCTCCGCAGCCCAAATCTGATTGCAATGTATAAGACTCAGAAATCCCTTGAAGATACAGCTGTATGATGCACAGATGTGATTAAACCAACAGAAAGAGAGGGTGAAGGAAGGGTGAAGGCCAATTGTTCTCAATGACCACTGATCTGCTGTGTGACTGTAATGTTAGTTGCTGCCCCAAGGCAGTTGCTTGATAGCTCATCATCTGAGTAGCATTACTTGAATCCCCATTGGAAATGAGCTCATTATGTTATGCCTCATTCAAGCATGGACTTCTGGATCATTTTGAAGATCCGTTTTGGCATTTGGTACATGTTATAATATTTCTAAAAGCAGCAGAGCCCAACCACTGACCCCTAACATCGATTAGTCACACGAGTGGCTGCAGTGCCCTGCAGAAACAGGTGTAGACTTTCACATCTTTTTTTATCACTTCTGAAGAAACTTAAACCCAAACATGATTGAGAACTGCCACAGATTTCATTCTGAACAAAAAAAAACTGTAACAGTTTTTGTGCATGATGAGAAAAAATATCCTACTTTTGAATGTTTGGTTTTCTTTCTTTTTTTCTTTTTTTTTGGCTGAGGTAACTGAGGCAACTCTCTAGGAAGCAGGCAGTGCGAGAGACCAACTGTATTGAATTTTCTCTCCTCTATTACAGTTTAATTTTGTTGGGAAACTGCTGGGGCCCAGGGGCAATTCCATGAAAAGATTACAAGAGGAAACGGGAGCAAAGATGTCCATCCTCGGCAAGGGTTCAATGAGGGATAAAGGCAAGGTAAGATGACTGGCAACAACTTCTTTTTTACTCTCCGACAGTATGTACTGTATAAATGTAACATATTCCATAAATGTTTTGAGTATTATAATTATGATTGACATTTGTTTGTAACCATAAATGTACAATAACCATCACTATCCCAGCATGTTTTCGGAAATAAAATAAAATGCTGCTTATGAGAAAAGCAAATTGCCTGCATTTGTTTATACCTGTTTCAAACAATTTATTGATTTTTGTCAATGAGAAAGTATACAGTAATAGTATTTCAATTTTATGGAAGTCTATTTTTGCCAAAGAACTTAAAAAGTTAAAATTTTGAAATACAAAGTTATATACAAAGTAATATATAATATAAAAGGTCAAAATTATTACATAATTATGAGATTAGAAAGTCTTATATATAAATATTGACTTATAATTTGGACTTTTTATTTTACAATTGAAATTTATATCCAGGTTTAAACTATTTTACTCATAATTATGACTTGGCATTCATAATTTGAAAAATGTTTTATGTTATAACTATCTTGAAATCAGAGTATGTGAGTGGTGCGGTGTGATTTTTGACTGGAGAGAGGAGTGGATTTTTAAAATGTCGGAATATCATGGTTTTCACTCGCTCCAAGCTTAATTAATACCTCATAATATGACTGCATTTTATCAAGAATTTGTGCATTAAACATCATTAACTGGCTTGACAGATTTGTGGATCACTCAAATCAGAAATAAAGTGAAGGTTAATGATGACGATAGACGAGTGAGGGAGGTTATATCTCAGGCATGTTTATTGGTAGCATGTGGATATTCAGTACTGATTGGATGAATTCATGTTTTAAACAGTTTATTGTGTAAGTAGTTAATCTCCGCTCTAAACTAAAGTGTGCTACATTGCTACACGCACCCACACAACACACAAGCTCACACATAAGGTACAGATTGCGCACACATAGAAACATTCAAGTCATCGTTGTCCTGTGATTTATCAGCTTAAAAAAGGAAAAGTTATAGCACATTCTATCTTTTTCTGAAGTAACTATACGACCCCCAGCTTCACTAGTAGAGAGACGCTGCACAAACAAGTGAGTTAAACAGTCATTTAATATAGACTTGGGCTAATTGTAGTGCTCCAATAAACCACGTTAGAACTATTCTTCTAGCACTGTGATTTCATTTTCATTTAATATAATTTCTGAACAGAACTTTTTCAAAACAAACGGAAATACTTTAGCCACAGGTTTCTCCATGGAGCAAAGGCGGAGCGGTGTTTCTGATCACTGGAGCGTGGAGTGGCAAACACTGAACCCGGAGCTGAGTGAATGCTTGGAGCGTGGAGGAGAAATTGTTGCCACTCCACTCACATACTCTGGTTGAAATATTGGATACTAAGTCATAATTATGAGGGAAAAAAAGTATCACATATTGAGTCATGTCGTAACTTTTATTGACAAATTTCAACATTTAAGTGATAAAAGTGGAGTGACATAAAGCCAAATATGGTGACCCATACTCAAAATTCGTGCACTGCATTTAACCCATCCAAAGTGTACACACACTGCAGTGAACACACACAGCGTGAACACACACCTGGAGCAGTGGGCAGCCATTTATGCTGTGGCACCCAGGGAGCAGTTGGGGGTTTGGTGCCTTGCTCAAGGACAAGTAGTGGTATAGCCGGCCCGAGACTTGAACCCACAACCTTAGGGTTAGGAGTCAAACTCTCTAGGCCACAACTTCCCCACTTTAACTAATAATTAAGACTTTTTATCTCATAATTATGATTTAGCATGTCATAATTGTGACTTTTTTTATCTTATAATTATGATTTACCAAAGCATTATTTTCTTATGTGGAGGAAATGGGCTTCTATAAACTTGTGCATGTTATGCACACTACATTTATTTCAGAGCAGAGTGCTTTATCCTTTAAATCCTCTAAACCTTTCATTTATTTGAGTCTTACAAGCATCAGCAGTGGCTGACAGAGCAAAGTTTGAGATGACGCTGAGACTGAAGATCATTACCTGCACTATATGCCCCTAGATAGAGTAGGAACTGCTGTTTTTAGCATTTACTGATGTTGTTTACAAGAGAAATATATATTCCAACCTAACCCAAGTGTTTTTTTTGTTTTTTTTGTGTTTGTAGAATCAACAATATCTCTAGGTTGCAGAGGAGTTATTGAGACTATTCACAGTTTGGGTCTTTCTCGGTGTATCTGATTTAAACATGCTTTGGATTGAGTGGTGTTAAGTGTAATGTTTAGAAATGACATTTTGTGATTCAGCCAAACAGCTGCCCTAAGAGTCATACTGGTCATTACCTAGCCAGAGCATCGTTCCAAATTTAATATTTCTCGGTTTGCTGCTCCTGTAATCTCATAATTGGCCATCTTGAATTCCCCAGCTCAAAATATTTTCATTTTAATGTAATATTGAATGCTACTCTAAAAACATTCATATCAAGCAAACATTAGTTTTCTTTCACTTAGTGTATGAAATAGAATGAAGCAATAAGCAAAGTGATGATGTATTCTAAAGAGATTTTACCAATGTTAATGGGTGTTGTTAGGCACAAGTGAAGCATGGAGCCTTGGCATATTAATATAGCATTGAGTTGATGTGTGCATATTTGCAACAATGTTGAATATTGTTCAAACAATAACATTTTAGAGCTGGGACAATCCGTTTTTCAACAACACCATGATGAAAACAACTTTGTTATTAGTTATTATAGAGATTTCTACAGTCAACAGAAACTAGTGTAGTATGAATTATTTACACACAAGCTGTTTGTCCTCATTTGGTCTCAGAAAAGTGTTCTGAACTTGTTAGAGGAATGAAATGTAGTCCACAATGCAAAACCCAGTGTCTTGTTCACATTCCACCTGCAGTCTATTTTATCCGTTTGCTAAAGGCATGTGTGCTGGTTTAGTGCTGTGCTGTGAATATTAACAAAACGAATTCAGCGCTAACACCTTGTTTCTATATAAACATAGCTCTATAAAATTTACCGGATTTGTCTCTGGATCAATCTATTACTAAAATCAGATTGGTTGATTTAAGACTTTAAAAAAGCAATGCTAGATTTATTTTTTCATATGCAGTTTCAGAAACCATATGTATAATTTATGACCCATTTTATCCAATAAAATGTTATTTTCATTATACTAGATTTGTTTTCATATTGCATTTCGCATGCCACATACTGTACATACATGTGTGTATATGTGGTCTTGCATCAATTTTATACTCAACTGCACTGTGTGTTGAGATCACATCATGCACACAGCACCAATTTTACCGTAACCTGATTTACATAATTTCTTAAGTGAATTGTGTGCTCAAGCGATGCAGATGGCATGCAAATAAAAGATGCTTTTAGGACTATAATCTTTTCTTAATGAATCCCCCCTCAGACTTTAATTTAAACACGTAATGCATATTGTTTTGACTTAAACCTATCTTCATTGCAATTATTTCACAGAACCGAACAAGACCAATGTTTTGTTAATGTTTTATAGTCTTACATTGTTACATACTAAAAAGGTGTCTAAAAGAAGCAAATGAGTCAGGAATATGCATTGTTTTATTCGAAATAGCCATGTTGGGCATTTCTACAAGCAAAATGTTCTTTTAGATGTTCAAACACACTTTTTACTCGGATTTCACACTGCTTTAACCATGCAGATGAATCGTAGTCTGAAATCTATTTAAATTTATGACTGTTGGATTGTTTTAAATCCCAAAGGCAATCATTAATGCAAACATATTCCATCATAAAAAGTCACCTTGAGCTGGTACAGGTTTGTTATACATATGAAATTAAGATTCTGCCGTGCATCTTTATAGACTTGTCTGTGCAGTATTTGAAAGTCCGGCTGAGGTCTTCATATAACACTCACTACATCCAAGGATCAGCAAAGCAAAGAATATTGCATTTAGAATTATTCCCTGGACAAGTAAATGAACAGCTTATGTCTAAGGGGGCAGCAAATTGGCTGAATTAAAAAATGGTATTTCAGGATATTACATTCACCACAATGGCAGTTGGTGTAGCACAAAGCTCAATTTTAGGGGATAGACACAAACGTTACAGCAGAAATATTTAACTAATTTCCTTAATTTTATGGAAGAAAAATAAAATCCATTGTTTATTATTACCCTTTTTCCATGAGTTTCAGGAGAAGATTTTATTTAGCTCTGTATGCTTTTGTTTGAATGTTTCAAAACTGAGCTCTTTTGCTCCATAGGGGACCTGGATAACTGTCAGGCTTATAAGTGTCAGACTCACTATTTGTACTTTACTGGGAATAAATATGAGGAACACTTCATTTTGTCACATTTGAAGAGGATTACTTGAGTGTCTTTTGAAATGCGTTCTGGGAGACATATCTACCTTTTGAAACAACAGAACATTTTCTTCATTTATTGACATGAAAGGAAAGTTGAAGCTTTCAGGCTTGAAACAGAACAAATATCATCTGATGAATGGTTTTCAAGAGGACTGAAAATGAGGTGGCAGACTTTTCAGATGTCTCCTGCTTCACCTTTTGTCTGTCCATTTTTAAATTAATCTGGAAACACCCACAGCATCCATACCTAGACGCATATACAGTATTTGTGTCTACTCTCAAAATCACCTTCTGAACAATCTCACCACACAATTCATTGGTGCCTGTATACGGAGCCCCACAAAATATGATTAGGCCACTCAGAAAAGCTTAAGTGTCTCCTGACCTTTTGTTCATGCAAAGCATGATGGAAAAAGTGCTTGGGTCACTTTGAAATAACAAAGAGATGGCATCGGTAAGTGTTTATTAAAGCTGAAGAGGCTTCAAGGGCCCGCATCAGTGATCAGACATCTGTGAATGGCCCCTACATCAAAGTCCTCCTGTGTTTAAGAAGAAGTCACAGTCAAATTGTAATCAACATTAGACAGAAATGTTAGCTACCGTAATTACAAGCTTTTTGAAGTTTTACGTTTTTTTAAGAGCCACAGCACCTTTAGCAATCAGAGAGAATACTTCAGTGAAATATTGGCCTTTTCTGCACTTCTGATGGCAGGATTTCAGAAGGGTGACAGTGTCAATTTATTTCTTACAAAAGCCCTTTGGCAGATTTAAGACTGATGATCTGCAGTATGTGTGTACCCATTATCTGTGTTACAGAGTAACGTTGTTGATAGGTTTCATTGTTCACAATTCTCCCATTCCGTTATGAGAATTATTATAAAATGTGAGGGGGGGGGGGCTGTTTATTTAATTCATTAATGATATGATTAATTCTTCACACAGAAGTCCTGACTATTTTCCATCTCTAGGAGGAAGAGCTGAGGAAAAGTGGAGAGGCGAAATACGCCCATTTGAGCAACGATCTTCATGTTTTAATTGAAGTTTTCGCACCACCCGGAGAAGCCTATTCCCGCATGAGCCATGCCCTGGAGGAGATTAAGAAATTCCTTGTTCCAGTAAGTTCACATAGTCGGATTCCTTAAGAGGGATGCTGAGCTGGAAGCCAAGATGAGATGAGTGCAACAGCTAATACTGAACTCTAGTGTTCTCTTGCATGCATAAACTTGTTCATGTTTATTGCACTGAAAAAAGAGATTATAGAGTTATGAATATGATTGAATATATGCAGTGGAGATCAGTCTTACAAAATGTGATGTTTAATATGTTGGAATTGGCAACAAACTGAAATAATGCTGCTGGTTTCTTATAATGTCTTTACCAAATCCACATTCATTTCACCCTAGGTTATGAATTGTCTTTTAAAAAAAACTAATGGCAAGAGCTTCAGCATTTGACTATGTACTGTATACTACAGTTCAAAAGTCAGTAAGATTTAAAATAATAATAATACTTTTATAATACAAGAGATTTCAAATTAATGCTGTTCACTGTGTAATGGTATCTTCATAAATAAACTAATAAATATGTAAGTGACACCACCATTTAACATTGACAATAATTAGATTGAATAATAAATACATTCAATTTATTTATTTTTTTATTTATTGAGCACCAAATCAGTATATTATAATTTTTTTCTGAAGGCTCATGTGACACTGAAGACTGGCGTGATGCTGAAAATTCACAGCAATAAATGACATTTAACATATTAAAATAAACTGCAATAATATTTCACCGTATTACTGTTTTGACTGTGTTTTTAATATAAAAAATTGCAGCCTTGGAGAGCCTTATAGACTTTTTAAAAACATAAAAAAAATTAACCAACCCCAAATCTTTAAATAATGTACACACACTAGCCTACTTGTAATATTAGAAAAAGCGGGTCTTGAAGCTCTCAAAGGTAATTAATGTGGGAAATTAATATCTCTGGAAATAGTCCAGATCAATGTTCCCTCTAAGCTGTGTACGTCTGCGCACTGCTTATGTAATAGCCACGCAGAAAAATAATATGGCATTAATAGGACAGATGCAAAAATCAGTTGGGAAAGCAATTTGATTGAATTCTAGTAAATGCGAAATGAATGCAATGCTCAGGCGAACAGCTATAGAGTTTGGTTGTGCTATAGAAGCTGTGAATCCAGTTGATGAATTGGAACATTTACAGGTGTAGTAGTGTGCAAAAGTCCACAGCATGGGAATTTTTATTATTTTTTTAATATATACAGTATATAGAATTTATTGGTAAGTAACACAACACTGTTGAAATGTTTTATGTAACTAAATTTGCACAGCTATTTACATAAAGGGAAAAATCTTATATAAATAGCACATTAAAGTTAAAAGTTACACTTTGTTTGTGTGTGCATTGTACAGGTCTGGTATAAAGAATGTTTTTGCTTAGGTGGCCAAAATATCCACCCAATAGAGAAAGGTTTTGCTCCGCAAGAAAAAAAAAATTGAGGGAACATTGGTCCAGACTGTTAGTTGCTGGCCTCAGGGAGGATGCCTTCTAGGAGAGATTCCCTGCATTCACCTCTCCTGCCTTGGGCTTTATGCAGGCTCTTAGCATCTTGGACCACATCTTTTTTATCATCCTCATGACTGATATGGTCACATGTTTCATCCTTATTCCCACTGCAGAATACCAAGCAGATGAGTTTTCAATCTCAATAACTGTTTCTAATCTACATCTTTAGGTTTTTTAAGAAGTCATAGACACACTCCTGACATAATTATGATGCCAGCTCCTCTAGCCAAATTGTAAGAAAGCAATGTGTGGGCAACACTTTACAATAACCATACATGAATAATCATGTACTAATACCCGAATTAATACATGCTAGTTCTCATTGATAGTTAATGCATTAATTAGCATTTCAGGGTTAACTAGATCAAACATTCTCTATAAGTAGCAAAAATAAATATTCTGACTTTCAAACAAATGTAAACAATTTAATATTGTCATAATTGAAACTATTGACATCTGCAGCTCCGTCATTAACATTAGTGGATGGCACAAGATTTTAGGTTTACTGGAATGTCAAAATATTTATTTATTGCTTCTTATAGAAACAGTTTGACTTATTGCTCCTTATAGAGACTCTGACTATCAAACATGTAGTTAAGGATGCATTATTCATGCATGAATCCTTACGACTCTAGTCATAGTTACGGATAGCTCTTGATTGGTTCATAATTAGCTCATGCCTTTACTAATCATGAGTTCATATATAAGTACATATTAATTCAGGTATTAGTAAATGATTCTTCATGTACCGTTATTGTAAAGTGTTACCAATGTGTGGGTATCCATTTCTGTTAGGATGCAGTATATGTGGTGAGGCAGCTCATTAGGATTTGGAGATAATGTCTTGACCGTTTTCCATCTTTCAATGTGTTTATAGTGGTCTACTCATTTATCTTTGTCAGAAAGCTTGATTCCTGTCAGGATTAAAGGAATGTGCTGGCATCTCAAGTGCACTTTGAAATGTTAATAATATCTAGGCAGCCACGAGAATATTTCATAGCGTTTGTTTTATAAAGACATGACATTCACTACATGGCCCCTTTCTAATTAAAGGCTTTTGCTAGGCCACTTAATTCCATTGAAAACAAACATTAAAGGATTACTTCCACCCAATGTCACTCCAAACTGGTAAAAGCATAGTTTCTCTTCAGAACACAATTTAAGATTTTTTGGATGAAAACCAGGAGGCTTTAGAATATCCCATAGACTGCCAAGTAAGTTACACTGTCAAAGTCCAGAAAAGTATGAAAGACATTGTCAGAATAGTCCATCTGCCCTCAGTGGTTCAACTGTAATGTTATGAAACGACAAGAATGCTTTTTGTACATGAAGAAAACTAAAATAATGACCACTGAACCACTGAGGGCAGATGGACTATTCTGACAACGGCTTTCATAATTTTCTGGACTTTGACAGTGTAACTTACTCGGCAGCAGAGGTGGGACAAAGTCATTGTTATGCAAGTCACAAGTAAGTCTCAAGTCTTTGCCCTCGAGTCCCGAGTCAAGTCGTGTCAAAGATGAGGCAAGTCCCAAGTCGAGTCAAAAGTCCAAGCCAACAAGTCTCAAGTCGAGACCAAAGTGCTACCATTTTAGTTTAGAGTCATTTCAAGTCCTCTTACCACAGAAATAAAATGTATACAAATCATGTATGTCTGTAAGATTTGTATTTATTTAAACCTCATTTATACAATGACATTAATAAAATACAGTAAAAAACTGAAAATGTATATTTTCACAAAAAATGCTTGTATTTCAACAGCATATTGCACTAGATCAATGGCCTGTTTTTGTCTCATATGTGTTGGAGAGACTGAGATATACATTTGTGTTTATCCATCTAGCAGCAAGGTAGAAATGGTACTTTAAAACGGACGTTGACATGATGTTGGCAAGGTTTTCCATCCGAGTGTGCTACACTCATGTATATAATCCGGGTTCAAAAATCCATATTTTTGTTAGCATGAACCAGAAAGGGAGACGTGTGTTTACTGTCTTGTTGATACAGTATGGTACATCCGATAAGGTGCTTAGCATTCATTCAAAACTTACCTTTCTTTGTGCAACTTCAGGTGTCGTACGTCACCTGTAGGAGAAAAAAAAATAAATCTGTGACGACGGTTTTGCAATCCGTCCCCTCAGTTTATAAACCGTACTCACGAATTCATAAACTGTTCCCTCGGTTTAACAAAGAGTGCCCATGAATTCCCAATCCGTGCGCTCAGATTTTGTAAACCGTACCCACAAATTCATAATCCGTACGCACGCTTTCGCAATCCGTTCCCACGGATCTGTAAACCATACTCACGGATTCATGCAGCAAGCTCCTACGTGTTAACATACAGTTTTATTGAATATTATTATGTGGAATATTATAATAATAAAGGAATAATCTTATAATAGCACTTGATTATTATTGTACAATAAACCTGGCATTGTGACTAACTCTGGAGTAATTTTTTCCTCTGTTGTAAATTGTTTTGGATAAAAGATTCTTTTGCATAACCTGTATAATAATATATAATAATATATAAGTTATTTTTATCATTTTAATTTGTAGGCTAAATAAATGAGTACAAACAATAATTCATGAATTGCATTATTTTTAAATAACCTTTGAAAGTTTTGGAAATACTTGTGTACAAGACTTATTTTTGTGATTTTATTATACTAAGCTCCATCCACCCCACCCCACCTGCTGGAGTTAGATGCATGATTCACTGTTAATGTTATTATTAAATAATGAGGCCAAAAATAACATTGCATTCAGTTAGAGAGAAAAGGAATGAAAACATAACCAGCATATTATTTGTTTTGTTTTGCTTTTTACCCTTATTTTCTTCTTCTTTTTAGCGTTTATTTTTTTGGCTATGTCTTATCCTATTGGTGATTAATGTAAAATAAACGCTAAAAGGAAGACTATTTTGTGAATGCTGATCGTGGACTCATTGGATACTATGAAATATAATGCCGGTGGGGGCGGAGCTACAAATGCGTGTCAGTTTACAAATCCGAGGGAACAGATTGCGAAAGCGTGCGCACGGATTAATATGAATTCGTGGGTACGGATTAAAAAACCGAGTGTATGGTTTACAAACTCTGAGTGCACGGATTGATTTTTCGTGGGCACGGTTTGTTAATCCATGGGTACGATTTGTTAAACCGAGGGAACAGTTTATGAATTCGTGAGTACGGTTTATAAACTGAGGGGATGGATTGCAAAACCGTTGCCACGGATTGATTTTTTTTCTCCTACAGGTGACGTGCAGGGCTCCGTGTGAACATTTTTTTCCCCCAAATTTCATGGGAAGTAGCAAGTCTTCTCGAGTCAAAAGGCGCAAGTCCAAGTGAAGTCACGAGTCATTGATGTTAAAGTCCAAGTCGAGTTGCAAGTCTTTGTACATTTTGTCGAGTCGAGTCTGAAGTCATCAAATTCATGACTCAAGTCTGACTCGAGTCCAAGTCACATGACTCGAGTCCACACCTCTGCTTGGCAGTCTATGGGATATTCTCAAGCCTCCTGGTTTTCATCCAAAATATGTTAAATTGTGTTCTGAAGACGAACATAGCTTTTATGGGTTAGAAATGACATGGCGGTAAGTGATTAATGATAAAATTTTCATTTTGGGGTGGAGTATCCCTTTAATGCTACAGCACACAGTGTATTGTTTGCTTCTGACTTTCTTGCAATAGTTTCAGGAAGCCATTTTCTGTTCTAGCATCACACAATGCCACAGTGCACAAAGAAAAGTCTATTAAGAAAAGTCTAGTGTGGAAGAACTTGACTGACCTGCACCAAGCTTAGACCTGAACTCCTATTGAACACCTTTGAGATGAATTGGAACACAGACTCAGAGCCAGACTCCCTGACTCAACATCATTACATGTCCTAGTGATGCTCTTGTGTCCGAATAAGAGAAAAAGCCAGCATCCGTGTTTCAACATCTACTCTAAAACCTTCCCAGAAGAGTGGAAACTGTTAGCAAAGGCAGACCCAGCTTCCAAATAATATGTTTATTTTGTGTAATAATAATAAGTTCATTTTATATATTACCTTTTTGCAAAGATATGTTTTAAGGAGGCTTTTGAAATCATGTAATGATGAGAGATCACGAATGTGTTTGGGAATAGAGTTCTAGAGTGTGGGGGCAGAGCTACAAAACACCCCTCCACCAAACAATCCTAACTTGTGCCGTGGAATCAACAGCAGACCATTATCAGAAGATCTCAGTTTGCAAACTGGGAAGTAGGTATGAATGATATCGGAAAAATACAGGGGGACTAGACCATGAAGTGCTTTGAAGGTGATGAGGAGTATATCTTGCATTGAATACCAAAAACGAACTGGTAGCCAGCTGTGTAGGATGGGAGTAATGTGAGAAGATTTCTTTGAAAAAGTGAGAAGCCTAGCTGCAGAGTTCTGAATATATTTTAGCTTATATATTGTTGTCTTTGGTAGATCCTAGAAAAGAAATTTACAGTAGTTGAGTCAAGAAGTAATGAAAGCATGAACCAGTGTCTCAGCATCGCTGATATTTAAAAAGGGATGTAAATGAGCGAAAGTACAGAGGTGAAAGAAGGCAGACTTAGTGAGTGAAGAAATGTGAGGAAGGAGGAAGAGAGAAGAGTCAAAGATTAATGAGTCGATTAACGGCAAACAAACACATACACAAGATATTGGTAACATATTTTTTATGTTTTTGAAAGTAATCTCCCATAGAAAGCAAGGCTGGATTTATTGAATTAAAAATGTAAAATATATGTAAAAATGTTATATTCTGAAATATTCTGAAAAACTGAATATATTTTAACATTTGAATTTTAACATATTAAAATAGAAAACAGATATTTTAAACTGGAATAATATTTCATCGTATTACTATTTTGACTGTATTAAAAAAAATGCAGCCTGGGTGAGCCTTACGGGCTTTACAAATATTTAAAACTTTTACCAACCCCAAATCTTTGATGAGGAATGTACACACACTAGCCTACTTGTAATGTTAGAAAAAATGGTCTTTGAGCTCTCAAAGGTAATTAATGAATATCTCTGGAAATAGTCCAGATCAATGTTCCCTCTAAGCTGAAAATCTGAATTTTCAGCATCATTACTCCAGTCTTCAGTGTCACATGATCCTTCAATATGCTGATTTGCTGCTTTGATTTGAAGTTTTTTTTTAATGTCCTGCTTGTCCTGCTTAATATTTTTGTGTAAACCATGATATTGTTTTTCATGATTCTTTAAGGTAAAGTTTAAAAGAACAGCATTTATCAGAACTATGACATTTAACAGAAATCTTTTGTAAGATTATAAATGTCTTTACTATCATATTTAGTCAGTTTAATGAATCCTTCCTGAATAAAAGAATTGTCTTTTTAAGACAATAGACCATAGAGAATTCTCTATGTTGCTTCAGCTGTAAAGATATCATTGTCAAAAAATAAATAAAGAAACGGCATGCAGATTATCTCTAGCTCTGGATTAAAATGCACTCTGAATTGTAAAGTTCCACAGAATGAATTTTGTAATTTCAGTTTAGATGTGCTTAACATAGAATGAATATGTCTTTTAAAAAAACAAACAAAACGACTTTGCAACCTGGTCTACTGATAGGCCTAAACCTTTGTTGATAAAGCCTACAGAAAGCCTATAATGTGAATATAAATACACAACCTCATACATTGCCATGGGAAAAAGAATAATGCATGCAAAACACAGCTTCTTCAGTAGGTGTGAGTGGGCTCTTCTCAGCAGCAGTACTGTACATCTGTTGACTCATTAAGAAGGAAACTGGCTAGATTTTGCTGGAAGATGTCGTATATATACCAATAATCCAGAGAGGATGTACTTATACGGAGACTGAAAAGAAAAAACAAGAAGTTTATTCTATTATTTGTAATTATTTATTTATTTTCAGTCTTACTGGCTGACTGGACATAATTTGGTCTGATGTTTCTAAGGCTCCCTGTTTATATCCTGAATCAATGCATTACTGCTGTTATTGAATCTGATTCAGAACATAATTAGCTTTAGCACGAGACACTCTCCCTAATGAGTCCATCAGAATGCTCATTACATCTGATCAGTCTTAAATACATTTCTGTCTGTCCATGTGTTACCCTCACTTCTCAAGGCAAGGAATGCATTCAGAATGTTTAGGCTGCGACATGGGCTGCCCTGGCAACAGGGAAAACCTAAATCCAAGCACTTCACCTCACTTCACCTAATACACATCCCAGCTTTCAACATGGTACAGAAGCAATCAAAATTCCAATGTCTAGGTGATAGTCTCTGTAGTTACTAAGAGTACCTTCAGAGGACTGTGAAATGATCAAACCTCATTTGTCATATTTTTCAAATGTTTCACCACTGTGTGCACTTTAGAGGATGGATATATATAGTGTTTTAGTCCTTTTTTAAAGGAAAGGTAGGCTATATTCTATATTTGGTATATTTACATTAATTTAATAATGGACAAGCCTCCATTTAGTGGACACAAAAGCAGCTCTAAACCTCAGAACTGCAATTTGTATCGATTGTTGAGCATATCTCTGTGGAAAGGCCACTATCTTCTAGCTGCCATGCCTGATATTTGCCTGTACCCAGCTGTTGTGCCAAACAGGAAGGGAAATAAGTGGCTGGTGGAAATGAGGCTCAGTTTATCTGCCTGTGGCAATGACATAATAATAAAATAAGTGCTATCCACTCTGTAATCGTCCTTGTGATTCAGGGGCCTGTCATGTTCAATCAAATGAGAGAGGGAGTTTATAAATGCAGAAAGTGGAATTCTTCTTCCATAAAAATGCACTGATAGCTGACGTCAAACAAAGTTAATAAGCCAGTGCTCTATTTTTCTCCTCCCTTTATCATTTCTCTTACTCTAAATGAAAGATATGTGTGCATCACATTCCCTCATTCTAGACCATATTTTCAGCATGTGCTGTAGTGCGTGTCATATGGTGCATTTTTGTCAATATGCATGCAAAACTGTTTCTTGTCCTCTACATAGCTAAAACAGTTTTCTTTTTATCCTTAATTTTGTTTGAAGTCAGCAAAACTTTCTGGCAGTATATTTAACATTCTTTGCCAACTTTCTGGTGTACTGGCAATGCATTTAATACTCTGTTGCTTTGACGCTGTTTTCTGAAAGATGTGCATCCAACTGGGTCATTTCTTTATGTAGAAGCATGTCGAATGAGATGCACATGCAACACCTTCACATTGGTGTATGAATGTATTTTTAAGTCAAGTTCACTGTTTTTTCTTTCCACAGGACTACAATGATGAGATCAGGCAGGAGCAACTTCGTGAGCTCTCCTACTTAAATGGCTCAGATAACCCAGCTCGAGGAAGAACTGCACGAGGACGAGGCTTACGTCTGACCTCTACAGCATCCACCCGGTACAGTAGCTTCACCACACCAGCCCTCTGAACAATCATAGAAACCTTAAAGGAATAGCTCACCCAATTATGCCATCATTTATTCACCTTCATGTCATTCCAAACCTGCATGGCTTTTTTCTTCTGTGGAACACAGAGCATGAAGTTTTGACGTTTTTTCTAAAAATTCCCCCTTTGTGTTAGTTTATTTTATTTTAAACTGAGCAGGTTTATTTGAAAAACATTGCTTATCAGAGGGAGAAAATGTCTGTCAAATACAGGATCCCACACATTCCCCATGTATTCTACGCCTGTGTCATACAAAAATGATAATATTAATAATAATAATTTCGGATGAAACACAGAATAATTCTGTGTTTATAATGAAAGTTTACTGCTGCTTTAACACTGACTATTAACAAGTCTATAAGAGCTCCAATTTTCATGCCCAAACATCTGTGCACTGTTGAATCATGAAAGTGCCCTGGGGCTCAGTGTTATTAATCAGGTTAGCAGGTGAAGCCTTAATTGTTCGCATCAAAAGCATAACTTATATATACCGTCATACATTATTCACACCATCTTTAATGTTTATTTTATGAATTTCACACTGCACTTGTTCTGGCTTGCTTAAGCCTCTTAAGATCCCTCTAGGATTCTCCCAAAACTACTACAGCTTGCATTACATCTGGTAGTAATAATAGATTCAAAATATAATCTTTACCTTTCCTGACGGATAAAGCTATAAAGCACCTCTTTCCCTTGATGTGCCCTGAAAAGTCATTACCACAAATCAGCATGGCAAAAACAACACTGATGAGGCCATTAGTCTCTGCAGGATCTTTGGATTTGGATGGACAAAATGTAGATCTAGACAGACCGTAAACATTTGCCATTGTCCAGTGCTGCCAAATCCATCTGCCATGCTGCAATAGTAATCAGGTCGAAAATTACTTCAGAAACAGACAGCTTCACCCCTTGATTCCAAAGAATCATTCTGAAAAAAAAAACAATAGCAGCACAAGGGAGCGAAGCCGTAGATCAAAACAAAGCTGTTTCTCATCAGACTGAATGAAACAATGTGTTCTACAGACTGCTTTTTGATGCCATGCTTCACTGCCACTGTTACAGTGTGTAACCAGAGCAGTGTTATGAAAGAAAAGAGCTGAGGTGGTGAATATTGCAATATCTTTGAAAACTCTGCTGTCTCTTATTGAATCACTGGCATTATGGTTCACTGGGCTTTAATAGGCTGTCAGTGATGAAAACACAGCAACCCACTATTATAGCACTGCAGCAAATGACTTAACTCGAAATGCAAATTTTTCATCTGTAAACACTGAAATCGTGCTGCACTAATTTTGCATAGTGCTGTAACTGCATCAAGCCTTTGGTATGTGGCTATGCAGAAATGTGTGGTTCTGCAGTTAACACTTTTACTGTGCCTAAGATAATAAATACAATTTAAAATAAATTTGAATCATCTAATACATTAAGCAAAATCTACACAGGCCCAACCTATCTAGATTTTATTATTATTATTATTATTATTGGAAAATTGGTTTATTCATATTTTTCATATATATATTAAACATTAAAATACATAACAAAAAAAATATGAATAAACCAATTTTCCAATAATAATAATAATAATAATAAAATCTAGATAGGTTGGGCCTGTGTAGATTTTAGCAAATATATATTTTGTGCTAAACATTTTAATAAATATATACAGATATTACATTTATATTTTAATTTTCATTAAGAATATATTATGTTTATGTTATTATTATGTTATTTCAATTTATTTATGTCTTTAGAGGTCGAGGGGGGGCAGCTCCACCCCCTCCACCGGGACGAGGAGCAGCAGCACCCAGAGGAACTGTGGGTACACGCACCTCCGTCCCCACACCCACACTAGCCAGGGGAGTGTCTGCACCCAGGGCCAGAGGAACTACAGGGACCGCTGGATACAGAGCCTCGCTACTGCAGGCCACGCACAAATCATATGATGACTATGTAAGTGAAGATTAAGTGTTTTTAATTACTTTATAATTAATTATTTTTTTGGACTGTGTGTGTGTCTTAGTTTTGTTTCAAGAACTACTGATGTATAAACACTTGCTGTTTTTTTTTATATGACCAGAGTTGAGTTGGTGTCCAAAAACGTTTCATTATTGAATGTCTTGCGTACACACCTACGCAAACACATATACACTCTCAAAATAAAATAAATAAATAACAAATAAAAGGCTTGACAGAAAAAAAGGTTTTTGAATCCTTAACTCAAATTCACTGAGGTAAAAGGACAAGGAATGGCCTTTCTATTTACCAAAGGCTGCATGAATCGGTGAAGACAGAACCCATTCTGACAGATTGAATGCCATAAGATTTTAGTCTACATGCTGAGGTCCTGTAAAGAAAAGCCACCATGTGGTGCAAAAAAAAGCATCTGCTCACTTGATTGGCTGTTATCTGCCAGACGATGAGCTTGACTCTCATTATCAGTATGATAATTATTGATGTTGGTCATGATGATGATTATTAAATCATTATGGAAGCTTTTGCTCATTTGTAGGACAACACCTCCACATTGCAGACTTTTTGCACAAGGTTATTTTTGAGAATTCTCAGCCAAGTGAACGTCAAACTCTAAACTTAATGAAAAAAGCAATATCTCATGGATTTGATTTCCTCTGAGCTTTTGCCTAATGCAAAAGCCCTATATGTGCAGCGCCGTGGCAGATTGGTCTGTCTGCATGGGGAAATGTTAGAGTACAGACTCATTACCAACATGAATTGAGTTCTGCTGGAGAGCCTCTGTATTATGGGAGACATGGAAAACGTGGACATACGTCTGTAAGTAATTGGATCTGGGGTAGGCAGGTGGAGGAAAGAGGGCAAAGAAGTGAGCAGTTCACTAGGAACATATTGTAACTTACCTTTCAAAATCAAACCTAGCCAAGTCTTAACCTATAGATTTTTACCTAGACTTGGAAAAATCCAGAATGTGCATAGTGGAAATATACAGTCATGGCCAAAAGTTTTGGCAGTGACATAAATTTTGTGTTTTGCAAAGTTTGCTGCTTCAGTATTAGTAGATTATTTTTCAGTATACCATAGAAACATGTGGAAAAATAATGATAAGCATATTATACGTTTTAAAGTATTTTATTGGCAAAAACAACAACAACAATATTTATTCTTCATAACACAATAAATAATACAAATTATTAGTATCAGTAAGCTTTAAATTATTATTTTGCCATGGATATTTATCCAAACCCTTAAAAAAAAAGAATATGCCCTCCCAGTTAGTGTGTGTGTGTGTAGCCTGTTTTTTAAAATTATGGTTAATTTGCTGTCTGCTTTCATACAAACAAACTGTCGTCCAGGTTTAAGATGTATAAATTGAAAGACACATGAATATCCACTGTTGTGTGGCAGCGTTCTGCTCTTTTTGTTGGTGAGGATTTGAATCCAGTTAATCACAGCTCTTTATGTATATCAGCCGAGCCGTGCCAGACTGCCTCCTCCTCTCCCTCTCAGCACAACAGCTTTACTCAAAGATCACAAATGCTTTCTCAGAGGGCTCTTCACTCTTCTGCAAACCAGCCAGACACTCCTCTATGAGCTGATGCCCCTTTTCTTCCCACAAAATACACAGATCTCTGAATGAGGCGTAATAGAATACTAGACGAATCTCTGTGCTGTAACATTAAAAAAAAAATTCAAAGCTGCTTCTTAATCATTAATTATCCATTTTTTCTTATCTGTTGGCCATTATTTGATGATAAAATACATTTTCCTATCCATGCTTAGCATGCAGAGTGCTTGTAAGTCATTTGTAGGATGAGTATGCTGAGATGTATTAACACAGAGGCTCTGTGGTGCTATCAAACCATTGTTTTTTTTGTTTTTTTGATTATCCCAACCAGCCCAGCATAGCAGCAGTGTCTCAAACAGTGCTTTTAGTGGTTTGGGGCAGAGCTATCTGTTTGTCTTGACCAATGGCAGACAGTGGAAAGGTGTTTGAGAACAATAATTATTTTTCCAATTCTTTTTGGCCACACTAGTGATGTAGCAACATCAAGAGCAACACAATGCTCAGAATACACAGCAGTCGCACTCACAACAGACCCAGAAGAGAAGACAATGCTGAATAAAGTCGTAATTTTTTGTTATTTTTGGACCAAAATGTATTTTCGATGCTTCAACAAATTCTAACTGACCCTCTGATGTCACATGGACTACTTTGAAGATGTTTTTTATACCATACATACATTTTCAATGGAGGGACAGAAAGTTCTCGGACTAAATCTAAAATATCTTAAATTTTGTTCTGAAGATGAACGGAGGTCTTGCGGGTTTGGAACGACATGAGGATGAATTTATTAATGACATCATTTTCATTTTTGGGTGAACTAACCCTTTAACCCCCTCACAGTTTTCTTTTTTCTTGCATAAGGTACAGTACTTTTTTAATGTAACTGTTTGAAAACCAATTAAAAAGCATGCAGAATGCCTTCTAAGGTCACAACCAGCTCACTGTGGATAAATAAATAAATGAAGAAGCCCTTGAGTGTCTCGGATAGTATCGCAGTAAACCTCTTCCGTGCACAAACACACACCGCTTCACATGGCAAAAGCCAAATCATGTTGCAGAATAGAATGTTACAAAAAGGCTTTCCTCGCACTATTTCAAAGCAAGGATCTCACCATGGCTGTAATTGTTTTTTAATAATGGGCTCGCTTACAACACTAACTTGACATTTCTGCGGTAAACTAATTATTGAAGTGGAATTCTTCATGCATAACTCCCTCGTTTAATAAATCAGATGTATGACATGCACCTTGAGAAGAAGTTTAATAATTTCCTGCTAGAAAGAAGCATGTGGAATGCCTAGAGGCTGAGCATATTATTCCAGGTCTGAGAGCTGCACATGAGAAGACAGTTAAAATAAAAAACAAAAACTGTGAAAAGAAGCATGTGCGCTCTTACTGTGAAAATAACAAGGGGATTGAGCTGCATGTCATTACCAGTTAAATTGTTGTTTACAGCTCACGCAAATATCAGCCCTTATGCTTTCTATGAGCTACAGTATATTTACTGATCAGTGATTACTGAATCAGAGAACACTGGCTATGGCTATCACAGCTCCTTGTCGTGCATGAAATAATGCCTATTAAAATGTATTGCAACATGATTTGCAAATGCACAGTAGATCCCTCCGTTGCAGGGATTGCGGCTTCTGAAGGTTAGAAGTAATAGCCTACTTGTCTGTCATCAGCTTACTGAATTAGTTCTTTTATTTGGATGATTGTAAAAGTTTATGTAACAAGTAATATATGCTCCTATATTTCTACAATGAGATCTTTGGCAATAAACAGTCCTAGAATATCACATTTCTACTGCCACTGGCAAACAACTGTGTTTTCAGGCAAAGCCAGTTCTTTCAGGATAGTCTGAACTGTTATTTTAGTTTTATAAATATTCATGTGGTTTTCTTGGGTTGGTGGAAGGTGCCTTAATGATTTCCATTGAGCTGTTATCATATATGTACAAACTGTGTAAATTTGTCCTCAATATGTGTTGATTTCTCTATATGCGGAGCAGTGTACTGTAACTGATACATTTGGAAATATATAGAGAAACTCAGAGTGCAGTTTTAGAAAAATAACTAATTAACTAATCAAATCCTCAACAAATAACAATAATTCCATGAAGTTACGTTTAACATATATTTATGTAATAGTTATTTTACAAATACTTTCGAATACCAGGGTGACTTAATTCCAATTAAACACTTTTTGGTGCAAACACAGACACCAATGACAAGAGTTAAAATCAAAACTCCAGTTAAGTCAGTACACTGGTCCCCCCCCCCTTCATTCTCCTCTTTCCAAAAATCTGTGATTAACTGAACATTATACTTTAATCATCTAAAACTATTAGTCACCAATCACCATTATATGGAATGCAGTTTCCCTTTAATATAAAACTGATGTGAAATGAAATCCCATTTTGATTATGTTGAAAGAATTATGCCTCCTTTGAACGCTTGCAACAATCAGAACAGACCATTAAACAGATATATGGCCTGTTGGATGTCAGTATATTTCCGACTGCTCCATCCTGTCTGGCCTAATGCCCATGTTTGTGCATACTTCAAACTGAAAACATGAGCCCTGAAAAATTAGTTGAGTAACAAGTGGCAGAAAGAGAGCCTCACTCTATTGAGCAGATGGAGGCATGGACATTTCCCTTTGCTGCTCTCCAGTGAGGAATCCTATTCAGTTGCCGTCCCACACAGAGATCAGTCACTGTCAAGAGGTGTTGGTGGTTGTCAATTGATAATGAAGCTGAGTATTGAAGACCTTTGTCTGTGTGCTGTATTAATTACTCTTGCAGTGCTCTCTAGCACTTGATTTATTCCCTGTTAGCTTGCTCAATAGGACCAGAGTTAATTGCTCTTTCAAACGAGTGTTGAAATGTAACGATCCAACACCATTAACTAGAGCTTGCTCGAATTATGTACAGCTGCTTGTAAGTGCATGCTAAAGTCAAAAAGGTCAGACACCAGGACCTTTTAAATGTAACTTTAAGTAATATCCACAGTGTATGCAAGAGCTCTCTTGCAAAATAATTTAGCAATTTTATATGGCTGTTTGAATGTGTGACTATTGTAGTCTAAGGAATAGACCATATTTAATTTCTGTCAGGAAAATGGGTCTGTACTGTGCATTTGTTGAATTTTATTGTTGTTTAGCAATATACTGACAGCTTTGAAAGTTGTGTTATTGTAAACACTGTAAATCTATTCCTCGGACCCATGTTTTCATCCACATTAAATTTAATATAGCGTTTAACCTGACTAAGGCCTGTAATTCACCCCCCCTCATATCTTTTCTAAAATATTTTTTCTAATTTTCTTTCTGAATCAAACAGTTCACTGAAAAGATCACGCAGGTATAAAATGACACGAGGCTGAGTAAATAATGACAGAATCTTCATTTTTGTTAAATGTCATAGCAGACAAAAAGGACACATTTTCATTTTCGTGAGTGTAAAAATGAAATCTACTCCTCCTGCTCTAGATTGCTCTTGCCGTATGAAACAGGTAGGTCAGTCACTAGCTCTCACTGTTCTGCTAAAATTGATTTCCTCAGAGTGCTGTTGGTATTAGAGTGATTGACATGTTCTGAAATATGCCATTAAATAGTAAAACATGTTTAGTAAAACCTCTTCTATACACTGCTAAAGATATGCAGAGCACTCTATCAAGAGGACATGTTAACAAACCAGTCAATTAGTGAGAAAGGACAGAACACTGACCCTATTAGTACAAGGAAAAACTAATAGAAGGAAACTTGCATGTTAGATCTCCTGAACAACTTAATCCCTGGCATAATCCATAACTTTAATTTAGTCTAATCCTTCTTCAAAAGCATAAAACTGGACGGTTGTGCGGAATTTTAATGTAAAGGGAATAGACAGGGGTCAAAATAGCTTATCCAGGTTTTTCTGACAGATTAAGCCTAATAAAAAAAGGAAGCATTTTCAGTTAGTCCGTCTGAACAACAAAATGGAAACACCATACTAGATTTTATTAGTGTGCATTTTTGAATTAATTAAAGTTTACCCAATAGTTTATTTTATTTATTTATTTTTATCAATGCAATATAGCGTCATCACCATAGTATTGTGCACAGTATTTAGCACAGGACATTGTGTGAGGAAACATGACTAGACTAAAAAGTCCAAATGTTCATGTGTATCTCACAGACACACACACATTTTAATAGTCATACAAATTTGCTCCATTTTGTTGTATGCAAAATAGAATGTCATATTTTTTAAATATGAAGCATCTGTGTGATTCACATCTGTGTTCTTTTGCATTTACTATTTGATGTCCTTTTCAGATGCTTTTTACCACAGGATTTTCAGGCTAAACATACTGTATGTGTTGCACATTTAGTATATGTACATTGTAAAAAAAAAAAAAAACATATATATATATATATATATATATATATATATATATATATATATATATATATATATATATATATAATAGTTTCAAAAAATGTAAGCTTGAAAAAGTGAATGGATGACACAAGTCATGTAGGATCTTGTGGACATCTCATCATGAAGTTTTAATCTGTTTATTGTTTCCTTTGTCTCTAATACTAAATCGACCTAGGCATTATCCACTTGTCTTCAGACATGGCAGATCAGACAATTGTCACTCGCTGATCAATATTTTCTGTTAGACATGATTCAGCTCTGCCAGTTCTCCACACTAGGAGTATATTTATTAGAGAAATCCTATTGCAGTGTAATTAAACATTGATTTTTCAACCCTAAACAATTAGAGTGCTGCTTTGAGACAGATTTAGTCTTTTAGCGTCACCCTCTGTGATTATTCTTTTGTGTTTCTGTGGTTTCAGGGGTATGATGATGGTTATGACGGGGAATATGATGACCAGAGTTATGAGGGCTATGATGACAACTACAGCAACCAGTCAAAAAGGTACACATTTATTTTTAAAAGACATTTTGTAACAGCATGATCTATTTAATGCTTAACTTTGTCTCTAAGAATCTGTCAAAATCTCCTAAGAATATTTTTTTACTCCTACAGTGTCTCAGAATATTATGAGTATGGACATGGTAATAATGATGAAGCCTACAACAATTATGGTAAGAAACTGATCTACAGTTCTTCTAAAACAGCATGACTTTTGTCTCAAACTTTTTTTTCTTTTAGCTTACCAAGAAAATATTAGGATTTTAGGTCAACTATTTGGAATGGTGCGGTGCACCACAAAGAGAAACATCCTCTTTGCATAGCAGTAGTTCGCATAGCAGGTGGGCTGAGATTCAGTCATGGCACATTGCCCGCACCAGTGAGAAACCTTTTTGCTTCTTTCATTTTCCATATTGATGTTAAATGTTTCAGAGCTAAAGGTAAGGAAAAACACCTAGCAGCATTCACCAGCAGTTAAATCACACAGGCCCAGCAGCTGCCATCCTACCTTACTAGTCTGCTTCAGGGCTTGGGTTTTAAGATGCTCTTGAAATCATGGACTAGAGCCAGTAGAGAGCTGGAGGCGTCAGGATGGCCTTTCAGCCATTACTTTGCCTTTGGAATATGTGCCCTCTCTTGATTACATTTGATGCAGTATTCAATCTGTTCTTGGCATGGATTGGTTTTCACTGATGCCAGTTTTCCATTATATACAGCCTGCTCATTTGCATTGTCAAATTGTGCAATGGAGCGTCAAAGTGTTAACAAGAATGATTTTACTGTATATTTGCCACTTTTTGACTTAAAACCAAGATTTAATTGTGTTATGAAAGGTTTTGCTCTTTAGGTAGCCAGGATCAAAGTGAAGTCCATTTTTACCTCAGAGTAAAAAAAGGGAATTGCTAGTCTGTATCTCGCTATAGTCACATATCAGTTTCACCGTTGCAGCTTTGTTTCTCTTAGTTGTTTGGTTTAAAAGACAGTTAATATTCAGTAATATTATTGATTTGATTAAACCGTTACTGCATTATCAGATAAGAACAAAATTTGAACTGAATTGAGCTGGATAATGACACTGTGTTTGCAACATTGACACGTGTATTAAACTGAACTGAAACAACACTGAACTAAACCGAGATAAATAATGACAATATTATCTTCTAGGTTCATAACTGATTAACTTTAACGCTGTTATTTTCTTGCTGCTTTGAGACAGTTGTATGAAGCGCTATATGAATGACTTGCCTTTGTTTCTTATAATTGCAACTTTATTTCTCACAATGTGACTTTATTTTGGCATTGCTTGTAATTTTGACTTCATATCTTCATATCTCATATCTCAACTATTTCTTGCAATGTGACTATAGCTCACAATTGTATTTCTCGCAATTGTGACTTTGTGTTGCAATGTGACTTCACACAATTGTGACTATTTTTGTTGTAAATTTGTATAAAGTCATACAATCTCAAAATGGTATGTCTTTATACAAAGTATTTGAAAATGTAACTTTTTCCCCAGTGTGACTATATCTTGCAATTGTCACAATGTCACAATGTGATTTCTTGCTTTATGTATTGATTTTTTTATGCTATTTGACAATTTGATCTCACAATTGTTCATTTATTTCTTGTAACTGTTAATATAGATCTTACAATGTGACTTTATTTCAATTTTTTTCTATTTTCAAAATTACCTGTTGTATTTTTACTCAGAGATGCAGACAGGCTTCCATAAGATTGTAATGATCAGAGATAGTTTTCACAGTGAGGAGGATGTAAGGGAAACCTATTAAATATAATGTGAATGAGGGAGGGCTGTTTGTGCGGTAGTGATCATTACACAGAATACCAGAATAAAAGGGATTTTGTCATGATGTATAATGTTTTTTCCTCCTTTCTCTGTGATTTGGTAGTTAGCAACAATGAAGGTTAAGGCTCTTTGCCCTGAAGGCAGGCTGATTGTTTCCTCAATGGCCCAGTGATCACACTCAGAGAACCTAATGGAGCATCGGCTCCCAACACGTACTGTATTTAGATGACAGCAGGGTCATACTGTGAGCTCAGCCAGGAGTTTATGCCTCATCTGTTCTGCCGTTGGTAACTGATAATTAGGGCAAAGTGACATTGTATATTTCTCAAATCTACGATAATGTACCGAGGCGAACATGCAAAGCCCTAGATGGGACGCGGGAATGGAGCTCTAAACTAATTATTGAAATGTATGTGTAAGATGATCAGCTGGTGTTCAGTTTATCATTTTGTTATGCTTAGGGAAAAAAAAGGCATTAAAAATGGCTAATGTCAAATGGAATTACTTGACCGTAGGATATCCGTTCCCTGATGAATAGTCATAGCATTGCATTTCAGTCACGCAAAGAGGCTCCTCTCCGTTGTAATAACTACATTGAGTTGTGTTAAATTCCATTTGTCAATTTAAATGAAGCTTGTTTTACATGTTTAAATTATTTCTGCCTTTTTTCCCTGTTTAATTGTTTCACTTTTAGCAGAAGAAGACTGGATTTCAACGCGGCCCAATCTCAAAGCTCCAGCATCAAGACTTACTCGAGGGGGCTACAGAGATCACCCCTATGGTAGATATTAAAGGTGCTCAAGATCATGTAACCTGCATACAACGCCAACCTTATGAACTAAATAATCTTAAATGGGGTTTTTAAGTGATAGGTCAATCCTGTTTTTATATTCACACTAATCTTGGGGCGGACGGGGAGTGGGGGGGTACTACATGGTCCCTTCTTTTCTTATCTGAAACTGTTGACTTCTTTGTATTATACCTTATGAGCATTAATTCTGGCCAGGATTTGGCAGTGTAATTTTGTCATTCCTTTAGTTTTCCATTGTTTGTCCCCCAAATGTAAAGCATGGAATTAGCTGCACATTATGCTTCCCTAACTTTGGGAACGCTTCCGTTAAGACTAAAATGTATCAACAGAGTGGAGAGACTCATTTTGTATATAACATCTTCTTAATACTTCTTGATTTGATGATGGTAAATACTGAGTTTGTACATTTAATTTTGATATCAGTATTGGGTTTGAAAGCAATTGGCTATGTATGTAGCCACATCCAAGTGCTTTGCTTTGTGTGTAGCTTGTATTTGTACATAAAAATTTAATAAAAAGGATGTAAAGCTCCTTGTGCAAGCTTCTCTAAATAGGTGATTATAATTGTTAAACTTGTGTTGTTATAATTTGTTAATAAATATGAGATGATTTTTGTAAAATTAGATAAGGTACGTACTTGTCTCTAGTACTAAATGCCTGTTTGACTTGAAATGGATAGTATGTTTATATATATATATAAATTCACAAAAAGGAACCATAGAGACGTTGTCAAGTCATTTTGTGTAATAACAGATAAGCTACACTAATAGAATTAAATTTTGTTAAACACTTTTTAACATTAGCTCTAAATTGTTCATTGACTCTTGATTAGTCATTTAAATGTTTAACATGTTAATGGAAATCAACTGTTTAGATCAATAAATTGAATCTTTTTTAACACACTCTTTAAGCTTCAGCTTATTAAACAATAAGTCGGACTGACTTGTCTGCGCTAACGTGACTCTGAGAATGATATGGAGATTCAGGAGGTAAGAACGTCCCCATATTCCAATAAGATGTTCTAAGTGCCTTCAGCCTTTGCTGTTAATCACTGTAGCCAATGTGAATATGTCTGATATTCACACTCTTTCATCACTCGCAAGAGTGAATGGGATCCAGTTAAAATGCTATATTTCTGCTACCTATAGTATATTTTCCTCAATTGCTATTTATGTTAATGAACATCAGAAGGCTGCATTTGTCTTATAATACCAATGCTTTTAAATATCAGCACTATTGAAGGCCCCATAGAGACCTGAACTCTTTTTTGTGACTATTAGAACTGAATGCTGACGCGTATTAAGACTTCGAAAGGATGACTAAACGTTAAGCAGGTAACCCTAATAATAACTCTAATGTTGCGAATGCCAATCATAAATTAAGTTATTTATACTTCAAAAAGTAAACCTGCCCTCACTTACTCCAAATAAATGCCTCGGGCCTCTAAATCCGCTAATAAACTAGTGACATCAAAAATGACTTACTAACACATAAACAAATGAACACAATTAACAATCCATCTTTTAAAAGAAGCTAAAACTGATCTTTAATACCTGACCAGCTAAACTAAGCTTTTTAACCAGACACGCTGAAAAAGATGGTTGCTCTTAAATCATATTCTGCTCTGACAGCTTTTGTCCTGCCCTACAAATTGGTTTACTTTTTTGATAGTAACATTCAAACTGTTTTCAATCCATCTGTTATTTGTGCATGCGAGTGTACATTTGTTTTGACTTTAAGTCTCTCTCATTGTCTCTTCTTCATTTTGTCTATTATACCAATAGCGCCTCAAAATCTATATCTTAAATTTGATTTATCCTCCTAACAGGTACCAGTCTCTCTGTGAGCTGAGATGCAGTGGATTGAATCAGACTGGGTAAGCTCCAAAAGTGTCTCTAAACAACAAATGCATTCAAATACAGTTTAGGTGTATATTTGTTTTATGCTAATTTATTATGACTTCTTACTTGATTTTTATTATTATGGAAGTGCATACATCCATCCGTTTTCAATAGTAAGGGAAACATGGATTATGGAAGTCATTTAGGATAAATCTGTCATGCTTCATCAGAAACACCAAGTATACACCTACATTTATCAAAGAGCTGTCTTAGAGCAAGACAAAACAATAAAGCAAACCATTTTTGTTTCAGACTGAGGATCATGTACTAATGTTTTGTTTTAACAGTACAATTAATAAAACTTTTAGCAAGTAACACAAACATCCTATTGGGTTATAGCTTGAAGACAGAAAACCACTCAGTATGATATAGACTTTGTCACACTACGCACAGTTTAATTGCACACACCACTAACATATTAAGGAGCGATTGTTTGACCTCAAGTGAAATGTGGCCTTCAGGAACAATACTTTGAATATTTGGGTAATTAACCATTTTTTGTATTAAATATGCTGCAGGAGATTCACACATGTGAAGCATTACAGTAATAAGAGACAAAAACACACTATACTGTGTTACTAATTTTATTTGGTTTATTTTTCCTTTTGCTAAGGCAATTATGCACATCAGAAATAAACAAAAATGGAAAAATCCATTAACGCAACATTTCAATATTGATTTAAGCTTTTTTTTTTAAAGCTTGGGTCTTCCAAAATATATTAGTCATTCTGTTCATTCTGAGCATTGTCACATTATTTTGGTTCACTTGAAGGATGGAAGTCTTTTGTAGAGGTCAGCCATGTTTTATTGTCTAATTAAGGACAAGACAGGGGCATGCTCAAACAGGTGCGTTTTTTTTTTTCACACAGAGAACCATTTGTAAGTCAAGAAAGGATGATTAAATCAGATGGCTTATTTGAGAAAGGAAAGGTAATGGGAATGGAAACGATGGCAAATATGTTTTAGCTGCATTAACACAGCTGTGGTTTTTGATCATTAATGGTCTTCATGAAATAAATCATTAACCATTATATTAAATTTTTGTAGAATATGTAATTAAATGTAATGAAAAAGGGATTATTCATTATTTAAATGATATGATATTATGATTTGTGGACTGGTATGACTCTGGATGGCTTTAGGCTTGCTAATTAAAATGGGCATTGTCTTCTAATCAGTGGCTCACAGGTGCTGATTTTGATTTTCCAAAGTAGTGCCTTCGGCATGAACATGTGAGCAGAGGATTTTAAAGCTTGGATGTATATCTCATATGTTTTTATAGACTGCTCCACAGTGAAAGAGAGTGCACGAGGTCTGATATTTTGACTGCAAATGTGAAGGTGGTTAGCATGAGAAAAAAATCAGTTTATGACTGATCTCATATGCGCTGTGAATTAATGAGACCGTGACGGCTGTGTCAGCAGCGGCAATCCAGCTGTCACTCAAGTGGCCACGCCCTTAATTATGCAGAACTTTAAGGCTTAATATAATTTAAACAGATGAGTTCTAAAAAAACAACCCTCAAAAACCCCTCAAAGTTGTCATGAAGGACAAAAAATTAGCTATTTAGACCAAAATAATTTTTTGAACCAGGCTGTAAACATGTTTTTTTTTTCTGCTGTAAACTGTGGAGTAGCCACGGGTGTGCCAGGGTGTGCCTGTGCCACCCAGAGTGGCAGCTGGCACACCTAAAAATAGATGCAGAATTATTTTTTATAGTCTCAATAAAAAATGTTTACTTAACTTGAGCTATTGTTGTTTACTTAGAATATATATATATATATATATATATAATTTTTTATTTTTTTTATTAAATTTTTTTTTATCAACCCTTTCACACGTAAGTTACAAATATTTTAACTGCCCCCTTGTTTCCATGGCGATGCGTCATGATTGTCACGTGACACACCGCAGCCACTAACAGATGTATTGGTATTCGTTTTATTTAGTTTTTCATTTTTTATTAAAATATATACACAAACTTGCTTACCATGTCAACTATCTGATATTCCAATTCTTCGTTTAAAAACCTTTATAAATTGTCTTGATCTATAACGAGATGAGCGCTGCAATTCAGAGTCCTGATAGACGGATTTAACGTACAGCACTTGAATTCCCCAGTTTCTCCCAAAATACATTAAAGTAAGTGGCTGTTGAACTAGGAGAAGAATAGAGTAAACTTTATTGTTCTGCTATGTCTGTTTGATATATGAATAAAACACGTTGGCAAATTACATTTGATAAGATAGTTTTTGCTGCTTCCATAGACATAATTGTGTATTTTACAAACTACCAATGTATTGTTTTACTAGTGATTATGTATATTTAAATGTATGAAACCTAAAATAAACATTATGTGGTTGAAAACACTGCATATTAGTTGTGATATATGACAAGCGCTGAGCACGTCCGTCTCTGGCTCAGCGCCAGCCAACGAGCGAAAGCTGTTTGAATCTGGCAGTTCTGTGACGCCACTGAACATTCTAAATCATACTTTCAGGGGCAC
Organism: Carassius gibelio; assembly: GCF_023724105.1. NCBI lineage: Eukaryota > Metazoa > Chordata > Actinopteri > Cypriniformes > Cyprinidae > Carassius > Carassius gibelio. The sequence continues at coordinate 14,309,855 of NC_068383.1, read as the reverse complement.
AGAAATAAGAATCCAATATGTGGTGCAATAATGCTCAAAATGTAAAAATGTAATTTACATTTTAAATTATTTTTGTTAAAATATCTGCTGACATTCGGACTGCCAACCAGATAATTTTTGATTGCACATTGCTAGCTAGCAATATGTCGCAGAGCTCCTTAATTTTTTTTAGCAAAAAAACCTCGGCTTGATGGACAGCCGGACACAAGGCCTGTTACACCTGATGAGAATGTTTCTCCCTCCCCGGACCCAACATCAACAGACAGTGTTGCCAGATTGGAAATGTCCAAGTATCATACCAGAAGTTCAAAATTACCGTATTTGGAAGAAAATTGTTACATTTAACAATTAACTACATTTTGACACGACCTGCAAATTAACACTAGGAGTATGGTTGGACGGAAGCAGTGCGACAAAAATACTATCCCATAATTTTTCACAGTAATCTGACAATAAATGTGGCACACCCAGATTTTCATATGCACACCCAAAGTCTCTTTTCTGGCTAGACTACTGGCTGTAAAGTTGGGCATTTTAACATGGGGAGTCTATGGGACTGACTCCCTTTTGCAGCCAGCCTCAGGCGGCCAGTCGATGAATTGCAGTTTTAGTCATTTCCTTGTTATCTTCATGAGACAGAGCAGGAGGTTGGCGCTCGGTGGTAACCCACCGCCTTTCTTGGGTACAAAGTAGGGGCTGTAAAACCCCGTCTTTATATCACCTGGAGGTACTGGCTCTATCACATCCTTTTGTGATACTGGGCGGTGCTAGCCAGGGTTCCAGATATGGTACAGAACCACCGACGTACCTGCAGTGGGGCAGCGAGGTGGAATGCAAGGACCTGGTTCGGGCAGCTTGTTGACCAACCGAAGTGGGGTCTGAATGTGCGGTGCAACATGCAACATTTACCTTGTACCAAGTTTGGGCAGAGGATGCATGAGTAGGGCCTTTGATAATGCTCTAAAACCTCTCGCTGCTGCCTGCTGGTGACAGAGCAGGATGAGTGTGATCCAGCTTTGGAAAGTCCACAACTCTCTGTGCCCTCTTGACACCCAGACTTAGCTCTTTTGTTGAGTGTTTGGGTACCACCAACCGAGAGGTCAGTGGTGGGATGAAACAAAACAAAAGATTCTCCCCCCAGCCCTCCTCCGGGGAAGGAAGTTGTGTGTTCACCATCTCCCAAAGAGCAACTCCATCTCTGGGTCACCTGTCTCAGGGCCTCTTACTTTGTGAAATCGTGATGAATGTTTGACTGTTTTTAAAAAAATTTAAAGGAAGCACTCTTTGCTTGCTGTATACACAACCCATTCTCACTCCAAAGGCGTCAAAAACCGAAGCATGGTCAAGCGCCCCTAGCGTCACTTTTATGACGCCAAATGTGCCTCTCGGCGTCGAATATCGAAGCACTACGACCTTCATTGCTTTCAATGGGAAACTTTTGGCGTCAGAATTCGACACGAGGACATGAGATGTTTATCGCTATGAAATCACGTTCAAGAAGTCTCATTCAGCACACATCGCGATACTTGCTATCAGTTCCACAGTTTGGGTGAGTAGTCGTATATACGCTCTTTTAATGCCTTTTATAAAATGTATTCTGTCTTATTTATTAATCAGATTAGTGCCATATGTTTAATCGCTGTATTATATCGGTCATCCGCGGCTGTCTTTGAGTTTCATTGCGTTTAAATAAATGAACACAGCTGCTAATTAGTCTGATTAAACTCTATCTGTCACCTGACGTGCCATGGACCTTAGAACAGTTTTATATTATTAATTTCAGGATTAATGATGTAAGTTGTATTTGTAGTAAAATCATGGTAATCACGACACTTACAATAGTAATAAATGAAATGTGAAGTTAAAACACAGTAAACTGGACATTAGTAACTGTAACTGTAGTTTTACTATGGTATATTAATAATCAATACAACAATACAATAATCACCAAACCAGCTATGTTTGTATCACTATAATTTTAGTGTTTTTATGTGCTTTTATATGACAGATATCACAGTAATCATATGTTCTGTAGCATGCTTTTAATACCTTTTAATGTAAATCCAAAAAAAAAAAAAAAAAATCAAATTAAAAATAAATAATAAAACATGCATTTTTCTATCTTGCAGTTCTTTCATATCAGTTTATATATATATATATATATATATATATATATATATATATATATATATATATATATATATATATGTGTGTGTGTGTGTGTATATATATATATATATATATATATATTTATTATATCTAAATATTTTGCTCACAGATCATTATTAACATTCTGTACATAATTCAATTTTATTTACTCTCCCCTTTTTATTATTTTTATTTTTTATTTTTAGCTGAAAAGACGTAAAGGCAGTCAGCCCAGTGGTGTTTCTGGAGAGGGATTCCTTCAGAAATGGAGAAGACAGAAAGCTGCGGAGGCAGATATATGCAGCAGTAAGTCTGTGATAGTTTGTCTCTTTTATCAAACACTCCTGCTGTTATAATTTGTACAGCATTTGTTGTTTCTTAAACTGTTGCACTGTCGAAATACCCACACTTGCCATCTTTGCACTTGACCACTTGATTACTTATTTGACGTCTTTCCTGTATTTTGCCTAGTGTTCGAGTGAGCATGATAACCACAAGTGTGTGTCGAACTTTTCATGACCTGATGACTGTGTTTCCCAATCCTGATCCTGGAGAACCCCAGCACTGCACGGTTTTGGTGTCTCTCTTATCTGCCTTGGAGTCTTCACTGATGAGCTGATGAGTTGAATCAGGTGTGTTTGATCAGGGAGACATCTCAAATGTGCAGTGTTGGGGTTCTCCAGGACCAGGATTGGGAGCCACTGCCTTATGGGACACTTATGTGTTTACAGAGATTTTTAATAACTAATTATCAATATTTCACATACTGTACATTGGACAGCTTCCCATGACCTCTTGTGAGATCTCGGCAAAAAGTCTGACTATTTATTCCAAAACATGATGCATGATGGGATACACAAAGCTTTGTATAGCGCTCCGGAGCAGTATTGGAGAGGTTTAGTGTGTGTTAAGGACGCTGTGCTTTGGCATTATTAAGACCGGGGACAGTCTTGTGCACACACTGTCATGTACACACACTCTCAAGTGGCCAAGACTGCAAGTGTGGGTATCTGGACAGGGTCAAAGTCTTAAAAATGATCCCTAAACACATCACAGTCTTAATAATCCAGTTTAACACTTGTATGATATTGTACAAGCCCCAGGATGGTCTCATCTGACACTATCAAAAGAATTCATATGACTATAGCTTGCTATTAATTACTTGCTTTCAATAATGGATGCATTTAACATTTAATTATACAGCATCTTTACAGAGGTGTAATGTACAAGTTGCACGTAATTAATAATATTTCCTTCTTTCTGTCTTACAGGATTTTTTGCAGATAATCCTAATGCTGTTCTTCTTTTTCAGGTCTAAAATATCAAGCTCAACAACTCACTCAAGAGCCAACCCTCACAAACCTTCCTAAAAACTAAAAGAGCTATTACTGAGTCTCAGCGACTCTTGCCACAATCAGCTCTTCCCAGGTACATTTGTTTAGAATATTTTTTTAATCAACATTTACTCCTCAAATGCTCTGGTCTGAATCTTACTTTAAATTAACTTAATTATGTTTAATGAGCAATATTAATTGCACACAGAGTAAGTAGAGATTATCTTGTTTCACAAAAGAGAAGGCAGACCAAGGAAATGATTTGCTCAGGATGAGAAATTAAGACAGCCATCTTGTGCTCAAACAAACAGAAGTCCTCTGGTATGTGTGTGTTGAAGCAATGCTGTGTTATACAACATTTTATAATGATCTCTCACAGAACTGGTCATGTCAGCCTTGATTTCTTTTTTTACTATTACAATTACAGCATATTAGCAAAGTGTGACTGGACATTTTTAATATTATGTTTTTAAAAACACACCACCTGTTTTAAAAGTAGACAAGTATCATGAAATTGGTTTAGTTGATATAAACACCAATGTACATTATTTCATTGTTTTCTAAATGTTATGTTATAAATTGTGAATTGATAGTGGATTGGTTTGAAGCCAGGCCTTACACTGCACAGACTAAAACACATTTGTGAGAGAAGTCAGGAACTTTGGAGAAAGATTCTAGAGGGAAAAAACACATTTACTGCAACAATAGATGAATTCTAGAGTCTCTGAGAACTACGCATGCTAATGAAGTCTCATGAGCAAGTCCTTTGCCTCTGTAACTTTTTCTTAATTCTTGCAGAATTACATTTTTATTGCAGTATTTTAATTTGTACAGATGATCTCATCAGCCAAATGAGGGGTTTTGACCAAGTGATGCTCTTGAAAGGAGTGAAAGAAGAAGATGTGCTAAATTCTCTTCAGAGAAAAAGCTTCTCAAAAGGTCTCAAAACAGCTTGAAGAATGGTAAGTGTACAGTACTACAAGGGCCATAGTTGCTCACCCTGCTAAAATCACACAGAACATAAGCTGAACTCTCTGTCCATTAAACAACTTCATCTGGATTGCTTGTTTCACTTTGACCAGGTCTGGGATCTTAGGACTGAGAGATCATCTGGCTGAGAACAAGCTACACCACATCAGTGCTGGATATCAACCACAAACTGTTTCCAGACACGAGAGAAGAAGAACACGATGGGGAGATGAAACCAGTTTAGATGTGATGATGGGAATCATTATTTTCTGGAACAGTATCTCATGTCTTATATGTATCACATGATCTGTATCACAGTTGACTGGATGGGACTGTGTGACTTTTAAGGACATTTCATCACTCATCTGTGTGAACTGATTTATATATGAGGTTAATGTATTTTTGATGATAATTATTTTCATTGAATCTTATTTGTCTTGATGCTACTTTATCAACTTTATAGTCTATGCTTCAATAAAATGAAAATGGTGAATATTGTGTTCTGAAGATTCTTGGTAAATACATCATTTTACTAGGTAGGCTCATATGTGTTTATTTTAGACTTGGAAAAACAACCTATTAATTATTGGGATTATTTTTTTATTTAAGACATATACATTTTTGATCGGATTAATAACATCTGGGACATCAGTACACCAGAAAGTAATTTTTGTATATTTTAGTAACAAATATGCACATTTTTTAGTGAAATAAAGGGAGTTACGAGATTAATTATTCTGCATTACAAGATGGTGCCATGGGCTTTATTGTTACAAACACTTGAGGGATAACTGAGAATGTAGCAGGAATGATCAATGGGATCTTGTACTGCATTATAACCAAGAGCACGCACATTACTGATGTCCAGCACCTGAGGAGCAAGATACGGGGGTGAGGAGGACATTTTTACACTGATTTTTGCTAAATAGTTATATATATATATATATATATATATATATATATATATATATATATATATATATATATATATATATATATAAATTAATATTCTTAGCACTGCATGAATTTGTCCTTGTGTAATAGTGAAGTATCACAATGTGTATACATTGTCCTTGATTACTGCTTTACAGGTGGGGAATAGATAAAGGCAAGTTGTTGCAGGTTCATCCATTATATTTCTTGCCATTTACTTCAAAAATCAAATAAATAATCTATTATTTTCATTATTAAATCATTTCTTTCTAATTTTTCAATGTTTCATCAGATGGCCTCACAATGTCCTGTCAAAAGGTATAATAGTCATGATGAATAGAATAGAAAACAGAGGACTGTGAAAACTGTCAGATATAAATGTGACTCAGCTCAGTTTGTTGTCCATGATGAGGAGAATACATATATGTAGGTTTTACTGCCCTTCTACCCCCAGGGGCCCAGTAGCACCCCCCGGAAGAGCCCAAAACTGTACTTTTCAAATGGCTGTAAATCAGAGTCCAATTAACATATCAAAGAGAAAATGGGCAGGATTATTACTTATGATATGCTGATAAAATAATGTTGAGCTCAGTTTTCAGAAATAAATGGAAAGCTGACATAAAGGCATTTTAAATATTGCTCACTGTAAAATACCACATTTCAGCCTGCCTCTCAAATATATCATAGAGGTTTGCACAATAAACATATTTAGATATCCAGTTTTCCTTAAAATAAATAATTTATTTCGTTTCGTTAATAAAAAGTTTTAAACTACATTACCCACAAGCCTCCGTCGTTCTATCTATGCAAAGGCAACACTAGGGGGCTGTTTTTTGTAGTTCATTGAAGTTATGCTTAGGGTTAGGATTAGGATCTCGCTAAAGATGTCATTTTTGTCAAGATAGCAACACTTCATTGTTGACTTAATATATTACTAATGTGATGATAGCAGCAAAACATACTTTTTTACATGATGCGCTGTTTAATATGGGTTAAAAGATAGTCCAACCACAGACTGTCCTGAAAATTCATAGCCAATGACATCAAAGCTGAGCAGCAGCGACACACTTCCTTATCCATGTATGACCGACGTCTTTCGTTTTTCGGCTGAAGGGATAGATTCGGTTAACAATAGATTAAGCTTGCTACTTATTAGATTCTGTTTTATTAACGTCTTCACCTTCCTCCGTTGTTCAGCTTGACAAACATTGGGCAATATTGTTGTGCACATGCCCAGCAGTCGCAGTTGTATCCAACAGACAGATTCCTCTATAATAAATATAAGACACATTTTTAAGATTTGTATTTTTTTTTTTTTTGACCAAAGACAAATATATTTACTAATCAAATGACGTGCTTCTAAAATTTACATTGTATATTACATTGTGTTTTAAAGTTAAAATTGTTCACATTTGTGTTTCTGTGATTTATCATTCTCTACCATTTGAACTCTAGGAATAAAAACTGAAATTATAAATGAATGAATGAATGAACAAATAAATACATAAAGCATAATAAACATGCATATTTTTGTAAGGATCTTCCATTATTTATTTATATGTCAAACTCATTTAAAGACAACATGCCCAAATTACTACACTGCATCCTCTGTCACCAAGCTCGTTTTTGCCACCATAAAGAATAATAAGGCAGTTATGTTGTAAACATTAACTATTTTCAGTATGCAAATGAAAATGCTTTTATTAAAAAACAAAACAGTAAATACAGTATGTCTTTCAGAGAACACTGGAAAAAGTGTTGTGACCAAAATGTTATACAACACAATGTAAATGTTTCAAACTCACAAAAAAACACCATGAAGACATGCATGTCAAGTGTGCAATATATTTTTAATATGGAGCGCTATTTTTAACTATTGTTTTCATCACTGGTTCTGTAATGTATTCATTATGAGCTTATAATTAAAACAAAGTTACATCTTCTGCAAAAATCAAACCACTGCAAAGTCTAATCACTGATCCAGGGACCATTTCTGTGTGTGCGGGGGATAAAGAGTTAACGAGGTGAGTCCTTGTGCATGATGGAGCTACAGCGTTATCCTCAAACAATCCTGTAAGACAGAAAGGAAGGAAATATTAAATTACATTCAACTTATACATTACACTGTGTTTTGTTTAGACCATAAAAGCAGCCTCTGTAAAAACTTGAGAGTGTGTGTACGTGACAGTGTGTGAACGAGACTGCCTTAATAATGCCAAAGCACAGCGTCCTTAACACACACTAAACCTCTCCAATACTGCTCCGGAGCGCTATACAAAGCTTAGTGTATCCCATCATGCATCATGTTTTGGAATAAATCGTCAGACTTTTTGCCGAAATCTCACAAGAGGTCATGGGAAGCTGTCCAATGTACAGTATGTGAAATATTGATAATTAGTTATTAAAAATCTCTGTAAACACATAAGTGTCCCATAAGGCAGTGGCTCCCAATCCTGGTCCTGGAGAACCCCAACACTGCACATTTGAGATGTCTCCCTGATCAAACACACCTGATTCAACTCATCAGCTCATCAGTGAAGACTCCAAGGCAGATAATAGAGACACCAAAACCGTGCAGTGCTGGGGTTCTCCAGGATCAGGATTGGGAAAACAGTCATCAGGTCATGAAAAGTTCGACACACACTTGTGGTTATCATGCTCACTCGAACACTAGGCCAAATACAGGAAAGACGTCAAATAAGTAATCAAGTGGTCAAGTGCAAAGATGGCAAGTGTGGGTATTTGGACAGTGCAACAGTTTAAGAAACAACAAATGCTGTACAAATTATAACAGCAGGAATGTTTGATAAAAGAGACAAACTATCACAGACTTACTGCTGCATGTATCTGCCTCCGCAGCTTTCTGTCTTCTCCATTTCTGAAGGAATCCCTCTCCAGAAACACCACTGGGCTGACTGCCTTTATGTCTTTTCAGCTAAAAATAAAAATAAAAATAATAAAATGGGGAGAGTAAATAAAATTGAATTATATAAAGAATGTTAATAATGATCTGTGAGCAAAATATTTAGATATAATAAATATATATAAATATATATATAAACTGATATGAATGAACTGCAAAATGGAAAAATACATGTTTTATTATTTATTTTTAATTTGATTTTTTTTGGGGGGGGATTTACATTAAAAGGTATTAAAAGCATGGTACAGAACATATGATTACTGTGATATCTGTCATATAAAAGCACATAAAAACACTAACATTACAGTGATACAAACATAGCTGGTTTGGTGATTATTGTATTGTTGTATTGATTATTAATATACCATAGTAAAACTACAGTTACAGTTACTAATGTCCTGTTTACTGTGTTTTAACTTCACATTTCATTTATTACTATTGTAAGTGTCGTGATTACCATGATTTTACTACAAATACAACTTACATCATTAATCCTGAAATTAATAATAATATAAAACTGTTCGAAGGTCTATGGCTCGTCACGTGACAGATAGAGTTAATCAGACTAATTAGCAGCTGTGTTCATTTATTTAAACACAATGAAACTCAAAGACAGCCGCGGATGACCGATATAATACATCGATTAAACATATGGCACTAATTTGATTAATAAATAAGACAGAATACATTTTATAAAAGGCATTAAAAGAGCGTATTTACGACTACTCACCCAAACTGTGGAACAAGTATCGCGATGTGTGCTGAATGAGACTTCTTGAACGTGATTTCATAGCGATAAACATCTCATGTCCTCGTGTCGAATTCTGACGCCAAAAGTTTCCCATTGAAAGCAATGAAGGTCGTAGTGCTTCGATATTCGACGCCGAGAGGCACATTTGGCGTCATAAAAGTGACGCTAGGGGCGCTTGACCATGCTTCGGTTTTTGACGCCTTTGGAGTGAGAATGGGTTGGTATACAACAATATATTCAGAATTTAAATTAAATTTGTGTTTTTCATGCTTGTCAAGCAGTCATGTATGACACAGAAAAAGCTAATTACTACACTTGTGCTGCAATCTTACGGTGCAATCATTGCATGCCAATGTGCTCTGGCTCGTTAAGTTTATATTCGGAGTAGACTGGTCTATTTAGCAAGATTCCCAATTCATCTGTCACCAATGTGATGTCGAAAGTGACTGACTGAAAGGAATCTAAGGACACTTTCAGAACAATACAAAGGCACAATAACAAAAAAAAATTGCTATATAAAATACCATCCTTAGCTATTGATAGTTTTGCTTAGATATATATTTTCAGGATTAACTTGTCAACAGGGTAATATCATTACATCAGATCTAAAAATAAAGAGGACAAATATAAAGAATATTAACATGAACTACCTAAATTTTAAATCAGACAAAAAAATATGCAGATTTAACCAGCTCAAACACGAGGGTGAATGTTAAAATGATTACATTAGGCAGCATGGTGCTTGAAGATGTTATATGCTGGTCCCGTAATTTAGTTCCTTTGGGTTTAACACAGCAGGAGAGCAGACAAACAAATATTGAGGACACAAAGCTCTTAACTGAACAAAAAGAGAAACCGACAAGCTCCAATTTCTTGGCAGTGTTCAGACCTTTGAAATGTGGTATGATGAGTCTGTTGGTATTTTCTTCTTTTGAAATGTGGTATTATTTTATTTTATACCCCTGTGATTTTATAGTACAATTTAGTACCTCAGTTAGAGCCATTATATGGAAATTAAACTGACTTTTATGACTCAGGCTTGAAAGAGTGCATGAGCCTCGTGCCTATAGCCTCTTCAGAAGATCCTTCTTGAATGAACATGGATAATGGAAAGAGACCATTTAATCCAGCCTCCATTACTTTTCCATAACCAATAATCAGCATGGGGAATAATCAGCAGGTAGAGATTTGAAAATAAATCCAATAAATTATTTTAAATTAAGCCTGTAGCTTTTATTTAAGCCTGAGAATCTAATGTGAGATGTAATAATTTCCTACTTTAAGCCATCGGACAGTCAGCATGGAGGTGAAAAATTTTTTTTTTCTTTTTCTTCAGTAGATCATGAATCATAAAGGACGTACAAAAATGTTTAACAAACAAAACAGCTGAAACTGCACGTAAGGCAATTAATTCTTCAACAAAAACCAGTATGTCAGCCAGTGGTCATGGTCATATTCATGTCATCGATCTTCAGTAAGATTTTAGACACATATTATCGCTGAGGAGGGTGTGTCTATATCATCAGCAGCTTCCCCAGCACCAGGTCCACCCACATCTCTATCTCTGCCTTGCATGCTGCCAAGAGTAGGATATTCCTTTCCAGCCTCCCCTTAAACGTTTTGTTTGTTTAACCTGAGTAACATCTCTTCCCTGCCATTGCAGGTGCTTTGCAGTTGATATTTGGAGCAAACTGATAAAACCAATCAGTGAGAAGTGAGAAGTGAGGGGGAAATGCTTATAGACAGTCTGTGTGCAGATGCTGCATGTCAGGTAAGTAGTGTACTTTAAAACATAGAAACCATAACCGCACAACTTAAAACACATTCAATTACAAGTGTTCAGAAAGCTTAGTGAAAAATTGCCTTTACTTAAAATAGCTAACAATGTATCAAATAAAATAAAATAAAATAAACAGTTAAGGGCCATTCACAGTAAAGATGATAACTATAATGATAATTGGAATTATAAAGTTTTAATAATTGTTCTAATTCTGTGATAATAGCCTAGTCGTCACAGCTATTAGGAGGAACGATATTGGTGGAACTTTAGTTTTTGGGTTACCTTTGCAGTAAAAAGAGGCCGAAGACTTTAAATGTAAGATTATTATTATTATTATATTTACTCGATATTAATTTATTATTATTATTATTATCATTAATCTTGTTTTTTGGACTGTTGAAAAATATTACAGTTGCGTTCATTCTTTCAGTCTGAATTTCAGCACGACCCACTGACGTTTCATTGCTCTGCTTCGAAACCACAGCACTCTTAATAGTGTAAGAATGAAATATTCAGTTCAGTATGCAAGACACAATGTAATTATCCTTTAGTTTTTAATGAATCTCAATTAGCAATAGTCCCACTCTTCTCATTATAGAAAACTTTCCTCTTCATTTAATAAACACTCCATATGCTTTAGGAAGACATGCCTTTGTGATTTATTCTGTCTCCTCTAGTGAAAATCACACTTCGGTAGAGCCTCCTGAGCACATCACCTGGAAAATGCAGCCATGTTTGGATAGTGTCTGTTTACTTTTGGTGTTCAACTGATTATTAATATGGGGGTATAGTGGGGTCCAGCATTATTCGTGCTGGTTTGGCAGACACATTGCACCGAGCCATTCTCATGCTGAACTCTTAACTGTGAGCGTGCCTTGCTGTTTTCACCTGTTTTCTTGTAATCAGTTTACCACTCATCCATCTCTTCATCTGTTTAATTCTTCATTTTAAGAAGTTAATTGTTCTGCTGTGAATCAAGGACAAAGCAAGAAAATAAGTGGTTAATTTAAAACTTAGAAATCCACTTGTTATTCTATGTATACTGTATACTGTATGTTGCTTATGTTGGAATACTAATTTTAACAACTAAATTTAACAACTAATTTTAAATTGGCCATCAATGGAGAACATTTTTTTTTCTCCATTATACCCCCATAATGTTAATACTTGGTAGTTATGGCATTACTAACATGTTAACCAGCCCAACCTTGCCAAACCTTGATTAAATGCTCCACTGCTCATAATGCATAGTACTGTTTGTTTTTCACAAATTTACATTATGAATTTTTTTTTATGCAACAAAAAGCAGTGAAGATAATATTATGATTGAAGAGTAAATTAATGCAGTTAGACTAAAGAAATTCAGAGGTTTGACAGTGATACAATGACACCATCTGCTTGTAGGAGTGCACTTGCACTCTGTTATTCTCTGCCATTGTGGTAATACGACAAACTTGGCAAGTCAACTGAGGGATTTGTTTTGGAAACCAAAGATAATTGCAGGGCTGAAGACAACAGCATCCAACTGACAGATGCTTGTCAATGTAACTGCGCTTTCTCGAGGTCACTGCCAACATTGCTTGATGTGTTTCAGCCCACAGTTTATGAGCTGTCTTACTTGTGTGTGATAATGTTCTTGTATTGGCAGATGTTGGTGAAAAAGCATAAAAATGTTTCAGAATTAATGGCGTGAAGAATCCGCAAAATGTTCTCTCTCTCTCTCTGTTTTCTTTCCCCACCAGTGTTGAACTCATTTCCATGGATCTGAACAGAGCCGATCTTGACAGAACAACACTGCAGGGCACAGATGACCACTGCGTATCCATCTTGTGTAAGTCACTGTAAAGTCACACTTGGTTTGTGACAGATGGGAAAGGACGGCATGACAAAGCTTTTATATACTGCAGTAAAATAAAATAAAAAACAGGTTGATCACATCAGAAATATACAAAATTAAATAAATGGAGCTTATCGGCTGGTATGTATTTACACAGAATATAGCTGTTAGAATAGCTGATCTAGTCCTGTAATTCTAAGCCAATTTTTCCCATTTTTTGAGTGACACTTAGTTGAGACTCATGTTTTTGTTGTCTTTTTCAGCTAAATGAAATCTGAACAGTGTCATATGAGATGGACCTCACCCTGGATTGGCTTATTCAGGTCCAAGCAGATACATTTTTTTTTAAGTTGCATCACATCCAGTTTAACTTCTTCAGAGACCCATAAATTCAATATTGCATTATGGTGGTAAGATCGATATAAGGCATTTCATATATTGTGGAATAACATAGGCTATGTTGATCTTAACATTGTTTTCAGGTTTTTTTTTTTTGCGTAATACTATGCTGTAAGGTATAATGCATTTTTTTTTTTTTGGTAATATATCCTCTTTTCACTTAATCTTTTTATCCCACAGGACAAAAATTGAAATAATTGGATTAAATGGCTGTGGAAGATGGGAGTATATTTTGTAAAAGTATGCATCTACTCCATGTCACTTCACTGACAGCTATGTGGGAAAGTTGAATGTGGTACATTAAATCTTGATAGATCTACAACCACTTGCAACTAAATACTTATATCTTTATGCAAAAAAAAAAAAAAAAAAACAGTTGTTTTTACTTTTGCAGTTATAAAATCAGCTTATTTCTGTGCTTTCTGCCATGCACTGTGACATTTGTGAGCATATGACTTAGTTTGCTCTGCGTATGTCATTACTAGCAGTGTTGAAATACAGCACAAATTTCTCATCAGAACCTGTGCTTTCAAAGCCTGAGGCTTCAAAATTATTTACCACTAAGACAATGCATACAGTAAGTGAATTTCACACAAATGCACATCACAATGGAAATGTGTTGCATGTGATCAAAATCCAGTGCATGGATCTTTAATGGAAAACACATTCTCATTAATGCTTTGAGATTCTTAGCTGAATGTTTTTGAGCTTTTTCTCCTTGCAGTGAAAATTTCAAAACACCCAATCATGTTTTTTAAAATGCCCTTGAGGTTATCAATACAGCTCAAACCGGATTTTAAAATTAGATTTCCTTATGACTGTACAAATGAAACAGCATATTTCTGGAGGATTTTGAAAGCTTGTAGGACTCAGCACATATACCTAAAAACCAATCACTAGATTATATAGAATGGTCTATAGATTTGTCAAATAAGAGTTTGCACATAATCTCCACTGAAACAGTACATTTTTTAGTCATAAATAGTTTTAATAAATCTTTTTATATCTGAAATCAATTTGAAACCGGTTTACCGGCTTCATCATCTCTCTGTGCCAGTATAGGGAATAAAGTTAATGCTTTTATTTAGTTATTTTGCGTTATAGTAAGAAGACCAGGTACTGAGACTCAATAGTGGGACTGAACTCACCCACAATAAATGCTCTCATGTATTGCAATGCTCAGAAGTAACAATGAATAAAAAAGTGAATTCTCTCATGTATTGTAATGGTTAGAAGTAACAAATCATGACCAGCAACAAGGTTTTATACTTCACAGTACATAATAAAGCTTTTAAACACACCGATGCATGATGTCTTATGTAGTGTTTATTTAATTTCTAGATATGTGGCCATTTTGCTTGGACTTAAGTAACTGTTCCCATCTCATAAATGAAGGTTTTTTGGCTTCTGAGCCTCTTTTTGATAGTTACGAGTGGAGTGTACTTCAGAAAAGTGACGTTATCATGCAAAGATATGGAAGAATAATACTATAGAAGACTAATATGTTATAGCAATTATTTGTTACAGTTAAATGGGGAAAGAGGCAAAGAACTACTGGACAAAAAATAACAATACTATATTTATTCCGTGAAAATACTGAATACTTGAAATATTAAACTCAGGAATCTGATCTGATGTTGGATGCCTTAATCATTGCTTCATTTCATATAATGTATCTTCTTTTACTTCTATAACAAATTTGACAGGAACTCCAGGTCAAGAGAGTGTGTATGAAGTGTAAGTCTGTGAGAAAGCCTGACTAGCTTTCTTACACAAATGCTTGCAAACACTGTGAGCTCGAGTGTACCATCATTAAAGTGTGCAGCAGACCCTGTTGTGACTTTCTCTGACGTTAATAAATGGTGTGCAGTGCAGTGCCAAGCACAAGCATGTCCCTTCATTAGGCATCTAGGCCCACCGCCGACATACAGGCCAGATGTCACAGGGGTTCTTTCCTGCACAAATCTGTTCCCAGCAGCAGAGATGAGGACACAATACAACGCCCCTGTCTTACGCCACATCTGAGGGCCGTCTCTGTGACAGTGAATAAGCGTGTCTGATGTCTGGCATCTGGCAAGTTGGAGCTAACACATGGAAAAGGCTGCAGTAGAGCTTTGAGAGGTGCTCTGTCAACTACAATGTTCAGGGATTTTCATCATGTCTGTATTATTACAGCAAGGAGGGAAATGTGTGTCTGAATGTCTAGTTATATTGTGTTTTCACTGTTAAAAAGGCTCAGCACTATATGCACTATGGCCACCATTCATGAGTTTTCCACTGTATAATATCAGCCCTATCACTAAGAATAAAATATTTCACTTCTCTTTTTAGTAAATAATGTCTCATAAAAACACACACACACACACACACACACACACACACACACACAAAATTCCAAGGCAGTTACAATGCTAAGCTCTTTGTCTAACCTAGATCAGTTATGAAACTAACCACAAAAAGGGAATGACTGCCTTTGATACCAAAATAATTAGATCATTACCATATGACTGACGACATTTACATATAATGCAGGTTAGTGGAAGATCATAATTGACATGCTGTCTTTAAATATGTTCTCTAACAAAAACTACATTTTTAAATCTGAAAAGAATCAGATAACATTTCAAGAAAAATAAAACTAGATGAAACTGTAGACCTACCATTAGATTATCATTGTTTAGTGGTGCAAGACATCTTTAACATGACCAATGGACAAAAAATGTGGTTTTGGGGAAAAAATTATATATATATACAGCATACATTTAATCAGCTCTCAAAATATTAACCTAAAATTGAAACTTTTAGTTTGTGTGTGTGAAAGCTTTCGCTGAGATAAAGCAGCAGTGTACTAGATCAAGCAGCACACGTCCTCATGGATGGAGACAGGTAACCTGAACAGTCAGTGTCATTTGATCAGCTGCAGTCTTATCTCAAAACAGTTTAAATCTGGAAGTTCAGTGATGAAACAGTTCATCAGAATTCATCTTTTTGTCTGGCAGAAAGTCAGTCCTGATGTGAGGATGTAAGGATGAGCTGAGAGCTCAAATAGGTTCTTTCCTACGCACATTCTGACGGTATCGAATTCAAGTTTGTCTTTCCAAGATTTATACTGTTTGCTTCGAGCACAGATATCAGCGATTTATAATTGTTGAGTGTAAACTGGAATGTTACAGACTGCAGAATCCTATAAGCAGCATTTCACATCCCAGCACAACACAGGACCATTTCAAATCAACTAGTGAAAACAAAACAAAAAAATAATGAAAACAAATTAATATTGTGAAGGTTCCTTTTTTTGTGAAAATCAATGATATACAAGTGCTAGAACAAGTCTCAGTTGGCTTAATTATTCTATTTTATTATGAAATATTTTATTTTATTTTATTATTTCATTCTTAAATATTTCAAACTAAATATATTCAGTATTAGCAGTGGATCTTTAAAAATCTCTGGGCCTTGGTAGACTAATAAAAGCTGATAAAACACATTTCACATCATCCATTATTACTGTATTAGCTATTTCACATGATAATACAACCCACAAATGGCAGACATGAAATATGATTTGTTTTTAGAGCTGCCGCAATATGGCTTTCAAGCACCATGTCGATAGCAAATTGTTCCTATGGAGAGCACTTCTGAGCAGTTAGCATATGAAGGCAAACTCTCTCCTCTGGTTTGTGGTGACAGCAGCTAAAAATAGGCTGTTAAAATCGCACTGTTGGCAATGACATTCCATTGATTTAAGTGAAATCAGAACTTCCGAACTTCTGTAATTTTATACATTTCCAAGAATGTTTGGCTCACACTTTCTTACCAGCGATGGCTTTTCTGTGCAGTGTGTGTCCCAACACACTGACTACATTTTAAGGCACAGTGTATCTTCCAAACCCCTAGTAAAGTCTCCTGGAATGGAATATTTTATAACACGTTTAGGAAAGCTGCGTGTGAAAATCTTAGCATTTTTCCTGAGGTATATTGCACTGCAGCACATCTGAAGTGAGAAGAACCTTGTAATGAGATTTGGTGAGACTTTCACCAGCTGTTCGTCATTAATGATTCTTTCATATGCAGCAACACCACATGAACCAAAAGTCACTACAGCTACGCACGAAAGCATCACACAATAATATGATTTTATCCATCCGCTAATCCAGTACTTTACTGTCCAGCATCTGGGTTGTTTACTATTATTTCAGTTTGCGTTAATGAACGGTTATTATTATTATTTTTTTTTATGGTAACACTTTAGTATAGGGTCTAATTCTCACTATTAACTAGTTTTTTATTCATACAGAGGATCATCTTATACATTAGTGGTACTACCAAAACAATTATCATAATATTTTAAAAATCTGTCACTTTTCTTGTTTTTTAATCAACCTAGGAGATTCAAGAACAATTTTAATTCAAGAAACTGATTTTAATTAAGAAATGTGACAGATTGTGAATTAGAAAATTCTTTCTTCTTTCAGAATAATCCAATCAGAGTTATATTAAAAGTTGTCCTTGCTCTTCCAAGCCTTTCAATGGGGGTAAGTGGGTGTTTGTTGTCAACAGTTCAGAAGACATGAAATAAAGTTGACATGAAATAAAAGTATGTCAAAACAAATTGGGCAAATTAATTCTTGAGATATGTAGAGGGGTAAAAATAATGATTTTATGGGGTCTTTATAAGGAAGGTTGTGTGCTTTTTTCCTCTGCAGCATAGTATCACACACTTGGGTTCTCGCTCAAAACACATGACAGCATGATGTATACTCCCCATGTCACACTGTAGAGAGTTCATGATCCATCACAGTGATGTGTCCTCTGATACACCTGCCTTTGCTTATGGGTTGGCAGACAGGATTGCTGGATTCCTGCACTGAATCAACTTTGCAAGCAATGTATACTGGACAATCACTTATCAACCAAAAATTAAGAGAAAAACCTCATCTTCAAGTTTTGTGCTTCTTAATATGCAGTGACACAGTTATACCTCAACAACTTACACAAGACTTAAAATGTGATGCTTTTTAATTTAATCCTTTTTAATGACACCAGCAGTGCTGAATAGAAACACGTAAATGGGTCACGAACAACAAAGCTGATTTGACACACGTCAGTAGTCATTACCAATGTTGACATGCCATTGCAGCTCACTTTGAGTTACTTTTGAATACATTCACTTAATTTGCTTAGAGACCGCAGTGCTTTAAAAATGACATGGAGCAAGTGTGCGCACACACAGAAACTAACAAGAGCAACCATGCGAGTCAGGAAAAGCTCATCTACAAATGCAACGGGGAATGGGGAGAAATGCATTTTTGTAGGTAACTGTTAAGTAGAATTGCATTTGTGATTTGAGAACCAGAGGGTTTCAAAAAGATGAAGACAAAGGCCTCTCAGAGTATTGATAAAATCACTTAAAGCACTTTTCTCTTTTTAAAAAGGGATTTGTTTGGAAACCATTTCAGGAAGCCACTGGCGATGCTAGTCCCATGCCACAGTCCAGATAACAGCAGATTATTACTTCCTCCACCGAGCTGCTTTTGTTGATATGTGAAAATTCCCAGAGGGCAAGCGCCATAAGCTGTTGAAGTCGATTATGAGCTTGCATTGACCTCACCTTATCAATGTGGCAAGCCCTGCAGCCATGTTTGCTTGGCTTTTGTCTCTTGTGAAAAAAACACCACCTCAATTTGTGCAAGGAATAGAAGTGAAATCTCAGGGAGTTCCTGATAGAGACATTTTGACATTGTCTCTTCTCTCCATTTGCTCATGGACTTCAGATCTCAAAAACACATTCACTCTGATATTTTTAGCACCATATGAATGAGCAAAAAGCCAGGGAGTTTTCTTTGTGTGATAAAACTGTGGTTGGCCATTTGGTGAACTGCTTTTCCTTCATGAATCTCTCAACTTAAGAAGATAAAAATATAAGTCAAAGGTTAAATATTTGTCACAAAACTGATGTAAAGATTGCTGAATTCAGCTTTCTGAGCAAAACATTTCAGTGAATGCACTGCAGATAACAACTGAAACCTTGTCCTTGATTTTTTAAGAATGTGTTTAGACCAGATTTGCCAGCCTAAAATGATAATATTAGGATGATGAGTTTATTCTTTGTCTATATATGTGTATGAAAAAGCACCAGCAACGCCCTTTATTTCAGATGTTGAATGGACATGATTTATGATAACAACCATGCTCCAATACCTTGTTAGCTGAAAAAATAAAAATGAAATTGCAGTTATTTTTATTAGTCATTTAGTGAGAAAATGCGCTCTTGGTATGGAGAAATTTCTCCTTTAAAGCTACAATAAAAGAACGCCAGCAAGGAGGAACAATTAGCTCCTTTGGGGGCCTATTCTGTCAAAGAACTTGAGAGTTGCGTGGGACCCAGCCATGGGAATAATCAACTAATTTTGAACCGAGCGAATTGAACTCAATTGACCTGTAATCTTTTCTGCTTGAACTGTCTTCTTGACATTACCAATATTATTCATATAGCAATTTCTAGAGGACAGTTACCGACATTAGTGAAACTGGACTATGTTATCAAAAAAAAAAAAAAAAAAAAGGTGGCCAGAAATTGAACATATGTTACGCAAATGTAAAAATCAGATTCAGAGATTTTGAAAGAAAGTGGGACATGGATAACTTCAGAAAATACACCGATGTCAAAAGGTTTTTCTTAGCTCATATTTTCATCAGCTCAGTAAAAAGTGTCACCCAGGAGGATGAGCTTTTCTTTAGATGACCAAGTTCCTCATTATGCTCCGCTGAAGTCCTTGTGCCGACACAGAACACGTCAGCAGTGATAAAGGCCACCTCCAAGAGAATGTGAGCATTAGTTTCAACACGAGGAATGTTTACTTCTGCAGACTACACCACAGCTGCTGCACAGGGACGTCTCCTGCTCAACAAAAACACTCGCTGATATTTGACTCAGTCCTTCATGTGTGACTGCTGTGCTTCATTTACAGCACCTTTAAGGACATCTCTAAGATCTTTAAGACTAAAGGTACAAAAGTTTTCTCTCTACAAGATTTAATGTAAAAAAAAGGTATATTTAATATATGTTAAACTATACACAAGACTGTTCCCATGGTAACAAAAAAGTGGATAATGGAGGAATACAATTCAGATACAGCTTCTGATATTTAAAATTATAGACTAGAATAAAGCAATACGGTTCTTTCATGTCACATTGTCATTTCCACATGGCAGTTATAAAGATGAGCTCATTTCAATCAACAGCTAGTTTAGTTACATAAAGCACTGAGGTTATATCACTGTTGCCATGAAGGTGTTCAGCATTTGTGTGAATGACACTATGTGTCCCTCTCTATAGAAGTTCGTTATGAGCTTTCATCATGTTACTCTCATCACCACCCGTTTTTTCATGGTTGTCACAGTAATATACTTCAATAGGCTGGAATATTAATATATAAGTCAATAAAATGTTTATGTTTTTTTTTTTTTTTTACTATGAATTTAAGTCTGTAAAACTTTTAAGTCTGTTTTTCTCTGTAATGTTCTGGCACACCACACTACAGCTGGCCGTATTTTGCCATATATGTTACCAATTTTTTTTTTTACAGTGTAAGAAAATCAGTAATAGGTGTATTAGCTCTAGCGTGCAGACTGACAGTTATACATTAAAGAGGTGAAAGTTCTACATTAAGTCCACAACGTAATTAGTGAGTCTGTCAATCCTAAAACAATTAAAAATGGAACCTGTCAGTCTACTTTCTATTGCTGGTTTCACTATGCTAGTCATTTTTTAACAAAGATTAAATATGGCAAGAGTGATTGATAGTAATTGTCCAGTTTATTTTTGTAGTGTTTTCTGTTTGCTTTTTGTGATTTACTTTTGTGTCTAGAAGGGGCACATTTCTCAGAGACGAGGGGACGAAATCCAAATGTCGTTACTTATCTTGTTAATTGGAGCACTGGCACTCTTGTGCAGTCTGTAATACTGCTTTAATTGGTTGTTGTAAAGGTCATGAAGGTGATGCTCTCCATCTGTAATATTAGCAATGCAGCTTCACTTCAACAGCAGTTTCTCAAGTCTGCATTCCTCACCCTCACAATGTCTTTTTCCAAAGCTTTTCTCAAAAATGCTCATTTATTTGTTTGGATCTATAAAATTAAACAACAGACTTAAAGGGATAGTTCAACTAAATATTAAAAATTGATGTTTAGAGTATCCAAGATGTAGGTGACTGTTTCTTCAGTAGAAAACAAACAGATTTTTAACTCAAACCATTGCAGTCTGTCAGTCCTGTAATGGAGGTGAATGGGAATCACGGCCAAAACATACAATAAAAAAGTGGTTTGAATTAGTGGTTTGAATTAAATGCAGTGGTTTGAAATATCAAAGTCACCTACATCTTGGATGCACTTGGGGTAAACAGATAAACATCACATTTTAGTTTTGGAACCTCATAAAAAAGGTCCCTCTTTTTCTTTAAATAAAACTCGCTAAATCATTTTTGTAGCATTAACTGAAACTGAGCAGTGTTTTTTAGTTCTATGCATGTTTTGCATAGAGATAAACCAGGAGAGTAAATAT
The DNA here is from genome assembly GCF_023724105.1 of Carassius gibelio. NCBI lineage: Eukaryota > Metazoa > Chordata > Actinopteri > Cypriniformes > Cyprinidae > Carassius > Carassius gibelio. Next base: position 14,288,218 of record NC_068383.1, on the reverse strand, counting down.
GGAGTTGGAAATGAAGTGTTATTTTATGTTTTGGTATTTTAATGTTTACACATTCGCCCAGTGACTTTTTTTTTTTTTTTTAAGAAGAAGAAATCAATTAAATCAATTTTTGTAATAATGAGTATTATGCCACAAGTGCTACAGACTAATCTTAACTTGTTGAATTTCAAGGTATTTGATTATAAAAAAAGTTATTGAGGGGATGATAGAATTAAGCTGGTATAGTGGTAGATTTTTTTTTTTTTTATTATTATTTCAGGGTATCTAGATATGTTAGTCAGATATAGGATAATTACAGTTTTATTTAAATATAAAAAGATCAAGATGGATCTAATGTACCATAACACATGCTCTCAGATCCACACCAACTCTGATAAAGCTGATGTTTTCCAGCATTCACACACCATCTAATCGGCAGTATTTACAAATTACATACATATTTTGCAGTATTGCATCCTATAATTATATCAAATATCAAAATCAAAGCTAATATCTGGAGATGTGGACATGTGCGTTCCATCATGTTTTACATGTCACAATAATATTAGTTGGAGATGTTCATTTTCTTTTTTAAATGTGGGCATCTATCAAGATATGCAGTGTCTGTGACATCTGTTGAAAACCCTGGATGTTAGCAATGTGCACTGCAATCAGATTCCTTCACAGAGATAAATAAGTACTCAGAAAGGAAAAGCGATACTAAACCTGTTTATTTTGTTAAGGATCTGAGAGAGAAAAAAATCAATCACACCTCCAATCAGACAGAGCTGTGAAGGCTGCCATCTTGCCATGAAACAGTTTTTTTTAAGACATATTGTGATGTATTAATTTACAGCCACAACAAGCTCAACGCTGAGCTTTGAGCACTGATTCTCTTTCTTTCTTCTTTTTCTTTTAATCTATCAATGTCACAGGGCGGTCTGTAGGATTATGGGTAACTGGGTCTCCACATGGTCTCCTGGTGCTTATCTCTGCTCCACTTAAGTCGAGCTGACTCCCCTGCTCTGTGTCGGGTTCAAACAGACACAGACACAGGCATCCCCCGAATCCCAACCGATGAAAGAGAAAGAGGAAGGCACTCAGCCAGTTGATTGTCAGTGCCATTACGTCTTCCCAGCATCCTCTGAGGACTCCTCTCTTGCAATTCACTCTATTAAAAAGAGCCATTCCGCACTCCATGTTCTTCCTTTTGGTATGTCACACTCTGTTGTAGTCCTGTTTTAATACATGTGACAGTATTCACTTCTCTGCAAAAAGAAAAAGGGAAGCTAATTGTCTGTACTAAAAAAAAAAAAAAAAAAAAAAAAAAAAAAGAACTGGCACAATTTGGCAAAATTGGTCCTTGAACACCAGTGTTAACACCATATTCCTCATTTACTTGACCCAAAAAGATTGAACAAAATAGGACATTGTGTAAGCCAACATTTGACAACACACACACACACTCGTTCTGTTATGTTTTTAATGACTAGTCCATGTTTTATGTATTTGTTGAATTTATATAAAAAAAATGTTTGCTGTTTATTTTAACATTTTAAAATGCTTAAAATAAATAGGGTGATAGGGTTTGATATAATATATATATATATATATATATATATATATATATATATATATATAAATTATATATATATAATAATGTTGAATAATAAAAAAAATTGAAAAAAAAATTGAAAAAAAAGAAAGAAATGCTGTGAAAGCTAAAAGTGTTACAACCATTCCTAGTCCATATCCCGAAATAAACAGACACTACTTTTAGAAACTGCTGTGTTTTCCCCATTAATGAAAACAAACCGAACCTTTCCTTTAAAAGTTTGATTCCTCTCAAATCCGTTTCAGATCTTGCCTCCTTCTGCAGGTTTAATGGCTTCTGATAGCAGCGCTTACAGGAATGAGAGGAGTTAGGGAGTGAAGTTAATCAAATGTGTTGGGTAGGTCATATGGTTGAGAGGTTAATGAAGCGAACCCCAGCAGAATAATGAACAGTTTACATACAGCCTCCAGAAGTCCACACTCACTTTTACTACCAGAAGTTCTTCTATTATTTTAAGTGCCAGAATGCCCTTTCTAATATTGTCAAGAGGACTTCAGTGCTACTTTATGAGCGTCTCAATGGAATTTGAGAGCGAAAATGACTTTTTGGTCCTTGTACTGTTATCAATCAATTAGCATTTAGATAAAGATATTAGAATGGTCTGCTGATAACACAATAGTGTCAGTAGAAAGAAAGAGATAATAAAAATATAAATTAATATATAAATGAATAAATGAAATTATTTATTCAAAAGATTTTACTGAATGCTCTGATGAAGCAAGGCCACATTGATCAAAAGTAACAATAAAGACTTTTACATTATTATAAAAACAAAGTAATTTCAAATAAATGCTTTTCTTTTAAACTTTCTATTGATCAAAGAAAAACAGTATCAATGTAAAAAAAGCATATTAGAATGAATTCTGAAGGATCAAAGAACGATGCTGAAAAATCAACTTTGCCATCACAAACATAAATTAAATTTTAAAATATATTAACATTGAAAAAGTTGTTTTAAACTGTATTATTACCACAATATTACTGTTTTTTGCAACTTCGTGTCTTTACAATAATACATTTCAGAACGTGTAAAAAGATTGAAAATGACAGAGAAAGACAATTATTGAAAGTAGAATTTATTGAACAAAAGAAATAAAACAATTAATGAAAGTATAGAATAACCAAATTAAAAATGAATTAATGAAGGAATTGAAAGTGTATATATATATATATATATATATATATATATATATATATATATAGAAAAAATAACAGAATGAATGAAAGCACAGATTAAATGAACAAATAATAAAATATAGAACAAGGATGCGATTCTAGATAGAAAGTCAGAGAAAGGAAGATTTGTGCAGGTAACAGCAGATGATCTTGCAGAAGGACATACTGTACAGTAACAGTCATTAATCTGAAAGCAGCACAAACATCTGCTTTGCTAGTGAGGATTATGGCGGTGCTCTTTGGCTGGAGCAGTTATTCATTTCTTTATCCTCAGTGTTAAATCACAGCAGTCTGTCTTTACAGCCCAGAGCAGTGTCAAAAGGTGAGAAGAATGTATGAGAAATGTTATTGGTCTGTTGGGCTTGAGGTGATCGTCTTCAAAGCGGCTCACAGCTTCTGTTTACTTGGGGTCACTGAAGGATTTCACTGCCTTAGTTACATGCAAGCAGAGTTGCTGATGATAGTTAAAGATTTTCTTATCAACTCGTGCATGCTTTTTTTTGTTCTTCAAGCTCTTTTCTATCTGCCTTCATGACCTCCTCTTGCTTTGCTTTACAACTAAGGGCATGCAGTATATTCTTTGCAGTATACTGACAGTTTGATCTATTTTTGCAACATCCTCCCTGCTGCGCTTGAAATTCTGTTAAACAGAATTCCACAGTCACTGGAAATTGTGCTGTCAAATGAGAGATGTTTAAAACAGCACCACCAGCTCATATGAACAATACAGAGATGTCAATCAGCAGACAATCATACATAAATCAGCATGAGCAAGCGTACTACATCAAATTGAGGGCAGAAATAATGAACCTTTAGCTATGTAGCTAAGTAAAGCTCAGCAAAAAAGGGTGTGTTTTAAGGTGAATAAGATCATATCAGACCTCCGCCCCATCTGCTAGTGAAATAGCTCTTCTTCATAATAGAAGAGGAACACCCTCAAGTTGAAATATGTCTATTACTGAGGTTTTTAGGCTATGGACAAAATTCTTCATTTTGCCATTAAGAAAAGTATTTTTGTTAACTAAAAAAGTGGAACATGTTCGTTTATCTGTTTGGACTTTAGTGTAATTGTTTTATATGTAAACATGCAGTAGGAAATATGTTATATTTTATATACTGTATGTTATAAATGTATTTATTGTAAAACTGGCCCCCTTATGAGAAATTTCTGAATTTGTAATAAACTGGCAACAAACCAAAAAATAAAAAATGAATAAGAATTTAAATTGGCATCCATCCATCAAAAAACTAATCCAAAGCTTGGTCATTTTAGTCAATTAAGAAATCCTGGCCAGGACAGAAAAAAAAGAATTGGATGGTCACCCTACCTTAAAGGGGTTATATGATGTGATTCAAATTTATCCTTTCTCTTCGGAGTGTTACAAGCTCTTGGTGCATGAAGAAGATCTGTAAAGTTGCAAAGACTAAAGTCTCAAATCCAAAGAGATATTCTTTATAAGTAAAGACTTGTCCACGCCCCCCTAAAACACCTCGTTCTAACACACCCCCACATCTCTACATCACTATATTGTTGTTGCCGCCGCCGCCAAGTTGTGAAAGTGAAAATACTTTGTTTGGCCTTCCAAAAGAGGACGATATCCACTTAGTCATGCTTGGAGCTGATCCGTGCTGGTCACTGAGGAAATACACTTACTCAAGACTCAAGTGTGTGACGCCGTTTCGTTGAGAAAGCTAAACTACTTTGTTTTGCCTTCCAAAAGAGGACACGACTAGAAATCATGGTTATGTCATGTTTATAATGGGTTTTATGTTTATGTCTCATCGCTCTGGCCAGACAGGGCATCACAATATTTTAAGGGGTGTAACATTTCTTTCACACGCTTGAGGTATTCGGCCAATCAGAACACACCTCGCTTTTCAGACCGATGAGCCTTGTAAAAATCGACGAGTTTCAGAAGGCGGGGCATAGACGAGCAATAATAATGTATAGTATGTGGAAAATAAAGTGAAGACTTACAAAATGTAATTTTTAGTAGCAAGCTCTAAATTTAACCAGGAATATCCTTGGAGTATTTCGTAAGTGATGAATAAGTACAACCACTGCAAAAAGTGCATGTCTCTGGGATTACGGAGTTCTCTATTACAGGTACATATTTTTTCAGACATCTTCATCTGAGGCCAACCTTTGATTTGATGCAGGAAACATTACAGAATCGTCATATTAATGCATGCAGAAACAAAAGATGAATAGTTAAAGCATATAGGTCAAATGGTGGTAATATCAGTTTAAAGCAGGCTAATGTTTGTTTTGTTTATTGGACCAGAAGTTCAGGAAACGTCAAAAACAAAACAAAAAAACAACAACACCTGTTTGTGCACCGCTGAATGAAGAATACTTTTATGAAGACTCCCTTGAGAGATGGTATGTGTAGGGCTGGTTTTGAGATGACAAGTAAACCAAAGCCCATGAGAAAGAAAGAAAAAGAGAGAGACAAATACAGAGAGAGAATGGAACAGCACATGCTCCGGATGAATGGAGAAGCACCGAGTAGTTCATTTGTTTTCTTGTTCCTGCAGCCATGGCAGGACATCTTGGGGATTCAGACCTCTTGCAGACATCCCTTACCCTCACCGTGATACTGGCACACAACTGCATGAGCTTATTAAAGTTATTGGAGCCATATACAACTGGGATAACGATTTTAGTCTGCAATGAATTGCCAGTGTCTATCTCTGAGCCCACAAGACAAAATTAGAAAGAAACATGTGGGAGGATGGAGCAGGAAGACCACTGGCAGCCTGATGCATTGTGGATGCCGAGGGTTATTATGTTGGAGGAATGGGTGGCTGTTTGTTTTCTTTCCCAAAAATACATGCTGTGCCCTATTGACCTCTGCTCATGCCGCTCAGTGTGCAGAACACATTTCAAAATGGCTTATGGATGTGGAAATCTAATTACATCCCTTAATTATTTTATTGCAGGAATAATTTCAGACACAAATCTCATTGGAAAACTTTAAAATGTACCTCTGAAGATGAGATGAGAGTTTTTATGTTTCTGAAGAAGAAACATAAATTCATTCATTAAGGAACATCATTAAGAAACAAGCTACCGTCAGAATCCAAATCATTTCGTTCTACTCGTCCTGTGAATTTACGACCTCCTCCTTGTCATTTCGAAACTAATTATTTCATCATTAGCATATTTGAGCCTATAATTGGCTGCCTATTAAATGTTGTACATGAACATTATCTGTGATGAAAAATAACTGCTAAATATCTTTCATCATTCGTGGCGCAAAATAATATCAGATTGTTATGCTGCTCAATCTCAGGAATGCTTGTTTAGTATGTGAACAACATATAAATAGTTATAATGCTAATGAATGCAAATAACAATTCTAAAGACAAGCTACAGAAAGGAAAATTGTCACTGTATATCATAACACTGCAGAAATGTAATTCTAGATCTATAAATAAATGCCTAATTCAACCTATTGCATTTCTAATTAACCTTTTATATTTTGCTTGAATTTGATTTAATAAGATATAACAAGAAGTTCTTGTTAAATATAAATATATTTGCATATCGACGTATAAAGGTAATTGCAAAGGTCTTCATAGTTGAGAAAATAAAATGAATCAGGAATGATGATATAGAAATATAGAAAGAACATCCAGTCAAGGTCAAACTGGCTCTCACTCAATGAGGGCAGTGAATCGAACTCTTCTAAAAAAAGATCACACTTGCCCAGAAGCCCATGACCCCCTGCTGGACAGGCCAATCATTTCCTGTCCAATTGCACCATTTCTTAAAGGTCTGAGCAGAACAGGTAAGAGATTGCCTTCTCTAAATGCTATTTTCCTAATTTAGAAATGATAAGGCAGTGATAATTTATGAACCACAGTGAACCTCACCATTAGCAAATGTAAGCACAAGTAATTCAAAGCAACAACAATGAATATTCATTGTTAGCCCAGAAAAACTAAAGAAGTCTTGACACTTTTTCTTCAAGCATTCTCATTTTCACACAAGGCAAGAGTGCCAAAAGGAGTCTGGTTAAAAGAGGTAATATTGAGGAGATGTCCCATTTAAAACTGATGAACTCATCGTCCCGGATGTCATGAAAAATTGAGTGTGTTACTTGGAGGTGCCGAGAGGGAGTTTGAAAGAACAAGGCAGTAGCTCAGCGCTCTCCCATTAGACATGTAAGTGACTCATGTACAGCAGTACAGGTTACTGACACTCTCCTCTTCGGTCCGGACCACTCATTTGTTTCCTTTGAGACATGAGGGGGAAAAATATCCCAGCCGTTAACAAGTTCCCAATGCCCCTGTCTCCCAAGTTCATTTGCATTTTTGGAATGGATGAAGAAAAAAAAAACTGTGATACACAAAGAGGAGTGATGTATTACCAAAGCTTCAAATTCCCACTCGCTTTTCTTTGTCATGGAAAAAAGCTAGCCACCATAATGTCCTACTTCCTACTTGAGTGCATGCACTTCACAAAGTGCAGCTGGAAGTCAAAAATGCCCAGGTTGACAAAAGAAAGAATGACTGGTCTCTTGTTAAGTCTTGTTTAGTTCAATGGTTTGTAGTCAGAGAAGGATTTTGCTGAAGTTTGGATGACTGTAGTGCAATCTCTCCCCCCAAAGTATTTCAGCAGCATCTCAAAACAAGCATTGTGTAACATTTAAAATATAAAGACAGATTTTATTTTCTCATGCTAAGGCTACTTTAATAGCTAGCATTTTAAGTATCTGAATTGCACAATGGGGGGTTATAAAGTTATACTGAGCTTATAATATAATATAATATGTGACCCTTGAACAACAACAACAACAAAAAATTCATAACTCGTTTCCTTATGTGTTTTGGCCAACGCGAATTACCATAGATGCTCTCACCATGCATATGTTTGATATATTTGTTTCCCAGAAAAGAAATAATAATAAAAAAAATAATAATAAAATCAAGAGCCTGATCACGTAAACTGTTTAGAATGGCTACTGTAATATCAGCATCAGGTAAGATTATTCACATTCATTTAGATAGCCTAATGTTTTAATTACAATGTACCTTTATAAAAAATTAAACATGGTTTACTACAAATAAGAATAATAATGAAAAACATTAGCATGGTTTTGCTATACTAGCCATTTAGCATGAGATTTAGTGATAATACTAATGGTAATAAATCATACAGAGCGTGTGATCTCTGTGACGCCCCAAATGTACAAAATAGATCCTCCCACCACTGTAATAAACACGGTAGTCCTGTCTTGAACTGTTACATGAAAATCGCAGACGTCAGGTTGCAAGAACCGAAACTCTGATGTAGTTTAGAAATCTAGTCCCGTCCGCTTTAAAGTCACCATGAAATCAAAATTAAAAATGCATTTTTTTTTTTTTGGAATACTGTAGTATTTATTATTAAAAAATTATCCGTGCACTTCATTATTTAAAAAAATATATGTATCCTCATAATCTTTAATCAAAAACGTTAACCTCCCCCCCAAAATGACTCGGGAAAAACGACGGGGAAAAGCTGAAGTTCGCTGATGCTTCACTTCATAGCACTGACACCAGTCATGAGGGAGTATGTTACCCCTAATCACTGAAAAGATATTAGGATATTACCACTACTCTACCACAAACTATTATTATTATTATTTTCATAAATATGACTTAAGCTTTTATGAAAGCCGAATATATAAGCTTTCCATTAATGTCTGTTGTTTTTTTGGGATTGGACAAGATATACAACTATCTGAAAATCTAAGGGTGCAAAAAAATCTAAATACTGAGAAAAATCACCCTTGAAGTTGTCAAAATGAATTCTGGGCAATATTCATGGAACATAATATCTTTACTTAATATCCTAATTATTTTTGGCCTAAAAGAAAATTTGATAATTTTGACACATCCAATGTTTTTTGGCTTTTGCCAAAAATATGCCCCAGCATTTTAATACTGGTTTTGTGGTCCAGGGTCCCATATAATGTAATATTTGAGATTTTAAATTGACTTTTAATTACTGTAACTTTTAAGATTAAAAGTCTGGATTTAGCTTTCTAGGGTGAAACTAAATCTATACACAAAAGGTGTGTAAAAAGTAGTATGTGAAAATAAATTTGAAAAAAATCTTTCAACTTTTAATAATAATAATAAAAAAGACCTTATATAATGGTTATATACAACAATATCCCTTATTCAACATAGTTGAAGAAATAACCAATTATTCATCCTTTTCTTTTTTTGAGCACAGGTAAACAATGGATTTCAAATAACAAGATGAAAAGGATAAGCATCTAAGGATGGCTGGTTTCATATGAATCCTTCAGTTGTGCTTCATTCAATGGAGGTCACATATCTTAAAGTTTGACATTGTGAAATCTCCTCCTCCTTTACTGCATAATTCATTATAATTTCGGCAATATTTTTCAAAGATAAGAAGTGCTACAGGAGTAGGTGAACTTTAATATTGCTACGCATCTTCACCCTTCTAAACAAACGCATTAGCCCCTTTCTTGGCAGACAGTGGAATAATCTATCAGTCGACAGATTATAAAATTAACACATAACAAGGTCGAAAACTAATTTTCAGACACAGTTGGGCTCCAAATAGAGTTCAAAATCTGTCCATGTAGCTTGAAAGTTTTGGCTGCCATTTGTCTGTTGAGCTGTATTGTGCAAAAAGTTAAGACATCGTACAGTAAATAAATTGGGGCAGCTGTAAATTTGTGCTCTTCTTTCTCATGAGAGTTTGAACTTCCCATCCAGTGGGACGGAGTCACATTAGCACGAGCTAGCGTGATTAATGAGTATGGATCGCTACGGCACTGTGGTTTTGAGAGACATGCTTTTTGAGAAACAGAAACACAAACACACACACACACACACTCTGCGCTTATTTTAAAATGGAATGTTTAAATATGGATAAACACATTACACATTTGTTGACATTCTTGGACAGGGACTTGGACAATAATTGCGAAGCATGTTTGAGAGCTAGTTAGCATGCAAGAGAATCAAGTCCCTAAGCTCTAGCCTGACAAATTCAATTCATGAAGAACATCTCAATGCACTATATTTAGTAGACCATCTTCAATGCGTTACGGGGGTCTAATAAATTTCAGAGACATCATGCGAACTTCAGAGACCATTCAATTTGTATAAGACTAGTCAGTCAGTCAATGCAATTTGAAATCTGCACACATCAAAATTAAACCAATATGTGCGAATTGAAAATAAATTTTCAGGAGCCACAGTAAAGCCTTGTCCATATTATAGACTTGATGAAAAATGACCCCCTCTGGGCTGCTATTCACCATTAGAAATTCAATACAATGCACTACAATACCATGTCTTCATGGAAGACCAAGACTTTGAAATGAATAAATGGAGTTTGATTTACCTTCTGTTTGGATTTGGTTGAGCAGAACAAAACCTTCCGTAATCTACATGCTTGTAAATAGAAGGTTATCAATTCCCCTGTTCTCTAATGGGAAGATTACACATTTTGAGCTTGAAGGAACCCATCAATCTGCATACATGGATTTTGCAATCCAATACTTTGTTTTCAAGGGAATAAGCTGATTTAAGTAGAGAACCAGTTGCAGCTTTTTGACTTTCATTTACACTTTTTTCATTGTAGAATAACACTTCAACAGCTTTATACAATAAGACAGACCTCAGAAATCACGGATGAATGAGTAATGACCAAAAAGCTTCAAAATTACATGGTTGCTATGCTTGCGTTTCATTCTATTCTATTCAGTCTCTAAATGTGAGTTTTAATTTCACAAGTATGTTGATCAACTTTCTGTTTTTAGCTACTGTTCACAGCTGCTCATTACAATACATGTACCTGCATCTCTGTGGTAATGGAAACAGCGTGTGCATGCATGGACAATGACATCAAACAGCACCACATTAGAGTTCATTACGCGCTTCATCCAGTGAATCAAAGTAAATGGAAATTCTTTGGGCATGTATTTGTTTTGAGGCAACAAGATGATGTTGCTGCTACTGAGAGAATGAGGAGGCCATGGACTGATCACTCTTCAAGAGGAAACAGATTAGAGAAAAATGTGTTATGATGCAGCTTTGTAAGAGCGTGTAATTTAAGCTACTCCACTGTTGTCACGTGGCTGGAGAGTTTGGATTCAGAATGCTATATTGCGGGACTTTTTCTTGATATTGCTTCTTTATTACACAGAATCTGCCTACACCTCACAGAGGGTCCTTCATTTATTTCTAAAAATCAAAAATTTTCACCTGAATATTATTATTAATGAGATGGAGATGAAGATAATATTCACTTTTGTCTATGGCAATGCCATATATCAGTCCACTCATGCAGGCAACAAGCCAGCACTACTTACATGTTTCTTGTATCATACTGCAGTATCGCTCTTGTTGCATACAAACACAACTAGTGCATAGTAAAAATGACTTGGGAGGACTTAAGTGTTAATATTACAGTAATATACTGTAGAAGTAAATATTACTGCAGTAGTGTTCATCTTGTTGCAAATCCGATTTTGTATGTAATGGACTTTTTTTTCTTAGGGGAAGCTTTAAGATATAATACAGGCAAAATTATAAAACAATTTCAACTGAAACCAATATTTCAAGTCCATAAATTGATTTCTTTAGTAAGAAGCCACATAATGAGCAGGATTCAGCATATAATGTAAAAGAAATCTAGTCATACTCTTGTGGTGTTAACTAATTTAAGTTGTTTTAAAGAAGAAAGGATGAGCATCTGGACTGCAACATAATTTCCATTACATACTGGATTGTATTACATTCAGTAGCTGTAACTTGCTCAAGGCCTGTACAATAGTTCAGCTCTTTAATGCCTTTAAAGGCTTCTGTGTAAAAGAGGAAAACCTGTGATTTTTAGAAAAACAAAAAATAAGCAAGAAAGTCTACATGAAAGATGGACCTTCATATATATATAGTACTGTGCAAAAATCATAGGCCACTAGTATTTTGACCAACAAAAAATGGTTTTAAGTCAGTTATTTCTATCTTTTGCTGTAGTTCGCACAAGGAGTCTGACAGCCAGTGCTCCACACAGAGATCTGATCTCTTCATCATCATCATCATCATCATCATCATGAAGAAACAGAACAAACTGAGACAGACTAAAACCAGAAGAACTGTGGCAATGTCTCCAAGACACTTCAACAAACCTATCTGCAAAGCTACCTGAAAAACAATGCGCAAGTGCACCTAGAACAAAAGCTTTCTTTAACGCATAGTATGGTCACACCAAATGTTGATTTAATTCAGTTAATAGAAGTTAATTAATTAAATCTATTTATGGCTTCTTCTTTTTTTTACAGCATCCTCACTTTATAGCACTTTGCACAGTGCTGTAGCTTTGCAGGTTTTTTGAAGCGTTTTGGAGACATTGCCAGTTCTTCTGGATTGAGTCTGTCTCAGTTTGTTGTTTCTTCATGTTATTCCAGACAGACCGATGATGGTGAGACCAGATGTCTGTGTGGAGCACTGGTTCTCAGACTCCTTGTGCAAACAAAAACCCCACTGGATTATTATATTTAATGGCAAATGAATGGAGGACCTTCATACACACACACACACACACACACACACACATATATATGCATGAAGGTTCACCATTTATGGACCTTCATGAACGTTATCTGTTATCAAGTCTCAGGTGAATCAGTCTCAGTTATCAACTGTAGTGCAAATTACTTAAGAGGACTTCTATTGCTGCAACACTATTGCAGTGTTTGTCTTGTTGCAAAGCCAAATTTGTATGTAATATTTGTAAGTGGAAACTTTAAGATATACAGAAAGTTAAAAATAAATTTCAACTCAAATTAAAATTTCATGTCCATGAACTAGGCAATTAGCCGTGTAATACCCAGGATTTATACCAGAGATGTTTTATTTTGTGACATTGACTGACTTACATTGAACAAAAATAGAAAATCTAGTCCTGCTTTAGTGCATGTTAGTACTGCAAGTTATTCTAAAGAAGAAGAGATGAACAACTGGACTGAAACACAATAATTTCCTGTTTTCTGTATTTGATTGAATTACCTGCAGTAATTGTAATTTGCTCAAGGTCTTTACATTGGCTCATACGTAACCTTCAGCTCTTCAATGCCCAGCCTCAATGTATGGTTAAGACTTCTGTGTGGCTGAAGAAAAGGCTACAAAACATTTGAGCTTGTTCCAAACACTCATCATCCATGTGCTGTGCAGAACAGAGCAGCATGCCTAACCCACCACCCCCAACGCCAGCAACCACAACTGCTGGCAGAGGCTCTAGTCAGACCGGGTTTTCCACCAGCAGTGCAGGCTGTCACTGTCACAGGCATCGTCAAAGACATGATCAAATACTCTTTCACTCTGCTGCATGACACACACACACACTTCTGTTCCCAGCTCCCACATACATTGAGACAAACTGTCAAATAACCAAAGATTAGTAGATGCAACTCACACTACACTTATTGTTATGCATGGATTATGAGCAGTAAACGGTGAATAAATGTATGGGTTACCACGGGAAGAGAATGAATATCAGCTGGATGCATACAATTCATTCCAGACCAGCAAATGCACATAGGCCCGTGCTAATTAGTCAATGCCTGGACAGATTAGGTACAAGGTGGAGTGTAGAAGTAGCTGCAAGATATTTTAAATCAGTGTAATAGATTTTTCTCCCCAAATCTAACACTGTATAGAGCATATATGGATATTTTTGGCCTCAGTTCAGACGAAGCAGGATCCTTCTATAAATTTCACGCAGCAGTAAAGGCAATTTAGCTGTGAAAATACACCAGTGTAATTGGGACAAAAAATGGGCCTGAAACTGTCATCTGAAAAGTCCTTGTTTGTTCATTTTTTCCCTCTTCCTTCATACGCAGAATCTGTAGATAAGAAAAACTCCCAGCCCATTTCAATTCACAAATGTTTACACACCTGTAATTATTCTTCATAGATATAGGGTGGTTTCCATTGAAAGACAAAAACTTACACGATAAATTACTGTACCCTTTTCTGAATGTATATATTTAATCACAGCTAAAGCACAGTGAATCAAAAACTCTTCTGTACGAATGCTGCTCTTTATACTTCATCTCTTATACTGCTTACGCCAAGGTGGATTTCTTGAGAATACCAAATTATTCCCTCTAGACCACAAACAACTTCCAAAAAGTGCTTATCTATGACATTTCAAGCTTACTTTCTGCAAGATTAGATTTGGAAAAATTACACTTCGAGTCGATAAAAGCTACCACAAAGAGCCCTACACATGAAGATAAGGCAGGCTGCTGCTGACAGAGCTCAGGAAGCTTCAGAGGGTTTTGTCCAGGAAAACCAGAGAATGCAAAATAATATTTGAAATGACGGAGCCACAGTTGGAGACTTCGTGGTCATGAGGTCAAAGTAAACAGCTGCACAGACAGGTTTAATCATTTCAGTGTTACACCCCTTCTTGAGCTGGAGGGAAAAAAAGAAGTTATTTTTAGAAACGCAAAAGCCATTTCCAGTGAAAACACAACATGAGATTTCACTTAATCTAAATTAATATTTAAATAATTCTAAACTTCAGAAAACCCTGATGGTTGAACAGAAACGTGTTTTCCGAATTTTTTGTCACATCCACTACCACAGCCCCGTCAGTATGTTTTAAGTACCCCATCGACAGAAATATCATACTCAAGATAATTAATTTTATTCATTTTGATTGTCAACACTGTGACTCACTAAGTAGATTCTTTAATAACACATTTAATCTTTTTTCTATTAACATTTTTGACAGTTCTGTATGTAAACAGAGATAAACTTTCTCAAGCAAACTATCAGTGAATTTATTTATAAATGAAGCTGTTATTTATGCTCAATGTGTCAAAAAAATTTTTTTACAAGTACTGCTACGTTTTTGGATATTAAAATTTTTATAAAATTCCAGGAACGTTAAGGGTTAGTAAATGACAACAGAATGTTAATTTGGGGCTGAATTAATCCTTTAAAACTACGGAGATAAAAGTGAAAGAAACATTTGTCCAAGATTCAGTAGATTCGGTAACCTGTTTCAAAAGTAAGTACTTCTATTACCCCATGCAGCCAACTGCATCTGTCCCAGTCTCAGGTTGGCCATTCTCAGATATTAACCTCATGAAAAACTGACAAATGGAACTAATTACCATCCAGTGGCATGAGACTTCTTGGTGCCCACAGAGGAGGAGCACACGCTCTGCACCCTTCAACTCACCAAGGTCATGTTTTACTGTATATAAACCACTGGGCAGGGTTCTTCACAAAAATGCATCGATGCACTCAAAAGAATGACAGCTGATTTAAAAACTTACCTAAAAAAGGAAATCATAGGAATAAAAATGTGTTTCTAAAAAAAAAAATGCATTAAAATTGCATTTCATTTTATACACTACACTATAGTAAATAAGAATAAACTGATGAAACCCATTCATCTCACTTTACCAAAGTAAATGGGCAGGAATGATGCCTACACGCACAGAGGTGAAAGGCATCAATGCTTTTAAGCACGGATGGGCACGTCATTGAACACATTAGGCTTTCTCCTCCTCCACCAAACACATTGTCCTAAACTACCCTCGCTTCCACAGCAATTGTATATGCAATCACAGCATTAAGAATATGTGGAGACTGTATGCAATACAGGGTTGTGCACCATTCAGAATTAAAATTAAGAATGCCTCCTGAACTTCAATTTAAACTTAAAAATATTAATAATCATAAACAAATTACATTAATTTAACAATGTTGTACACTACTTGTAAATCAACAACAAATTTCAACAAAAAACACATTAAATTCAACTTAATTACTCTTTTCTAATTAATATAATTTTTTAATTCCTTGGACAGTAGTTGTGTCAAATAAGTAAAAAAAAAAGTATTCTACATAAATATATAAATGCATAATTAATAAATAAATATGCATAATTAGTTCAACATCCTGTAGCCAATTCAATTCAAATTCCAAAACATAAATGAACAGGAAATCAATTTTTCAACTTTGAATGTACACCAAACCTGCTTTAATATGGCTAAATGACTGCAAACTCATCCGACAAAATTAAAAACATTGTGTAATGAGGAAAGCTTTGTCAAATGCAGTATAGCTCAACCAAATATAAAACATGAAGCTCTCTTGCTGTCAATACCCCAGCTGTGCTCTGCTTATATCCAGATGCATATTATTTTGCTCTAATCCCTTGTCTGTCAAGCTCCATTTTTAAAAAAGCTAAAGCTCCAAGGCTAATTTCATTCCGCTAGTGAGACGTGGTGAAGGACTGAAGCGAAGACAGCAGTGTGGCTCCACTGTCACAACATGCTTCATAGCCCAACATTATGACCCGAGGTCAGATAAAATGAAGCTCACATCCTGTCAGTAGTCTGTCTTCAAGCATGGAAATGCAATTTCTTTGCATTTCAACACCATTATGGTTGTTTAAGACAACAAAATGAATGCAGCAACAAAGTTTTCAATGCTCGAGTTTTTGTTTTGCCTGCAATTCAAAATGAAAAGGCTGAAAATATGTCACACCACTGATCATTATGCGTCGAGTATCACTTGACTGAACTAGAGCGGGGTTATTCTTCTGACAGCAGATTTTTGGTTTCACCTAAGAGACCATTACTTCAGGTTGGATAAACTAAAGTTTGTTCCAGAGATTAATATATAACAACCCTGAATAACAAAAAAGTGTGCACACATTTGGAGAATAACAATGGTGCTGAAACCATATGCGCACTCAAAAGTAAGAGCATTCATTAAATTTGTCCCTTAATGGTACTATTACTTGTCTTTGCCCTACCAAGGGGACACATTTGCATTCACGATGCAGGTCTAACTCCACAGTGTCTCTAATTGCCTCTAAATTTAGCATGTTGGCTTGTCCAGGGTACACGGTAAGAAATAGAAGGCAAGAAATAAACCATTATAGAGGGAGTCAGAAGTAAGGCAAACCTAGGAGGAGGGTTTTGATCATGTGAAGGGCAAATTTCAATGTTCAAGGACATTTCAGAAGAAAACAATGTGACACTGCATTGCCACAGCGCCGCCACAACAGACACTTAGAAATAATATTTGTGGCATACTAATAACAAATCCTGCTTGACTTTCAAAAAAAAAAAAAAAAAGCGCAATTATGTTTAAGAGTCAGAAGTGAGGAGGAAGGGTTTACAGATAGCATTAATGTGAACGGCAGATGGAAAGAACCTCATGTGAGGCCAAAATCAACATCCTTTTGAAAAAATGCACTGTTTATACTTCATAATATTTAAATGTTTTGAAATTAATAAATTTAAAATAACTGTTTTCTGTTTTAATATATTTTAAAATGTAATCTATATTTACTTCGAAAGAAGAATTTTAATATGCTGATTTGTTGCTCAAGAAAAATTTCTTATTATCAAAGGTTAAAGCAGATGTGCTGCTTGAAATTTTGTGGATAATATGATACATTTTTGATACATCACTGTACCACTGGAAACCGAAGAGATTAAACCGATGATCATTACACAGGTTTTAACTTAATACGTTGAGGTGAAGTTTCAATGCTGGTAGCAAGTAAAACAAAAAGGTAAAATCAGAAAAAGCTTTTATGAAATGCAAGTTTATTTTTATTTTATTCGTTATTTTTTCTAAAAACCAAAAGGTGAAGTAAAAAAACAACCAGGTGAAATATTTCTATTACTGAAACCACAATTTGAATCAAATACAGTGAATGCGAGTAAGGGCCCTATATAGTCTACTAATTTCAGATTTGATACAAGTTCTACAAAATCATTCGTCCTGAAAGAAGGAGTCTAAATCCCCCATCTCCTCGTGGGCCTGTTTGGAGTTTGCCTGAGACGGACGGGTCACGCTGGCAGGATCTTCTTGGCTTTGTTGTGACATATCAACTTCTTTCTTGATTTCCCGGCCTCCACCCAGAAGCTTCTGACTCTCGGTGAAGTACTGGTTAGGGTGATTGAGAGAAAACCCAGCATCCTCAACCTGTAACAAACAACAGAGATTAATAAGCAAATGACTAGACTTGCATTTGAAATAGTGTGTATTTATTGTTTAAATAACTGCATTGGGATTTTCAGGCTACTATGCAATCGCTTCTTTCCGTTCTTCTATGGCAAAGCCTTTCGCCGATGGATTCCTGAAAGCTGCATTGTATTCAGAACGCTGTGCAAATCATTTGTTTCTAAATGTAGAGGATATGGCTGTTTAATTATACTTCAATCACAGCACGCCCCTGATACTCCTCATGAATCAAACTTTCAAACCCATCTCTCTGAATGGAGTGCACGGGGTCCCTGCGGTAGTTAAGCTGTGGACAGAAAGATCCATTACACGGATTCATCTCAGAGTTAATACATTACAGTGGACTACCCTCGCCCCGGCAACTCTGCGCCAAATGAAATATGAATAAACATGAAACAATCTCAGCCGAGGCCCAGAGATGGATCAATTCGGCAGATGCGCAACAAGCTCTCCTCCTTCCGAAGTCCGCCTCTCTCGGCTCCCTTCCTCCATTTCATTATTCTCTCTATTGTTTGATTTATTGCGGTTGTGTAAATATTTCATCAGAGAAGCATTACATTTTGACCTTTAAATAAATGCTGCCGGGGAGGGAGGAATGTAAGCGTCTATTTGTTATGTGTCGCGGATATGAAAAGCGGAGGGCGCATATGGCAGTGATTAAAGTCTCCTACGCATGAATCCAACAAGCGTGTTTTTGTGGCCAAGACGGCTGTGGCATCCTGTATCAGACGGAGGAAAGGTGAGGCTGTGCGGATCCACTGATGCTCCAACAAGAATGTTTTATTGTGCCTGTTAACATCGGAGGATTATATATTCACCTACCCTAAAATATGAGTCATGAATTTCAGAGATGTGATTTTCATTGCGGTTGGTAGGAGGGAGGGGGCAGTTTATCTTTCAAATCCTGTTATTGCAGGCTGTTCATCAGGGAAGCCATCTTATTCATTTTCCCGCATCATGAGCCATTCACACTGTTTGGCTGAGGGCTATTAGTCATCAGAAATGACCCCAGTCCCGAGCGCCCCGGGGCCAGGAGCTAAATTATGCCCTTGGAATGCAAAGGCTCTGGCGTTTCACCAGGAGCCATTAAAAGCCGTTATATCCTATCAATGACACTTTGAGTGCATTACGGCATTAAAAGAGGGGTGGCGCAGACACAAACACTGTTATAAACACTTCTTATTGAGGGAATAAATCTAGATGTGCAAGAAATGTATACACACTCTTTGATTTACTTATTTTGACACTGAGCTTAAGCATTAACAACAGCAAGAAGTGTTTACAGAAATGTGTGTAGGATTTTTCCCTAAGCAGTGTTGTTTATAATAATGGAAACTGAAACAAGAACTGAAATGAAAATAATAAAAAAACAATATAAATAAGGACATTTTAAGTAAACTAAAATACATTTTCACATTCAAATATTTGGAGTCAAGAATTTTTTTTATTAAAGATTTTTTTATCAAGGATGCATTGAAGTATGGAAAGACATTTATACTTATGCAAAATATTTCTATTTCAAATAAATGCTGACTTTAAAAAGTAAAAAAAAATCTGAAAAAAAAAATATATATTCATTTTTACTTTATTTCTTATCAAATAAATGCATTATTAATGAGTATTAGTGTATATATTTTTAATGTGGACAAAAGAAATTTAGTTTTAAAATGATAGGATATTATAACATAAATATACTATAAAACAGTGATGAAAAATATATCACCATAATTTTTATTTTATTTATTTATTTTTCTTTAGCAGCCTAAAACACAAAAACTAGATGATAAATTGAAAACTAAAGTGAAAAGAAAATCTAATAAACCATTTACTATGAATCGGCAAAAATCAATTAATTAACCTCTTAACTGTGACTAATTTTTTAACAGACTTGAAAGTGCATGATTCAAACATAAATATTTATAATTCTTGACTGAAAACATTTTGTAACATGATTTTGATGTACCATTTTCATGGTAATGCAATGTTTGAATTTAAAATGGGTTTCAAAGGATGAACTTTGAGATTTTAAGTGTTCAAGTGATATATAATTTCTGATGATTTCTAAAATGTGATAGAGAAAAAGGCAACAAAGATGACACTTTTTTTTTGACAAAGGTCAGAACTCCTTTTATGATGTAGGTTTTTGAGGTGCACTGTTGCCATACATCAATCTATTACTTTTCCTACATAATTATTAACATAAGAATTGTAAAATATCTATTTAGGAGTCTTAGACCTTTCCATCGATATATAGTTTGTCATGATTAGAATAGGATTTAATTGTAATATAGTGAAGTAAACATAGGCATCCCACCGAGGGGCCAGGGTGACAGTTAACAGGTTAAAAAAACTCATAAAATAGATTATTTCACATCAGCATTACAAGCAGAACTTCTTTACAAGTTTCTGGTAGGTAATGAAAAATGCCTCACAAATGTATTTGTTGCTGAGCCTCCCTGTTTAAAATCACACTGCTGACAAACATCTGAAAGGTTTCCCAATCTCTTTCATATCCAAAACTGTCTTTTCCCCCTCTCCATATTAACCTGTCACCTAGCAGATGGTGTGTGCACATTTTCATTCTCAACCTGTAAGCTGCGCTGCATTTTCAGCAGAGGGACAGGGCACAGGTGTCACACAGGTAATCTTGACTGACATCGCTTTGAAATATTTCTCTCCGCTCAAAAATAAATAAATAAAAAAATAGATTTTTAAAAAGTCATATCCACCCCCCCCACCCAATATAAAAAACCCCAAGGAGGAGGAAATCCATTAGATAACCATTTAAATAGAGCTGTAATCATTTGCTTTCTCAACCAGTTCTGACACACAAATCCACCTCTATTATGCCCCTGTCAAAAGAAAGCATATTGAAACCGCAAAGCCCTTGAAAAGTCCAATCTCAAAGGGCAATCCAAATAGAAAAAGCAAAGGTTCGGCACATTTATCATTTAATAAGAGTTTGTGCTCACTTGGCCTGAAAAAAAAAAAAAAAACTACAATATTAGCCTTAAACATGCTTTGAATATATTAATGACCTTGGACAATGCTGATCTGGTCTTCACCAGAAAGCTTTAGATGATAAAAGTTCTTAGAGTATAAATATACATATACACATATACATATACATATATACATATATATAAATATATATATATAAATATATATATATATATATATATAATATGTAATCCCAATCTGTAACTGTTTCTGAGAGAATTACACATCTGTCCATTGCAATAAAATGTACATATTCCAGAGATATTTGGTGAATTACCATTTCCTTCAGCAATGCTGAATTGGTGTTATTAATAAAACAACACTATGACAAAGACCCTGTCCTAAATGCCACCCTATGCCTTCAAATGTCAAATGCGACACCCTACGGGTCCATGGACTTCACTGACACAAGCAATGATAAGCTCCGGTCTGCAAATTCACATCAAGTGCACCATTTGGGATGGAGCCAAAAAGGACATACAGAATTAAGGCAGAATTAAGAGCCAAATGCAATCACCCATGTTGCTCGTAAATGGTTAAAAAAACGATCTGTACTTGTAGCAGACACCATGTATCAGAGGGTTAATGAATCTTAAAGTACTTTACAAAACTTCTCAAGTTAAGATTATATTGGATTTCAAGGTAATGGCAGATGTGACTACAACGGTCTGGCTCTGTAAAAGACTTTGCAGGGCTGTCCCTGAGCTGACAAAAGCAGGCCCAATTAGAGCAGGCCAAAATAAAAAGTATCCTTACATTGTGTGTCAGCTCAAAGTACTTCTGGCAGGCCAGCTGATAGTGCATTCCCTTGACCAGCTCCAGAATCTGTGAAAGAGAGAAAGAAAGTGTTGAGCGGTTGGAAGCGAGAGAGGAATAGAAAGACCAAAAAAAAAAGAAAAAAAAAAGGAAACCAGAGACAGTGATAATGAATGAGAGTTTAAAAAGAAAAAGGCTTGACTTTATTATTTATAATACATTTACACATGTATGCTCTAAAAAGTGATGTGTGTGAATTATTAAAGATCAAATATTAGTAAGTGGAAAAACAGCACTTGTTGGCTCCACAAAATGACAAAAAGCATCAGATGTCAAAGCCACCTTAAACTTGCCATTAACATGCCATCGTCAGTAACTGAATGTTCTTTTAATACATTTTTATTTACACCTTGGTTCATGTCTCAAGCATGTCCAGGTGGAAAACGGCACTTATATTTCACACTGTAGAGCTTGTGTAAACTGAAAAACACAGACGGACAGCTTGAAATGCTTTTTCCCATTCTGACAGAGCAAAAATGAGGTATATGGCCTAACGTGCTTCCATACTTCAGAAACATCCCCAGAGTAAAAAATTCTAGCAGAAAAAAATAAGTCACAAGGTTGTTTTTTGTGATATCGATGGTATATTAATAAGCATTACAACAAGATAAAAACTGAGCCTGACGGAAAATGTATAACCAAGCCTCATTAAAGTGATGGATAATGATTATTTGTAGCACAAACAGTGTCAGTATTACATATTACTTGTGTATTTAGATAACAGAAATCTTTTAGCATTTATGTTTCAATGAAGAATATGGTCAAGAACTGTCCCTGACCACCTCTGAATTTAAACACGATGAATCTGGAAGTAAATTCACATCAGACTTATAAATGTAGTCATGTGACATCCAACTATAAGCTGATCGCTGACAATGCATGTTAAATGGCATGTGCAAAGAAGGCCAAAATGTCAAATCAATATCTAAGCAGTCTTTGATGAGCAATAAAGATGAATAACACTGTTAACAATGCATTGTGCTACTTTCGCTGACAAAGCAGATGTTTATGAGGTGAAAGACAGAGGCAAAATGCCATCAAAGGGAGATGGACAAGTGGTAACACATTCTGCTTCTTTTTCCTCCTTTCCTCTTCTCTTTCGCTCAGACTTCCCCTCAGGTGATGCTTTTAACACCATGTATTCCCTGTGGTAAAGCATGGCATTCTACCTCAGCTAGCATCGGAAAGAGCTGAAATGCATAATACATGGACTTAAATGTGAGAGCCAACACCATCCAACACTTAACTCTAAGCTCCAGTGACAAACACTAATGGGAAGCAATGGTTAAAAAAAAAAAAAAAAACAGATAGGAGGGCAATGTATGCTGTGAAAAACATTAACATAAACATCCTTTATGTTTATAAGTCCATAAAATATTAATTTACAATTAGGGCTGGGCGATATGAAGATATAAATCAGATGGACGAAATTAAAATTCTATCGTTTCATTTTCTTTTTCTTGTTTTCGCTGCAAATCAGCGCACAGGCAATTCTTACTACAAGCTTCTTGTGGGCTACCATTTTTTATAATAATCCCAGTCTCACTAGAGAACTCCAGTCTTGCACGCATGATATCGCTTTGTTTTCTTGTCACATCTCACATGGGTTTGGTTGTGAAACGTAGTTTGCATGCCAGACAGAGTTGTCGGCGAATCCTCCTATGTTAAAGTCAAGCAGTGTGAAACCTTCTGCCACCGATCCATCGTGCAGTGTGAACATAGCAGTGACTGAATGCTGGCCAAGATAGTCATGCAGTGTGAAAAGAACAGTGACCCGACTACTTTGAAAATCATGCAGTCTGAACTCGGCTTAACATGCATTACAAGGGGATGCAAGTAGATGTATGAATAACAGCATGTGCGCGTGCGCTCACGTCACACTGCTGTGCGAGTGGTCACGAAAACATAATGTTTGCATGCGTTTTTAAGCACTGCAGTTTAAAACAACTGTTTTTAGGCCTTTAAAACACAAACAGCAGAGCTATATGCGCACACGGTCTCTGTTTCTGTGTGAGAGGAGTGCGTAAGCTGCGCATCAGCTGCTAAGAGAGCTCATGAGCATTCTTGCCGTTTTATTGGCTTTGAACCATTGCATAAACACTTAAATGTGTCCAAATGCAAGCATCCTCATAAATAGTAATTTAGGTCTTAAGGGAATGTAAACAGTTGCGAGAGAAAGCACATATATAACAATATATGGGACCCAGATTTCGGTCTTAAAGGGGAAGCTGTCCAATATTCGTCCTGTCTGCCATTCTTAAAAAATCTATCACTGCTCTTGACTAAATCACTTTTGTAAATAGAATAAGAAGAAAATAAATAAAAAATATAATGCTAATGATTATGCGTATATACAGTATATATACAGTGGGTACGGAAAGTATTCAGACCCCTTAAATTTTTCACTCTGTTAAATTACAGCCATTTGCTAAAATCGTTCAAAAGTTCATTTGATTCCTTCAATGTACACACAGTACCCCATATTGACAGAAAAAACACAATTGTTCACATTTTTGCAGATTTATTAAAAAAAGAAAAACCGAAAAATCACATGGTCCTAAGTATTCAGACCCTTTGCTGTGACTTTACATGTTCTCCCTTCTTTTTCTTTTTCCGTTTGAACAAAGCAGGCGACCCTTTCGGCACTTCCTAAGGTAAGAGTCACGCTTTGACGTGCTCTAACTGTGAGTGATAGAGGTGAGCTCACTCTTGTACAGCAGTTCTCTATCCAGACTGGAGTCTCGCCCTTTTGAGTGTAATGTCACTTTGTCAATAGGCAGGCTGACTGAGAAGGCTGATATTCTGCATTTTAATCACCTTACTACCTGGGCTTTTCAGATTCTCTGAGGTTTTTAATTATCCAGCGCACTGGGCTGGCTCTACAGTGAGAGGGCCACATGCTGCACGAGCTCCTGGGGTGAACATCAAGCTGTTACTTCACACGCCCACAGGTCTAAGACTCTGAACACTGAGAGTGTATAAGGACACTGCTTGGGGTCTCCAATGAAATTATGAATTTAATTGGATTGGAAATATGGTACCCTTGGGTTGGCATGTCGAAGTGCATTAGGCAGCCATCGGCCATTTCCCTCAACCGCACGATGGGTGGTAGTGGACAAGGCATGTGAGAAGAAAAAAAAATCCAGCACACCTTACAGAGGGGAACTAGCTAACGTTTCTCAAATAGCTAAGAATGATTTTCACACACTTTAATCCATATGCTTTATAGAACTTGTTTAAAAAATATAATTTTCAACATATTTCAACATCAGATGCATATCTTCATTATTATGTGTGTAACATTCATTAAACATTATTATCATTTAGAGTTCAAATTAGGCATGTCAAACGATTAATCGATGATCGATTAATTGTCGATAAGAGATGCAATCGATTAAAGCTGTCGATGGTCGGTTAACCGATTTAATGTTGGGTTGCGTGCGGCTCATGTCCAAAACATGTGTGAGAGGCTGTGATAACGGATTTAAAACAGAAGTGTGGCGGTGCTCTAGAAGTTCACGGAAAGAAAATGATGACAACATCCATTCTGTTTGTTTGCTTTATTTTACAATAGCACAAATCTTCTGTTTTTATTGTGAGTGTTCACAAATGTAAACACTTTTGCGGAAAAGGTTTAGATCGTACACGTATACCAGCAAATCAAACTTACATCGCAGTCTGTTCATTATCAAAATAAAATAGTCAACTAAACATTTAAAAGGTTACACTGGTGAGTTTAAATTGACTGTAGTATACCCTTTCACTCTACTGTTATGACAATGGCGTTTTTGCTCATGTAAAGAGGATGATCTTTTCCATCTATATGCGAATGTGTGTAAAGTACTATATAAAGCCTAGTTTACATTATAAATAATAGTTTAACATTCAAATACACTGCGAATATGGAAACATTTGAATTTTGTGCCGAATGAGACTTGAGAAATAACCTCCAAATAAATCTAGCCAAATCCATGCTTGCTTGTCCTCGTATGCACGCACGCAAAAATTCCAAATCTGACATTTTCCAGAACAGAATCCAGCAGGATCAAATTAAGTACTGGTCGTAATAATCACATAAAAAGATTTAATGTGAGCAACAGTGTGTTTTACTGCAGCAGCGCCAATGGAAGCGGTTCACCTACTGCGCAGCGCAGCCAAACGTACGCCACAGTTATGTTTGGGATAATTCTATTTTAAATGCTATAATGTCAGTTGAAAACATTGCAATTGTTTTTTTTAAATACAACAATGAGCATCACAAAACCATTTAAAGAGGCGTGTTCAGCAGTCTCCGTGCAGAATAGGAAACAGTCAACAAAGTAAAATGATCTCAAACATATGGCGTGCTCTATTCATTTTATCAAATGCTCATAATAAAATTTATTCATTTTAGAATCCTGCTACATTTTATTCAGACTTAAACACCTTTAATTCAAGTTAGAAAGTTTTTTGTGTGTGTGTGTGTGTGTGTGGCTTTTGCACATCCTGTCATGCCGGTGACTGCGTAACTGCAATAGATGCATTTTGCAGCATTAAGATTAACGACCAATCGATAAATTGACCGTTAATTTAAACAACGATCGATAATGGAAATGATCAAAAATTGACATCCCTAGTTCAAATACCCAATTTTTATACAAAATATAGTAATAATGATAATATACAAATAATAATAATATAAATAAATGTAAATATATAATGTATAATAAAATCTCTTTTTTAATATGACATTAATTTTTGATAGCCAACTTCAGTCATATCAGCTACAGTAAAACCAGAGTTAGTATGCTAGATTTGGCTTTATGTATGTATTCTTTTTAAGAGCCTTGTAACGCTGAACTTAATGGTCTTTTTAAAACCAGTCCATTAATTACATTAGCGTCAAAGGATTCTAACTTCATGAGAACATCACAGCAAGGCTGGTCTATCTCATTTCCCTGCCTGGCTGTTTGAGCTGCTTTAATGTGTGAAAAAAAAAAAAAATCAGCTGAAATGACTTTTAAGAGTACTTTAAAGAATCCCAAAAAAATCACTGGATACAGCAAAGGTCAAAGTAATCAACAAAGAGCTGAAGCTGTCATTACACTGGAGAATCCTGAGCGTTATTTCTTTTTGTCATTAATATTCCAGAAGTACAGCATATTCATTAATATTCCAAAAGTACTGCAGGATGGGGCTTTCAGGGATGAATCATGCCATTTTTGTATGATTACTACACAATCGTATCATTTTAAACATCACAGTAATGTCTTTTCAACCCTTTATTTGGTAGATTTGGTTTTGTCTGTGGTCATGGAGAGGATAAGTTGTTTTAAAAAGCCCTTTACACTCTTTCTGCTTTTGAACAATGTGCTGAATCTGGTCAAGTGTGTGTTAGTTGTTCGACAAACCTGATTGATCCCACTAGGGGAGACTTTATAGTTCTGCAACTTCTGTTTCAACAGCTCAGGGTCGCTGTGGCGGAATGGGCACCCTGTGAAGAAGACGAAGAGAAGGAGAAAATGGGTTTACAAGCATCACAGTTTAAACCAGTGTCTGAAAATATGTTCTACAGGACAGTTGAACACAACCCATGTGTTTTTTTTTTTATGCCCTTGAAGGCCACTGCAGGTAGGGGGTACTACTTGTGGGGTCGTGTTTCCAAACAAAAGTGATGTCAGATTTTGGTACGTTTGAATGATTTGCACACTGTCTTCTGAACTCAGGTGTCCACCCGCCAACTGTACCCGAGTCTACTTAAAAGGGCTAGTCTGGGGTACGGTTCAAGTTCCGGTAAGGTTTGCTGCTGATATGAAAGCAATCGCACTAAATCGTGGAAGTGAACCTCTATTAATGACGTACTATTTGATAAAAATGTGTTTGCGTTTCACTCATTTTCCTGACAAGCCTGAGTGACGCACTGCAAGCAGAGTGCTGTATCTCATTTGTTCACCTTCAGTTTTCTTTAGAGCATTTGCAGTACACTCATAAAACAGACTTAAGTGTCGTTATGTACGACGGTTCAAATTATGTACGACGGTTCAAAAACAATAAATATAAAAATGAAGAGAGCAATGCTATGCATTTTACTGCCTTATCCTGTGCTGTTGTTACTAAGCAATGGGATAAACTACAGCTGGCTTAATGATGCAACGAACCGTGGTTCGGACTCAAATAAAATAATATGAATGCGGTTTCATAATTACAATGTAATATTCTGATATAGTGCTCAAGAAAGATGTCTTATTCTGCTTAATATTTTTTTTTTCAGGATTCTTTGATGAATAGAAAGTTCAAAAGAACAGCATTTATTAAATATAGAAATTATTTGTAACACAAATGTCTTTACTGTGACTTTTGAATAATTTAACGCATCCTTGCTGAATAAAGGTATTAGTATCTTTTCAAATTAAATCTTTTGATTAAAATATATCAAAATATATATTTAAATGATTGAAAATTTCATTTTAAACAAGTATACATGAAAGTATTCAAATAGAAATAAAACAATATTTGACATAAAAAAAAAAACATAATTAAAGCAATGTCTTAACAAATGTTCATACTATGTCGACTAGATTACACATCTTGCTTTAAAACAAAGTGCCAGTGATGTATAGCTTTATTATGGTTTATCTATCTAATAAGCACATATTATGACAGTAATGCCTACCCTAATCCTTTGGCACACACCTTGCTGGCCTTCATAGTGATGCACACTTTTGGAAGCATTTTGTTCATTATGAGCATTGCGAAAAGCAGGTGTTATCAATTAGGCTGTGTTTACTAGAGTTGTTCTTTTTATTTTTTTTATTCAATACCACCTGCATACTAAGCAGCCTTCTAATTCTCTTTATTGCAGAACTAAACCCGGGCCTCGGGGCAACCGATTGCATTTAAAACCAACAGTCTGGCTCAGTATGACTCACCGTGGTAGTCGCCTTGGCTGGGTGGGTTTGACAAAATCACCTTCATGCAACTGTAAGGGGTGTAGTCAGTCCGCTTGCCTTCCTTCCCAAACATGTGGCGGACACTGTAGGCATATGCTTTATCGAACTGCAGAGCAAGACAAAGATGAGAGAAAGAGAGAGAGAGAGAGAGAGAACATGAGTTTAAGGGAGAGGACAGTAAAGTGTGTGAGAAGAAGGTAGGAATAGTGGGGAGGTTGTAGGTAAAACAAAGACATTTGTCTAACATCAAGTGGGTTGTGGCAGGGCGTTTTCCGCTATGAAATATAGAGCTATTAGCAGGGACCTTCTGTAGTGGTGTCGCCAAACCGCAGACAACTGTGACTGGATTATGTATAATGTGGCTAATCTTTTACTTGCTCCCCTCCCCCACTTCCCACTCTCTCTCTACGCACAAATCTCTTGTCTCTGAGGTATCGCTATCAAACCAAATAAAAAAGGAAAGCCGTTCTGTTTAAGAGCTGCAACCTCAAGCAGAAATAAAAAAACTTTACAGAGTAAAGGACAGGGTTTCTGAAGGATTTTAAGCTCAAATTTTAAGACTTAAGACTTAAAATGATAAAATTCACATTTCAACCTTTAAACCATTTTTAATAAAATGGATGAGTCAAAAGTATTAATTATGACATTCATTTAAACAATTATCATCAATAAATGATTAAACAATACATTTTACTGTTTAGATTTTTATAATGCAGTTTCTTTTTATCGAACAACCAGTTCACATTTACAGCTCTGCGTGTTTTTATAGGGTAAAAACATGGGTCGATTTTCACATTGGTGGGAACAAAAACAACCCCAATACTGTGTTTGTGCAATACTGGAGGCTGCAGTTTCAGGACCGCAGTACTAGGACTGCATTTCAACTAGGACAGTCCTACAACTTTTTTGTGACAGCACCATCTAGCCAATTCTATTCCAAAAGAGGAGACCTGATTCAAACATCAAACAAACAGATGCAAATACTAGATCCATGGAAACTATTCATTTTTTATCTTTTCGTCATATTTTTGATGTAAGAGCTGGCATGAACGTGTGTGAGGAAATGTCAGCAGTATCCATTTAGCCTATTTAGCTGTGCAAAACTGTTTACCGTGCTGTTGGATGATGTAGACTAGTAACTGTATTCAAATGATCAGAAATGTATTAATCTAATAAACACACTAATTTGTATAGCAATTGTTTTACTGTTTACTGTTTACTTCAGTTTGTTAAGTGGGTCACATATAAGACATTAAGTGCTGCAGGGCTAATGAACTGAAATGACAAGTCTTTCAAAGAGAATATATATAAGGGCCGGGACTCGATAAAAAAAAATTAATCTAATTAATTAGAGGCTTTGTAATTAATTAATCGAAATTAATCGCATATAAATATTTGACCTGAGAACAGTGAGAAGTAATTTTTTTTCACATGGATTTATAGTATACCATTGAATAATGACTGAATACATAAGCTTAAGCAACACAATATTGTTTATTTTTGTTCAAACAAGTCTAGCAGACCAGTGCAATTTTTGCCATGAAGTGTAGCAATAGCATATTTAGAAACAATTTAGAAATAGTACATTTCAGAAATTCAGGAAGCTTTTAGGTGCTGAAACCTTCTGTAAAGTGTTTAAGTAAAACACAATACTGTCAATTACATTCAGAACATTGGAAACACTGACTATTAGAAAACATCTCTCTGTTGCTTCAGAGACCATAACATACTAAGTCCAACTCTCAATAACCTTGGCCAAAACAATAAAGAGTTCAACATAAACTGTTGCACCAACAAAATAATACATAGTTCAACATAAAGTGTAAAGTCCACGCTAGCTGCTATATGTTTTGCTTTGAGGTGATACTTGAGGCTCGATGTACTGCGGTGATATGCGAACGCTAGTTGGTGCTCCAGTATAATCGGTCCGCCGAAACTCATCCAGTGAGAAATGTTCCGCGGTGCAAAAATAAGTTATTAAAAATGCGGGATTTTTTTTTCTGTAATTAATTAATCTTAGTTAACGCGTTAAAGTCCCGGCCCTAATATGTGTATATATATATATTTTTTTTTTTTTTTTTTTTTTTACTACATAGCTGTTGAATGCTTGAATCTGATTGGCTGAAGAGCATTCTGAGGTGTGCAATTATTTTTCAGGGAAACACACAGCACACGTAGTTCCAAACAGCTCTCTTGACCACATTACAGTGACATATCATTTCACAGTTAACTGTAATAATGGCCACGCAGTTTGTAAATGTCTTTACTGTCACTTGTGATCAACAGTGTATCCTTTTGCTGAGTAAAAGCATTTCTTAAAAAAAAAAAACTTTTATTTTATAAATTAGAACGGTTGTTTCCATGAAAGATTCAATGATAACTTAAGAATTATAGTATAAGGTTTGTCCCTCTTTCGCTTGGATGGCAGCAAGATGTATCAATTCCACAAAAAATCCAAACCTGATGAATGTGTTCTCCATTATCTAAAGAGCAAGAATGCAAAAAGAACATCTGACCATCTGTGCAGGGTGTCACATGATCAATCTGACAAATTTGTTTATTTGATTAGTGACCTAGACATGGTGCAGAACACTTTATTTCCTATATTTCCAGGTTTAAATTAAATTAGGAATTTTTTGTTTGCACAGAACATGGGTAGGACAAGAAAAAAAAAAAACATAGATGTTGCATCATGTAGGAATGTGTATTGCCAAGAATCTGGCGATATGATGCGTATCACAATACAGGGGTTGCAATACAATATATTGCGATAATACTGTAAGCCAGTGTTAATTTTGTTAACGAAGACGAAGATGAAAAATATTCGTTATCTAAATTTTTTTCTTTGACACCGACACTGCTAGACACTGACGAGCCAAAAATAATATCTGATGATGAAATGATGGCGAAAGTTATGCCGTGTTTTCGTTAACTAGACGAGACTGGACTATAATGCTATTTGAGGACTACTGGACATTCAAAATGCATCCTATAGGCTATTGTCTTTAAAAATGTGCGTCCCTGTCATTGGATTGCGTTCGGATAAGGGCTCTCTGCATATCTAGTCTCAGTATGGCAGCCCCAGAGGCAATTTTTCAAACATAATTTCCAAGGTGGATATTTTGACATTTTGTATGTATTTGTCGGCACAAGAGCAAAAAATAAGCAAATTCGATGTTCAAGTGTTTTGAGACGCCTTTCTCTGCGTGAGCCCTGAACACCAGAACACCGCGAGTACTGAATTGGGCTCTTTCACATCTTTTTGTTTGTTCAAACTGCGATTTGTATTTGTTCGTTCAGGTGCAAGAGGGACTTTGAGGAGAACTTCGCAGAAGAGAGCTCAGTTCAGTGTCGATGCCCGTGATACCCATCTCTCTCTCTCTCCTCCGCACCGAACACAGCGCGTGAGTAACCAGCTACTCTGTTCAGCTTTTCCGAGTCTTGTGTTGGATGCTTTAATGTTTAAATCGACAAGCGGTAAGGCTTAAAAACACGGGAAAAAGATAGGTTTTCGTGACGATGGGCAGCAGTATTTATTTTTTATCGATATTACATTTTTGAGAATCGATACAGTTTCGCCAAACAAAATATTGCGATACTCGTGTATCAATATTTTCTCACATCCCTAGCCTCATGTGGCTATTATCATACAAATTAAGTGATGGAAATCTCCTTTGAGTATTGCCGGGTCTTATTTGTGCTTTGTGCAGCTTTTTCTTTGCGAGAGGTGCTGTGTACATCCCAGTCTACCTTGAGAAATATGGCGCATGCTTAGGAAACCATTACACTGTTTGCATTTGATGAGGGTCAGTGCATTCAATCTCAGGCCTGAACTCAATATACCAATCATGTACACTCTGGTAACTATCCAAAAGGGTAACCTAGCCTCCTGATCTGTTTATTACTATAGTAATAAAACCTGTGAACTTGACAAGGTGACTATCTACAAGGCTGCAATTAAACAGGCCATAAAATCAACTTACATCACAAATGAATGGCATGATGGGTCTATAGACTCAAGCAATCCCTTCAGTTTTAATATCATATCACTATTCCACATATCCACTCTTCTTGTGATCCATTTTGTCCAATTTAAATTCATTTTTAACCTGTGAATTTTGTCCTGGTTGACTGAGATCCCATCCGGGTTTACATTTAAATCTCACTACAGCCAAAGCCATGCTTGATCTGCTCTGAATGTGAGCTTTAAATCTAATCTGCCTTTATGGAGCAGAAATTCTCTCCGTATTCACTCAAAGTCAGAAAATGACCTATTCTTATATTTTGTTCTTTTAAAAATCAATGCGAATTGCAGTTTGAAAACCACTTTACTTAAATAATGTGACATATTTTTGAGAGAAACAGGATATTCTATGGCGGTAGGGTCTAGAGTGTGAACAGTAACAGTACTTGGGTAGTAAAGAGTGGTCAGAAAATAAATAAAAAACACCTTCAGGGGTACAAAAGCTAGTCATAGTAGGTACTACCCTTAAGGTACTACTATGAACTTTTAACAGTAAATAAGGTACATGAGGTTCTCCCCCAGTGACTAGCAGCTGTATACATAAAGGTCCATTTTTAACATGTTTTTTCTTAGAATGCACATACAGGAATAGAATGAAAGTTGCTAAGATAAATAAATAATAAATAAATAATGCCTGAATAGCTATTTGACTATCAAACATTATCCAACTGCCCACATTGCCCAAGCAGGAAAGTTATAAAGAATGTGCATTATAAAAGTAAATGGGGTCATTTTTCATTTCACACTGACTTTAAATGTTCACACCGGATCAAAGTAAGTACATTTTGTAATGTGGCAAAACAATCATCATATAGGGTCCCCTGGCTCACAGCAATCTGCTGCTGACTTCCACTTACAGTAAATGCTGTCAGACAACTCGCTGCTGTTGGCTGAACCATCAGCTCATTAGAATGCAACTAATTACTGTATTAATGTCAACAGCCTCTCCCTTAATGTATGCAAATGCACATCTGAGCCATTTCATATCCCTTCCAAAGTAAATATGTACCAAAATAAATGTCGAGTTAATCAGTCGTCATTTTCTGCACATTATAAAACAGGCTCCTGGCGTGCCCTGTTCCTTGCTGGATTCAGGCTCGTCTCATTCCAGATGTGTTCTGGAAATTGACTGCTAGATTATTACACTTGAAAGTGTTGACAGTGCTTCATAAAGCGGTTCACTGAATGCACAAGGAGGGAGAATTTGAAATGCTTCTGTCATGCATTTTCTTGCTAATTATCATTTGATTTCTCTGTGAAAACAAGAAACTATTAATAAAAAATTATAAATAGAAAAGGTTCTGCTAAATGTTATGTTGTACTGCAAATTTAAAACTTTTTTTTACCTTTCTAAACATCAACTTTCAAAATATATAAACAATACTGTATGTAAAATGAGGTGTGTGACCTAATGCAAGATCAGATGTGACTCGAGGGATCTGACTGGTCTCACGAGAACGTGACGATTTCCTCCCAGACCATTCAAATATATTTGCATTACACTGGCCCTTTCACCAGTGGTGGTATGGAAGATATTTTACGTTCACATCAGGCAAGTGGACTCATGATAAGCAGGAAAATTACGCAGTGTAGTCTTTATCCAGTCATAAAAACAGAATTCACAGCTTTACGCGGAATGTCACGGAATGTGTCAATCAATCAAAAGTAGTTAATTCCACAAATCAAATCACGATATATAACTGTAAATATAAAGCTGCAAAAGTCAATTTAAATATGAATCCTGCATGTTCTGTGTGTCTCTTTTAATGAATTGCGCAGACGCTCGGTTTACACACACATACATACACACACGCACACACACACACACACACACACACACACACACACTGAATTGCACATGACGCTCATGGTGAATTGTAGCTTCTGCCATCTTACTAAATGAAGACGGAAACACCCAAACAACGTCTCCAAAACTGCTCTGAGAGTCACTTAATGAGCATTTTACCGCTTGATTTGAGTAAAACTAGCATCATATCACTGATCCAGAACTGTAAAGGTATTCGCGGCAACCCGTCTAAATAAAAGTCCAGTACTATTTTTCAGTAGAATGTATATAGCCAGGCTACTACTTGTACTACTACAAAAATGAAACAAATGTTTTTTTAAAAGATTAAATCACACAACATTTCTTCAATGTTTTAATTTTAATAATAAATCCCCTCTGTTTGCCAAAAAAAAAAAAAAAAGGTTTTCTTAATTTTCAATAATTTAATGAAAAATTATATATGAAATTAATGTTTTATGACTTCATAGTGATAACCATAAAAATGTAAATTCACAATACAATTTCTGAGGGGAAAAAAAATTATAAGGCTACTTTAAGAAAAAAATAATTAATAAATTAAGTTGTTTATACATTCAAATAATAGACATGTTAAAACACAGAATTAGGCAACAATAAAAAATTATAAATAATATTGTAAAAGAAAAAGTTAAAAGTTTAATAAGGCCCTAAACTTGTAATTATTGTTAAACTTTTAATAAATTGATGTGAAAATGTATATGTTTCATGATTTTGATTAACCCTATGGAGTCTATTAACACATGTATGCATTAAGAGGCATTTTCTCCTGATATAAAACACAAAGAACCAAAGTTCTTTATGTGATTTATGGCCTTATTCAAGTGATTTAACATTTTTAGTTTTTAACTAACCATGCATAAATTTTTTTTTTTTTTAAACACAGTCATGTACATACATGCTGCTCACATATTATTATAGCCTAGATTGTGCGGATTACAGTGATATTAGACTTTAGCCATTTAGATGTTTATAAGCAACTGAAAAAAAATCACAAATGTCACGGCATGACAAAACTTCTTCAGGCCTCAAAAATACCATTAGACCTCAGAGAAAAAAAATAAAAAAAATAAACAGAGGTTCTGGATATAGTAATAAAAGCACTGAGTTATTGCAGCCATTTTTCTACAGCTGACCAGCACCTAAAAATGAACTGGCCAAACAAAAGGGGTTTAAGCATATTGCGACAAAAGGCTAGCAAAACGCGATTTAAGCTGTGACAGTCCACCCACTGTATTGAAGAGCTCAGGAGAGTGTTGAGTAGGTGTCTGGCAAAGCTGCTAAAACACAGCTCACTGAACTCATATTGTACCCTGTGGGAATACAGATAACATCATAGGAAATCTCTCTTTTATAACAAACACACAGATGTACATGCCACAGACAATAAGGGAACTTCTTATGACCATCGGCAAAGCATGTCTTTGTAACTGCAGTACAAGTCCATGTTAAATTGATGCCATTGATGTCAGAGTGGCATGAATGATAAAAGATACTGACTTGCTAATATGAGATAATCTGTGAAAATGCAAAGCGTGTCAGGGATGGCAACAGGGAAAAATATACATAAACCTATTGAAGTCCAAATTCACTGCTCAGGGTGATACAATCAGCATTTCATATCTCTGACAAAAGGCAATGCTTTATATTCTTAAAGAATGGAGTGTGGAACGGAGTGAAAACCACAAAAATTTCTTAAGATTGCTCTGTAAAAAGAAGGAACAAGAAGACAAAATGTGAGTTCAAAAGATGGATGTCTCAGTCGATGCATTAATCGCAAACCCAGATGAAAAGAGAGGTTGGGCATGGCTCTTCGCCTGTCTGTGGGCCAGCTCTGAATCTCAATGACAACAACGGATAAAGTGCCATTGATATACTGTTGCTCTACCTAATAACCTACACTTGAGAATGAAAGAAAACTGCACTTTTTAATTCAGAAAAATGTAAAAATACTATAACATGGGAAGCTTTTAAGAGCATTTCACACTTATCTATTCACATACAGTTTCTCTATAGCTACATATCTAGCTATGTATATATCTATCTATCTATCCATCTATGATCAATCTATCTATATCAATAGATTTATACTGCTGACAGACAGAAACATGTCTGAAATAGTATTATAATTGAAAATAATGTACTATATCTTCAAATTCCCTGTTATACATAAATATACATTTTTCCAGTTTTCAGTGTCATGTGATACTTCAGAAATCAATCTAATGTGATTTAGCAATCAATATTTATTATCAATGTTGAAAAAAAAAGTAGTGCTGCTTAATATTTTGGGGATATATTTATATATATATATATATATATATATATATATATATATATATATATATATATATATATATATATATATATATATATATATATATATATATATATTGCAGTTATGGAATAGAATAGAATAACAACCAAACCAATAACATCTACTGTCTACATGAATAATGATATCTCTTCACAGTACCTGTCCTGTATGTTCCTCCATTATTCACTGGCTTTATTTCCAATGTCAATTAGCACCGTTAAGCTATTGTGGCGTGTGCAGACTCGGCTGAGTAAACAGCATGAACAGTTAGGGGCCTGAGTGATTGAGAGGGTCTGGTTTTCTCCGTACAGTGTGCAGGAGGAGCTGCTGGTCTCTTGGGGGCCCAGTACTCTTATTAAACAGGCAGCCGCTGTAGGGGGGTGGGTGGTTTTGTTTCAGACAGCCAGACCGGTAAACAACGCGGCCACTTTTTTCACCATCTCAGTTCCTTGTAGAGCAGTTACCTTTTTGACACTAGGAAGGGGAGTGAAATTTTTTCCATAAATTATACTCGTCGCTGTCCCTGAGGGAAACATTAAGAGAGGGAGGTGAGGAAAAGAATGAGAAAACAAAGTACACAGACAGGATTGGGTAACATTCCCATTATTCCTTGACAAAACACCCCAATGCCAAGTTCAATCTTAGACAAAATTATACTTCTGGCTGCATGATTTCTTTTGTTTTACGATTACAATAAACAGGTTTAACTTGAAAACAACAAAATCAAATGTTTGCAGGATAGAAAATAGCAAAGGAATCATTTCCATATGCTGCAAATCCAAAAGCTGTACTTTCTTTTGCTGAGGCTGTTAGTGTAGAATAATAAAAAGACATCATGTTCAATTAAATAGAAATGGTGAGGTGCGAGATGCCCTGCTCCCTGCATCCACCCCCCCCCCCCCCCCCTCCCCCTCAGCATGGGTGAATAAGCCAAACAGTGATTCATGTGCCTTAAAGGATACTGGCAAAATGCTCAAACGTATTGTAATTACCTTTGTTTTTTCATGGAATATTTAGTATGCTAATGCTCATTAAAAGAAGATTATTCACCCCATGCGAATGTTAAATGATTCAGCACTGTGTAAAGACTAAAAGTGGTTACGACGCACTTTAAAAGATTTGAGAAAAATTCAAGATGACCTGCTATGTAATTATTCTAAATGCTATGCATCCTTAAAGCAACTCATGTCTGGATTATTCACAGCAAAAGTTTTCTGGTTTTGATTAAAGTCTAGAATTATAATCTGAAGGCAGAAAATCTCTGGAGCTTTAGAAGTTCCTCACTTTTGTCCTTCCTTTTGGAAGTTTGTTGTATAAAATAAAAATACAAACCTACTTGACACTTGTTAATTAGTGAGGAAATTAATATTTCAATAAGGTTCATTTACAATTAAATAAATCTATATAATGAGGAACAATTTTTTAATCATATTTAACCGGGAAGCATTAAAACAAAAATGACACACTTAACAATTTATCTTAACCAAGATCAATGCGGTAAAGCTACAAGATAAATGCTTTTTTCCATGTAAACCTGAGTTTCTGTCCTAACCATCCACAGCAGGACATTGTGTCAAGTTTAGCTTCTATTTCTGTGGCGTCACACAGACAGACCCACCCACTGTGAAATCACACTGACAACTGGACTAGGGCTGTAGCTATCGAATATTTTAGTAATCGAGTATTCTACCAAAAATGCCATCCATTAATGGAATATTGGATAAAATGTGTTTTTGCTTAAAGTGCAATATTAATTATGCAAGAGAAAATAAGACTCCTGGATCTCTTAAAATGAACAACTAAGTTTCCTTGTTTAGAATTTTTTTAATGCATAGAATGCAATGCATACATCAAAAAATAAACATTTAATTATTACCCATTGTTTCTCTGTCTGTACTTGTACTGTGAACAATGACAATAAAGTTGACAGATGAATTAAGAGCATTTAAGTGCCATTCAGTTGGGGTTTTAAATAAAGCATTTTTGTAGATGCACATTAAACATTAAACACATAAAACTAATTTATCTTTTAATTATTGAAAATTAAGCAAACTTAACTTTTTGGTAAACAAAGGGGATTTACTATTAAAAATAAAACATGGAAGAAATGTTGTGTGATTTTTTTTAGTAGTAGGCTATGTACATTCTGCTGAACAATAGTAATACATCTCTGGCAAACACTTTTATTTTGACGGGTTGACGTACCTTTACAGTTCTGTGTATGTGATGTGATGCTAATTTTACTCAAATAAAACGGTCAAATGCTCATGAAGTGACTGTCAGAGCAGTTCTGGAGATGTTGTTCATTTGTTCACGTCCTTGTTTAGTGAGACAGCAGACGCTGAAATCACCGTCACGCGTGCTTCAGTGTGTGTTAATAAAGGAGGCGCGCTTCTGCTCCATTCATTAACAGAGACACGCAGAACATGCAGGATTAATATTTAAATAGACTGTTCCGGCTTAATATTTACAGATATTAGTCCATATCGTGATTTGATGTAAGTGCAATGACCTATTTTTGATTAATTCATTCAAAATTTCGCAAATTTCCGTGCCATTCCGCGTTAAACTGTAAAATCCATTTTTAAGACTGAATCCCGTGATTCCCTCCGCGTTTTCTGCATCGCGGAAATCATAGGGCCCTAGATGTGGTATGCCAGCTCGATCTTGCAATGGACATATGCCATGACATTCTCTTTACATTTGCCCACGCCCTCAAATCAAAACACTGCTGGCTCCTTGCAGTATGCAATTTAGGATGCAGCGCTTGTGTCTCCTTCCGCTTTGTGGGTGACGTAAACGTGTTGTCACATTTTTAAAAAATCTTTGCGAAAGAACATGAGATTTAAAATAAAGTAAAAGCGGCTTCAATTTTTTTTGTAATCGAGTTACTAGAGGAATCGTTTCAGCCCTAAACTGGACCCAATAATATATTTAGAGACAACAATAAACACAGGAATTTGAGGCAGTGAACAACCACCTAGCAACTACCTGAACACCTAAGAAACCACAGAAATACAAATAAACACTTAAAATACCCCAGAAACTGCATAGCAATGCCCTGCTAACCATCTTCAACTCTTATAACTTTGCAAAAGCCTGAGTTTTGCAACTGTAAAAGCCTGTTCACACCAAGATGAATGTTCAGTGACAAATTTCGGTGCAATGAACATTTTCAATTTGAAACAGCTGTTAATTCAACTGTTCTGGTGGAGACAAATATTCCCAGGCTGTTAATGCACCAGAGTTTTTGTAAGGAGAGGGGTTCTAATTACAGCATGACCAATATGGGTCTTTTTGGGGGGCCGATGCCGATACCGATATTAGCGAGCAAAGATCAACCACAACCACAAAAACAACTGATGCCGAAACCCAATATTGGCTGATATTCTTTATGTGTAGGCTATATTATAGTAAAGTATAGTCAAAATTTCCCATTCAGGTGCCCAAACATTTGGACTGGTACTGTATAGAGTATACAGCCTAAATTTACAGAATATATATTTTATACAGAATATATATACACATTTTTTGCAATAACTCAAAATGTGATGATTAAACACTTATAATGATGTGACAAACATCTGCCTATGTAGTGGAGGCAGGGTATTTAACAATTTAACAATAAACTTTATTCAAAATGAGTCTGACATCAGAGCACTTAACAGTAAACTTCACTTATAACAAATAGCTTTTTTTTTCATATACATTAATATTAACAGACAACATACATTAATATTAACATACCAAAATCAGCCCGGATTTTTGTGCTGAACATCTGTGCTGCTGTGAAGAGGCCTTAAATATTAAAAATCGAGTTTATGCACACACATTATAAGCCAGTAAAGTCACATTTAAGCATCCCGACTCTCCTTTATGACTGAAGAGTAGAATATCTCATGCTTATGAAATGTCCTTCAGCAGTGGAGAGCGTAGCAATATGTGAGAGTCTAATGAGCATCACTACAGCACACCTCACATTGTGCTCACTCAATCAAAATGAGAGTTAACAGCATCCATTTAGCCAGAAAGGAGCATGGATGGCCATAGCGGCCTGCCCTCAGCCATTCACAGCATGAATGAGACACCAAACAAAGTCCATGCCACGGATATTTATCAGGTGCAGTCAGGGTCCCGTGCTTCACACAGCAATCAGAATCGTATCTGAACATTAGGTGCTAAATAGCCGCAACCTTTCATGCATACCAAAGCAGATAGGAACAGAAAGCTGTGAAAGGCAAAACAACATCGAAACAACTCTTTCATAAAGAAACGCATAGATTATTCCTCAGAATATTATCTGCGACCACCCACACCCACTACTAAATTAAAACAAGCGGTCCAGACTGAGGTGTTGGTGTGATTGTATTTGCCAGTGAAAGTGGAATGCTAATGGGGGCTGTATGTCATCTGATTTCCTTGACACCTTGCATACATCACTCACAGAGCTGTGACCTGCATCCCACCGACTCCACCATCCGCTGGTTTGTAAGCAAGAATGTGTTCTCTGTGAATGGGAGGACTGAGTTCCACCTGAGAGGGCAGACTGAGCGAGACGCAGCCACCCTGGAAATAGGGCACTTTTGCAAGTGGCGGTGCGTGACCACCGGAGAATGTGTTCGTCTCGATGTGTTCTTTCATTTATTTATTTATTTTTCACCTCCTGACTTCTTCCAGAGGAATAGTTGGCGGCTAAGAGAAGGAATATTTGTAAATGTACAAGCTCTGACTGCTTTTGAGTCTGTGAAAGTGGCTTAGTAGTAGTCAAAGCAAAAGCACCTCTTTAAACTCGAGCATGTTTGGTGCAGCAAGGCAAATATTTGGTGCTTAAGAGAGCTACTTCAACTTTTAGTAGAGGCAGCAAACTGTGAAAGCTTTTTACTTGCACATGAACGGTTCCAAAAAGATTTTGACAATTTGCACCATTGCGGTAATAGTAATTACGGTATTACGGCATTAAAATTCTATACCAATTTGTCTAAAGAAATTAGAAATAAAACACTGAAAAATAAAATCAGTCATTTAAATGCTGATGTAAGAATAACAAAATTACTATGTAAATCACCAAAATGTATATATATTTTATTTTTTTGGATTTGCTAAAAATTACACTGAACAGTGTTACTAAACACTTTATTTAAAAGTGAATTTATATTAAAATAATGAAAAATATACAATATCAGCATATAAGCTAATATGGTACCAAAAGAACATTGCACTGCATTTATTATTAAAAAAATAATAATAAATACAAAAAAAACCTTCATGTGTTTTTAATGAATCCTTGCTGAATAAAAGTTTTTTTGTTTTGTTTCTAAATCCTGACCCCAAACTTGACCGATAAATGTAAATGTAAAAGATAATGTACTGTAAATTCAAAATACTTCCAATCATCCATTTTTCAAACTGCTTCTATGTAGGGACACGGGAATGCTGGATCCTATCCCACTAACTTTGGCCACAGGCAGATAAACACCTTGGATGGAAAGCCATTCCATTGCAGGGTTAGACTACGTTGACATGCCCATCCAAATGTACTCATTCATTTCCATGCTCACTATATCTGTACTTGGATTTTGCTTCAGGGAACATGTTAAGAGCAAGGACAAAAACAAAGAACAGGGCACACAGGATATGAATATTAGATTTTTCCACTCGACTGTGCACAGAAGTTTCAGATGGTCTTGTACCACAGCATTTCTTTTATAACTAAATTGGCCTGGATTCTGATTTTCTGAAGGCTGGCCACTGCTAACTATTCTTGTCCTGCGGGTCTTATTTTAAGCTACTGCTATGGTAAAGCAGCAAGAACTGGGATAGTGCTTGAATACACAGCTCCTGGGCATTCTATCACAAGAAAATGTAATTGCTTTGCACAGGGGCACTGGTCTTTACATGTAGGGTGGCATGTGTACACTGATTTTATCCACATACTAAAATAAGACCAAAAAAATGTGTGTAGAGGGCATAAAAAAAATAAAAAAAAAGTATAATGAATTTACACAGTATATATGTAATACATATATACAATGCTATAGTGGGGTTCCGGAATTAAAAACCACATTCATTTTCATCACTCCATAGTGGAATTTATGTTTAACGATAACTTAAAGATAGGCCTGTTATGCTCTCTGAGGTTGTTAATCAATGGCATATGCTTTTAGTTCAAGCCATCAGTCGATACTATTTTACTTAATTCCTGGTGAAAAACAACAATCACCCATGATTCTATTAATAAATCTCTAACAATCAGAGAATTGCTAGAAGCAATTTGTCCCAAAACAGTTCTGTAACATCCTGTAATTCCTATGGGAAAAAATGCTTCGGGAATCAAGGCTGCTGAAAAAAGTGGAACAGCACTTTTGTTAAGATCAAACTTACTACAACTAACTTTTTTTTTTTTTGGTTATGATATGAACACTTTAATTTACTATAAATGCCAAAAGTCAACATCATTTGTTGAACAATCTTAACATTTTAAAATGTTACACTACATTGTTAAAGTCCAGCCATTCGTGGTTATTTTACACTTTGCTTTGTAGAGGTGCTTGGTAAAACATTTCCCATCTTGTCTGTCCTCTTGATCCTTTTTCATTGCTTTTTCGAAAGTAAACTGACGTCTTATTTCCTCCAAATTACAAAAAGCACTTCTCTGTAGAAAATGACCCAAAGATGCTGTAGACCAATCAAAAACTACCATGTTATTGAGTGTCTACCCATGTGTGTATCTACCCATGAATAATGCATTTATCAGAACATGACAAAAACCATTTCAGGGTACTTGTTTGCATTCACTGTGCTGGTACAATTGAATCATGTT
The DNA here is from genome assembly GCF_023724105.1 of Carassius gibelio. Classification (NCBI taxonomy): domain Eukaryota; kingdom Metazoa; phylum Chordata; class Actinopteri; order Cypriniformes; family Cyprinidae; genus Carassius; species Carassius gibelio. The sequence continues at coordinate 14,244,681 of NC_068383.1, read as the reverse complement.
GCCTCAGTCCAAAAATTAACTGAATATTAAATGCAAATAGTATAAATGATTTGTAGTAGGATTTGTATAGGTTACATAATAACAAAATGCTGTCCTGTACCAGTCATGAATACTTTACATCTTTCCAAAGCATCCAAGCAGGCAGAGAGTTTCAGAAGATTTCCCTTGAAGTTCTGCCACTGACACAGAAAATATGCCACCGCTTAGCAACGCTCTGTCATTTTAAATTTCTTGGACAGTCATACACTTGTGCACTAAAGTAGATCAATTGCATATTTGATATCTGAGCTGCTGACACAAATACCGTCTAATAAATCCTCTAATGCTTATGAGGGGGAAAAAAACTGAAGGAAACGTTTACACACAAATTGTCAATGGTTAGAATTACAACAACAAGAAGAAACTTTTTAAGACCATATGTCCACACAGCACAAGGACCGCTGAGACTCAATAAATGATTGACTGATAATTAAGAAAATTAATTTTAGCTAGTCAGTTAGTTTAATTGCTCAGTTCACCAATATGCAAAGTCCATATTGTGAACTTTTAATCAACAACTATCAGTTGTTATAAGTTATCATTTGTTATAGAGCCTGAAAATGTAATGTTGGTGCATCCCTAGAAAACTGTCAAAAACCAAGCAGCTACAATCCCAAAAGACACAAGAAAACATAAAACTGGGAGTTCCAGAACAGCTGGAGCAGCCAGAGAGAAATTCAGCATGTAATAAGTTATTTCTGAGCTGGTACTGAGCTCTCGTGAGACTGACGATAATTTCAAAAGCATGCCCGACAGGACGGCCATTCTCAGGTAAGGATGTGAAATTCATTCGTTTCTCCTTGATTGAGTATCAGCTGGGAATAAGCACTCATTTGCGGAGTGCATGGAGGAGGGAAACAGGTCTAAGATGGGGTGTGTAATTTTCTTGTTTAATGTACCATGCGCAAAAAATACGATCTTACGTGCCTCTCTAGAATTGTAATTAAGGACACGATGGAAGATTGGCAAATTATCTCCAGCATCAAAATAAATAACTTGGCCTTCTAATATATTCTCTCGTTCATTTGGGTGACCCTCTCAAGAGTTATTGAGGGATGAAGAAAGAGAATGGCATCAGCAAAAAAAGTAGAACATCAAAGAATTCCCAGAAACGCAAACATTTGCTTAAGTAACTGCCTGGGGACAAAAACTAGAGATGTTCCGATACCCTTTTTCTCTTCCCGATACCGATTCCGATACCTGGGCTCAGGGTATCGGCCGATACCGAGTACTGATCCGATACCTGGGTGTATATCTGTATATACAGCTGTATATACTACTAGCCCTGTGTAAATTGCTAGAATTTTTTTATGGTGTGCTTCAGACAGATCCCTCAATAAAACATGAACAAATACATGGTGAACTACTGTATTTATTACAGTATTTTTATTATCTAACATGAATTTGACAGTATTATTTATTTTCTTATGCAAAAAAGAACTTCAAATGCAGCCAAAAATCTAACACCGCAAACTAAAAAAGGTATTTAAGTTTTACGATATAACTGTATAAAAAAACTGCAACAAAAAAGATCTATTAATCAGATAATCTCTTTACAACAAAACAAGTAAAAAACAAGCAACCATCTAGGCATAATTATTATTATTATAGAGACGTATTATTATTACTGTAGGCTACAACAGTAGCTTTATATATTGTCAATTTACTCATGTAAACCAAACATTTATTTTAATGGGCTGCCATGAAGATCTTTGAGTGTCTGTGTTTATGATATGACAGTATTCTCAAATGAAACGGTAAATTCTCATGAAGTGACGGTTTATGCGTTCGTGTCCTCATGACACACAGCAGAGACTACAAAACAGCGAGCTCTCGCGCATCTGTGCCAGTCACCCACAGAGATGTAGATTTTGCGGGAGTAATATTTAAATAGTATTTTGCAGTTTAATATTCACAGACACTAGTATATATTCGGCTACTGTCTGGAGCCCTGCGCTTTGACTTACACGGAAGCGACTGAACGCAGCTGCCGGTACTGAATATACTCGAGAGTCTGTAACTACCGGTACTACAGAGACATACTGCTAACCACTGATCTATAATATAGTAGCGGCTTCACTGTGTTTTGGCAGTTTAGAATGTGATGAGTGATCCAGTCATATATAGATAAGGGCTGCTAACGCGTTTTCATTTCTTCTTCGCTGCTCTAAACAGGGGTTGCTTGTGGCAACACAGCACAACTTCCTGTGTTTTCAATGCATTTTGAGCAGCGAAGAAGAACCGTGCAGCGGTTAGGCAAAGCTTGCGGTCATAACTAGGTCTTTTTTAAGAAAATGGTATCGGATCGGTATATGGGTTCATGTACTCGCCGATGCCGATGCCAGAATTTGTTGTGGTATCGGAGATATTTCTGATACTAGTATCGGAATCGGAACAACTCTAACAAAAACCTGTGGAAAACCGGGACTAAGTGAGGGAGTACAGGCTAAAGTTGAAGCGTTACCTTGTCTGCATCGACTTTCCCTTTGACAAACTCTGACCTCCAGAACTGCAGGGCCTGTTCCAGAGTAAGACCAATGCCCTTGAGGAAGAGGCCATACTGCATGCGTCCACCGTGCCGCAGGTGGTGGTTCTCTCTCAATGCCTTGTGGAGATGCCTCATACACAGAGGAAACGACTTGCCCGAGAGCTGGTGGAAGCGAAGAAAAGAGAAGACTGATTATTGAAAATGGCTTGCTTTATAAGCGATTTCCATGCATCAAATAATGTTCAAATAAAAGCAAAACGTGAAGGATACAATTTTGCATGTGCTGATGAGCCACTTAATTGAAACAACAACCAGCCCTGAGCTGAAATATAGTTGTTAGTTTAAACATTTAACCTCGATAAATGTGCGTTGTTAGATGCATATCCAATCGTTTGTGCGGAGAGTGGAAGCTGCAGGACATGGAGGCACCAGGGCTATCACTTGCATTTTTTTCCAACAGTGGAAACAAATTAAAATAGGCAGTCATTTTTGCTCATAAGAGTAATACGCCATTCCAAACTGTAAAGGTCTACTTTTGTTTGTGTACACTCACAATATCAAACTCTTTCACTGTGAAATTCTTGCATTTCTCTCTAAAAGCACATACAATGAAGAGACGCATGTCTAAAATATAAAAATAAGGAAAGGCCTAAAACAGCCCCAATTAAAATTTGCATTTTATTTTATAATTCGGTACAATTAAAAAATAAAACACAAATTATAATAGCATATATGTAAAACTTTGTCCTATAATTGTATATCTGATCATATATTCAGGTCTTTATGTTGCTCTGTTCTGAATCCCTTAAAATTTAAAGGATTGGCTGCAACGCAATTTTGTCTGATATTTGAATATATTTATTAGCCTATTTTTTAATCCACACAGCAAAAGCTTTAGAAACAGCTTTTATATATAGCCTATATCTCAGGTCTGAGCACTCATGTAAAATGCACAGTGTACAGCCATACATCTGCAGACGTCACTGTTCCATCATATGTTCAAGGGGCTTCTAGAAAAAAAAAAACAAAAAAAAAAACTGTTTCCTGCGCAAGGGAGAGGGACAGTCCATTAAACATATGGGAGGTTTATTTTGTGTGTGTGTGTGTGTGTGTACGATCATTTTTAATCACCAGGCTAGGTTTCAGTATGTCTACAGATAATGTTCAATAAATACAAAAAATCCTAAAGAGTCCCAAAAAGAATCCGTGCATATACTGAAGTCGCAAGGTATTTGCAGGAGGAAGCCCTTGATCTGCACTCTGATCCACTTGCCTGGTGGCGGGATAATCAGGCTTAGAGCCCTAGAGCCCTGCACGGGCCCTAGCCTGACCAATGTCCGACAGCTTATAAGAATTACCGGCCCAAGCCAGTCTTTTTTCCCCCTTCTCCCTAAACAGCTTATACTACTGTTTCAGCTATTAAAATAGTTCAGTTTTGTATGTAATAGTAAAGTGATTGTATTTCTTTTTTGTTTTTTTATTAAATTAATTTAGAAAAATTGGAGCATTTCTTGTTCATTAAATAGAAGTTTTAGTTTTTTTTAAGTAACGACCAAGCAGCCAGCAGCAGACAGTAAGCTGATCATAGCCTACATTTGATAAATTCTCAAATCATCAGAACTAGCCTTAAATAAAATCTATTGATATAAAACAGTTCAAGCATATAACAATGTTTAAACGTTAAACCTAGATAAATGTGCGCTATATCCAATAGTTTGTGCATATGGAGCCAGTGCGATCACTTGAATTTGTTTTAGTGGATACTAGGGCTGTGCGATATGGACGAAAATCGCGATTTCTTTGATAAAATTTTGGGATTTCGATTTTAATCATGATTTTGACACACACAGACATGCTTTACAGTCATAAATACATTCAGTATGAATTTGAAACATATTTCCAAAAGAAAACCAATTAGAGCTTTATCAAAAAGTTGTAACATGTCTCTAGAACAGACATAAGTAAAAATAATCAGTGACAAAAAATAAATAAATAAATTCCGTGCCCAGGTTTTTTTTTTTTTTTTATAGCATGTATATAGCATTTTAGAGAATGAATGCAACTCTGTCAAGAACTATAGTTGTTACTTACTGCATCAATCTGCTCAAGAGAAATTTTTCCAATGTTCTTCTGAATGCTGTAGTCCTGACCCACATAGGCATGGCTACAAACAAAAGAATAAGGGAACAAATTATAAGAGCCAATCACAGTGAAGAAGAAATCACAAGGTCAGTGTAGAACACAGACTGATAGGAATCTTATTCAAATGCACTGCTGTGTTCCGGTGGAGGAACAAAATACTTTAAGTGGAACACATAGTTCTAAACAATACAGATTCTGCAAGATGCAGACCTGATAGCTTCTTAGCTATGGCACATTTTTAAAAAGTATTTCAGTTCGAGGCAATATTAGAGACTGAAATAGGATTTTTAGGCAAGTAAAAGTTTTAGCACACTGAAGCAAATTTTATATAATGTATTGCAAATTTTGATGAAAAAGAAAGATGATCAAAGGATCATTTTGGACCAAATGTAGGAACAGGACATAAATATTTATTTTGATTGATGTTGGTGGGATGAAAAAAAAATACAAAATATATATATACACACAGACTGTGCAAGAATGTTGCAAAATATATTTTTTTAAATGTAAATGGAAAGATTACTTTTTACTTTTTCTTTTTACCAGAATGCTTAAACTACCACTCAAAATAATTTGTATACTTTTATTCAGCAAGGATGCATTAAATTGATTAAAAAAAAAAGTGTCACAAAATTGTTCTATTCTTTGGAACTTTCTATTCATGCAAAAACTTAAGAAATTATAAGGTAGAGTAAGTAATAATAAGAAATGATCCTTTCAATAAGCATATTAGAATAATTTCAGAGGATCATGTGAGAGAATAGACTGGAGTAAAGATCCATGACCCAAAAATACATTTTAACATATTAAAATAGAATCTTTTTAGTAACAGTAACCGACATGGTGAGATCGTGATGATGGCAAATACTACACAACATCCAAAACACAACAATTTCAGGAGTAGCTCATACAAAAATGGGACCTGTGCAAAGGAGCAGATTTCTTCTGGTCCCACAAAACAGTGCCACATCTGCTCAGGCCATGTGTGAGGGTATGAATAATTAACCATTTGCAGACCCTGCTTTCCCATTCCTCTACATCCCTCAATGTTCAGCTGCACGCCGGCCCCTTCACATTCTCTTATCTGGCTTGCCCAGTGCTAAGAAAAAGTAAAAGCGTCTACTAGCCAATCCTGTGCAGCCACTAAAAACACATCCAATTAAAATGCTCTCATTCAGAGTCCATCAAAAAGCAAATTAATTGACTGTTGGGAATACTGCCATTGTTCCCCTTCACTGCAAGCAAGTGGAGGGACACGGTCATCCGTGCAAGTGGTTTGGCCAGTGACTGAGAGCACCAGCTTTAAACTACACTGGTATCCCTGCTGGGCTGCAGCCAAAATGCAAGACCAGGTTCACACGTGGAAGACACTTTGTGCATCATAATGGGACTGTGCTTAGAGCATTAATGAAAGAGACTGAATGAAAGCAAGTGCAAGAGACAAAGGAAGGCAGTCGGAGTCAAAGCTGGCCTTGAGCTGACCGTCTGATCTGTCCTTAGGTAGCCAAGAGAATTGCAAGCTACTACTAAGAAATATTGTTTGAATGTTTTTCTCCTATTTTTTTTTTTTAAGAAACAAAAAGAGAGAAGATCAATGTGGATATGTCTGAATAAAATAGCTGACTTTCACAAAGCTGCTGTAATAATCACAATGCAATAATAAAAAATATACTTTAAAGTCAAAAGTAGGGGTGTGCCGGTTTCAGAATTGGTGATGACGGTTATGACGTGAGTCAAATGTGACGGTTCATAACATAACCGTCGGGGGGGGGGGGGGGGGGGGTTAGTGGATCTACCGTAGAGTCAATTGGTTGTTCTTGGAGATAGCGGGTTAACTCCGTGTCAGCGCGTGCTCTGATCGGTAAAGGGGCAGAGATTTCAGACCTCCATTTATTAAGGAGATCGGTCACAAAACTCATCATCCGAGCCAACGTTTTTGGAGCAAATTTCAAAGCCGCACCCGCCCGCCATCCGCTGATTGTTTTGCGGTCTAAGGCGATGCAATGCTTTGCTGATGCGAGTCGCAAAAAAAATGCTATTGTCTGTTCTAGAAAGGATGCAGCAAAGATATTTAATGCTATTGTATGAGGCATAGGCCTACGCTGAGTTTCATTTACGATGAGATGCGCTCTAGTTCACAGTGCAGTGCAAGTGAACGCGGCGCGCTGGTGCTTCCATGTCGGTTATCATTGTCTGCTATATTTGCTTTTTATTTATTAAAATACACGCAATTGGGTGATGAAACATTTATTAAAATTAAGACAAAATTTGTACAAAACGAAATTTGTTTTTAAGAAAGGTTTTCTACAAAGCAAAATTTTATGAAGTGGTAAATATCATGTCTGACGATTTACAAAACTTCATTAAGTGGTAAAAACCATGTCTCCCGATATATTGCGCATCTTATGATCCTATCTAAAAAATGTTTGTAAAAAATATTTTAATGACACGGTTTTGGCGGTTATAGAGTTCTAATGACGGTGCTCAACTATAACCGCCGGTCTCACGGTTATATACGAACCGTCACACCCCTAGTCGGAAGAGATATACACATTCCAATTACCTGAGGTGGCTCAAAAGAGGCTGGAGTCGTTCATCAGACTGTACCACTGGCAGGGATCGTGCAGTCATCTAGAAGGGAAAAAAATTACTACAAATATGTTAAGGGTAAGAGGTTAAAGCAATTTTTACAGCAGTGCAGTAAAGATAAATCCAAAAGGTCAATAACTGGAGAATGAACTATGAATTTTATCCGAACAGTATAATGAATAAAAGGTACCCAATGAGCTGGAAGTCTTTTAGATGGCCAAAAGATACAAAACATGAACATTACTTACAAACCAAATGATAAACACAAAAGAAAAGTAGTTGAAATTGTATCAAATCAAATCTCAGTTTGTGTGTTTTTTTTTCAGTAAATAATGTTTTTAAATATATTCAGCACAAGATCATAAATCAATGCTGGTGCTAAAGTTGCAGGATATCTGTTTACTGAAGCAAAACACAGACAATGATGAAGAGATAAGGACAAGCTTTCGTGATGCTGACAAACTGCAGCGCAGGCAGCCAACTTTACCATCCAATGACCACTGACACACAACCTTTAAAACTAGATCGTCCACCATCCAACCCCACAACACCGTTTCATTAAAACAAGTGCATCAATTATCAATGATGACATTCATTCAGGCATTGCGAATATTATTATGAAACATCCAGGAAACTACTCGTTTATCTTTGTTTTTTGTCTTTTTCTGCACAATTGTGACACTTCTGAAAATCAGACTGAGGGAACATACAAACTCCATAAAAGAGACTCCGGAATCATTTTATCCTTTTGTATTATCAAAGTGAAATCCAAACCATATGTCATCGGAGATAAAAGCTCAGCACAAACTCTGTCAGATGGGAAGCAGCTTTCAATTTCATGCTCATTTAATGAGACACTTCCAGTAATATCTCCTATCTGTCCTCCATGGGCATGAGAAGCCATTACAGTAACACACATCAGCCACGGCGGCTCACAGAAAACCAGACACAGTCATTACTCCACAACAGCCATGTTGGTGATCCAGATAACTGGCCGGAAATAGAAGTGAGAAGCAGGAAAGTGCCATAGAGGGCCGGCCTGCTGAGGAACATGGTGGCAGTGGCCCTGAGCCAGGTCACTTCTGTCCCTTCCTGAGCATGACAATCACTTTCAGCTGAGCCTGTCAGGTGTATAAGACACTGATAGGACGCTAGCTTGGAGCCTGATGTGATTTGCACAAGGTCACACTCATCTCTTCACTACTGCAACTTCAAGCAATCCCATGTGTAAAGACATGCAAGTACATTAAAACTTTTACATGCAGCTATAACATATGAAGTGCAACCAAAAGTGTACCTTAAAGTTCATTTAAACTATACATCATCTTTTCACAGTGTTCCCGAACATATGGCACTGTGGAATACATTACCACATGATCACCATCATAAAGACTTTTCTCTACAGCAACTGAATTAAACTCGAAGAGATTGTTCATGGATCCCACGCTGCATATGCTGTAGAAATATCTGCATCAGCAACGATGACAAATACCTGCCACAAAGTCAGCAGCTGTTAATAATTGCAACTGAATTTCCACAGCACATATACATATATCTATATATTTACACACATATACGATATATACAATTTGAAAAATGACCATACCACCCAACACTAATTCACACTACAAAGTCTAATGCACAATAATACTCTGACATAAATGTTTTTGTCTTGTCAGTTTACACTGACTTCACCAAGACAGGCATCAACAAATAGGCAATTTCGCTTTTTTTATTTAAAGCAAACAAAATATATCCAAAATAATTGCATGCACACAATAACATGCAGGACCTGGCCATAAGGAATGTGAATGACTAACATGCGGTTTATGAATATTCTTGGTACCAAAGGACACAGTAACATTCACTAATATTTTACTAGTTCACAGCTAAACATATGCTTAGCTTCCTTCTGTCTGGATCAAACCAGTGTCACTTGTTATAATGTTGCTATACTGGATAAAGATATTATTCTATGACAAAAGAAAAAAACTCCACAAAGAGATTTTTGCAGCATCTCGATCTTCTTTTAAGGAAATCTGGAAATTTCAAAGAATAAGTCCCCTTGAAAACTAGAACCTAATTTGTTCATTTTCTGTTACAAGACCAACAAATCAGAAACACAAAGTGTACTAATTAATCACTGTGGAAAGTATGGTGAGGCTCCCATTTTAACTGATTATCGAGTTGGTTGCTTAAAACACATTACTAGGGAACAGATGTCGCAATAAAAAAAATGCTTGCTGAGACAAATAAAGAAGAATTGGACAGACAACTCCCCCATTAGGTCGAAACAAGTAGTGCAAGGACATCCGTATACAGCTGAGCAAATACTGTACCGGGTGTCCATCAGTCAGAAACAGAGCATATCTGCTAACTTTCCATTAATGTTTGGATACAACATCATCAGCTGACAGGCTGCTAAGACAGACAAGAAAATGATCGAACATGCCAACTTGAAGCTTTAAGCCTGATATGAAAATTAATTTACTTCAGCTGGAGTCACTACAGAGATAAGCAGAAAAGAACAAACCAATGACTCTGCAGACACGTCTATATTATGCATACTGCAGCACATTTCCCCAAAGTCAAGGTCTGTACAGACCTGAAAACACACACTCCTTCAATGTAGGAAGTAAAAAACAACCCTGATTGTGTATTAAACACTTCAAATCTAATAATCATGCTCATAACACTAAGACAATCATTTTAGTTTCATTTTAAATTGTATAAAACAATTTTCTTGAATATCTTTTTGAAAAGCATCTAACATTTACTAGAGAAATACTTAAAAAACAAACAAAAAAGCCATAATAATGAGAAATAATTATTTTAATTCAATGTTTAAATATTTGAATTAATACATTTATCAATCAAGGAAGCATCACGTTGTGACATGTAAAATGTTACAAATTATTATTTTTCTTTTTCTTTTTTTTTATAAAAGTTTTTTATTTCTATTCAAAGAATATTGGGGGGAAAAAAATTTAATTCTAAATTAAAAAATTTAACTGTCTTCATGGGAATAAATTCCATCTCATTTATTAATATAAATATTTATAAACAAAACACATCATTTTAATTGTTTTTGACTATTTTGATCAAATAAATGGTATATGGTCTTGGTGAGTATATATTTTTTTTTTACTAAGTCTAAACTTTTTTTGAACAGCAGTGTATAAATACTTAATAAAGAGTGTATTCAATAGCAGTATTAGTTTAACAATGATCTAATATTAGTTTGTGCTGGAATTTTATTGTGCATCTCGACTTTGAATCTCAAACTGTGTGTTGTGTATCAACATTGGCATCAAAACCTCAAAATCAATAGTGGTTCACCAATAGAAATAAAAACAGCTATTTTATTTTGAAACAATCCTTCCCTCTGAACATGTCACACTGACTAAAGAGCTGGCAACGGAAAACATGTGAAATTGTCCAGACAGGAAAAGCTAATGAGCGGACTGGTCCAGATGGTGATTCAACTGTGATGAAATATACAAGAAATAATTGAGAGGCATGCTTGTCAGGGACTTCAACTCCTAGATAGCCCTTGCGCACACTGCTAGAGGCTATGCAAATGGTGAGAAGACGAAGCGGCTAATTGGCGTCATTGTGGTCCTACAGAGGCTTGTTGGACTCTCTGAGGAGCAGCTAGGCACTCTGGATTTTGCTTGTTAGCAAAAGCGCCAACAGCTTAGTTCATCTCTATGCGAAAGGAATCTGGTGATCTTTAGCGGAGGAAAGGTACAGTCACTGCACTGCATTATGAGCACAAGAAAGCAATCTAACAAGATCAGCAGTGTACAGCACATACGGATATAGTGAGCAGAGCACGTTTTGCAGGTTTCACAAACACACACTTACACTTATTTATATTGTTATACAGTACCTACACATACACACAACTTGCATTAGAATTCGTACTCATATTAAACTCTGCTTTGGGTTTAAAGGGAAGAATTTGGATGACTGCCATTTCATACAATTTCATAAGCAGCTTATAAAAAAAACATTACTGAGAGCAGAAACTCTGAGAAAAACTTCTGAAAGAATCACATGGTTCAGCACATGAGAGAATGGCTTAATTTTCGTGTCCTAAATGTCTTAAAGAAGTCCTTGGAGAAGACAAACCTCTCAAAACCCATAAGCCTGCAACAACAATAACGTTTATGTGAATGGCCAGCTACTTTGCGCAACCTGCAAGCTGCTTAAATCCTGAACAACCATGCTCCAAGCTTTTAAATGTTTGGATCTGATCATAACATATTGACCAGACCTTTCTGCGTGTTTTCCTGAAGATGGATCTGTGTAAAGCCGTAAATTAGAAAGCCCACTGTTACTTTCATAAATCCCCAGATAGGCCATATTGAGTGCTGGATTAGCATAGTCTGGAACGAGGCTGCAAAAGTCATCTCCCCTTTGTTAATGGAGACATCAGAATCTCGATAAGCAATCAGCAATAACTGACAAGATTATCTGGAACTACTGAGGGGAATCTGAACAACAAAGATATAGAGATGTAGGATGTATGTCTAACACAAGGCAGATTACAAGGAGATTATAACTTTTTTTTTTTTTAAACAAACAAAATAAATTATGCATTGTTGCACTGTATATTTAATTAAAAATGAAAGCATTCCCACAACAAGCGTAGCTTTTATGTGCATAAAAAAAGTTCAGCTTTTATTTGCCTTTCCTAAAAATGTTATTTACAAAAACTTAAATGTTGGCGGGGGTGTGGGGTATGAGTAGTAATGAACGAATGAATCGCATTTGTCTGTGTTTCACTCCGTCTTGAAGCAAGCTGAGAAACAGTGTCCATTCTACAGCTCAGTACGCTTTCAACTTGTTTTTTTAGTCTCAAGCAAGACACCACATAAAAAATATATATATATCATTTATGTTTTCATAACAGCTGGCCAAATTTAAAAATGAAACTAAAATTAAATCGTCTTTGAGAGCAAGGGGGGCCCCTGGTGTTTCGGGGACCCTACAGAGCTTGTGTAATTGCGTATAGGGAGGATCGGCTCTGTTCTGTGTTAACCTTGGTGACCAGCATCACACTTGCTGTGTAAGCACAATAATCTCAGGCACTTTCCAGAGAATACCTGTGCTGACTTCAAGAGCCTTTCACGAGCTGATTGATTGAAAACAACGGCTTCTCTTGTTAGCGTTACAGCAAAATGTCATTCGATGCAAATTACTGGAGCTCAGGGACAGCAGCAGAGTTGCAGAGTTGGCATTAAAACTTGGCAGACCATACAGCCGGCTGACTGCTGTGAATTGATGCATGTTGCAGGATCATTTACTATCCTTTGGTCCGCACAGATTACTGACTGACTTTACAAAAAGGAACCAAAGCATTTTAACACAAAAGACACTTGGGCAACACTTTTGTGAGGAATCCAGACACCTGGACACTCAGATCAGAAGTCATTTTTCTTTTATGAAGGCACGATGAAACCTATGAAATTGTGTATGACTGCTGCTATGATGCACAGCAGACATCACCTAAGACTTTCAGCCAGACCTGGGTAGACAAAATGAAAGCAGGGGATTTAAAACTTTTTAATGGCAAGATCTCCAAAATACTGCATGATGTTCGACTGCAGGAGACCCGCTTTCTAAAATATAAAGACAGATTTATTTCATGTATGATGACTTATTTAGACTGTGTAAAAACGGTAACAACAGCAATGTCGCCCATATACAACATCATTTAAGCCCTGATTTTCCATTCGCCAACAGTTAATGGAGATCACTGACAAAAACCAGAATCATAGGCAAATCAGAGCTCGCTCATGTGAGTGAGAGTCGCTTTGTGTGAATTTTCAAAAGACGCATTCTGAGACAAGCGCAGAGGACTAATATTATTTTCAGCAATATAATTTTATATATTAATGTCTTTGTTACATTTATTTACTCTAGTAGCAACAGTAAATTACATTACATGAATTACAAATCTCCGTAATTACAAGAAACTAAATCAAACCCTAAATAGCAAGTACATGTTGTTAAAGAGCCAGTAAGATGAAAATTCTAAGCTTCCTATCCCTGTTTATAAGTCCTGTACATTAGGTTTAAATCCATCCAAGGTTAAAAAACATTGTCATTTTGTCAAAATACAGTATCATTTTAAAATTACCTCAATTCTCAGAGATCCCCAAACGGTTCGCGCGAAGCTGTTCAAAAGATTCAGTTTCCTTAAACCCCACCTTTCGGTATTATACTGTGTTCTGATTGGTCAACTGACATAGTTTTGATTGGTTGTTCCGCACACAACTTCACGGTAAACAATGCGTTAGCATCTTTTTGGGGTGATTTATGTCTTATTCCTCTCAAATAAAACACTTGAACAGTCTCGCTGCTTTTTCTTTTGTGTGGGTGTATTCAAGCCGCGCGCTCCAGTTTGAATCTGAATAGCGCGTTCAGCGCGGGGGCATGGTCACATTAGATATAATGAAGGGAGACATGAAAAACAGACATCGTGTTGTTTTCATATGGATTACTTTATCACAGAATATTCAGCAGCACTTGTTTAGTTTTAAAGTAGACATGTCAAACTTTCTCTCATGTCTCTTCGTTGAGTATTCACGGAGTTACACTTCAGCGCAAGATCAGCGCAGACAGGCTGCAGACAGCACACATAAGACGCTCGGGAGAAAACAAACACATAACTTCATAATCATACTTGCAGGTTGTGATTCGGAGATGCTTGTTGGTCCAAATAAAGTTGGTAATAAACCCTCTTTTATGGCCAAATGCTTTGAAAATCCCGCTGTACTCACCGAGATTAGAAAAGCAGTCATCAGTGAAATGTTGTGAACACAACAAAAGGGATTTGTTGTACTGCTCTGGTATTGTGGTAAAAATGAATTTTAACCATTGGTTCTTCTGATCTTCATTCTTTGGGGCAGGTCAGAGATTTGTTTCTCTGAAGACGGTAGGCAGAGTTTATTATGCAAAGTGTTCCTAGTGACGTACATAGAGATGGGCAAAAGATTTGAAATCTATAACGACTCGTTTCAGTGATTCAGAGTCGACTACTTTAGAAGCCAATAACTTTATAAATCGTGTAGTTTTTGGTTTAATTACTTTGCACATTGTTTACACTGATGGACAGCTACATCATACACTGTAATACAGGTAATATTTGATACTTTAATATCATTTATATTACTTAGTATGGACATTTTATTTTCCCTTTTTTAAATTCATGTCAATCTCACTCTACTAAACTTGTAGAATATGTGCTGGGTCTGTATTTTGTACACACTGCCATGTACTGTAGAGTTTGTACTGAGGCGAGTTAATGCGTTTATCTAGCATCATCATCTTCTGTCCTTAAATGTATTCAGTGTGATATGAAAAGCAAACAGTGATCCTATTCCACTCTTCTTCTACTGTGCAGTTTAGTGGCCTTCACTCAATGTGCGAACAGAGGTACTTGAGGGATGAACAGACTGAGAGCAAACTCGAAGGTTACGTCTCACTGGAAGTCAATTTTACATTTCCCATGATGCCTATGTGACATGTTCACTTTATGAAAAAACAGAAGCAGACAACAGACAGGCTGAATTCTAGGAAGTCAGAGCAGTGGTTCTCAGCCTTTTTGACTCCAAGGCCCCCTACCGTCTATAACAATATTCAAAGGCCCCATGACGTTTATAGCTGTTCGTGATTTAGACTCAGAATCAGAGTGGCTTCATTGTCATTTCAAGCATACACAGTGTGTACACAGCTAATCGAAACAACTTTCTTTCAGGACCGCAGTTCATATAAAACAACACCAGACTGCAAGACTGGACAAAACAACACGGATTAAACTACATTAAATAAACTACTAAAATGTAAATAAACACTAGATATGGAAGTCTCTTTAAGACAAGTCATGTCACTCAGTGGCCATCTTTGAAATGCCTCTCGAGCATCCAAGTGCATCTCTTTGAATGGGGAAACATCAAATTCTCCAAAACAGTTCACTAAGCTAGGATTAAATCTCATATTTGAAATCACCAAAGAAATCTGACAACAACTTTGTCATAAATGTTGTTACTTTTGCTCAAATAGCATTATAAAAAGCTTATTTCTCAGGCAAGATCACCCAGTGTGCATAAGAGCACGTCTCAGAACGCTGTTTCTACAGCAACCGGGACGCTTCTAACGAAAGCTGCAGTGACGAGATGCCTTTACAGATTAGCTATTGGCTCTTTCATTCAGAGGGCGGGGCTTCCTGTGATTGAACAGCCATATTGAGCGTGGCATATTTCCCCATTCAAAACTATACGAGTGACATGTCTTGGGTATTCTCTAGTCATTGGTACAATACAGATACGACTGCAAAGAGCAACAGACAATGAGGACAATGCAAGTTTAGTAGAAAATAAAGTGCAGAAAAATATATTTGGAGTAATACTGATGTTGAGTGTAACAGACATAAACATCAACGTGCTTGCTGGCACTGCAGCAGAAGAAAATCCAGCATTCATATAAAGTGTATTTATATATATATATAATGTTAGAGAAGCAGTACATTCATGATGATTTAGAAGTAATTTCTAGGAAAAATGGGAAAAAGTCACAACAGGGAGTGAGGAATGTTTGTGAAGTTAGTCGAGTACCAGGGTACTGGTATAACTTAAGTATTAAGGATTTTTACCTGATAAAATATTTTATAGCTTGAAAAAAAAAAAAAAAAAAAAGTTAAATGCACATGGATTTTTCCTGGTCCTGAAATCACATTTTTAAAATGAGGTTACCTCATATATCCAAGTTTCCAGCAGCTGTTTTAGTTTTTTAATGGGGGTTTTATAGAGGGTCTATAAAATTGCAAAAAGTAATAGTAGTGTTTAACACCATGGCAAAAAATGTGGCACAAAGGTAAAAAAATTTTTAATAAATCTAAAATCATTTAGAAGACTTGCTGTATGCCCTTTACTGCCAAAATGCACACATGACAATACAAGTAACAATTAGATGCTGAGGATAATTGAAATAATAGCGGACTTTGTACTTATTATTAACATAAGATATACTTAAAATAAATAAGAAAAGGTCCCATTATATAGTAAAAAATGTGTCTTATATTTCTATAATTCTAATATTAATAGTATATTTATCACGGTGGTTGCTTTTTGGAAATTAAAATCATTCATCTGAAAATTCAGAGTTTGCACAATGGTGCAACATGACACAACCAAAACGTATTCAACATCAGTTTTGGTAAACATTCATTTAATCTATAAGAACATTTCTATGAGCTATTCTGAAACAATAGAGAGAAATGTAATACACAATTCTTAAAGCTATCTCCTAGGGTGAATCCATCACTATGAGTGAAAAAGAAATAAACTAAATTACATCAACAATCTGCAAATTTATCCTAAAGTGTTCGACTGAAGTGTGAAGAATGTCAAGCATGTAGATCTAATATCAAACCAGAAAAAAGATGCTAATAAAACAGCTGAAAATACAATTACCCGTCCATACTTGAGCTATAATCTGATGCTGTAACAGACGTCTGAGACTTTGTGCAATAGGACAGTTTGAGAGCCCCTTTAAATACTGTCACAGCATACTAAGAGATGAAGCCTTTAATATTTAAACATCAATGCTTCCCCCTCAAATAATTACAAGCCTAAAATATTTATATTCAAGTGCCTTTCAGAAGCCCTAGCTTTTTGTGAGAGGAAAATTGGAAAATTGAAGCGACAACCGCGTTTCACAAGTGGGCGGTGTTGAGAGGAGCACAGTGTGTGAAGCCTTTTTCTTGGAAAGATTTCACCTCCACAAAAGAGAAAGACCTGATGCTGTACTTTTGCTGCCACTTTCCAGTTCTTTAACGATCCATAATGTGTCACATTAACATCCTCAAGGCTAAAATAGAGGAATTAGCAGTATAAAATCCATGCAATAAATTAAAAGTTAGTCCAGTCTATAAGAAAATCAATTCACAATTCACACGAAATCATTAACATCTAATAAAGAGCTCCTTTCATAATTCAAAACTCATTATTCTGTATATTGGTCTCTTCCTGAACATTCACCTGTTTGACATTTCCAATTGCACATTATAAATCTTTACCTTCATTACTAAACTATTTTGCAAATTTCCATGCATCATGCTTTCTCAATTACTCTATTTCATAAATATTTTGCAGCTACTGTACAGGCAGAACAATGAATAAAATCAAATCAAACAAATAAAAATCCTGTTAATCGTCAATATGTTTCTCATAATATCCGTGGCATGAAACCTGTGTGCTATGCCAGAAATATTTATAAAATGATTAATGCTTCTGTACTCTGGAACTGTTCGTACAAAACATGCCCGAAGGCTCTCATCTTCCCTAAAGACAGGAAACAACTTAAAACGCTCCCTGTTCTGCATTTAAGCAAGAGGGGAGACACTGAAGACAAGACTACAAGTGGAGCTTTGATAAATGCATGGAGTGCTCACATCATTACATCCCAGGCAAGACTTGCCGACAAAGAACCCGAATCAATCTTGTTATCTGGATCCCACAAGGAGGTCATCTCTCTCCACTAGCATTCATCAGGACATTTGGTACAGCAAAGAGTGGGAGAGATCTCCAGCCTGGCATTACACATTCATAAATCAACAGCACGAGATCACTGGACTGCAAACTTGTGGGTAGAACATATAGAATGAGACTCAAAGACAATTAAAAATATAGAAGCGGATGTGTTTTTAACTACACATTCTCACCACACTGATATAAATGCTGCCTCTCCAGTTAGATGTCATTGCATTACAATGAAAACCTTTCTAGTTTCCATTAATGTTTTTTGGCCAGTACACCAGATGGACAGAGAACGTTTTTTAACCTTTTTACCTGCAGTGGAAATACATTTTGTAAGAGGATGCACTGTTTTGACTATATATATAGCAGAAAGATGTTTTGTTACAACTACACAAAACAAAGCCAAAAAAAAATTACAAATGCTGCACAAACCATCAAGAAATGGCACAAGCTATTTAAAGGCAGGGTAGGTAAAAAATATATAAAAAACTTTTTTTCCAAATTTGTTTAAACTTTATTTATATATCAATACATAATTAAAATGTAAGTACTCTGAAAAAGAAAGTATAAAAATCGAGTGTCTGTAGACCTCTCACGACTGTTTTAAAGACAGCTCATTATTTCCATTCACTCCACCCCCTCCCTTCTGGGCTCCTTCCAAAGCCACGCTATAGCTATCATCTTGAGCTAGGCCTATAGATTATTTATCGTCTCTACTACAGCTCGCTAAGTAATGTTATGTTAGCTATATTATGCAGCTAAGTGTGCTAATGACACATGCTTCATGAAAAAATAAACAAAAAAATATGTATGATCAAAATACAAAAATAAAGATTTACCTGTCCAGCAGAAATAAAGCCATCAAGGAGTCACTTTTCAGCCCCTTGAGTTCCCTCAGTTCTCGCATCGCTGCAAAGCCACGCCGATATTAACTCATGTTTTATTTCTTTGTTTATCCAAAGACTTTTTGTTCATTGCCTTTTCTTGTACTGTTACTGTCTTCCTTTTTTTGCCTGGTTTGCCTTCACTAACTGCATAGGCTGGTACTGTGAATTTTGCTTGCTGTTTCTCTACAATTGTTTTGGTATTCCTAGGATCCGTGCCTCTTGAATTCCTCAAATCAAATGTACGCGCGCAAGTGGGCAGGTCATGTGTGGCAAAAGTGTGGTTGCCATGGTTGCGAGAGAGTGACAGTCGCCTAAGCCAATCCTATGTTTCGTCCCGAATGGAAATAATGAGCTGTGTTTAATACAGATTAAACGGTCTAGAGTCACTCGATTTTTATACTCTTTTTATCAGAGTACTTACATTTTAATTATGCATTACTATATATATAGAAAGTTTAAACGAATTTGGAAGAAAGTTGTTTATAAATTTTTTACCTAACCTGCCTTTAAACCTGCTACCAGATTGCTACAAAATGGTTGCATTTTGCGACCATTTCTTCTGCCGGCGCAACTAAATTTTGTAAACCAAACTCATAAGTCCTGCCATTTCTGCTGTACATGAGAAACTCTCGGGAACCAGTTATTGCACAGCACTGCGAGATCCAGTGAAACGTGCTTGAATTCACTGCAGAATAAATAATAAGGTTGCTGTGAGATCTAAGAATTCCAATTATGCTCAGAATTCTGAGCAGAAAATAAACAGATCAAAACAGCGTTGACGTATGTCAGAAAACAAGAAGTTATAACGCTAATTATAAAAATTGTGTTTTCAGAAATAGTCAAAAGGTTTTTACATTATTTCAGGGTTTGTACAACCTATTGAAGGAGAAATTCAAACACTTTTCAATGACTTTCAAGTTTTTCAACTATTTCCAGCACTTTAAAGCTCTAAAATTATACAATTTAAGTGTCATTTTAATGGGATGACCAAAATATAGTCTAGTTTGTGGTAAACAAACACTTATTTAAAATAAAATCTATAAAGACATCATTACTACTATAACCAATATATGGGAGGAGACGAGCACTTATTGGCTTATTAGTAGGGCTGCACGATTATGACATAATTGTCGATTATTCCCTTGAAATTGTAATTGTGATTAATAACAGATTATTAATTACTATTATCACAATTTACATTGATGATTATATGAAATAAACAAGGTGAAAACACACTAACTGAAAAACGTTGTGCTTTTCTATAGTATTAAGCAAATCGGATTGGTTTCTTCTTTAAATTAGGTCTATAAGAAAGTACAAATATGAATGGTTTTATAATGTTACACTAAAACTAAAATTAAAATAATGGAAAAACCCTTATGATAACATGTAGAAAGAAAAAAAATGCATCTTAGGCACGCAGAATAACATAAGTGGTCTTTGAATGATTAATTTCCACTTTATTTCAACGATTACATAATTGTGGCATCCATAACTGTAACTGCGATTAGAAATTTGATTAATTGTGCAGACCTACTTATTAGTCATTAATTTCCACTTGTTTGCTTTATATTTTGTTATTATAAAATCACTATTATAGTATACAAATCAAGAAATCAAATGTTGTCAGTTGTAAGTTTTGCACTTTTCATGTGTATAAAGTAAGAAAAGTCACAAAGTGTCTTGTAAAGCACAAACGTGTTCAATTTGCGACTGATTCAAGTATACAAGTAAAGAGCACTGAAGTTGATCAATTCAGTATAATACTTTAGAAAAAGTACCGTACATTTAATAAGAAGTGTACATGAATTTTCCAAAAAAAAATTGATTTTGCACATTACTGTTATTAATAAAAGTACGCTTTGTATGCTTCCCAACTCAAGCTCAGTGCTTTACTATCAAATATGCATCACCAAGAAATAAACGTAATATTATGATTAACTTCACTTGTTAATGCAAAACAATAGTAACTTTATGATTAAATTATATTTATTTTTTAATAACCGCTTTCACCGCAGTACTTAAAAAAATTACAGGTAACATTCACTTTATATTTGCACTCTATGTAGTCCAGCAATGTCTTTTGAGCATGCATAATTACATATCTGTGCACAGTACAACAGATGCTGATTTGCACTGAAGGTTCGATTCAAAATCATTAAAGTGCATTTATCCATCCATTAACAACCCTGTTATAATTTACTGCTTAATGCACAAGCACATTGCTGCATATATAGTTCATTTGTAAGCCAACTGATAATTTCCATGAGGGAATTTTATTCAAATACTTGACTTAATTAAGATACAGTTAATATTGGACTATTCAGAGTGAAACAGATACTCATTCCTCGTTGATGCATAAACACTTTCAAACAAAAAACAAAAAAATATATATATATATCTGAGCCAATCCCCATGCTTTGTTGATTTAAGCTGTTTTCATAGTCCCTCCGCATTGATCTGATAATGAAGTGAGAAATACATCAGTCCTTCGTCTGGACACACAACAGCCGTGCTTGCTCGTTAATCACCCAAGAGGACAAGGGAAAGTAAATCTT
Source organism: Carassius gibelio (assembly GCF_023724105.1). Classification (NCBI taxonomy): domain Eukaryota; kingdom Metazoa; phylum Chordata; class Actinopteri; order Cypriniformes; family Cyprinidae; genus Carassius; species Carassius gibelio. Next base: position 14,223,431 of record NC_068383.1, on the reverse strand, counting down.
CACCTGTTCAAGATGGCTTTTCAGTTACGGAAGGACCCAGCAAGACTGAGAGATTCCAATTGCCATGTTCTTCAGCATGTGTCCATCCATCCATCGACACCTCCACAGCACTAGCCAGCTATAGCTAAATGGATAAAATTGGGCTCTGGATTGACAGCTTCAATTCGCTGGCAGGCAGAGTGGAAGTGCTTGTGTTTTTCTACTCTACCTAGGTGACACTCAATTAGATTAAGCTATACTTTCAAAAAGTGTGTGATGCCTAGCGACAAGGTAATATTTCACAACCTGGTGATAAAAAAGAAACACTTTTACAAAATTAAACAGAATCTTTGGAGGCCTTTTAAAATCTTATTACTTCAATAGAGCACAGGTATTAAAGGGATAACATTACTGTGTTACAATAAATACAATTATTAGAGATGTTCAATGATCTGGTTTATTTGGATCTACGATTGAACTGATGATGGATTATTTATTAGCATTTATGGCTGATATGAAAAAGGCACTCGTAAGCATGTTGAGGCTTAAAAACACAAAGCAGCACAATAAACTCGCTGAAGCCTATTGCAGTCAAAATTCAATCAAGGGGTGTGCCATATGAGAATATAAGATCATGAAAGATCTCATTTATTTCCTTAAACACTACCATTCAAGTAAATTACGGAGTCAGTAAGATTTAAATTTATATGTTCTTTAAACAAATCTTACGGACCTCAAACTTTTAAATGGTAGTGTACTGTATACAGCAGACATAGCAACCTACATGAGAGCCCGAATGAGAAAAAATGTTTTAGAACTTCCTTTCTAAAGTATTTAAACAGAGTTAATTAAATATGTATTGTTTTATGTCAGATTAATTATGGTAATAACTCTCGAATGAACACAAAATCTAACCTAACTTTCAAATATCTAAAACTACACAGAGAGGGCACTTATGATATTTTTAGATTCATAAGTAGGACTGGCTCTGCTAAATGAGAGAAAAAAAAACACTGACATGATTAAGTCAGCAAACTTGGCTGGTGATTAAATCTATAAAACATCCAGAGTAAAAATATATAACTTACCAATTAAATTTTCACATTTTCAGAATTCCAAAATTTTCAAAATTTTTAAAGCAAACCTTAACAATATGAATGGCTAGCTGATATAGCAGGATGTTGATGGAGCGGCCACTATTGAAAAGTCACTACATCATACATTTATTAAGCATGTATGTATCTTTTTATATGATACAGACTTAAACATTTGGTTTTTTGTGATAAAGTGAACATTGTTATTGAAAACTATGCTAATGTAAATATCACCATGATAATATTATATATGGCTGGTATACTTGAAAGACTTCTAATACCTTAGAAGCATCTGGATAGGTTTAAAATGACAAATCAGAGTATACCACTGTTATCCAGCAAAAGTGTGGCTATATATTAATTTCTTTCCATCTACAGTTAAATTGTACTTTTTTGGAAAAATGACCTAATAAATCATTTGAACTTCTTAAAACCCGAACTACTGATCTGACTAGCAAAAAAAAAAAAGAATCCTAGGAACAGTGTGAAAGTCAAGAACACTGAAGCTTTAAACCAACCCTCATTACCAATATGACAGAGAAAGAATTAGTGAGATGGTGTAGTCTTTAACACGCTTTATAAGGCTCAGGCTAATAATAATTTCCACCAATGGACAGTCTGATTATACCAGAGGTCTTATTTTCAAAAAGTTTTGAATATTTGCAGAGTGAGCCGCTTCATTCATGATGACTTTTGAACAAGGAGAGGGAATTACATCGACTTTGATGGAAATAGAGCTTTAAATGTCGGACCATAAGCTGCAGCTCAGCTCTGATTAAGAACGTATCCCCATGTCAGATGTTCTGTTTGTTCGTCATGGACACAATTAACTCTAAATAACTACCTTTGTATTTCACCACATTCTGCTGGCTGGTGACCGCTCTTTTAAAAACTGAACAGGACACAAGGCTTTTAAATCATAATTTGCAAGTTGAGCTTGCCTGCCAGGAGAACCTTTGAAACTTTCCAAAGAAACTAAGTTTCAGAAGGTTTGTCAGGCCGCCAATGAAACATGGGGTATGAGCACTAAAATTGCAAAAGATCATCATCATCTGTAGATCTATTTATAGACCTTAATCAGGTGAGACACCATATTGAATTGAACACAAATGAAACGAGGCTGTGAGGGATGGACTTACATTCTTTACAATGGCATGCACTGTATAAAGGTCCTGGACCAGGTCATTTTTTTTTTATGGATTTTTTGTATACTGAAAGTTTTTTTTTTTTTTTTGGAAAACATTTTCATCAGCTGAACACTGTACTTCTATAAAAAAAAAAATGTATATGGCACTAGATATAAGACCATCATGTGTCATGAGTATCAGTATGTTAAACTGATTTTTATCAGTATGTAAGCCAGCTAAATAAGATGATCTCGGTGACAAATCAGTGGAAATTACCCACCCCTCAAAAAAAAAAAAAAAATTCAACAGCACAAAAAGTGTGGGGGGGGGGGGACTTTTATGTTTTAAAAGCATTAAAATGGGTGTGCAAAATAAATTAATGTACATTTTTCAATGGCAATGCAGTACAAGCTGGTTTCAACCAATTTCTGGTCAGTGGAAGCTCTACTAAAATGGACATTTAGAGTTAAACTAAAGATTTAAAACCAAGCAGCTGATTTTAGACAATCTCACTGGAAGTGATTCGGAGTATCACAAAAGACTCATTCCAAGCCTGATTTATGGAGTTGACGGGAATATGAAGATTGACAGATTTAAATTTTCTTTCAGCGTGGCCATCCTGAATGAAAAACAACAGGCAGGCAGCATATGCTTTCATTAGCCAGCATGTATTATTGTGGAGGCTTATACAGTTGCAATATACTGGCACGAGCGAGACCGTTGACTAGCAGTGTCTGTTCTCCACTGCGGTCAGATAAGAACTTACCAAATAATAATCTGAATGACTTTTCTCAGAGAACATGCTGCTGAAATAAAACCCCTAGCACCAGCTGTCCAAATGCCTGGCAGACTCACTATGATGGCCGGCCTTGACGAGATGGCATGTAGATGACGAAAAGAGAAAAATCTGCCAAGCTGAAAGATAATTTACCATGCTGAGATGAGACTTTCTTAATTTTGCATCATCCATCTATGACACTTCTTCATGCCCAAGATTCAGGTGCGACACAAAACTCAGAAACAGCATGGCACAAAACACATTTCCTAAAAAACATCTTCAACTAGCACAAAGAACGCTCAATCCCAGAAGCACAAGGAAATGAATGCAGACTACATGCCAGCACTAAATGCACAAAGCCTGTCTCTTCTCCACTTACCAGCGATCAACCGAACACAACCGCTCCCCAGTTTCAATTAAAATGCCCAATTAAACCCAAGCTGGGCAGACTAATGTTGTTAAGTAATCGGAGTTCACAAAGCTGCCCAAATGTATTATTGTTCCCTATATCCTGCACACATTTTCATTTCTCCAGTTATAGCAGCAATTAAACCTGCTGCTGCTACACTGTTTACCATCAGACATTCACATTTGAATCTCAGATATTAATGGAGTGAAGATGACAAACAGGCAGCTATTACTTTAACAGCCACCACACCGTTCTGCAGATAAATGATATATTTAAACTGCACTTTATATTTAGAGTGTCATTTTATATGTAACCCTTAATAAAATAACAGATGAACTCATGCTAACAAAAACCTTGATGAAAAAAGTACGGCATTAATTTTTTATATATTATAACATTATAAATGGCTTACTTTTGGTCAGCTTAATGCATTCTTGAGATTTAAAATTATTAAATCTAATTATTTCTAAAAAAAAATAAAATAAAAAAAAAAAACAAACAAAAAAAAAACTTACAGACCCAATAAGTCTGTGTATATAAATGTACTGTAATACATTTCTTCAATATAGCATATCCGGTACATTGTGCCTAACTATTTTCAAAATATTAGAACCTATCTGGCCCTGTATACTTGAATATTTGTGCTTGTGCTGCTGCACAAAAGACAACAAGGAATCAGCAAAGCTCGAGCATGAAAAGCCCTCAGCGTGCGGTCTGCTGGAAATATCCTGACACACATCACATTAACATGCATTCTAAACATGATGCAAGGGGAGAAACTCAATGGTAGGAATACAAACACATGTGACGTCTTTCAAAGGATAATAGCCTATTGCAGGGAAGCACATTTTGCTGCCATTTGGCAGGGTTGGGGAAAAAAACCAAGATGCCTCCATGGTGGGTTACAGCAATCTCGGCAGGAGCTAACAGAAAAGCTGCTTTTGATTTCCTGACCAACAACCCTCCCTATGACCTCCTCCATCGTCTAGTCACCTTTTAATCTCCGTCTGAAGGTGGAAATGACCCATGACTTCTCAGTGTGTGCCATCAAGCACTGTACGTTAAGCCTCTCCAAACTATCATCTCTTACACCCACTCTTCTACACTTAGAGAAAAAAAAACGGCAATCACATGACTGCTATAACCTCTCGATTGCATTACCTCTCTAGACTTCCAAGACCGCCTTAACGCACCCCCCCCATCAACTCTAACTGTTAACTACAAGCTCTGCTTCTGCAGCTTACAACAACCCCCATGAACCCTTCAAAATAGAAACCCTTTGAGTTTTATTGAAGGAATACAAGGTAAATGTGGGTAGTTTTGTATCTTTGAACTCGGAGTGAATCCGAAACCACTCTCAATCAAAACCAAATGTAAAATCCCTTCTAATAATGCCTTCTTTCAAAGTAACATAGCACAGGCTTCTTTTAAAATATCCATCTCGTCACTTACAAATGAATCTCTAGTGGTGAACACCGATTGTTGTGTGATGGGGCTCCAATTTTGTTACTTACCGCAAGTGCTTTGGACAGTCTTGTTCGGAAGTCATTAAGGACAATCGTGACAATTTCATGGTGGGGAATGTAGGCATTTCCAGCCAGCAAGTAGACTTTCCTTGTGCGCACTAAATCCAGGGCATCCTGAAATGGGACCTTTAACACAGAAAACACTTTATTGGTAATTTTTAAATCAACTGTACATTCATAATGTCGAAGTGTTACAGCTTATGCTTATTTTAAATGATTGACAGATGGGTTAATAAATAAATTCTAATAAAACCTCATTCTAGTTTTGACAAGCACTTATAAGCCATGGAATATGGAATATAAACTTTAACGTGTTTTAAAATAAATGTAATGATTTAAAATGAACCTTTCTAACATGCCGTCTTATATTTTTACAAGATACTAAGTTACAGAGTTAAGTTACCAAGATGCAGCATTACATAGCTTTTGAGAACTCAGTATCATTTTTATAATGGAGATGTTACCATTAACTTACTTTATAGAAGTCATATTCTTCCACTGTGATTCCACTTAATCCATAACTGGAGGTGATGAGCTTGTCTTTTAGGCTCGTCTTTTCCTCTGCACTTACCTTTAAAATGAAAGGGAAAAAATTGCACAGCTGACATTTAGTTTGAACTAGAAGAGCTAAAGCAAGGACAATATTTGGAGAAGACAAAGGCATTTAGCACCACAATTCAGAGAGCACATTGGAAGAAAAACAGCAGATTTAAATTATCATGTAAAAAGGTTATGACAAAATATATTGTTTAACCTTTATGCCGTAGCATAATGGCATTAGCATTTATTTATGGCTAGAAAACATAAGCATTCAGGCATAGTTCTGAAATCATATTAGGATTGTTAAGAGAGTGGAACTGAAAGATTTGAACTGAGAGATGAACAATGTTTTAATGTAGAACTGCCCCCTACAGGACTGTACATGAAAACACACTCTTCCACTGGCCCAGACCTGTATAAATAGTATCTTTCAAGTAAGAAATAAAAAGTGAAATGAAAATTTAGCAAGCATGTTTTAGTTACAAAACATTAGACAAAGTGACTGGCCAGCAATATATTGGGAAGCTGGCCAAGAGTTTTGAATCTGATTTGGACAGAAAATAACACCTACAGATGAGAAATCACTTTTCCATATTGTGTCTGTAAATAGTTCTATGAAAATAGACAGTTAGTTTTATCAGTTTTTTTTTTTTTTTTTTTTGTAAACTAAAACAATACACAGATTTTTCTGATAAAATCAAAAGAAAGTGAGTTGTGGGAGGTTTCAAAAATTCAATTAATATGTAAAGCAGTCTCACCGTCTCGTACTTCAAATTATTTTTATGCAAAAAGTCGGTCTTGTGCTTTGGAGTAAGTTCACCAAATCGGTAACGGAAAAGATCCATTTCCTGTTGGATAAACCATCGTCTCAGGTCCTCCCTAAAAAGACATAAAAGTATATGGTTTCATTTATACCTTACATTTCAAAATTTACCAATAAATTAACCTTAACATATATATTCAAAAGAATATGACTGCATGTAGTTCTGCAAACGGTTTAGTTTCAACTTCGATTATAAATGTTACATAAATGAATATTCATAGCTCAAAAAAAAAAAAAGATTCATAGAAAAAGATAATTGACCAAACCAAACAGTCCATCCTGATTTACACATGACTAACACTTACGTCTGGCAATACGCCAAGCGAAGAATAAAATGGGAGATATGGTCTTTTCTTCGTTTCTCATATTCAGATATTCCTCCCTGAACCTTCCGGTCACCCTGGGTGATTAGAGCAGATTGTTTGAGGAAAAACAAAAAGAGTTACTGTATAACATAAAGCGAGTGTACTCATTTAAAGAGTTTGAAAGCATAAAGACAACTCTTAGTCTTAAATATTCTAAGACTTATGAGCAAAATATAGTAAAATGAAACATCCATCCTCTTTTCTTAAGTTGTGTATGTGTGTTGTGTACATAGGATAGTTTGTTTCATTATAGACAATTGCATGTTCTGAAGATTTTTTTCTTCTATGATTCAACAAAATGATTCATTAACAAAATGAACGTAGTCAATGTGCAGCATGAGAAAAAAAAAAACAGTATATATGAAGAAAATGTTCTCACCAATTCTGTCTTGAGTGGGAAGTTCAGACTTGAAAATTCAGCTTCCAATTTCTTGCTGTACTGATCAGAGTTTTTCACATAGCTTACCCCAATGTTTTCCACAGTCTTGAGCACTTGAAAAAAATGCAAATCATAAGTATACACACAAATATATAATTGAAACATAAAAAAATGTTTAATTCAAAGGCTCTTAAAAACACCTGAGGCATGCAGATGACTCACATTTCAACCTCTCCACTGCAAAGGTTTCAAACTCAGCGAGAGAGATGTTCTCCAGGGGAGGCTGTCCATAGAACTGAAGACAGTGATCATACAGATCATTCTGAGAGCTGCCGATCAGCTTCTTTCTTCTGCCTGGAAACTGCATTGCAATTCTAGACACAGAGTTTTAACAATACGTTTACTAAAACTGGACAATGTGAGACTTTAAGACCAGACACATAGAAAAGCACTGACAGACCTACAGCGATTATAAAAATAAGACAAAGTAGTTGACAATCAATAAATACACACAGACACAGCAGTAACGTTACAGCTCTCATAAACAGTAACTATAGTTCCTGAACTTGTATAATGCTAGGTTAACTAGCTAACATAGTTCATAGTTTAAGTAACATCATTTGCTTTCTGTCACTAATGTCCTCGTGCGCATTTAACATGAAATACGTATGTTACAATAATATCAGGTGTCTTTAACTAAATATTCATTATATGTAACTCTCATTTAATAACAAACTAACATCTCAAAACAGTTGCTGTCTGTCTCTTCCCGAAGCCTGAATCCCGCCAACAAGCTGACGTTCCAAACAAAGCGCGGGTATATGACGCCACTCTGAAAATTCACCAATCGTGCTGCACGAAGGGCTGCTGTTTCCGGGGGCTGTGTTGTGTTCTGTGGTTTTTCTGTAGGTGAATTGTGAATTCGTGTCTGAATCATTTCCACAAAATCGGTTCTTTTGAACAGTTCGTTTCAAAGAACCGGTTCAAACAACCAGTTCAACTATTCTTGTACATTTGTACGTACTTTTTTCATGTGGTTCCTGACAGTCTAAAAAAGCTATATTTAGGCACATATATTGTTCCGTCTAATGTTTTTTTTTTGGTTAGTTACTCATTTAGAACTTAGGCTGAAAAGTGTTGATAAAACTGTCCGCTTTTAAAGTAACTTTTCGCCCTATCCGCAGCAGATGTTCAGCTCAATCCTACTGTCCACTGACTTTCGATTCTCTTGAACAAATCGTTCAGACTGGTTTTGGTAACAGGCTCAATTGATTCATTTTTGTTGCGTAATTAGTGCATAAACAATAATCAACAAAAAAAACGTATTTATTTTAATTTCGATTTCACACAGTTTCTAGTAGCTTTTTTTGTGATTTACTTAAAATGGTATATTATTTATATAAATACCTTTTAATAAATACATTTTAACTGTCTTGGTTTGTAATAAGTAACTTATAGGGATGTTTTGGCACACCATATAAAAATAATTTATTTGAAATATATTTATCCGATTTACTTAATTTCAACATAGAAAACAAGATGAACTTGAGTAACATTTGCCCTAAATAATGTTTCCATTCCCACAATATTGTTCTAAGCAATGTTACAGACAATTGTGATATCCATTTTATCTTCTTTCTAGCGCTCTTCATCTTAATGTGAATCATTGTAATAAGAAAAAGGCTGTTTAAGTTTATTCCATAAATATCTAATGGAGTGAGCATTGCCTTTCTCTGAATATTGCTTGTTGCTTCACAACAGCAAGTTTCATTCAACACAAGGATATTTTTTATATATTTTTTTTTATTAGCAATATCAGAAAGAAACAGATACACATTAGAACAAATACACATGTGAGGATACAATAACAATTAAGAGGCCACTTTCCATTAGCTTTAAAAGATGAAGCATTATTAGCAGTCTAATATACCAGCAACAGCTTGTTCTGCATTATAGAGATCTGTCTACTTCCTTATTAAACCCACACACCACTCAGTAAACATGTGACTGAGCCAGAGCAGCTGACTGTATCAATCTTTAAGGGTTATTGTGAGAGAACTCATTGTGCTTTCACCTCTCCTGCAGGCCCTGCTCCATCTAAACCACATTATTTGATCCCTCTGCAATTTTACGTCCAGAATTTATTTGTTTAGACAAACTTTTAATGTTACTGAAGATACAAAAACAAAATAAACAGTATGTTCATACTTAAAATACCATCCGCATGCTCAGAAGGATGATGCTCTTTGCTTATACTGCCCTCCATTGGCTAAAGAGTAGAGGTGTTTATTTTCTTATTAACTTCAATATTAACAAATGTCATTATGTTAATGCAGGAACCAAATGAGAATGCTGGCACTGTTTGAATATATTTGTTAATGTAACTGACATTTAACAGGATCTTTAGAGATTTCGTTCTGGTAAAAAAATTTGACGCATTAGATTCAAAACTCTTATGCAGCATTTTATTATTTTTTTTAATTATTATTTTTTTAAATAAAAAATACAATAAAATCAGTAGGATATTGTGAAATATTATTACAATTTAAAATAACTATTTTCTATGTCAATATATTTCAAAATGTAATTTATTCCTATGACGGTGAAGCTGAATTTTCAATATCATTACTCCAGTATTCAGTGTCACATGATCATTCAGAAATCATTCTATATTCTAAGTCTTAAAACATTTTAAAGTTGTTTGAGCAGTTGAATGCATCTTTGCTGAACAAAAATCTTACATTTCTCTCAAAACTTAAAACAGAAGTAGTTGTTTTTCCATCAAAGACTGAATAGCAGAGGTGTAAATACTTTGTAATTGTACTTCCTTGTATTATTTAAGAGATTTAAGTACTTACTTGAATTCTAGTGAAACTGAGTCCTGTATTCTTACTCAGAACATTTCCATATCACAATGGAAATGGTTTTTGCTGGTCATCATGACTAGAATCTTTTTCTTTTGCTAACGTAAAAATTTGATTAAATTACAGTTAAGGCTGAACTTCTCCAGCCAATGACATAAATTCAGCTGTAAATCTGGACACAACAGGTCATTCATCACAACACAATCTGACATAAAGTATATTTTAAATACAGACTTTGTTGAAGATGGACAAACTTGACTCAGATGGGAACATAGTCGACAATCTGTATCTCAAATCTTTAATACAAAACCAGCTTCTGAAATTAAAATGTAATGTCTGGTAACAGGTTTTAGTTTAATATCTGGTCAAACACTATTCCAGACTTGCATTCAAGTATGTTTTGGCTAGATAATTTTGATACAATGTGCATTCTTTCACTTTGCATTCAGTTTGTCAGTATTTTACACCTCTGTCCGTCATCCAGCGAGAAAGGGCAATGAACAAGGAAGTTCAAGCACAAAAAAAAAAAAAAAAAAAATCTTTAAATGTCAAGTACAACCAACTAAAGCTATTTGATTTTCTGCACATTCAACATTAATGATGGTAATAGAAAATGCCTTTTAAAAAGTAAACATTTTATGCAAAGATACAAATATACCGCACAGTATAAATGACAAAAAATATTGGAAAATGGTTTCTACTCATTGTTCCTACGTAAATGATCCCTCACGTGCTGGTTGATAAATGAATACAAATAAAGAGATGTGCTTTCACTCTCAAAAAGGTACATATTAATATCAAATTGGTCCAAATTACAAAGCCGATTCCAAAATATTTGGGACACTGTAAGAATTGAGTAAAAAAGGAATGAAATAATTTACAAATCTCATAAACTTATATTTTATTCACAGTTGAATATATTCCAAAATATTTGGGACACTGTAAAAATTGAGTAAAAAAGGAATGAAATAATTTACAAATCTCATAAACTTATATTTTATTCACAGTTGAATATATTCCAAAATATTTGGGACACTGTAAAAATTGAGTAAAAAAGGAATGAAATAATTTACAAATCTCATAAACTTATATTTTATTCACAGTTGAATATAGATAACATATCAAATGTTGAAAGTGAGACATTTTGAAATGTCATGCCAAATATTGGCTCATTTTGGATTTCATGAGAGCTACACATTCCAAAAAAATTGGGACAGTTAGCAATAAGAGGCCAGAAAAGTTAAATGTACATATAAGGAACAGCTGGAGGACCAATTTGCAACTTATTAGATCAATTGGCAACATGATTGGGTATAAAAAGAGCCTCTCAGAGTGGCAGTGTTTCTCAGAAGTCAAGATGGGCAGAGGATCACTAATTCCCCCTACGCTGCGGCGAAGAATAGTGGAGCAATATCAAAAAGGAGTTTCTCAGAGTTTGAAGTTACCATCATCTACAGTGAATAATATAATCCAAAGCTTCAGAGAATCTGGAACAATCTCTGTGCATAAGGGTCAGGGCCAGAATACCATACTGGATGCCTGTGATCTTCGGGCCCTTAGACAGCACTGCATCACATACAGGAATGCTACTGTAATGGAAATCACAACATGGGCTCAGGAATACTTCCAGAAAACATTGTAGGTAAACACAATCCACCGTGCCATTCGCCGTTGCCTTCTAAAAATTCTAAAGGTCAAAAAAGAAGCCATATCTAAACATGATCCAGAAGCGCAGGCATTTTCTCTGGGCGAAATCTGGAAACCTGTTCTGTGGTCAGACGAATCAAAATTTGAAGTTCTTTTTAGAAAACTGGGACAGCATGACATCCAGACTAAAGAGGACAAGGACAACCCAAGTTGTTATCAGTGCTCTGTTCAGAAGCCTGCATCTCTGATGGTACGGGGTTGCATGAGTGCGTGGGGCATGGGCAGCTTACACATCTGGAAAGGCACCATCAATGCTGAAAGGTATATCCAAGTTCTAGAACAACATATGCTCCCATGCAGACGTTGTCTCTTCAGGGAAGACCTTGCATTTTCCAACATGACAATTACAACATCATGGCTGCGTTGAAGAAGGATCCAGGTACTGAAATGGCCAGCCTGCAGTCCAGATCTTTCACCCATAGAAAACATTTGGTGCATCATAAAGAGGAAGATGCGACAAAGACCTAAGACAGTTGAGCAACTAGAAGCCTGTATTAGACAAGAATGGGACAACATTCCTATTCCTAAACTTGAGCACCTTTTCTCCTCAGTCCCCAGATGTTTGCAGACTGTTATAAAAAGAAGAGGGGATGCCACACAGTGTTAAACATGGCCTTGTCCCAACTTATTTTGAGATGTGTTGATGCCATGGAACTTAATCAACTTAATTTTTTGTTAATGATTCAAACATTTCATATGTCATCTGTTGTATTCTGACTAAAATATTGAAATTTGAAACTTCCACATCATAGCATTCTGTTTTTATTTACAAATTGTACAGTGTCCCAACTTATTTGGAAAGGGGTTTGTAGTACATTTTGGAAGTTAATCAAATATTAACCAGTTTGCTTTAATTTGAGCCATGTAATTATCTGTTGGTCATGTGAACTTGCAATTCTGAATTGATTTGGGAAGTCACAGAACACATGGCACTGAACGCATCCGGTGACAAAAACAAACTCCAATCAGAAAGAAATGGATTGAGTTTTTTCTATTTATCTCCTGGAGAAATAAATCAAACTTTTTTTTCCCTTGGCTGTGTGATCATTTCTGTACTTCCTCAGAATGCAGTGACTCACAGACAGTGATCAAATCATCTACTTTTTTTAGATTCTTTAACTAAAGGAGAGTGGACCTTGTCTTTGTTCTTCCTGGGAATTGACGTGAAGGGAAAACTGCTCAACGTGAGTGCACAGGCTTCACAAGAGGGGGGGGGGGGGGGGGATGGCGTGAACAACAGCGTGGGGAAGGAATTCTCTGAACAGCTGTAGGGAATGATAATGAAACCATGGCAACTGGGTCAAAGGTATTTTAATAGACCTACAAAAGAAGACTTGACCCTTCCCATCTGGAGGCCTATAGACTCCCATGCAGTCAATGAGCACATGGTGGACACACAAAAGAGCTGAAAGACACCTGAGATTGGAGGGCAAATGTTATCCTAGTCTTGCTGTATGTACGTACTATCATAAAGAAAGATGTATATTATTTTATTATATTTGTGTTCTGTTGATCAGTTAATAGTTAAATTCAAATATTATAAACAGTTATTAATACGGTGGCCGAGAAAGCTCAACACGCTGCAACTAATGAAAACACATGCAAACGGAAAAAACACCAGCAAACGAAGAAAACATCTTCATTAGTTTGACAACACAAGTGTTGCAAATCACCACAACACATGCATATAACGAAACGCGCTGCAAATCACCACAACACATGCATATAACGAAACGCGCTGCAAATCATCACAACACATGCATATAATGAAACGCGCTGCAAATCATCGCAACACATGCATATAATGAAACGCGCTGCAAATCATCGCAACACATGCATATAACGAAACGCGCTGCAAATCATCGCAACACATGCATATAACGAAACGCGCTGCAAATCATCGCAACACATGCATATAACGAAACGCGCTGCAGATCACCGCAACACATGCAAATAACGAAACGCGCTGCAGATCATCGCAACACATGCATATAACGAAACGCGCTGCAAATCATCGCAACACATGCATATAACGAAACGCGCTGCAAATCATCGCAACACATGCATATAACGAAACGCGCTGCAAATCATCGCAACACATGCATATAACGAAACGCGCTGCAAATCATCGCAACACGTGCATATAACAAAACATGCTGCAAATCCTCACAACACATGCACATTAAGAAACAATTAATGAAGCATTGCAAATTTATTTTCATTAACCTTGAAATTATTTAATTAGGATATTAAAGTTAGCCATCTTAAGTAACGTTTTACATTTAATCATGTTATTATTCAACTTATTTAGGCTAATATTATCCAAAAGATAAAGGAATCATGCAATCAGGGAGTAAAAAAAAAAAACCCCACTCACCTTTCAGTTCACCAACAACTCCACTGACCAGTAGCCACTGCACAATAAGCAAATCCCAGCCGGGTCTGACATTTTTTGGGGTCTCCTTGAAACATTTCCATTGTGGTCAGTGCTATTTGTAGCAGGTTTGCAACATTTCTTAATTTGCACGTGTTGTGAAGGATATACGTTATATGCATGTGTTGTGAGATTTTGCAGCTCATTTCGTTATATGCATGTGCCATGAGGATTTGCAATGCGTTTTGTTATATGCATGTGCTGTGATGATTTGCAATACTTGTGTTTTTTCAATTTGCATGTGTTTTATTAAATTGCAGTGCGTTGAGCTCTCTCGGCCACCGTATATTAAACTTTCATAATTTCTTCACACGTGTGAAAAAGAAGTGTTATTAAAATTATAAAAGTATGTTTTTGAAAAACTGTACATGCAGATATTTTATTCATAGAATTAAAGGCTACTTAAGTTTACTTCAAGAGAGTACACTTTTTTGACATTGCAACACATTTAAGTACACTTTTCTTAAAAGTGTGCCATATTGTCAAATTGAAAGTTACGAATTTAAAGTACATTTGCTAACATTTTATAATAAGGTTCTATTTATTAACATTAGTTAACTAAATTACTTAACATAAACTAAAATGGTACATTGTTAGTTAATATTATTTAATGCATTAAATAGAGTTATCAAATGGAACCTTGTTGTTATTTAACCACAAATACCATGTTTTATAATGATTGTTTTATTAAATCTTTTTTCATGCTTAAAAGTTGTTCTTTTGATTTGGTGAACATCCTAAAGCACATGTAAAGTTCTTGATTATAATTTTAACTGTAATGTTTGTTTATATTTAAAATTTAAAAAAGGCAAGTGTATAAAATTGGAATAGAATAGAAATTACATTAAATCTTAGTTTACTAGTTGTTAGTATACTTTGGCACTACACTTTAACTATATTTAAAAGACAATAGATGTTAATTATGAAACTGCATAAAGATGTGATTTTTTTAAAGTATACTCTTTCCATAAACTCTTTCTAAAAGTATGCTAAAATGTACTTCTTTTACACAGGGTCACGCTACTGACCTACATTGGGATAAACAGAAGTTGTGAGTGGTATGTATGGAATTACATACCAATCTATATCATTTTCCACTGCCAAACTGTTACTCTTCCTGTTAAAGATCTTAGGGTCACATACGTTCTTATTTCAGTGGAATTTAAAAACCAACCATGACAAAATGGTACAACAGGTAGAAAGCGTGGCATTTAGCTGGTAATACGTGACATTGTTCATCATATCAGATATGTAAATGCCCTTTTGAACAATAAAAGTGAAGTGAAAATGTGAATAAATAGGTTGGGGAACAAAGGTAAAGGTCAGAGTCTTACAGGGTAACACAAGCAGGTAGATGCATTTCAAACCA
The DNA here is from genome assembly GCF_023724105.1 of Carassius gibelio. Classification (NCBI taxonomy): domain Eukaryota; kingdom Metazoa; phylum Chordata; class Actinopteri; order Cypriniformes; family Cyprinidae; genus Carassius; species Carassius gibelio. The sequence continues at coordinate 14,208,037 of NC_068383.1, read as the reverse complement.
CACATTAAAGAGGAAATCACAGCTAATTAAAATTTATAGTGCATGCATTTCTCTTTCCTGTTCAGACCTCTGCTTCTTTCCTGTGAATGAAGAAGACCTCTGTCTGATTTATATTTGAAATAACAGACGTGCATCTCAAAGTATAAACCCACGCTTTTTGTTTCCATCATGCGTTAATGTGTGGTTAGTGACTGTGAGAGAGGTATTCCCTGATTTCATATGACTTCTGCATGATGTCCATATGCTTACAGAGGAACTACTTAAAACAAAGTGCAGGGGAAAAAGCATTTATTCAAGAGTTTAAAGAGTCTATTGTTGTTGTGTGATCACCATTAAATATATTTGACTACTTAGGACATAAAGGGATTAAATATCTAATGCTAGATGTTATTAACAATTGATATTCTTATTTATTTATTTATTTATTATAATTTTTTCAGTAGATCATGCTTTTCAAGGGGCTGCATTAGAAGAGTACATTTAGGGATAAAGTGTTATTCAGCAAAGGGAAAGGAATGTTACTGTTTAATCTTATGTTGGACATTTAGAGGAGGTTCTGCAGTGTTTTTGAATTTTGTGTTTACCATGCAGAAAAGTGTTGCCAGTGCTGTGGGAACTCAATCAATAATAGCTATTCTAGTGTCAGTACTGCTAGTCTTTTTCTTCATTATATATTGTAATTATAGATAACAAGCAGTTGTGTACATCATTATGCACAATGCATATATGTGTTGTACATAATGATATACACAACTGCTTGTTTAAAAATAAGAAAATTAACTCATATTCAAAAATCCCACTTTAATCATTTTGACAAACATAACAAAAATTTGAATATACTGAACTAAATACATTTTGGCTAAACCTATTCAATTGTCGGCCTTCAGCCGGCCCGAATACACACAGGTCGCACATATGCCTTGGGTGGTTTTTTTTGTAGGGTTTTTTTTTTTTTTTTGCACTATTTAGTTTGCACAACAGCCGAAAAAGAAAAGGAAGGGACACAACAACAACCTACCGGATGACGCAACACCGTTGACAAGCGCTTTATGAGGGGGTTATGATGAGATATCTACAACTCTAGTTTAAACGATTATGAAGACAGTTTTATCGGTTATTATTTCTGGCAAGAAAAAGCGCAGACAATGGATGAAGATGATTATCAAATGGAGTAACAACGTTATAGTTTAAAAGTCCCTGTAATCGCTGAACGTATCTTAAGTAGCACTTTAACGGGCACACACCTTGCAACAAGGTCTTAAATGAGTTATAAACTCAAAATGATCATAAATATTTGGGAGGATAGCGAATGTGTGTCAGATGCGCATCATGTGAATCTGGTTTTAAAGAGAAACCTGCTGCGGTCTGTCAGTGATGTACATTAAAAGAGAAATCACTAACTGCTCTGCACGCTGATTGACTTTAGTAGCTTGAATAAAGATTAATACTTATAATTTATGCATATACAGTTGTGTAATGTTTGTGTAAATATTGTTTTAAGTTAAATAAAAATGTGTTATATTTGTTATAGCCTATATTTCAGAGCTTATTAAATGTTAACAGTAATGGCTTTCTGTTATACTGTAACGTTAAATGGTTATAATTTATAACTGAAATTGAGGGAATAATAGAAACATCACTAGCAGTGCTGTATCAAAAGTACTAGCTTAAAATGAATAATAAGATACTTAGTAAAACGATGCCATCAAACACATATTCAAAATATACTACCTTTATCTAATGTTATCCTTTTATAGATGTTACTGTTGGTAATATTAATTAATTTGACAGCTGAATATGCATTTCAATTTAATTTCTAATTTCATTCAATTCCAGAATCCGGCCATCAAATGAAACTAATTGAATAGCCCCAAGTTAAATTATGTGGATTTATTATAAATTACGTAATTTATTTATAATAAACTAAATTAAATTGTGTATAAAAACAGAATGAAATTTGGAAGATATATGATATATGGCGTGTGCAGACATGTGCAGGTGCACCTGAAAAAAAAAAGAGAAGTGGTAAAGTTTAAAAGGGCTCAGAGTGGAACCAGCAGACTCATTGATCTGTTAACATGTATGCGCTGACTGGACGTCAAAGCCTGGAACTTTCTTTTGCGATTATCCTTCTCTGTTGGGCAGACTGTAAGTTTAATAGCTTGTTTCTTGCACTGAAATTCGATTATGGCACCATGTTAATATTTCTGATGTTATCTGTTAAATTATACACTTTGATACAAACAGTTATCTAGCTTCAATTCGAGTTCTTTACTTGGCCACTGGCAGCCTGCATGTAAGCAATGAACGTCCACATGTGCAGTATTCCCATGTAAAGTGTCATTTGTGCTATCTTTAAGGCAGCCCCTCTCTGCAGGAGGATTTGGCTCCCCTTGAAGTAAAGTTCCATTCTTTGGACTTTAGACATGTCTTACACTGGAAACATCCACAAAAAGCTGTCAAGAACCTGACATATTTTGTTCAGTCTAAAATGTAAGTGTGCATAAAGAATGAAAATTATGTTTAGAAATTAATTTGCCAAAATCGGCAACACCCAAAAATGAATCCGCAGCGTTTCATATTGGTGAATTTTCTCTTGGTTATAGATATGGAGATAAAGAGTGGACTAATTCTGAGGACTGTCAAGGCATTCGGTTGCTGGAGTGTGACTTGAGTCAGGCAACGTCAGATCCCAGAGAATGGTACTATGCCAGGGTCCGCTCCTTCTCCTCTGAGGGCTTCTCATCTTGGGTCCTTAGCCACAGGTTTTACCCGCAGTGGGAAAGTGAGTATACTGTATCATTTTCATTTGAATTGTCCTTCAGTAAAGCTTAGAATTCAGCACATTTGTCTACATTTGAAATCATCTTCAATTTGCATATGGTTGATTTTTAAATAGATGTGCCAATCAAAGAGGAAGAAAGATTACACAGTGTGACTCTGATGGCATAAGAGCACAATTAATGTATATTTTTTCTTCCTGTGGAACTTCTCACCAAATAACTTCCTCTAAATTACAGCCAGTTTCAGTCCGCCGCAGATAAAGGTGACCATGACAGGACGGATCATTTCAGTTCAGATCAAACCTCCGAGGACACCTCTGCGAGGACAAAATGGCTCTAGGATACGAGTGACAAAACTGCAGAAACTGACATTTAGAATATACCTAATGCACAATGATGTTGAGGAGGTCAGAAACCCTTACTTAGAAATGGTCAAGTTCAATGTGTATAGTAAATGTATGTGAAAATACAGATTTAAAGAAATAGCACATGCATAAGAGCAATTTGCACTTCATTTGGCTATTGTTTTTCCAAAATAACTGTCTGGCAGCATATGTCCTAAAATCATGGACATTATGATAAACTCCTCAAATTCAGTATGCTAAACCTTCACCAGTCCCATCTTTCCCAAATAGGAAGTTTATGAAACAGACAGTTGCTCCAAGGAGCTTGTGATAGAGGGGCTACGTCCGAAAACCACCTACTGCCTTCAGGCTGTTTCCGTTACTCCTCGCTCAGGCCGCAAAAGCTTACGGAGTCCCAGCACCTGCATCAGCACTCATTGAGGGCTTAGTGTCTCCCACAGGTAAGCCTTACGTGATATGCTTTCTTTAGTAAGGGAAACAACTGAGACAAATGATGGTTCCACCATTGTCCTTTCTCCATGTTCCCTCCCGGGCATTGATGGTTGGTAGACAAAGTGAGCACAGACATTGCTACTTGTTATCCGAGACAGAGATTGCACTCTTGAGACACCCTCAGATCAAGTTCCAATCACCTTAGGGATAAATTAGACTGATTGTCTATTTGCTTAGAGTTTCAGTTCTGAGAACTTTTGAGTGTGCTCTTCTTCCACTTACAAGCCACACGTGTATTTTTAGAGTATTCATATTCTTTCTGGTTTCGATTGTAACATTTGTGTTTTCTCTGCCTGCAGGGTGAGGCTGCTTCTGGACCTTTGTTCAAGATAAAAATTACACACATACACACTACATAGTGGAATGTCTGCAATTTTTCACCAAGGTCATGTTTACTATAAAACTGAGTATAAGCCTGGCTTTGTATTTAGGTTATATTATAGCTTAAGTGTGTAATTTCTGCACCGCTAGCACCATCAGCCAAAACAATGACTGTTTACATACAGGTTTCCTGAACACTCTCATATTTCATTGGATGAACAAAGAGATAGTGCCGCCCTTAAATCACACCACTGGTTTGAGTCAGCAGCAGCGGAAAGTGTTTTTTTTTTGTGTGTGTGTGTCTGTGTTTTTCTCAGGAAAATCAACTAATGGCTTACTTGAAGATATTTAGTATTAAGTTACATGCACACTTCAGCATTAAGGCTAATGAATGATGAAAATAAAAACATGAACTAATAACGGCTTTAGGGCTGAGAACTGAACACCAAACTGAATTTAATATTGTGACACAGTGTTGAAATGCAACAAATGAATTGCTAAACTAAATAAATTATAAAAGAAATGCTAAAATGTTGTATAAAGTATTTATTGGTCATTTGTGTACAGTAAAATAGTAGAATTTTTGATATATATATCTATGAGATGATTCTGGGCTCAGCCCTTTTTTTTTATTTTGAGCCCTCCTGGAGCAAAAAAACAAAACAATCCACATCCGAACAGAACAGTTTTTAACAAATTTAAACTGGTCACATGAGTAAAACACAGGATAAAAACAGAGCTCAATACAGCGGACACAAGCAAACCAGTAAAACTCTCAGCAGTGCACCGTGTACCATGTAACAATCTTTCAAAATCATTTCACAATCCAAGACTTCAACTTTGGTGAAAACAGAAATCATCTGTGGCTTTCTCTAAAGGTTTTCTGTCATTCACACATCTGTGTCCTTCACGTTTCGGAACTGGTCCAAATAAAACTGCTCTAAAAAAAAAAGGTTTGATCTCTGCAGCTCTCCCATAATAAGATAAATGATTGTGCTTAGACAATAACACCACATGAATTCTTCAAAAACAGGCATCATATTATTGTTACTTCATCTAGTAATGATCATTGCAAGACATAAAAAGGAGGCACCACATTGTCTCTCCAAGTCCTTTGTTCTTATGAATCCTAATGTGCAGTTGCATATCTAAACTAACAGTGATCATTATGTCTTAACACAATAACAGCATAAATGTAATGAACAACCATCATTACATGACTCAAAAATTCCAGTGCTACAAAACATATTTTGTTCTTCCTTTAAAACATCACAACAGTCAGTGGGAATACCTGTGATTATTTCTGAACAGACAATACATTTATCCTGAATGATATAATTACAGTAATTATAGTCCTTACTATAACAAGCATTTCAATACTGAGTTGTTTCTTAATCACATCTCTCCAACAAGCTAAGAGTACAGTACTCTTCCATTTGACACCCTACAACCACACAGTTTTAATTTGTTCAGTTAAGCATGTTCTCAATCTCGAAGATACAAAACAATATCTTAAGCGACACGAAGACAGAAAATGAAAATGCAAGATACTGGAGTCCACAATAAACAATGAACAAGCTAATAATTCAGTCTTTTATACAGGGTAATGATTAGGAAAAGAGTTGGAATACATAGAATGACGGCTAAAAAGGCATTTGGGTTTTGCAGAAACAGTTTAAATCACTTACAGACAGTTCAAGCTGAAGTATATTTTAAGGAAAGGTACACCAAATCTTGATTTCAAGTCATATTATCAGTTATCATTTTTAATTTCTGTTTTGAAGTTTTAGAGAACCTACAGCAGCGTAAAACTCAAAAACAAGCTACTCAGTCGATATCAGTTTTTAAGTAGCATCCTGGTACTTAAATCTATTAGTTAAATATATTTTTTAGAGTTTGTATAGACTGGAATGATTAGTAAAATAATAGCAATATTGATAGACACTAACAATAAAGCTAAATAATGTATCACTATTTGGCAGCATGATTAAACATCTATATATAGCTTTTTATTTGAGTTATGCAACCTAAAAAGCAATAGGCATGTACACTTCTAAAAGACATAATTAGATCAAATTAATCTGACTTAAAGCTATAAAAGGAGAGAATCCAGGAGTTGGCTATCCAATATAACTTTAGGAAAAAACAATATTCTAAAAAAATGATCAGAAAGAAATTATGCTGACCACCAGGAATCATAAAAGACAAAACCCTGAAAATGTAATGCATTTGTACAGGAAAAATAATGAACTACTGTATGTAGGGAACTTGAAAGGACTGTTTGAGCTAGCAAACAAGTTCTGTTAGCTAAATTAGCTATTCCACTTCATCTGTACAATTATTATTATTTATATAAACACTGTGGGCCCCGTTTATGCCATTCATATGACATTACGTGATATGAAATCAAATAACAAAAATGCCTGAACACTTTAAAATCAGTAGCTTCTAACAAGACTCCGAGATCTTGCTGATCAGGTTTACAAATCAAGTCACTTTGTAAAAACTACAAACCAGCAATTCTAACTGTAAATTCAGTGGAATGCTGATCATTCACTTCATATTAAATTACAAACCAAAGTAAACAGCATATAAATAAAACAAGTACCACAGAATATCTCCAGCAGCATTGGCTCAAATAATGATCAAAGGCCATGATGTTAATCTTGGGGGAAAAAAACAACTTCATGTCATGTTGAACAGAAAGATTCAAGACAAATGTAAGATTGTTCCAGATGCAGCTTATTTCAGGATAAAAACTCATTCTCCAGTGCAAAGACAGATAGTCTACTTGGTGAGCTCTGTATTCGACAGAGGGGAACTGTGCAGTCTCGTTTTTGACCCTCTGTGTCCATATCCAGCAAAGAGCAGCCCATTTTGACCTCCGAGGGGAGGACCATGTCCAGGTTTTGGGCACTCTTCCCCCCAGAGTAGTGCCCGAGAGAATAGCTCTTATTGCGGTTCTTTAGAAGACCCCAGGAGTGAGGTTTGCTTCTAAGGGAAAGCGGCCTGGGTCTAGATACTGGTTCCCCGGGGGCTTGCTTCTCTTGAGCAGGCTCTCTGTCAGCCTTCTTTTTCAGGGAAGTGGTGGAGGAATCAGGTGGACTGGCCTGGAAGTTACTGTTGCCATTAACTAAAGCAAAGAAAGTAACATCATTAATAAACAATATTTGAAAACAAAACTTCACTGTCATGAGTTAATTCAGTAATGAGCAGAGCAAAACCTCCTCCTATATATTTTTTTTAATCCCTTAAATCAACAGCGTAAATTAAATGCATTTTGCTGTTTCCGATTTTCATTCTAAGAACTATTGACATCATATACAAACAAAAAAAAGTTCAATGCAAAAATTATTTACATAAAGAAATTAAACATTACAATTCCCCCAATCTGGACTACGTTACAGATGTTCTCTCACTTAACTCTCAAAAAGTGCTCTGTGACTGGAAAGAAGTAGAGCTAACAGCAAACTGAAAAGGAGTTGCTGTATTTAACAAAACAGATATTTCCCACTACGTGTAGAAAATGTAATTTTTTCCCCTAATCTTATAAAAATGTGTCATCTTTCAAATCAAATGTTTACATTGTTTCAATTAATTCAATTAGAATAATAAAAAAAAACTGTTCAAATGAAATCCTTATCAACATACTCCATCTTTCTACTGCAGGAAACAGAAGCTGCATCTGAAGTGGCATTAGATGCATTTACACAGACTGATGGATGAAGCTGAGGTGCCATAAACACATTCACAAAGCAAGTGTCATTATGAATGAGTCACTGAATCATTGACATAATGCTTCGCTCAAAAATGAGGATTCATTCAGTACACCACCACTGTGTGCTGCTTGGAGACACACTGCTGTGGCTTTGATTGGAGCTATTTTCATTTGTGAAACCTAATCAATCTAAATTTTACTTAATTTTAACTACTTTTTGATATAATTACTATTGTATAAAATTAGATTCAGATTGCAATCATGTTGATATTCTGGAAAACATCTTGTTCGTGTAATGTTGTTAACCTATATTATATATTATACATATTTTTCTACCGCATTGGGTGTCTATAATGTGTGTGCTGTTGCTCTCATTTTGATTTCTGGATGAGTTTCTCTCATTCATGCTACACGAGCCTCATCTGGCACAACATGAATACATTATCGGTCGCCGCTTACACCGATTGCAATAAAATCATTCTTGCACGGAATTTTTGGTGGCCACGTTTCAGTGCTTCCCTGGTTATTTTTGTTATTGGCGTTGTAATCAGGCTTATGGTCCGGTCGGACAAGTGATGTTCTCTCTCACTGGGATTGTAAAAAATCTACTTGTCCCAGACGAGCATTAATCAAGCCCTGTGGTTCTCCAACTGTTTACTTTGGCCCTAGACATATTACAAATTGACAAATTTATCTTCTTCACTCACAGTGAAGAACTTCCATGCTGATGACATGTTAACATGCGCCTGTACGCATAGGTGTGATGTCAAAATGGACCAGCTCCGAATTAGCAGACTGACCGGCCAGTCACCGGTCCAGGCCGATCACGCAGAAAATCAGCTAATTCTGGTCACTGGCCGGTCGATCGGTTCATCTCTATTAAAAACCATTCAAAGTAATCTAAAATACAAATTTTTCATAGTGTAAATTATAAATGTTACGATGTCTATATTTACTTGTATCATTTAAAATGATCGAATATATATTTTAGTTTAGAAATTATTGTGATAAAATAGCATAGAATTTTAAAAGATCACTCACTGGTCTGACACACAGCAGGGCTTGACTTCTTTCTCCTAAGTCGAGAGTTGGATCCAGAAGTATGATCTTGCACAGGGGCTGAGGGAAGAACATCACTAGTGTCTGTATGCTGATGTGTCTGGGAATTGCTAGCTGGAGTCTCGTTCATTGGGTTATACCCAGACCCCTCAAAATCTGACTGCAGGAGGCACTTGGTGGAGTTGCACTCAGAAATCGATGACATGGCGAGTAGGTTTACGGGTCCTGCGGTAACCTCATCCTTGTGGGTGCGGCCACCGGGGGGGCTGGTGCTGCGGCGGAAACGGGTGGCCCGCTGAAACAGGCCCTCTCGTTTTTTCTTCTCCTCACGTAGCTCTGATTCCTCATTAGCAGCACTCTTACAAACCTCTCGCAGGTCGAAGCCGAGGGCGACAGATGCAAGGATGGAGGCACAGCCATAGAGAACAGTGTCTGTGCGCCGGCGTGTGGTGGTGCGCTTCAGGCTGTTGGTGGGTGTGTGCTGCGGTGTGGTGCTGGTGGAACTGGTGGATGTTGTTGGGTCTTCCTGGCTCTCACCTCCACCAGCCGGCCCCTGGCTCTCACCCTGTTCATCTTTCCACAGAGGTAGATCAATATATACCTGGTTGGGGAACTTCAGTTGCTTTGGTTTGTTGTCAGATCCATCAGCAGAGCATACTTCACCTTTATTGGTTCCTGGGAAAACAACATAAAACAAGTAAACAAAGTTAACAGTAAAAAAAAAAAAAAAAAGGATTCAGTGAAGACACATCAAACTTATCAAAAGTGATGTAAAAAATAAAAACTGTTTAAAAAAAAAATAGAAAAAAATCAAGCAGTACAGCAATGAAAAAAAAAAAATGAGCATATTAGAATCATTTCTGAAGGATCACGTGAAACTGAAGACTGGAGTAATGACTGCTGAAAATTCAGCTTTGCCAGGAATAAAGAAGGAATAAATTACATGTTTAAACATTGTATATTCAAATAACACTTAACACTTAACTTTTACTATATTTTACTATATTTTTGTAAAATAAATGTTGCCCCAATGAGCATAAGAGACTTTTGAAAAAGGTTTTTCAACTTTAACAGGCTTTAAAATAAATTAAAAAAAAATAAGGAGAAAGAAAAACAACAATATTAGATAGAAATGGGGCAGAATCTAAAAAGTGAAGATTTATTAATTGTGCATATTTAAAGTTAAATCAGAAGAAATCAGATTAAATTAGAGATTAAATTAAATCAGAGAAGTAGTAAATGTCAGAAGATAGAAAATGGCTGTGTTCCACCAAAATAATGCAGTAGGTTGCACATAAATTGGTGCCATGACACAGCGGCTGTGTCTGAAATCTCCCCCACATCCTTAAACATAGCACTACTCATGGGGACAACCATTTGTGGGGTCTGAAACCATAGGGGATGTTACTGAGTGCATTTAGTTAAACCCATAATGCACCTCAATAACGAGTGTACAACCGGTGCACACATTTAATGGCTACAGAAAGGCAAAACACAAGATGCACTGTGAGGGTTGTGCCAAATGAATTCCAGCATCTCGTGCCTTCTGGTGGACTCAGCATTCAGATTGATTCACTCCTTCAACTGAACTAGATTAGTGGACTAATGTAGGGAATAGTGAATGAGGGTATGGGGCTGTTTCGAATAAAGCAACATTAATGTCATTTGTTTGTAACACCGATATAAGATATAAAAACAGCGATGAAAATGGAATACATGGAAAAAATAAATAGAAGATGAGCCTTCTTTACATACCCTGCTCTGCAAATAATGCAGCCAAAGGAACAGATTTCTGGGCCTTCATAAGACTAGTGGACCAAGGACTGCTTCCATCTGAAAGAGGTCGAACTCTGAAGAAAAAAATGACAGTGACACCCACAATTTATAACTCATTAGAACACATTGAATCATAGATTTACTGAATCTTTAAAAAAGGTAACATACATTACACGTTTATATCACACACAAGAAAAAGATAATATTTTTGTCACAAAAAAATAAACACCAGTTCTAACCTTTCAGCACAATTTCCTCTTTCCTTGGTCTGCACAGAGCTTGGTCCCCAAGTGCGGCCCTTCTTCTTAAACCCTTTCTTAACATCTTCAAACTCCTCGGGTTTGTAATTGGTGCTTCGACCCCATGTCCTGTTGCTCTCATCCAGGGTCACTAGAGATGAAGATGCATTGAAAATGAAACAGAATTGCTAATACTAACAGAACATTTCTTAACCGCCATTCCCAATTTATCACAACACAGACTGAGATTCAATATATTAGTCCTTCACAGCAGATTAGCGGAACAGCTTTTTTAGTCAATTATCACTGGTGAACAAGTGTTAGATCATTATAATCATTCTTGAAAATTGTTAATGGAGCTTCAGGAAGAACATTGGGTTGACCTTAAACTATTGAAGCACCAGCTCAAGGTCTACCAGATTATACATGATCCCCAAAGGCAGTCAAAGCAAACTCATTACAAACCGTTAAAATTCAAAATCATCAAGCAATGTGTTATGAAAACCATTTGTATCCCAAAGTCACCAAAACAAACAGAGATGCTGTGAAGCCAGAGCAGTAGTGATCAGGAATCACACCAACACACAGTTAGATGGGGTGGCTTTGTCTCACAGGACCACAGTTTCCTTGCCTTTCTTCCTAAACCCACTAGGAGGTTTACACTCGCTTGTGATATCCACATCCTGGTGATACACAAACATACTGCCCCTTCGGCTAGTGTCACTTGGGTGGCTCACTGATGGGAAGAAAATGTTACAAACGTGCAACAAACATAAGATTCAGAATGGCAATGACCTGGATAGATTTTTTCGTCACACTGAGCGGTTCACAAATGAATTGATTAGTGTGCATGATTTTGTTTTACTGTATTGAAACTGGCAAACATTTAAACAGAAGGGATATGGGCCAATCTTGATAATAAATTAAGACAATGGTGTTGGTTTCAATTTCAGTTTCTTTTTCAGTTTTTTTAAAGAAGTTAAATGGCTAAAACTTTAAACATCTATATGAAAACAGCAATATGTCTGATGGTTTTTTAACCCCAAATCTCAAAAGTATTGGAAAATATAAATCTAGCAGATGCTGTATGAATGTGTGAAAAGAGTGGGCACTTACACTGAATGGCTCTGAGGCGAGGGATCAGTGTAGGGCTGCTGGGAGGGCTGGAGTTGGTGCTGTTGAGGCTTCTTCTCTTGTCCATAGTCGGAGAAGCCTGAACTGTGATTTTATGCTGAAAATCTGTTGAACACAAATAAGGTTATCCTTTATTAGTATTTAAACTTTAAACAAACTAATTGGTATTTTCTACTATTATTTTCGTCAGCCACAATTTACAATAACATTTAATACAATTTACAATAACATCAACTTACTTCACAACTCTAATACTACAAGAGAAAATCTGTCAGTCATGATAAACATTTTACTGAGAAACATTAATGTAATATTCATGCTAAAGAGCTCTAACCTGAGGGTAAGCTGATGCGGTTGCCATCTTTGAGCTTGAGGCGACTGCGTTTGAACTTGCCCTTTCGTTTTTTAACATTGGGCTTGTCCTTGTTGAGTTGGAATATGAGGATGTTGAGCTCGCGCTCAAGCACATTAATTTCCCGCTCGGCCAGCTGCTGTTCCCTCCTCTTCAACAGCTCTTCTTGAGACTTCTGCTGAAGGGCTGCTCGTGTCAGCTCCTCCTCACGTGAACGAAGCTCCTGTTATCGTGAAGAACATTCATGATCAAGTACATTTGGTGAAGAATCTAGAAACAGTTTATCCAAACATGACATAATGGTGGGGAATAATAACAGAATTTCATTTTCGATTGACCAATTTCTTGAAATTATGACCAAACAAACTATGAACAAGGTTTTTGATAGACTGAATCACTGCCTAGGGAAGCAAAACTGAACAGTTCTCATGTTGTGACTCCACTGTGTCTACAAGTTTAAAAAGACATCAATGGTATGAATGGCAGTTTCACTTCCTTTGGCCTTGGAGGACTGAGCTCAGATTCATATCTGCCTTGAACAGCTCATTTCAAATATTCTTTTCTTGGGTTTACCCTTGAGCACCACAAACATGACTATAATACGAGACCTGTGAGTGAGTTATTCACACAACAGCAGCACTATTTATGAGCTAGTAAATAAATACTTAAGAACTGCTTGTTCTCTTGTTCTCTACATTTCACTTTTTTCTGTAACTTACACTTTAAACTTTAATACGGCAATGGAAATCAATCACTTTCATGGTGGAGTTAGTTTATTTCTCCAAATCCTTTGAGCAGAATAACCACATATATAAAACTTGCAGGCAGAATTGTTAAGAATTCATCAAAACAGTTTTCCGGCCACATGTGGTAAAGCCGTTTTACCAAATCTCTTATGAATAACTTCTGTAAGAAGCTTTGGGGCAGTCTGCCAAGAAATGCACTTGAATGATTTAGACAATTAATTAATGAATGAACAATTTGTTTATTTAGTAGGAAAGAAAAGTTTTGCGAATCACAAAAAAATTAAAATATTTTTGTGAGAAAACTTTACTTACAGCAGTGGAAAAATTCACTGATCAAGAATGTACGCGGAACAAAATGCAGAGTTTCTACATGAAGTTTTAGCTGACTTGCAGGAAAGAGCATTCTTGAACAACCAATGGCAAATCCTTTCAACACAGCAAGCTGCTAGGACTGGAAGCAGCTTATCATATTAACTTTATCAAACGCTTAAGGACATTTCATTGGTAATAAATGGGTTTAAGAGGATAAGTTCAAATCTGAACCAAAAAAAACTAAATAGGTCCACTGTCTTATTTCAAAACAGTCTGTGCAGTGTTTGGCATAGAAATCAAAACCAGAAAGATAATGTAAAACAAGTTCAGAAATAGACAAGCAAACAAAATCTTGATCAACTGACCTTTTCTTTAGTGCGTAGCTCATCAAACATTTCTTGAATCTCCACTCTCCAGTCCTCCTGCATTGAGTGGAAGGAGTCCTGCGGCATGGTGGCCATCACAGCCTCCTCGATGGCAGTCAGCTGCTCCAAGATGGAAGCAAAGGACGGACGGATGTGCGGATCCTGGTCCCAGCATTCTATGATCACAAAATATGTTAGAATCCTGTAGGTCATCATTTCAATGAACTGTCATTGCTGAGTGCAGTGGGGCCAGCGACACACAGTAGCATGATCCCATTCATTTCAATAGAGAACTGCTGATTTAGGCAATGTAGGCATGTCCAGTGGCATGACAGGTTTCTTTGCATAATGCTCATTACAGAAAAAAATATATAATTTTCTCAATCAAATGAGAATTCCTTGGCAGTAGGAGCCAGTTTAAACTATACTTTAACAGACTGTTCATCTGGATGTTTTAATGAACCAGCACTGCTGTATTCTCTATAACGACAGCAGAATGTTACTTCATTAGCGACAAGAAAACTAGTAACTAGTCAAATTAGAATTAAATATAGATCATCTGTGATATGCAGACTGCTAATAACTTTAGAGTGAACACCCACAAGCAACCCACGGCATCAGTGCTCAAACATCAAAAAATGCCATAGCTTGTTAATAACAAATAGTGAGCCACTGGATAACCAAAGTAGCACCATCAGTGAACTACCAACAGACCTACCCTCCATGAGCCTGGCAAATGGCTCGGGACAGGTAGATGGAATGGGAAGGGTTAATTTGTTAACAGCCACTCCATAGGCAACTGCCAAACCGTCAATGCCACGGTAAGGAACCTCTCCAGTCAGTAATTCCCAAAGGAGGACTCCATAGCTGGACAGAGGATAGAATGCATTAAGGAAATGTCAGTGTGGTGTGGGTTGGTATTAATCACACAAAGAGGCTGAATGAACAGCGCTTATGTACAATAATATTAGCACGACTGGCATCTTTGGTGCACTCTGCGCTGTTTCCCTGATAAAAGGTTGTACACCGAGTGCAGCTGTGTTTCTATGTATGGTCTGTTCCTATTATGAAAGTAGGCGAACTGATCCCAAAGAAAACATTTACAATATATACATTTATAATTGCTAAATATTTCTAAAATGACTCGAGTTCTCTTCTTAACCTAACGATAATTAAAAAGCAAAGCAAGGAAAAAACTATGTTCTAGCAATGTCAGGAAAGAAAGACGAGAGAAGTGAAACCAGTCATGTGTTGGCATACTGTAAGCAATGTCTGACCAAAGTGGCGTGGGAACGTCTTCAAATTCAAGTACTAGTTTAAACCGACCTAAAGATTCTTATTCTCCCCAGTGACTGATTTGGAACACTTCCAATACAATTTGGAGCTAGCAAGCTAAAGACACAATTTTCTAATGTTAATGTACATTCATGGCACACAAACATTGGCTAAAATACAGTATGTAATTATATAAAAAATTATACATGTATTAAAAATGCTCAAATGATGCATCAGAGAAGGATAATTTCCCTGCTTGCATTTTTGAAAAGCTGGTAGTGTGCATATGACGCCTGAGTGATTGTCTAATCTGAAGTAACTAATTCAGGACAATAACAGGCTTTGTGCTCAACACTGCAATTAAGTTAAAATAACAGCTTACCTCCAGACATCACTCCCTTTGGAAAACAGAGAGCACTTGATGACCTCAGGAGCCATCCAGGAATAAGTGCCAGCTGCACTCATTTTGGTTGTTTTGTGCCACTCACGGGCCAGGCCAAAGTCAGTGATCTTCAGGGTTTTTCGACCAATGTCATCATTCTCAATTGTTTCAAGTAATAAAACTGAAATAAAAAAAGACAGGAAAATGTTTATTTATTTGTACTATATTAGTTCTAAATTAATTGTAAAAGTCAGCAGTGACAAACTGAAATGAAATAAGACGAATAAGAAGTGACTGGCACTTCAGATCAGCCACTTTTTGGTATGATGGGAATGTTTTCAATGTGCAAGCCTTTTTTGTCAATGAACAATAATATAGAAATGCTAAGAGGACGCTCATATTTCCACTCTTTCATCATGAAGTGATATCTTCAAGGACACAAGCCTACATGAAGAACTCAGAGTGACATACAAGTCGCTCTAGTTTACAATACAGTCTCGTACCAAATGACAAACAACATGGGAATGTAGGCCAGCTTGCTTTGAAGTGAGGTATGTCCTGAGGTCTGGAGGAGTAGGATTATTTTTCACCAGTTCTGTCCTTGACATTTATCCGATTTAATCAAAGTAATAAATAGGAAGACCATCGGTTGATAACTACATGTCTGATTAATCTTACCTTGACTCCCTTTCATGACACGAAGGGGTAACTTAGTATTTTTATTAGTGGACACATTTCATTAAACACTTTCTACCATTCCCAGTCTTTACTCAGCAGTGGTGAGTAAAGACTTTACAGTGGTGAGGAATGGCCTTGACTACAGTTGACCTGTTGCAATGTTAGACATTTAGTATAACTGTCTCAAATTGTTAATGTAACATTTTCACCTGTTCAGTGGTACAGAAATAACAATGTTTATTTATTAATGCAATAAGCCAGAGAAAGCCATCCAATCAGAAAAAGATAAAAGACCTGCTTGTTAGAAAGTTCTCAGGTAAAATACACAAATTAAACATTTTGGGCCAAACATGACAATTGGGATTCCATTTCGAACAGGTTTCACCTGTTTGATGCTTTCAATTTAATCTTAGCTTTTGGTTTCTGTGCACTTTTAGGTTTGCTTTCCATGAAGTAACAACACAACAGTAAACAACTGCTTAAAAATGAATGGAATAACTCTACATAACCTATTACACAATCAGCATTAATATCTTATACATTGCAGTAAACTAGTTGGATGTGAATGCTGTCTTATTACTGAAGAACATCCACTCTTTTCTGTGAACCTGAATTAAAATATATAATATATAGTACCACCAGTTCACAACAATCCTGCTCTGATTTGCCCCCAATTCTCTTACGTCTTTTCATTGTTCAGATTTCTATGGTGTCCATTTTATGGGCCAGAAAATCATCTTTAGATCACGAGACAATAACCACTGCCTGTAGAATGTTCACTACAGTCTCTCTCGGAGTCTCTATCCCTCAAACAAGGCCATTGTTCTCGAAGCTGTCAGTCAGAGAGAGATGTGTGTATGTGTGTTTTGGAAAGCACACATGCTTGAGATTCCTTAACGTTTCACTTAATGTGCCTGAAATTACAAAACAGAGTTTTGAAGTGTGGCACAGTGCCGAGTTTCGCAGGGGCAGCTGGCTACAGTTCAGCAATATTCCTTGCCCCCAATCAGGGGAAGCTCCCTGTCTTGGAGAGAAAACAGCAGCCATTGAGGAGATTAAAAATAATGAAAATAAGCCTTTCAGCCCAGGAGTCGGAGCATTCTCAGGGTGGCAGTCACCTAGCAACCAGTGCTTGACCATTCTATTGTGCAAACTTATGTTAAGCTTTTGCCCCCTCGTTAGCGACATTCCTTTGAGTGAGGTATTAAAAGATTAGGGCACAAAAACATCATTTCACTCACTATTTGCTATATCTTAAAGATAATCACTAATCAGATAAGCAAGAGTGGGCACAAACCAAATCTGATTCCATGTCTTACTTTTTGAGAGACTACTATTTGACTTCGCTGTTTGTGGCTCCCTAAAAGTTTACCCTGTACCTTTAACCTGCAAAACAATGTACTGCGACCTGAATGGGCAAAGAATCCCCCTTAAGAACACAGCAGAAAGGGTCTAGATCACGATGGGTGGGTGTCTTGAGTGCAGAACTGAGCAAACACACGTTATTTTTTCAATTAAGGTCAGCAAGCTGCCAGTGTTGTTTGTCACAGTCCTGTGGAGAGATGAACAAACTGAGCTGCGTTAACAGTAGCACTGCCACGCTGAACGGGGGCAGGGTGCCACATCGAGTCTATTGTTGATAGTGGTATGCAGTCTATTTTATTGTTCTGGATATACTCTGCTAATTTAACCGAGAAACTGACACATTAGCAGACCGATAAAACAACTGCACTATCATTCAAAGTTTTTTTTTTTTTTAAACAAAATTAACACTTTTATTAAACAAAATTGCATAAATTTTATTGAACGTGACATAAGACACATGACTGTTTTCAATATTATTGATATGAAATGAATCAATAACATTTCATATCAATAATATTAATATCAATAATAACAGGCACTGAAGACTTAATTATTGGCTGCTGAAAAATCAGCTTTGTCCTCAAGAATAAATTAAATTTGAAAATATATTTCAATAAAACCAAAACAAAAAAACACTCTTTTTTAATTTAACATTTCAAATTCACAATATTACTTTTTAATTGTATTGTATCAAATAAATGCAGCACTGATGAGCTTTTTGAATGGCCTTGTATAATAGAAACTGCTCGTTCATAAATTCATGGAATAAAGCTGCTGCATAAATTTACATGATCAGGTCAATGTTACCAGCTGATCAAATCTATCTGAAGATTATATTAGAGTTTACCGGTTTTTGTGAGTATTAGTTAGACAAGTTACTTAACTTTTAAGCACAACATCAGAAATGCCTCTTTTAGGTATAGGTTAACCAATGTATTGCATAACCCAGGCAGAAAAGCATTAGGGTCTTTCCCAACTACATCTATGACTAAGAAACATGATAGGACAATCTCATTGTCATGCAGTATCCCTTGCAGCTATAGTATTCTTTTTAGAGAAAGGGCAAATATCACCATTTACATGAAAGAAACTCTCTCAATAAACAGATGTAAAGCAAGGTTATACATGACAATACTAACTATATATATTATATATTATATATCTGTGTGTGGGATTTCAAACACTATAATATATTTATATTCAGACTTAGTGCTCCTTTTTGGAGACATATTTCCAGATCTGATTTCTCTGAACCTTGTTAGCAGTTTCTCAAGGAGGACACCAGCTGTTCAAACTCCAACCTCTTAACTTCACAACCTGCCCAGGGTTACAGGAGAAATAATTCCTACAGTTCTTTTGAAAAGCTTGAAGATAGCCAGTGGTTTATCATTTGTTGACTGTGCAACTCTAAGCCAAGAACTCTGCTAAAGCACACGACTCAAATCCACTGTTGAAGCGCAGGTGCAGTTTACAAACATATATAATATACAAATACATTCGATATAAACACATAAAGCTATATGTGTTATATGTAGTATGTTTGTTAAACATTTATTAAATATAACAATACCTTAACTGACTAAAACAATCAGGCAGTTGATATTTATTATATAGTATAACTTTATGTGAGTGGACCGTTATGCATGCAGACTTAAATCCAACATTATATACAGAGCAGTGTGATAATGCTTTAATTTTGCTACAATATAAATTAACATTTATTCAGTTAGCAGTTGCTTTTACATAAAGCTTTAGAAATTATTAATACAACAATGAATCTTAGGGAGGCAATAACATGAGAAATGGCAGCCAAGTTTTAAAGATTGTCTAGAACAGTACAAGCAACAACAGGAAGGGTTAAGAAACAGTGTAAGCATAGAAAGTTTATTAAATATTTAAAAGCTTGCAACTTAGGTTGTACTCTAAGATGTGCAAATAAGGACTGGGAAGGATCCAGTGTCTTTAACATTAACTACAAAGGCTCCATTCAATCTCAGAACATCAATCAATTTTATAGCTTTTCTTCTGGGTTTAGATTTCACCAGCTAGTGGTTTCCTTTAAGAAACATATTGCTTTTATCTAGAAGACAAGAGTCCACAGTTCCCTACACTACACTCAGGTGGCATTAAATATTTCCAGAATATTCCTAGATGACCCATGTTATAAGTATGAGCACGTGGTGCCCCCTCCCTCCTTTAGGATCCAAACACATACAGGCTTATATGGAAAAAAGGTTGATGTTCTAATGATAAGCTTTGTAAACGATTAATGATTAACGTTTTAATTGCGAAAGGAAATACCAATGTGACAACCTCGTGTGTGTTTCTACAGTAGAGCAAATACCTGCAATTCTTGGTCAAGATAAGAAGGCATTAATGAGTGTATGTGTAGTAATTAATTCTCTTACTGTTGCTGGATTTGAGGTCTCGGTGAATAATGGGAACCACGGTCTCCTCATGGAGATACTGCATGCCTCTGGCGATCTGGACGGCCCAGTTCACGAGGATATGAGGGGGGATCCTTCTCCCCGTCAAAGCGCGGTTCAGAGTCCCTCCTCGGGCATACTCCATGACCAGACACAGGTTAGGTTCCTCCAAGCACACCCCTTCTAGTTTAATAATATTAGGATGCTGAAGCATCGAGAAAAGTTTAGCTTCTTGTTTAACACTGTCTGCAGTCGCTTTAATGTCCTCGTCGGGGTCCTGTCGAGCTGCCTTCACTGCGACCTCCTGGTCCTTCCAGGTCCCCCGGTAGACTTTGCCAAACCCACCGACGCCGATGATTTCTTGTAGAACAAGTTCAGAGAATGGTATCCGGACAGGGGCGGACGGGTCACTCTTGCGACCCCCTACCGCTCTATAAATGACTGGTTGGTAAGTAACATAATTAGATGGGAAGATGCCCACGCGATGGTTGATCTTCCCAGTCCACCAGCCTTCGTCTCCTGATATGGCTGCGTCCTTAGACAGGACCTCCACCACGTCTCCTCGCCGCAGGCTGAGCTCGTCCTCCCCGCTGGCCTCGTAGTCAAACACCGCGGTCCAGAGCGAGCGGGGACACAAGGGGGCAGAGTGAGCCCAAGCCCCCGAGCTGGAGGACTCCGTCCAGACATGGTCTTGGAGGCTCAGGCGCCCCTCACCGTTTGGGAAAACGGCCTGGGGAACATCCATGTCTCGGTGCCTGCCGGAGCACCATAGAGTGCCGTGATGTCAAATCTAAGTAAACTAGTCCAGTGGTTGTATTCCACAATGACACGTGCACACAAAAAAGTTACTTAGATCCCCAGCTAGGTCACTTTATATCATTACTGGATCAGGTTAAATCCGGCTTAATAGAGGTTAAGAGACGCATCGCTTTGTTTGCACGTAAGCCAGATAACCAGTCTGGGAGTGCGAAGTGTCTCTGAAGCTGGGACATCAGCATTAGCCGGAATATTTGCGACGCTAATTCTTTAGTTGACTTTTTAGAGTAAATGCTACATTATCAGTCTGTCGATTTCAGCGCAACCAGAAGTACAAACTAATTGAACGTTTGAAAAAAATAATGGTAAACAACATACCAAACCGGGAAATTCCAGAGTTTTCAACCCGTGAGGCTACAGGTGCAAAGTACCTGCTCATCCCAAGCGAATGAATCAAGCTAAATATACACACGATTTATTTCACTGACTAAGATAAGTTGCTAATTAACTTGCGCGTTTACATGTATAAATCCTCCCCATAGACAGTCTCTGGCTAACTTAGTTGAAACACTTTACACGAGCGGGCTAAAGAGCGGTGCTAACGCGTTAGCTCTCTCTCCGAAGTTCACAAACTAGTAACTGCGGCTCCCAAAATTATGCCGTCGCCAAGGACACCTCGCGCGCGCACAGCAGTAAACGCAGCAGAGTCAGTCAAGTGCGCTTTTCAGTCATTCAACAGTACTCCAAAAAATTGACGGCTTTTCCCCTCTCGCGTCGATTCAAAGACCTTTTCAGAGAAGCCAAAACTTTGCTTGGTGAAGTCTATGAGAGAACCGCCATCGCTTGTCCGCTCCTCCGACTCGACTGACCCTAGAGGAGAGAAGGAAAAGGTGCAAATTGATTGGTTGCAGGAGTTCACGTGACACTCAAACAAAACTGGGAACTAGGAACTTTTCTTTTCTGCGGTGTTATGCTAGTATTTGAGATTTATAGGCAAATGGTTAAATCAGCCTGCTTTACCCTACACTTTATAACATACAGTTAGTAATAGGTTAATATAAAGGTATGCGCCTGATTACTCGATTGGTCTTGTTAAACATGTTTGTATATAGTTTAAAGGCATACACCTGTAATTTTACACTTAAATAAATATAAACAAACAAACATAAACAACATTCCCAAAAGCACATTCCAAATGCCTTATCTCATTATGATGAATATATTCGTGAATATATACGTGTATTTTTGTTACCTATACCATGCAGTAGGCATTCCCTATTACCAATAACTAATGCTTATTTTAGATGTGTCAGAAATATTTTTGAGAAACGTATATTTTATACATTTATATTTATATAATTTTAACGTTATTTGCCTGCTACCAATGAAGGTTGTTTATTAAGTCTATATATATATATATATATATATATATATATATATATATATATATAGTAAAGTTGAAGGAGCTGTCCTATACTTTTTTTTTATAAAAAAAAAAAATAAATAAACCTTGGTTGATTGTTAGGAAAGTCTGGCAAAGAAAAATCATGTTCAACGTGAGGCGTGTGACACTGTGTAGGCAATCCAAGCGATAGTAGACTTAGGCTGACGACACACAGGGCAACTTTTTGAGCAATGTTGCCGGGCAACTTTGGCTAATGTTGCCGCCAAAGAGCAATCAGGTGAGACCCAGGGCTGACGACTGATCTAAAGTATCCATATAGAAATTTGTTATCATTTCTTAATGGGAAAGTGCCCATGCAAAACAATGCTCAATAAAAGTTGCCTGGCACAATTGCTCAGAAAGTTGACCCATGTATCATCAGCCTTATTATAGGAGGGACCTTTCTTTATAAGGTAATTCATTTATTTATTAATATTTAATTTTTTTACAGTGTTTAAAAAAAAAAATCATTACCACAGGCTATAATGAAAAAGAAGTAGGATCGTAATGATAATAACAGTTGATACATGTGTTGAATATATTTACTTTGGCTATAAATATGTGGCTAGTGAATTGCCCTAATGTGGGACATTTTTCGCATTTCCGATTTCTGTGACATATTGCGATGTGTAACCAAAACAATAAATCCACAACTAATATTATATATAAAAAAAAAAAAAACAGGATGTGTCCCCAGCTTTATTAAGTTTCACTGGCATTCATGTATTTATGGGTTAGCTACAAACACGAAACCTTAAGTGTCCCACATTAGGCAGTGTCCCACTTTAGGGCAATTCACCCCTGTCACAGGTCCCCCTTAAAACTTTTGTCTTTTTCTTCTTTTTACAATTCTCCAATGCTATTTTTCTCAGGCGATCTGAGAAGAGTGAATAGTGTAAGCCATCCCACTTTGATTGCTGATATATATATATATATATATATATATATATATATATATATATATATATATATATTGCTTTTCAAATAAAATAGTGGTTTCATTTTAATATGTTGCAGGATCATTTATTGGTAATAAATAATTGATGAATAATATTGATGGTAATAAATTATTAAATAATGTTTTAATTAGTAAAACAATGCTTGGTTTTGAAGCTGCAGTTGCTTAGTTGTCTCACGAGAGTTGGCACCAGTGGAGGGGGCGCGCGTCGCGCTCAGCAGCAGAGCTTCACTTTGAATCAGTCCTTTCCACTCTCCTCTCTCTCCTCTCCGCTCATTTGAAGCTGGCGCAGGACGATGCTGCTAGGCGCCTTTCACCGCACAAAATGAATCCCCTTATGCTTGGAAATAAGCAACCAATGCGTGGACGATGAAAAAGAAAGTTAAATGGCTTCGAGGAAGGATGTAGATTGCAGCTTCTGCAAATATGTAATCGCGCGCAGGGGCGTCGAGTCGAGGACGGCAGCGGGGAGTCTGTGCTTCACTGACCGGCGGATCATGATCCAGAGCAGAATAAATTCAACAATTCATTTCACCGGCATTTATGGATGTTTTTGCTCATGCTTCCATTATCTCTTTATTTGGTGAGTGATACAATGCCGCAGACCACCGATATGTGTTTTGCAAATATGAATCATTCAGCTGCAGAAACCTTATACAAAACATTTTTGTTGTTTGTTTGGTGCTAGCAATTTCGCATTTTTCTTCTGTACAGGTGATGAACGCATGGCAGACTGCATGTGTCAAAGCACTGTTTTGTATTTACAGTAGAAAATATGCAAATATGTCAGTGGTCAAGAAATTACAAAAAAGAGATGATAATTATAATAATAACAAACCCACACATCTAAAATGATATCTCATAGCTGATTTATCTATCTTAAATGTGCCTCTTCCTTCGCCAGGCTCTTCCACCCACCACTACTACCCTCAGCATCTACTGCACCTCAGTGACAGTTTTCTTCATTGTCATTAAGATTATTACCTATTATTATCACCTCCATCTGATGTTTGATCAGGGCGACATTATAGCCCAGAATAGTGTGGCTGACATTAGCAAATGTGTAGACAAGAAAAGCAATGCATCTAATTCCTGTCTTCCATTGGTAAGATCCAAAATCATTTGTGCCATATTTAGATTTATTTGTCTTGTGACCAGGCTAAAGTCTGAATCATTTTAATCTACAGGAAGAGCAGCACAGTTCCTGACAGTGTTGCCATATCTGTATTGACCCAAAACAGGCCAAGTTCAGTAATAAAAGTGCTAAAAGTAATAAAACAGCCTGAAACAGACCCTGGACTGATTGGAGTGAGTAATATTTTCATAAAACTATGTACCATAATTATTTACACTAACAGCAACATATGTATTTTATGTATTTATTACATATGTATTTACAGAATGTCACAAATATGTTTATAGTAATTAGTATAACAGTAACACATAAGCAGCATAACTGCTTTGTTACCCTGCTTTAAAAAACTGTGAAGGAGTGTCCAACATCTGATGAGCTGAAGAATATATAGGGTAGGTACCAGCTTTAATGATATGAATGGCCTGGTTTCACTGCAGTGCATGAGGTCCTCACAATTCTTGGAACATGCTTTGCAGATATATCACTGTAGGTTTCTGTCACAGAGCCTTGCATATGAACTGAGGAATAACTTAACTACTTTCTATCTTGCCTCAGTTGCATGCATGCTGAGTGTGATATCCTGCCAGGACCTATCAAAAAGAGCTGTCAGACATCTTTGTCAGACTGCCCAAGCACAGAATTACACTTACATTGTGAGTCTCTGACTGCATCTAAAACACAGAGACATGCTTTAGAAAATGTTATTTAATTTTATGAGAAAGTGTAAGTTGTTCATGTGACATACTAAGTTTAGATATTAAAAAATAATGTAATTTTATTTTTTTAAAAAACTAAGAACTGATCAGATCAGATCAGATCAGATTAACTTTGGTTTGGGGTTTTATTCATTTTTCACCCAAAAATCTTTAAAAGCCCAAATAAATAAAATAAAATAATAATAATCACTGACTGTCATTCATTGAAAGTCCTGGTCACCAAAACTTAGAAGATCCAAAAATGTTATAAAAAGCCTTGTGCATGCATCATATGTTAGAACAAAAACATGTTCAAGCTTCTGTGTTTTCTAAATGTTATATGTGTGTCAATCATTAATTAGATGTAAAATCTATTCCTTGACTCCTTGGACGTTTTGGATACTTGGACTTTCAATGAAGAATCAGAAACCTTTAGTAACCAGTTGTTCAGTTTGAGTAAACATTTTAATTTGTGTCTCAAAGATTAACTGAAGTCTTATGTAACAAAATAATTTTACAATTTTTGGTTTAGTTGTCTATTTGACATTATAAACGTGCTGTTTGTATACTGACTGGCTTTTACAGGTCAGAGTGATGAAAGATCTAGGCCAGAGGCGGAGGAGCGACTCACCCCTGAGGATGTGTTCAGTCCCAACACTGACGAGTCTGCCCCACTCCTGCAGGGAGAGCAGATTCCTTCAGCCCACAGGGATAATGCTGAGGATGATCAACCACCTTCCCCTGTGAATGAAGAAGACAGTGTAGAGGAAAAGACAAACCCCCAACAACAATAATACCTCTCTACAAATCACACGAGATGCCAACGATGGAGAATTGCCTGAGGAGAATTATTGCTCAGATGAAATTGCTGTGGTGCTTGTTGACAACTCGAGTCCCTCGGCCCACCTGGACAAGAGTGATACGGTTAAGATCCTTATCACAATGAGCTGTGACCCACAGACGGCAGCTGAAAACTGAATGAGTCCGTCAAACAGCGCATCTTAGAGTCAGCTCAGTCCAACCAGGGAGAATACTGTCCTGTTAAAATTCCTGTCATCACCTTCGATTTGCCTCACGAAGTGGAGGAACCCTCTGCAGGTGATGAAAAAGAAGATACACCTTTTGCAGGAGAGAGCTCTGTTCAGGACAAGTCCGAACATCTGACATTGCTCAGGAATACAAAGAATTTGGGATCAATGAACTTGAGATGCCCAATCTGAGCCCCCAAGTGAGCAATAACATTGCTAAGGGACTCGGTATCGTTAATAGATGAGATGCTATCCTCATTAGCCATAGAGCTAAAGATAAGCTCAGTACAATCTGCCATGTTTTACGAGGCCATAAGCAACTATTGATACCAGTCTAGTGATATGTCACACGAGCGACCCCGCCTGGAGAAGAGCAGTACTGTCCAGTCGAGACACCCTGCTCACGCTCAGACACATGATGGATGATTACGAGATCATCATGCTGTACAAACGACATCTCAGCTTCAAAGTAATAAAGGCAAGAGAGAAAAACTATTTTATATATCTAAAACTATATATTATTAGATACATATAAAACACCAAGAGAGTAACGTTTGGAGTAACATTTTATTAATTCATAAGTTTATTCAGAAAGTACACGTATCTAAAGTGGCAATAAAGGCATTTATAATGTATACAACAGAAGCAAAACTCTTTTTTGCATTCAGATAAATACAGAATGTGTGTGAGGGCTGTGGGCTGATCAGCAGCAGGAGCTCATCTTCCTCTGGAACCGTAATCCTGAGCCTGGAAGCATCCAGAACTCAAAGCATGCTCTGTGAAACATGATCAACTCTTCCTGCGACCAGCCCCTGGGTTACCCCATGTTTGTGGCCCCACTCACCACCTCCTATAATTAATTCACACAAAAATGAAAATTTGCAGAAAATGTACCTACCCTCAGGCCATCTAAGATGTAGATGGGTTTGTTTCATCAGGCCATCTAAGATGTAGATGGGTTTGTTTCTTCATCTGAATAGATTTAGTGAATAGATTTTTTAGATTAGAATTTAACCCATCCAAAGTGCACACACACACACCATGAACACACACCCGGAGCAGTGGGCAGCCATTTATTCTGCGGCACCCAGGGAGCAGTTGGGGGTTCGGTGCATTGCTCAAGGGCACCTCAGTCACGGTATTACCGGCCTGAGACTCAAACCCACAACCTTAGGGTTAGGAGTCAAACTCTCACCCCATTAGGCCATGACTTCCCCACTACATATTTAGAGAAATTTAGCATTATATCACTTATCTACTGTACCAATGAATCCTCTGCAGTGAATGGGTGCCATGAGAATGAGATTCCAAACAGCTGATAAATGCCTAGTTATAACTCACAAGTAATCCACATCCAATCCAATCCATCAGTTAACTTCTTAAAGTGAAAAGCTGTGTTTTTTTTAGAAACAAATCCACCAAGGCGTTTTTAAACTTACAAATGTTGCTTCCAGCCAAAGTATGAGTACTCTATCCGTTAAGCTTTTTTCAGTCATAAAAATCGGTCTAGCCTGAATCAGAAGAGAAATATGCAGAAATCAAGCTAAAACAGTTTTAAAAAGTTCTAAACAAGTCTGTTGGTGGATTTTGATGTGAGCGGACAACGGGGAGGAAGTATTACTATGGATTATGGACTCATATTTTGGCCAAAAGCGATGGTTTAAAGTTCAAATGCCTTGATGATGGATTTATTAAAAACACAAAGCTCACAAGACATTAACTGATGGACTGGAGTTGTGTGGATTACTTGTGAATTATTGTGATGTTTTAATTAGCTGTTTGAACATTTTTGGGTTAACTATTCCTTTAACAGGCCTTCTCTGTTTCTAGGGAGAGGAAAGATAACTTTACCAGCTGTAACAGTGGCATGAACATGGAGGATGTGGATTGTGCTGGTTCCTCCTTAAGTCAGAATCATAACTCTGCCACATCCCAGAGCCGAAGCCTTTTTCACGGCCGCCAAAGCAGCTCCCAGTCCAGACACCACGGAGTTCAGAACATACTATATGAATCTGTACAGTTTTACAGTCCTAAAGTCTGTAAGAAAATTAACATATTAGTTAATATCAAATGGTATTTTCCCCACAGCTCACCGGGAGTATCGCAGTCACCCAGTGCAACCTCAGGGCCAACGGCCCCCTGTCACCAGCTGATCGAGTCCCATCCTGGACAGCCAGCACGGCTCCAACAGCCAGCTGTCCTTCAACACCTCCTCCATTGCCTCCGTCTTTTCCCAGGTGCCTCGTTTATCCACAACAGGGCCTCTGGCTCCAGCCAGGCGTCTTCCTCCAGCTCCACACTGAGCCTGCTGTTGGCAAGCGGAGCTGCTCCAGCGGCTTGGTCATCTCGGGCCTCTCTGCAGCTGAGAGGGGGAACACCAGAGATACGCAGTCCTCAAGTTCTGACAACATCGTCCTAGGCCCGTCCTGTCACTCGAGTCATGCAATGCAGGTGATATGATGTCTTTGAGGTGTTTTTACAATGATTTACAAAAAAAAAATTGTTGTTAAAGTATCTTCAAGAAACAGACCGTTAGTAGCCTCCAGGTGAAATACAGAGGGTTTTTATAAAATTTCATCACATGCTAATTTCCCATTTTAAGGTTTTTATAGTCAAACTAGACATATGAAGCAGAGGCTAGTAAAAAAAAAAAAAAAAAAAAAAAACACTTCAAAATTATTTATAACTTTGAAAAAAAGGATATTTATAACACTTCACACTATAACATTTCAGATTAATCATTCAGATTGATCACATTAATTTGCAGTGTTCTTTCATTTCTTTGCCTAATTTAACTCTGAAAATGTGTGCACCCAGGGTCCCAAAATGAATTTCAATTGAAAAAAATAATAATAATTGTACCAGACAGTAAATATTTCATATCCACCGTCCATCTGCATTTAAAAAAATTTTTATTTCTTATTATTAAGTAATGTACCTGCGTCCCTAAAAAGATCATTATTTGACATTTGTAATAAACAGTAATGAGCTAGTGTCAGTTTCATATTTTTGTTTGCATCGATTAATTTTTATAATAAACTACTATTCACAAGTTTGTGGTCAGTTTTTAATTACATTTTTAAGAAATTAATACTTATTCAGAAATGATGAATTTAAATAATAAAAAGTGACAGTAAAAGACATTTATAATGTTACAAAAGGTTTCTGAAGCATCACGTGACACTGAAGATTGGAGTAATGGCTGCCAAAAATTCAGCTTTACCATCACAAATTACATTTTCAAATGTATTAAAATAGAAAACAGTTATTTCAAATTGTACAAATATTTCACAGTATCACTGGTTCTACTTTAATCAAATAAATGAGACATAAGAAACTTCTTTCAAAAACATTTAAATATCTTACTGACCCAAAACCTTTGAGTGGTAGATATAACTATAGTCTGGGGTTAAAACAGTTGAGAAAAAATATTTTCTTTAGTAGGGTTTCTCATCTTTTTTTTAGATCATTTTGGAGCCTGAATGCACCTAATCACCTCTTTTTTTCCTCTTTCAACCCATTTTTATTTTTATATTTAATGTCTATTTTATATCACAAATAAGCAGCAGTGGACATCAGAGGCGTAGGAGAGCATAGATGCTCCACCATTGCCACAGAACCCAAGGGTCCACAGCTCTAAGCCCTCAAGTCATGTACATTACAGATGTATTTTTGAAAAACTAAAAATCTGCCATGAGTACAAATGTAAGTATAAGGGAAAAGACCCCCCCCCCCCCCCCCCCCAAAAAAAAAAAAAAAATGACCAGGCTATAAAAAAAGATTTATGAGAGTGTATATATACACACTCATGCTGTATATGTTTTTAAAATGTCACAGCTTACACTCTTAACATTAGTCAGTCAAGCATTATAATATGATATCTGGATTATCAAGCACTATTTAATGATAGAACTTTAGTAATTATAATTAACTTGGTAACCATGTATGAATGTGTAGACATTTTAACTGAATTTAGGACTGGTGGTGGTGCTTTGTTGGTCCTTCAGTGTTCCTGCACTAAGGATTAACGAGCTGCTGGATTCATGAATATTAATCAGGCTGTGTCCATTCACGGGAACTGATTTGCTGAAATCAAAACAGGGACGATAGTAACTGAGCCCCAGCCAATGAGACTTCCGTTTGCGCATAAGTTCTGGCCACTTCGCACATGAGAGGAAGCGTGAGGTGTGCGCCTTCACACAAGAGACTTAGGTCTCTGCAGAGCAACAGTGGGTGTTTATCACCATGTGGGTGTTTTCAAACTGCTGGGTGTTTCTGAATCATGCAATCTATATGATCCCCCTTACCCAACCCCACCCCTAAACCTAACGTCACTATTACATCAACCAATCAGGTCTCATGATCTTGTAACTCCCATTACTTTCCTGCAGAGACCTATACTTGGAGTTTAAGGTACACTATTAATGCGTTCTCGACATTTGTCAGTAAAATAATGCCATAGATACACAAACACAAACAAATCGTTTGACAGAGAGTGAAACTCTGAAGTGCTCAGTCAGAGAGTGTTTGGCAAGTGATAATATATCTGTTCTAAACCTTTACTCAGCCTCCAACTCAAACACTGGCGAGTAAATTCTGAGAATTTATTAGCCACTGGCTTATATTAGACATCATTCAATCGCATATACGAGTGATTTACTCACAATGTAGAGGGTTGGCAAAAGCTTGTTACTATCTCTGAGATTAAATGGTGGAATCTGATGGCTACAAGTATTTACATTTGCACTTTGATTGCGTGCACTTCATGAACACCATCACTGACAGCACAGATTATTTTTATACTGTTGCCTAAGTAATGTAAGATCACGTAACTAAAGAAAGTGTCAGGGATGTTACACAGTACTTTACTTGCACAGTGCTGTTTTGAAACATGTTATGATCCAGACGTGTCATTGGTATATATTAACATACAAGCACTACAAGGATTCTGAACTGGTTACTGATGCATTAAAAGCAGTGACAAGAAAAATGTTATTTCTCTAGATGAACTAAAAAAACAACAACAACCAAAAATGGCCGTGTTCACTCTTTGAAACGTCATATGCACTTTTTCCTCTGATGTCTCACCATTAATGAGATGATGAATTGACCCATGGACGATTGTTGTAAATGATCTTTACATCCCTGAGTATGGCAAGCTCAAATTTATTCAATAATTCTTCCAAGAACTAAAATGAGGATGGAGGAATTTCATGGATCTGGAAATATAGTTGATAAAAGCAAAATGCGCATTTATACTATGGGAAACAAGGGGCTTCCAGTATATTTATTATGTGATGGGGTATAATGCTCCCATAAATAGGGAGATCCACTACCATGAACACAATTTGAATAAAAAAAGTTTTAAAAGAATCTGAATTTTGTCCTTTTTCATTTTATTATATATATATATATATATGTGTGTGTGTGTGTGTATGTATGTGTTTTACCATCACATCTGACAGATGTTTTTCTCATGAGCCGTTTTTATCTAAAATCTTATGATTAAATCATTAAAAATTGTTGTAAATAAATAGACATTGTTCCTATGTATGAATGTCTTTCCCAAAGCAATATTTTAATTATTAATTATTACTATTTCATTTTAATTGATGAGAACAAATGATCATCCTTTATTTTGTGTTATTTCATATAGTTTTGATGATTTAACTATTACTCAAAACATGGAAAATATTAATAATAGTTGTCTCCAAGCTGTTTTGTATTTTATCAAATCTTTTGCTGGATTTGGAAAGATTTACTAGTCTAAAACCAATGTTTCTTTTTATGTTATAAAATGAATATAACTAGCATTTTGAACACCCATTTAGAAACCAAACAAAACACATTTAACATTATAATTAAAACGTGTCAATGACTTTAAACTTATCATTGAAAATTATGATTTCCTTTTTTTTCCTAATAACATGTTTCAGCTGTTTTACAAGACCAATCAGTTTGTGTCAGTCTGCTGTTAATGAGCGCAAAACTTTACCTTACGCTATTATAAAGTGGAGTTCACAGAATAGATATGATACCCATGACTTTTTGAGGAATTTGTGTCTGGACAGTTTGTCTTCATAAATCTAAGTGTTTGTTTAATAATTTTGGCACATTATGCGACCGTTCCAGAAAATACAGGAATGCCGGTACTTTCAATGCACTTCAGAGATTTATAATATTGTTGTCTGGGGAGTAAAGACAAAAATAGTTAAACACATTGCAACCAAAAAAAAAAAAAAAAAAAAAGAATTTAAGTGAATAGCCTGATGTGGAGATCTTCCAAAAGGAACCATCAGAGCTCATAGGAATCCTCCAAGGAGAATGTGATAAGACTTTAGTACAGTTCTCATGCATGTTAGTAGCTAAAGTCAATTATTTGTCATGTCATTCCTGTGATCTATGCGTTTAAACAAATGTTAAACCACTATTGCTACAATGTCAGGAGATGCTTTCAGTTTAAACTTTGCACAAGCCATCGCAGACTAAGAGGTGAATATAAAATCACTTTTCACAAATGACACTGCTATTTTGCCATTTAGTACAGTATGTTACCATGTGTTAGACAGACAGAAGCAGCCCCATATTGGTCATATAAGTCACTTTATTTGATGTCTACAAATACATTTGTTCTCTGTTTTTATATTGTTCATGCAGGAGTACATGTGATCGGAATGATGCCCATCCGCCTGGGCTCAATTGTTAATAAACAAGTACTGGCTTTCCTGAACTTAACCGCATCAATTTACAGTAAACTATTTTCATTACTATAAGTCGAATTTCAGTCATTTTACCAAAGTTTTGAGAGTTCAGCACAGAATACCATATTTAAATATGATCACTTATAAAGAAACTTCAAATATTTCCAATATATATGTCCATTTCTAAAACTCCTCCTAGAGATTCAGTGTTACTGTCGCCAGATTGCAGTACTTCTATATATACTTGTACAGTATTGTGTTGACTAAGCTATTTTAAATAGCAAATGCATGCCAAATATAAAAGACCATTTTTTTCTTTTATGAGTTATAATCTACAAAGGCTTTATAGTTGTTCCTCCGGTATTAAAAACAAGACAAATATGATTGAATGCTCATTTTAAAAGAGTTTATATTAAAATAGGTGATTTATTAGGACTCGCATCATGGCACAGCTCTAAAGAACGCCTTCAGTGAAGGCCTGATCTGTGTCTGATCTTAGGAGAAACAAAACAGGTCAAGTCTGTATTGCGTAAGAAAGAAAATATTGTGACAATGGGACGAAAGATTTGTTATTTCATGATTTAACACATAATAAGCACCAAACACTTGTATAATCACAACTTGTAATCAAGATGATGATGGGTTAAAAGAATAATGTTGTTGTTTTGAGCAGAGGACAATGACACAAGCTGAAAGGCTAAAAATGCTGAAATACTATCAGTTCACACTTATTTGCAATGATCTTGCCTTTAACATTTTCCTTCCTTTAACATTTTACAGTGTGCATCATGCATTCAGTCCTAGAGAAGAGCACAGGCTTTTAAAAGACAAACATCTTCTCTTGGGATAATAGCTATAAATCATAGATCATGGCCTAAACATTCAAGGCACTTCGGGGTGACTGTGATAAACTGTGATACAGAAGTCAGTTTGGCTCCAGAGTCTATATGAAAGATGCCATGAAATTATAGCAGTTGATAATTCTTCATTGTCATCACAACATAAATGTACACAGGGCTTCTATGTCCCTTATAACATTTTTTAAATCGCATTGAAATTTTGACAATTGCAACTGGCAGCTTGTTTGTGTTATTGGAGCAGCTAAACTATGTTTTGTTAAAATATATATCAAGTTAATAAATTTGTGATACACAATATTTTAGCAATAAGATGTCGAAATTAAATAATTTAGTATTTAGTATAATTTATCTTGAAAACGACTGGAATGTAATTGTGAACTGATATAAAGACAACACTTTTAGTAACACCACAATAAATGAAGTATGAATTATGATTTAAAAGTCAGGCAACAGATTTTTAATGAAAAATGTTACCTGATCTCTTTCCAGTTCCATGTGATAGTGAAAAAAGACTTAATGAAATAAAAGCTGATGTATGAAGCCTTTCACCTTGCAATATTCATATATATTCATAGGGTCATTCAAATTCAGTTTACCCTAATTCAGGTTACCATACATGACCCTTCAAATCAATGGCACTGATGAATGTAAAGAGCATATTTCATGTGCTTACAATGAATAATTGTGAAGCATGTAGCACACTAGTAATGCTATCGATCAAGTACTACTCAGTGCTGTTAACACTTTTTCTGTAATTACAGCAATCCGTATATATATATCACATAACGCAAGCATATGCTCTAACAGTTACTGGAATAAATGAGAAATTTTCTTTAAACAGCAAATGTGTCTTTGCTTGGGCATAAATTATCAATCTTTTGTTAAAACAGGATGAAAAGCAACATAACTAAAGTATAAGAAGTTTAATCTATAAGAATGAGTTAAAATTTACTCCCTAAAAAGCACCTGTGGCTCTAAACCAAGTCAAGACAATCGAAATGTGTGCACGCTACGTTGTTTTTCAAGGCTCGCTCTTCTATATCAAGCATATGGAGAGAACAGAACCAAGAGGTAGATATTCTTGTTCGTGAAAAGCGTGTTTAAAGTGCCCTAAGTAGCCCCTCAACCTTTGCAAAAAAAGACTGAAGCACCCTTAAAAACAAGAATAGACACTTGCTTCATCCACAAATAATTCAATTACTTCCCTCCTGCCTAGTGCGGCTCCAAAGCCCAGAGTTTTCCATCACTTGAACAAATAAACTTTAGCATGCACAGTACCTTACATTCAATATGCAGTTTACATCAATAGTGAACTGTCAACCCACAGTAGATACAACACAGATTTATTTCAGTCTTAATCGAGTAGCTTTTTTCATCAAGAAGGATATATTATATATATATATAAAACCAGTTATATATACTATGTAAACCAGTGTTCCACCCAATTTCAGGAAAACATTCCTCAGTCACTAATTATTCCAATATGACAATTAAGATATTTGCATAGGCAATATGGGATTAGCCCTTAAATAGTATGTTTCCTGAATTCTTTGTGAGTATATATCAGAATTATGCTGAAAGGAATTCAACAAACAAACCAAATGCTACTCTTCTTAGTAAACCCTCGGTATAGATCTGTTACAGTATTAGGCTTCAAGTAGATCAAAATAAACATTAACAACTAGATGAGGAAAAAACTGAAGAAGCATAACGAGAGGTAGTGGAAATCCAATTAAAACGAGACCTCGTCCATGTGGACGGACGGCGCTCCTATAATCACATGGCACAGGGTCCACTTCTTTTGCTTAGAAAAGGAGCCTTTTGGCAAGAAAGAATATTTTTCTTAGTCAAACCATGCTTATAAAATCATTATCAACAGCTGTTAGCCATCACTGTGACAGCCATCAAGTGAAAAACTCCTGAACTCTCGAAATCGGATCAAACATTAGCAGCAAAAATGAAGTTGAGGCATTGAAATAAAACAGATAACTACTCTCAAAATGATGGTTTACTGTAAATGGGACCAAATGGGACATTGCACGCTCTTGTATAATCTGCAATCTAATTAATAATGGGGTGAAAATATTTTTTTGTCATTTACAGAATGATACTTTGATAAATACCTTTTGTCTGTGATACTGATAGTTTTTTATGACGTTTATAGTTTTTATTCAATGATTCAGTCTGCAGTAAAATACAGTATCATAATACTGCACCAATTTCCATTCTTTATTTCCCTCCAATTTTTTTTGTCAATAATAAGAACTTATACCTTTGAGTGATACACTTCAGAGGTACAGTATGATACAAATTTCTCATCACTTAAATGAACACATCATGATTATCTTCCTTTTTCTTCTTTATTTGTCCATATCTGCTTTAAAGTGACCCATTAAAAATAATAATATATTCACTTTGTTTCCTGTCTAGTAGTTTCAATGACCTCTATGATGTGGGACGTCCTGGATCACTGACGTGTACAGACTGAAGTAGTCATGCAGTCACATTATTTTCCATTGACATTTATCAGTAAGTGTGTGTCAATTTCGTCAACCTCTGATTCCCCCCCTCAAAGATAGTTTGGTAAATGTCTATGAGTCTTTTTTTTTTTTTTTTAAGAGCAAAACAATTTTTATTTATTGCTCATTTCTTTAATGACATAACTTTTTTCTTTTAAAACAAACAATAAAAATGTAATCATTTTGTTTAAGAAACGTGGGAAAGCCAAGCTTCCCATGTTGGTTCGCCGCTTCAGTAAGTAAACTACTAGGTAACACCTATCCGGTTTCTAAAACAGCATAAATGAAGGACCTCCTCACATTGACTGATGCTCAAACACACAAATACTTCAAAGAAGGATAGCTATGCACTCTGAAAAGTGCCAAAGGTCTTCATTTTAATGTGGTAAACCTGCAGAGTGAATGGCACTTAACTCTCAGAGCACCAGTAAGAAAGCCCAACAACAACACAAAACGATCATTCATTGGCACAAGAGTTCAGGGAAAATTCCACTTTGAGGTTGGGTATGGTGACCAAAAAACGTTGGTTTAAATGCAATGCACTCTTGAATTACTCCGCTAAAAGGTGAGAAAGTGGTTTAACACACCAGTATTTTAAATATCGTGTTTTCATGCACTGGCTGCTGCGATTGCAATAGCACAATAAACGTCTAGAAAATAGAACAAGTTTGAATCCAGCAACACGGAGCTGAAAAGCTGTCATTCTTAAGGGACTCACGTCTAAACCTCTAAAGGAAATCATCTTTCATAAGCTTCCTGCAGAGGTTCACATCCTATCTGGGTGGAGTATTGCAATGTGTACAGTACATGACACAACAGAAGTAACGCATGCTGGAAAAAAAAGTATCGTAAAAAAGACTGACTTGTTTTTCGTTTTTCAATGACCTGCGCTTTTCCGAGGCGTGAGAATGAGCGCTCCTCGAAGACAGAGAAACGTTTCCCTGTTGGATCCGACTCGGTCGCACCACCTCATCGAGCAGGTCTCGGCGATCACAGTTATTTGATATAGATCTAGTGTAACTCTCAAAAACAAGGCATAGTGTTCACTACACTTTTGTTTAATAAAATACATTTCTTTAATGTGTAAGACAATTCGAAGCTCTTTTAAGAACCTCCAGAACGTTGGTGAGTGATTTTCAAGCAATTCTCGGTCAATCCAGCGAAGCTTACAGCCCATGACATACAGTACCTGTGCTTCTCTCTGTTAGTTACAGACTGGGAGGGGCTTACACAATAAACTGTGTCGTCACCAGCATCAGCAGCTTTTGTGCCCTTACTCATTGTCGAGGCATTGTGATTTTTGCAGAGAGAAAGAAATGTTCATGATTCATTTAGCTGCCCAATCACAACACTAGCTAGCCCTTATGTTTCCCAGTTAAAGAACTGTCGACACGCAAAGAAAGAGTTTGGACGGCAAGACGGCGATTACGCTTCCCAGCTTCTCTTTTACAAAACAATTGGCACAGCTAATTTTCCCTTCTCTTACGAGAGCTTTACAATGTTCTCTCCCCATGACAGCATAAAAAAAAAAAACATTGTAGTCTGGGGCTTAAATGTCAAACTGGAGTAAATTCCATAACCTTGTTTCATGCAAAGGTTTTCTAGTTTAACATCTACCGCTTATCCATTTGTTTTTTGATGTTCTTTAAAAAATATTAATAACACTTTTCAGCTGTCCTCAGATATGGGAGGCATAAAAGATGGAAAGGATCAGGTAGAAAGAACATAGAGAGATAAAGAGAACACGTGAGCTAAACAGGAATAGAAAGGACATTTGAGGAGTCAAAAGAGACAAAACAGGAGGATGAAAAAAAAGACAAGGAAGTTGAGAGTAGGAAGTACGGATCTGTCAGTTTTCCTACACGTTTTCTCTGTGTCACGGTTGCCTGAGCAGCTCATATTGGCACTTAAACAGAACTGAACTTCAGGGTCACTAGTGGATGCTCAGAATTGCTTAACTACTCACTCTTGAAATAAGAAACATCACACCTTTCAAGAGTGGCACCTTGGGGCTTTTTTGTCACAAATGTTCTTGCTGAAACCTAGGTGTCTAAGCAGGCCCTCTTGCTGTTAAGGAGATCCCTGTAAACAGATGAGTTGAGAAATCGGGGGAAGGAGTCTCTGTGCATGAGGGTGTAGATCTGAAGCTGGGCCTCCTCATACATCGTACCGCTGGGTTCGTCCAGGCTTTGGTTGATGACTTCCCTCACCCGTGAATCCAAGCTGACCTGCCGACCGACAACAAACATAAAGATCAACAACTTTACATAAAGATCTAAAAACACTGCTTATATTTAATTTAGACCACTTAGAGAATTTTTTGTTTTTAAATTTCCATTTTAATGAGAACAACTTCGATCTTCGAAGAACAACAATCTTCAAGCTTTGTGTGAAATATTGTATGCAAAAATTTATTTATTTTTTAATTCAGACTGTAATGTATTTTTTTTTAATTGAAGAAAACATGCAACAACAAAAAAGATGTACAGCAAAAAAACCTTTGAACAACATCACAAATCACATCTGGTGATGGATGAGGAGACCCCCCCTCACAATACGTTTCCATCCACCTATTTTTATGCGCATTTTGGATCATCGCGTAAAAAACCACTGGATGGAAACGGTGAGATGTGCATAAATTCTAAAAATGCGCATAAAAAACGTATGCGCACAACTGAGTAGGATAAATTTCTTGTCCGATAAGAAAAAATGTGCATAAACTATGATGGAAACACATTTACTGAATAAATTCCACCATGCGCATTGAAAAAGTCATGTGACTTTGCAATATGAGAACAACTTGACTAACCAGTGGACCGATCTCGTTCATAGCATCTATATGTTGTTTCGTTGTTCTGAAATGTCTGAGCAAATTATTTAGTGCCAGTTTATCAGGAAGTGACGATTTTGTTCTCTATCTCATTGGACAGAAATGGTGCTTTATTCGCAAATGTTTTATGCGATATTTCAGTTTTGCGCATAAGTTCAATTTGCATCTTTGGATGGAAACATAGATAAAGAAAAGTGTGATGAGTGCTTAGAAAAGTGCTATATAAATGTAATAAATAATTATTATTATTATCTTTAGCAAACATTAAATCATATTTTTATTGAGAGATGGCATAAAAAATATAAAAAGAATGCAAAAAAAGCTTATCTTAAATATGAATATCAATGAACAATCATTATCTTAAAGCTTTGCATTAAATATTGTACAGAAAAAAAAATCAGCACAATGTTGCTCCAAGGGGAAAAAACTCAGCAAAACAGAAGCTTAATGCTTGTCATCTGACTAAAGTTGTATATAGGAAAAAACACACCCATATGCACCCAATAATAATAAAAGCTAGTTTTAAAACTATTCAGAGACTGCTCCTGCACAAAAATGCTTGAGAATATCTTTTGTTTTGGTCATTTTTAGATGAATTATGAATTTAATAAGACTATCTTATATTTCTGAATGTATTGCAGCCACAGACAGCATTGTTTATTCGTACGCACACTGTATTCTAACCTCTTTTGGCGAAAGAATGGAGACGTAGTCTTCATAAATGATCCTGGCTTTTTCATCGATAGCAGATGAGTTGGTTTCTTTCTTCAGTTCCTCACAGGCCATCCAGAACATCAGGTTCTCTTCGCTGTACTCGGACCGCAAGAACTCCCGGAAAACATCCCTCCCCTCTGGAGAGCGCATCATCATCTCAAAGCTCCGTGACCAGGCAATCACCTCATCCAGTGTGGGATGCCTTCAAATGGGAGACAATGAAAATAAGCAGGAACCACCCATACAAAATAACTTTACTTCAGCTGTCAGTAAATAAAGCGCAAGTAAATGGAATAAAAAGGCACTCGATTAGAAAAGGACTTGGGAACAAACTTTGTGAGATTTTTTGATAATTTCATTTAAGATGGTTAACAAAATTGCAGTTCCATCTTAAGAAAATGTTACTCATTATAACAGGATATATATAGATATATATATATCTATATATCTTTATAACAGACTCACTGTTCCTCTGTCGCTTCTATGCTATCCATCTTTGTACATGTTTGCCTCTCTGAGCGTTCCCTTCTGTCTTCATTCCTAGGGTGAGAAGAGAAGTGTTAGACACAGCAAAGTCTCTGTGGCATTTGAAACATATTGCGTTGATCATCATGCAAGGTTATACAGCTATGGTAAAACTAGAGACTGGAAACTAACAAGTGCTATTCCAGTACATAACCATTCATGGAAAAAACACATTTTTCTTTTGGAATAAAAGATTATATAAAATGTAAACATATTATAACCTATGGCAGTGGTTATCAAACATTTGAATGGCCCAAACGTTAAAGTTGTAATAAAAAAAAGATTTACTAGAAAATACTATTTCAGTTGTTCTACGCCAAAACTTCTAATTTAATTCAGTGTTACTTGGAAAAACTTATCTAAACATAATACAAGTACTAAAGTACTACAAGTACTAAATACTAAAATTCCTCCTCTAGTCTAAAAAGAGCATTTATTGAAACTAAGCTACAAATTACAAGTGAACACCCACTGTGTTTCTCAATCCAAGTTTCTGTAGAGCAAGTATAATTGTGTTTGTTAGCCATGGGGTTCGACAAGCTGACAAGACTCTAAATATATAACGTACTACACAGCCGTTTTGCATGTGATGTGGGACAGAAATAGCCATTTACTGAGCAGATAATGGCAGTGTGTAGTGGGGGGATGGCTGTGGAAACCCGAGGTTACTGAGCAGGGTTTGTACTGCCTCCTCAATGTTTTCTTTATTTCATGCAATATTTGTATTTATTCATGTTATTTATAGTCCCCCTGCAAGCTGTGTTATAGCCTTTCCAATCTTTCTTTGTTCAATGGCCCAGCCTCAAACTTAAACTGCTTTTTTTTCTCTTCATATTTTTACAAGCTAATTTAACCCTTTAAGGAACACTTATTCTATTTTTTTTTAAAGAGTAAAAACAGCCTGAATTTGTTTCTAATAATAAATAAATAAATAAAAACACACGATGTGTTTGTTTGTAGATAAAATTACAATTTTTATTAAATTTAAAAATAAAATAGGGGGACAGCTGATGAAAATGAATTCTACAAGAAAGGTAACTTACTATAAAAGGGTTGAAGCTTAATGTGCTTCACTGAACTGAAATTTAAACTTAAATTTAAAGATAAATTAAGTGTTTTAAAGGCTTCAAACTGAACATCTCATGGCTCAATTATGTACTATCCTCCATTACAGTCACATGCCCCTCGGATGGCCAACTCCAGTAGTTTGGCCTTCTTGATCTTTGGCCTTCTTGATCTTTGGCCTTGGCTAAACCAGTTGGCCACACTCTATCTAGTAGCAAAATATTCCAGACTTGGCCCATGTCCACTGTATCTGAATGAAGGGATGTTCTAGTGTCTGATTTGAACAGCTAAACAGTCCCTAAACAGCTTATACTATTGTTTCAGCAATTAAAATAGTTCAGTTTTGTATGTAATAGCAAAGTGATTATATTTCGTTTCATTTAGTGTTTTTATTACGTTAATTTAGAAAAACATTTAGAGCATTTTTTGTTTGTTAAATATTTTTTTTTTTTTTTTTTTGAGTAACAACCAAGAGGTCAGGGGCAGACGGTGAGCCTACGTTTGAACAATTTAAGCCTTCTCAAATCATCACGACTTGCCTAAAACAAAATCTACAGATATAAAAGAGTTCAAGCATATAACAAGGTTTAAACGTTAAACCTAGATAAATGTGCGCTTATATCCAATAGTTTGTGCAGAGACACTTCAGGACATGGAGAAGCCAGTGTGATAACTTGCAT
The DNA here is from genome assembly GCF_023724105.1 of Carassius gibelio. Lineage (NCBI taxonomy): Eukaryota > Metazoa > Chordata > Actinopteri > Cypriniformes > Cyprinidae > Carassius > Carassius gibelio. Next base: position 14,166,339 of record NC_068383.1, on the reverse strand, counting down.
TTTTGCTCATAATGTTAAGAGTAATACATCATTCGTAACTGCTAAAGGTCTACTTTTATTTGTGTGCACTCACAATATCAACTATGTTGTGCTTTTATAAAATAAAGAAAACAAACAAGATGCGCTTTCTGTATCTGAAAACTTGCCTCACAGACATGCTAAATATATATTTATAGAAAGTTTTAAATGACTACTTAACGAAACAAATCAAAAACAAAACCTAATTATAATCATAATCTGTAAAGATGCGCTTCTAATGAGGAGATGGCAAGTCAGGATCGGCAACTTCATCGTTGCGACGCACTCAGAAAACACTAGTTTATTAGTAAATAATTACTATTTCCCCCGTCACAATTATGGTAATTACTTTTGCCGGTGCTTTGCGGCAAGCTTAATCCTATTGGGTGTATTTGAATGCAGAACTGTTCAGCTGCACTTATGGCATGGTTCACAGGTCTGCTTTGACCATTCCAATATGGTGAACAGCTTACGTACAGTGGCCCACAGAAACAGCCACTAATATGGCATCTACATATACACATCTATTGTTTTTTACACCTTAATTTATGGGCATGCTTAAAAGCGCACTCATAGTCAGTAATCATCAAATAAATGGGCGATGGACGATGGAAAAGTGAGACTAACCAAGTAATATTATGAAACACTGCAGAATTCACATACTGGTGTTTATGCCATTTAAAAATTATGTCAGTCGGATGTCATTAAGGACCTAGCTATAGTTAGTTAAAACTCTAAAAGCATTTTTGCCATTTTGACATCACCTTGACATACTGTAGTCCCCACTAATAAACAACTAAATGTAATGTAGAAACTTTAATTTACTGTGAAGCTGCTTTGCAACGATGTATATCGTGAAAAGCACTATACAAATAAATGTGAAGTGACAGCAAGGCATTTATAATGTTACAAAAGGTTTCTATTTCAAATCAATGTAAAATAATCCTAATAAAAAGGATTGTTTTCACAAAAATATTAAGCTGCAACTATTTTCAATATTGATAAAAAATAAGAAATATAAATCTTTATAAAAATATTTCACAATATTACTGTTGTTAATGTATTCTTGATCAAATGTAATCAAAAACGCATAAAAAAATCTTACCAACCCCAAACTTTTGAACGGTAATGTACCTGAGCCAGGTAATGGTGATAAAATACAAAAAAATGTGTGCTACTTAATGTAAAACTCATTTTTAAGCAAATAGCCATATACCATGCAAGTAGATGTTTACAGCAGAACATAATGAAGGATGGGGTGTACCAGAGGCATTTGCAGCATCCACACCAGCACAGACAGCAGGTGTTGGGCCTCGGGTGACCAGGTGCCTGTGGGGGTCCTTCAATGCGTCCCTGCTGCCTTTTCCTCATTTCAACTCCACTCACACTCTGCGGCTGTGGACAGACATATCCGATTAGAAATAAAGCAGTGGGGGCTTGGGAACTGTGTTAGCTGGAGTGTCTTGTTAACTACAGATGTTTCTAAATCTAAAGTAAGACCAAAAGAGATTATTAATTATTTTGAGATCCCAGGGGAGGGATTTATGGTAGAGTTAAAGGATCATAAGGATGTTCAGTATCTGAGCTTGTTGGACTGTTTCCTATTTTACTGTCAGATGCATATTCAGCTGAGATCTACTAAAATGCACGTGAGAGGGTGTCTGTAGAGACTGAAACAAGAGAGAGAGAGAGAGGCAGACAGACAGACAGACAGACAGAAAGTACAGAAATCCCCTCTTCAGATTAGACATTCATTCCTCTAGCAAGATGCTTAATTAGTGAAATGTAAGAGGGTGAGAGTGAGAGATGCTGGTGGGGCTGAACACACACAGGCAGTGGTAGTATGGGATCTCACATGTTCTAACACATGAGCAAATGCAATGTTTTTTTTCTTTTAGTAAGAACATGGTTTGTAAAAATGCAATGGCTGTCACTTCCTGTTTCTTAAAATATGTAAAATAAAAAAACATTTAAAAAAAACATACAAACCCATCAAAACAAAATTATACGGAAAACTAATTAGATTAAAAAAAAAGTTTATTGTCAATGAAAATTAGACTAAATGAGTAATCCATATTAAAGTCCAATTTACTGTAAAAAGAAAAATTATACATTTTATATATGCTAAAAGTGATTTTTGTCAATATTTAGGAGCTCCCTAGTACATTTATGTATTAGACATATGCCGGTATCAAATTGTCCTGTTGCGATTAATTGCTCATGCTTTTATTATGGTAAACGGTATTATCACGGTATTGAAATGTAGTTTTAAAAAGTGCTCAAAATATAGTATACTATAATATAGTAGGTTAAATAATTTTTTTCTAATGACAAAAATAACTGAAAATTTAAATAAAATAAAACAATAAAGAAAAATATACAGTATAAAGTTAAAAGTTTTACACAGATTAAAGTGCATAAGAACTATTAGGACCCATAGGTATCACTTTACAATCTCATTAGTTAACCATTAACATTCACCATAGTTACATTTGCTACAGAAGTTATTCATCTTTGTTAAAAAAAAAACCAAGTCATAGTTCATGTTAGCTCATTAACTAATACAGTTGCAACTTTACATTTTAATAAAATATTTAAATATTAAATATTGGAATACCTATGTTCAGAAAAATTTGTCATTTGCAGTTTGTTAACCAATTAATTAACTAATGTTAAAAATGAAGCCCTGATGAGGTCTTACAGGTTTGGAAAAACATGAGGGTAAGTTATTAATTGCATAATTTTGCTATTTGGGTGAACTAACCCTTTAACTATTCATTTAACCCCTGCACCACTTCAAGTGTTTGTGGCCTTTATGGGACTTGAATGAGACTTGCCTCATTACTCTATTCAACGAATGGCTTTAAGCTCTACAAGTTGTTGGAGCGAACTGCAAATCAATTATGTGGAATAAACTTTGGAAAACCCTAGTAAACATGATGCCTCACACCATGACCTCAACAAATGTGTTCATTTTTGCAAAAGCTTTCTGGAAACTGATCGTTTGGCAGGGTTTGGCAGCACAAACACCATATCACATCACCTAGATATCTGATCCAAATATTTGGGGACAAACAGTCTGGGCACTAAACAGACAAGCTGGAGCTCTGAGACGGTATCAAATGATAGTTTCCCAGTATGGTATTGGTAAATATCCCATAATCACGGGGCATTTGGTTGGCTGACTTTTTGTCGCAATTTGTGGTGCATAATTTAAAGATCCACTGCTGACTGAAATGCATTGCTGTGATAAAGGACAAAACCATATAACAGCCCATTTTTATGTAAGAAAGGACAGCATTAAATATGCTACACATCATTTGCACTCTAAAATAAATAAATAAAGCACACTGCACATCGCTTTGAGTGCTTAGAAAAGCACTATATAAATGTAAAGAATTATTATTATTAAATATAAAAGTAAACATTTTGTAAAAAAAAAAAAATTATTAATATAGTGCTTGTACTAGGGTAACAGTAGTGTACTGTTTTCTTAGCCTCATTACATAGTATCAATATTAACTCAACATTACTGATGCCAAAATATAAATAAATTATAGTAAAACAAAGACCTTGAAACAGAAACCTACCTCTAAATTCAAGTGCTGTGATTAATGGCCCTGCAAACCGGTGATGAAAGCTCAGTTTGTCTAGGATGTAATGTGAACACCCTTTGAGAGTTTACGCTAATGGAGCCATATAAACCAAATATGCAAAACAAAACCACCATCAGTTATTCAGTGCCAGGCGATGGAAATCATGCATCCTGATGCAAAACACTGAGTCATCCCTTGTTCACATCTAGAGCATTGACCAACAACTCACAAGAATCACATTTGCACAACATGTAAAACAAGAAGTTGTACCGAGGAAAAAACAATTACTCAACCAGTCTGATTTCACAGGAAATCATAGGCTATTATTTTATAAAATGTTAAGCTGAAAAAAGTCAGGCCACTAAAAACTAGCAACAGACCTGTATGAGATGATATGTGGCTATTTTGAGATTAATAGCCAACAAAACAACCAATACCTGTGCCCCATTGGCTGATTAACCTTGTGTCAGATAGAGTCTTGTCACAGTCACAGATAATTAACATGCTCTGTTTTAAGATATTTTTGTGCATTTCATGTAAAGTTGCCAGTTCGTTTGCTCATGTTGTTTCAAGTCTGTATGATCTGTTGAACATAAAGAAGATATAATGAAAATGTTTCAGTGGTTTTGTCCATACAATAAAAGTCAAGGTTCACCAAAACTGTTTTGCTATCAGCATTCTTCAAAATATCTTATTTTGTGTTCCACAGAAGAAAGTAAGTCATACAGGTTTGAAACAACATAAGTGAATAATTACAGGATTTTTATTTTTTTTGGGGGGGGGGGGGGGGGGGGCTCTCCCTTTAATTACATTTCATCAGCTATAGGCAGTGATGTAGTACTGTCCTGGAAAATGCACAAAATTGACCAGTCAGATTTAGTATTCCAGAGACCCATGAAATAATTTATGTAAATAAATAGCTTTCCACACATCCTTAAAGAAATCTTTTTCTGTTCAAGTAATGACTGCTGAATGGATTACAAACGCTTTTGAAAGTCTGAACGCATTTTTTAAATTCAAAATAACAGAACAGGTTTCTTTAATTGTATATATTTCTAACAACAAGCATTTGAGTGCTCACTTCCCCGCTTAAAATACATTCTGCACTGGTGAATTACATTGCAGTGTGTGAAAATGCCTCTGCGTGTGAGCATGCTCAGATGCCTCTAACCCTGTTCTTCCGCTGTGAGTCTTGTACCCTTGTGCACTTCCCCATACACATTCCAGGACAGCAAGTGATGCATAGCATAGGCCTTGGCTGGCTGCACAACAGAAGCCTCCTAGAGCCGTTACCCACAAAGCCTAGCTCAAGAAACATGTCACACTGCAGTTCTGATCCATGCCATAATCACACAGGGGCCCGCTTCGCCCACATTTCTCACCTTGCGCTGCATCACATCACTGCTCGGCAAACATGTCTTGTGATTTTCCACATCATCAACGCAATTGCAATCAATCTAGGAGAGGACCACCCCTAACTTACCATGCAAATTAGCAGCGATCCATCCGAAGACCAGGTAAGAAAATCATGACTGTATTGTCAAACGTAGAGACAGGCAGTGTGCTGGAAAACAAAATGTGGCCTCTTGTATCTTCTCTTATCATGCCTGATGGAGAACGCCAGAGGTAGGTTTCAAACACCTGGTATCTGCAGGCAAACCCTTTCCTTGAGTCAAGGGCTAAATGATCCAGGATAAGACATCTGGAAAATAAATCAAACCAGAAAGAAAACATCAGAACTGCTTTAATCTAGGGCTATAAATACTAATAAGCATAAATAAAATATGTTTACTCCAAACCAAAAGATTAATGGTAATTCTCAGTTAGTGCTCGGTAGATCACTTCTGAAACTAAATCTTTTGGACTGCACTCCGTCTAATCTGATTACTTCTGGACTTCTTATATTCTAATTCTTATTTAATTAGTGTTTGACATACGAATAATAATGTGCTATTTCACAAAATGAAGCAAAAAGGAAGCACACTTTTATTAATAACGCCAAAAACCCCGTAGTCAGAATAAAATACAAATTCATCCAATCTATTTTCTAAATGCATGTTAAAGATCTCATGTGAACAACTCATCCATACATATGTAATGTTACGTCATCTTGATGCATAATGTAATCATGCCACAACTGAACCTTCCAGTGAAAATGACTGACTTCTCTTAGCTGCTTCCGTTTCATCTCTACTTGAAATTAATTATTGCATGTACTGATGAAAATCAAATAGCTTATTAATTAAATAGTGCTAATTAGCTTTTCTTTCAATAATAACTAGATACGTTTATTAGAAACTGTTAACTAAAAAATGTAAGTCTTTAGAGGAGAATTATAAGACATTACACTTTGTAATGATTGAATTGTGCAGTGCTATTGTCCCCATAAAATTCATAAAAACGTAACTTCAATTTAATAATATGCATTTCTAAAAAGTACTGTATAAGTACTTCCAAAATGCAGATTACACGTCTGCCTTTACTATGTGACACTGGTAATACTATTCTAATCTCATTAACCCTTCAAACTAATGCTTTTAACCAGGCATTATCGACAAGTGAAAAATGTAATAATTCTGCAAAGCAATACACTGCAATACTACCGTAGTCTTACATTATATCACAGCAAAATGTGAAGAACCCAAGCAGATCGTTAATATAAAGTATACGGAAGTATATCAATTTACTGGCTTTTATTTTCAGTGTATGTAAGTGGTCAATAGTCAATTTTTTTTTTAAATATATATAGATATTTTACAAAAGTTACAAACTGTGCATTTCACTTGTAAAGAGTGGTTCACTAATGGTTTTAATGAATGGATTAATTACTGACAAGTCATCTTATTTGACACACAAAATGAAATGTTCCCCACATGAAACAGATTGTTTCAGAAGCACAAGTGACTGGGAGGAACTTCACAACTTGTGTGATGATGAATGGTCGAGCAATCAGTCCTGCTCCGGAAGGAAACTCTATATATTTATATATATATATATATATATATATATATATATATATATATATATATATATATATATATATATATATATATATATATATATATAACAAAGTCAATAGCAAAGAAATGGTTGGCTGCCATAGAGGTAAATATAAAAGGTACATTTGGACCAAAAGCAATAGTTTAACTTTTGATGATTGAATAACTGATAATTATCATTATAACACAATGTTTCGTGATATGTACATATAGACGGCTGTGATCCCGTTATTCGCCTTCATTCTCCGCTGCAGTTGTCAAAACCTAGTGAGGATCCTACCTAGACAGCATGTTTAGGCATCATTGGAACATTAATGATCGTTTAAACGCGGGCGAGCGTTATAAATGCTGTTGGAAAATCTCAACCGCCAAGTATCGTCCGAAAAAGGCTGTCTATTTAGGCAGCTCGCTGGGTTTTGCGACACAGCCAGCATCTTAACGAAAGTCATCGCAGGTAAAGCCCAAACCGTGTTAATCACAAGACATCGTGGTACATTTGAAAATTAATGGGAAAACTGTTCCCAAAAGCCGCGCTGTTTTAGGCGGGCGAAATGTAACTGCCACTTTATTCTGTTTTCACAGCGGCTCTTTGATTCTCTAAGCGCAAGGAAGCAACGGCTAGCGCGTTAGCTGGCGAGCTAGCGGGGACCTCCGAGACCGTTAAAGAGCGTGTGTCGCCTTACCGCTTTTGTTCTAGATGTCAGTCTTCTAAGCGGGTGTCGTTACACGTGTTTATGCGGATATCGGGGGTATCGCGCGTTGAGATTGCATGCTGCCGTTTAATCTCCATCAGCGGTGTTTTCCGTCCATCCGCCCAACTTCAGCACCGAGCGAGCCAGTGGAGACGCCCTGCGCATGCGCGGCGGAGCTGTCAGCTCACGGAGCGCGGTCTGCGGAGAGCGGGCAGGGTGCAGAGGCAGAGGTGCAGTGACAGCCTGAGATTCGCTATCTCACAAAAACTGCCTGCACTAATAAACATACGTACACAACGCATAGCCTACATGAAAAGGCTCTATGAGTCACTGTAAAACTTTGTCAACAATTTTCAAATTGTGACAGTGGTGGTTTACTTCAAACATTTGGAGTAAATTGTAATAGTTACTATTTAAAATAATACTTAAAATCAGTAATATTACAAATTAGCAAAGAATCCATCAATATATTTTTTTTCCATTTTTTAGAGGCAGAACATTTATTTGTTTGTTTTTTATTTCAGTCACTTTATTTACAAATGTTTGCATATACCCAATTTTCATACAATATTATTTCTAAAGCACCAATAAAAATGCACAAATAAGTTCATAGTAGTATTAATAAAAATACAATAAAAGTATAGACCTACAATATAGAAAATAACTTGCTGCAATACTGTAGAATTTCATCAAAATGTTGTCTTACGGTTTAATTATTTTAATGTTGATGTAAATGAATCCTACTGTATTTTATATTTTGAGGCCTGTTTATCATGCAAAGCTATTATTGAACAACAAAGATGCAATGAAGAAAATAATCACAACCAGCACTGAAATAAAATACATACATTTTGCCTAGTTAGATGTATTTTTGAATATCACAAATGTTAAAAAAGAAGTAAGCAACAAATAAAAAGAAACATATGCTTTTGCATTATATTTGTTTTGTGTTGTTGTTGTTGTTGTTTTTTCTCCTGACACTTGACACATTTCTTTGCCATTTCAAAATTCAGTAAGAGATGAGTTGCCAAGATACATACAAATCAGAAAATTATAGAGGACTGTATAATCCTTCATTATAATTATGTCTGTACACACACACAAAAGCTAAGAACAAAGACAATGTTTAGACATGAATATTCAAGATGAATGTTTTTAATGCATTTTTCATAGACCAGATAGAGTGGTGTTGCTACAAATCACCATTGCAACACTTTGATATCCACTAGGAGGCACTGAGACCACAGCACTCTGGTCATAGAATAAGCCTTAAGTGACCACCTCTATCAAACGGATACTTCTCTTTATCATGCCTGTGAGGTACAGATGCACTACATCTCGTTTTAGTGGTTATTATGCTGAGAAGTGTTTGATTAATGACAATAGTTATAGAAAATAATGAGAAAGATACACATAATTCTTCAGAATGAGAGCCATTAAATCATTGATGTTTTCTATTGTTAAATTATTCTGACTTTTCTAATAATATTCTTATAATTAACAAC